>NC_088889.1:62011026-62617693 GCF_037157495.1 Lathamus discolor | reverse complement strand
GTTTTTTGTAATCATTTTGAATACAGGATTAATTACTTTTCTGCAGTAAGACATCGTATTGAATATAATTTCATTCTGATAGCTTACTGCATGGCTTGCTTGTGATTGTTTACATGTAAGCAATTTCTTCTTCTAAAAGTTCATGTGTAATAAAGCAGTTCTGATTTCTTTAGGCTTCTCAAGATGGAACTTGGTCTCATTGCAGGAACAGGGACAAAGATGCTCTGTAGTTGATCAGTTATTGTGGGGAAAAGGCATTCAGTGCTTGGATGGTCGAATTCAGTTGGGCAAAAGAGCATACGTAGTACAGAGTATGAAACAAAACTTTTGAAGGGTATTAGCTTCCATCTTGCCATATCCCAACTTCCTAATTCTATTTGTATATCACATGAGCTATACTGTTAGTAATCCTTTCAGGAGGAAAATCAAGCTATTATTGTTGAGAAATCTGATAGTTTTCACCATCAGGATTCTCTAGATGCCCCACTGAGTGCTTCCAAATGTCGAAACAAATTACAAACAAGAAAATAAAATCCAAGTGCTTTTAATTTATTCTCCTAAAGCATAAGGCTATGTAATGTATGCACATGTATAAGTAGAGATTTTAGTTTCAATTTGAAATGATTAAAAAGTTTCAAAGAAAATATTTATGCATAAATCAGTAAATCACTGAAATATATACTTAACATAAGTACATGTATTGTCCTTAAGAAGGTAGCATTTGGGGATGTAAGTACATGTTAAAGACTACTCCTGTGTCTGCCTGTATTTTCTTTCTCTTTTTTAAAATCTGAATCTGGCACTGGGTTATAATTGGTTCTTATCACCCCAGCCATGGTTAGGACTCCACTGTACTTAATTATATCCCTGTTTCTCAGATGAGGAATTGAATTAAAGGGAAATAAATCGACTTTCCCACATTAACACAGGATGCATATGGACTTCACAATAATTCACAATATGTGTGAATTGAATACAAGCTGGATGAAAGTATCTCTCCAGGCAGATGGCAGTGAAAACAACCACCAAATTCTTTCCTTTTTGTGTTTTGTTTTTCCTTTGGTTATGTATAAATAAAGTAGGTTAGAATCTTGGTGTAGTCCACAGAACTGTAGCAAAATGTTGCTCAAGTCCCAAATGTCCCAGATGGTTCTATTTACCATTCTAAATAAAAATTAAAGCAGTTGTTATCCCAGAATTTTCAACTTACAAAGCTTCAACTCCGTCTAAAAAGGAAAGTGAGAAGTGAAAATATGGGAACTCAAGTTCAATTTCTTTGTAGATAGATTTAGCCCAGAAAAACTTTCAGTTTAAGAATTAGTCAGTGACAGCTCCAAATTTCTGTCTTAATAGAACACATGCAGAGTATGAAAAGGACAAAGAAAGGGATTTCTTTTTTCTACTGAAATTTTGTTTTTATTTTCTAGTGGGCATGGGAAAAAAGATATATACGTTGCATCTCCAGCAATTTCATTATGCTTGCACTGATTAGGTGCAAATAATGATACTGTAACAGCTAAAGCAGTTTCTAAAATTATTTTAGAAGCTGTCGTCTTTAAATAGGATTCTTTTGATGGGCAGTCTAGTTCTGGAATAAGTACTAAGTTTATATTATATTTTGGGGAGGAGGAGATTGTATGAGATGTTTGCCAGGATTGTTTGGAATGTGTCTAAATTGTGGTACTTGCTTTTACATGTTGAATGATATTTTGAGTACAAACCTATTTGAGAATATAATTATTATTGCTGAATATGTTTTTTTAATGTTAGAATGTTGTAGCCATAGTGGTTTAAGGGTATCAGGTAAAGTTTGATGCCCAGAGGCAATATTTTTTGTTAAACCACTCTTAGAAGAAGTGGGTAAACTTTTCCCCCTACTCAACAACATGAGCTGGCTTATTCAGTTTGTATTCTGACCTCCTACAGACCTGGTTTATGAAAATGTTAATCTAATATTTCCTTTTTATGGTGTGTGTAAGAACAGAATCTTCATCTTTGCTCCCCTTTGGTCTGGCTTCATCACAGGTGGGCGTACCCTGGTGGCACTCCATGAGTTTCAGAAAGGCTTCAGCAGTGGTGTGCCATGGAGCACCTCTGGATTGGAGACACGCAAAAATATTGGAAAAGGGAGGCTGAAGTGCTTTTTGCATTGTGTTGCACTGTCTGCCAAAGATATAAGCTATTTAGTAATTTTTAATGTAGCTTGTGTCTAATGAAGTATTGCTTCTGAAATTCCATCAGAGATTTAGGTCCTATTATGTCTGCCACCATTGTACGGTTTATATGTGTGAAGCAGAAACTGAATTTGACTTGCACTCTGTCATGCAATGGCTGCCACACCTTTACCTGAAGCATTTTGTTTTCAGAATAGATTTCAGATTTCATTGTATTTTGTGTGAAGTGTTAAATACTTGATTGCAAGATGTTTTCAGATGTCTGGAATGGAAATTTCCTCTTTCAGAAGGTGTTGCTGTGTGAAATAAAACCCCGTAATGAATTCTGCTCATTTACTGGGGAGCCATTATTCACACGAAAGAAAATAAACTTTAAATCTGCATGTGATGCCATAGGTTCTAGAGAGGTGATGAACTGTGACACTGAATTACTTTTAGCTTAACAGCTGTGAAATTGCATGAAAACACATTTATTTGCATATAAAAAAATAGAAGCCCTTGGATATGACGGAGAGACCTCTGCTACCAAAAGAAGTCTCCACAAAAAACATTAAAATAAAAAAGCAAGCACTCTCTGGAGACATTTATGAAGGCATTGGAAGTGTTATCATACTCATTGGGCTGGATTCTCTCACTGCTTACTTGATTTACCTGGTAAGGATAATTGCTGGATTTTATGTGGGAAAACCATTAAGTTTCAGTAACAGAGTATCATTTCACTGGCTTTCAAAACATTATGTAAATACACGGTAATGAGTTCACACCAGGAGGGAGAATTCAGTGACTTTTTTTCCTTGATCATATGCATTGTCTAAATTTGAACTCTGGATTTCTTGTTGGCTTGACGTGTTCTTGATACACAAATGCAGGGACTTATTAGGCAAGTATGAAGGGTGTGGTATCGTAGGAGAAACAACATATGAATATCAAAATAATTATAAAGGACAGTGAATTTTGTGTGTAAGACATAAAATTTATATTGCAAAGAGTTTCTTTAGGTAGAATGATAATGCTCTTTGATGGTCTAACAGTTTCTTCTCCTCAGGGCTACCTAGTAAAAGAACCTTTGAAATGTTTTGTATCAATCTTTTTTCATATCCCTTGTTGGGTTTACATGGTTCTTTTCTGTTTAGTTAAATGAATTTAACTTTTGACATATACTCTAAAATGTAGTTCTACTCCACAAAAATGACACTATTGGGTCCTATATTTGCTTTACTTCAGTAACTAAATGTCAAGTATATTTACTGTTGAAAGTGTTACTTGATAAATCACAAATCTGGAAACTCAGGCTAGACTGTAAAAGCTGCATGGGTTTTGTTCTGTTTTGTCCATTTTCACTGCTGCAGGAAAAAATCTGCAAGAGAAATTATGCTGCTGGGCTTGCAGAAGCATAGCTGACCAAAACTCACTAGACAGCTGTTTTGGTGATGCCCAAGAAGGATAATAAATCAACTTTCTGTCTCTTCTCTGGGACAACTATATACAGGGGTTTGTCATTTAGGGTGAAATAAGGTTGATTGTCCACAAGGATCGAATCTGTTCTGCAGTTTATCACAGCCTGGTTTAGAAACCTTGTGGATGTGTATTCCTCTAGCTGAACAGCCATGTTCAGCCTTTGGGTGGTACTACTGCGGCCAATTTTTCTGGAGACGGAAATCAACTGTATCTCAAGCTATGTGCTCTGAGGTATAATGCTATTTATCAAACATACATAAAATGATACCTATTCCTTGCCCAGGTTAAATAAAGGTGGCTCATCTTCCTAAGTAAAGACTGGTAATTGGAATCATTTTGACAGGTGACATGTCATGATTTTGAGTCCATTGTTGTCCCTACATACCATCAGAGCCCTCTGATGCTGTGGCAGCCAGTGCATCCATAGTGAACATTGTTTTTTGCTAGCTATGTATATATGATTGATGAATTATAAATAATTCATTATACAAATGAAAAACTTACAATTGACTGCACCTGACTCACAAATCTATGTATGATATCCACTGATATAAAAAGTGTCCTATTTGCTAAATGGTGACTTTTTGCTGTTAGGAAATGGAGAATCCTAGTTCAGGTAGTAATTCAGAATTGCCTTGATGCCATTTCCCATGTTCCACTAAGGCAAATCTCATAAAATTAATATTAGTGGCATTCGTTAGTTAAATGATAGTATTTCTTTACTTTCTCTGCCACTACATCTGCCAAAGGTGTTGATTTACTCTCATGTCTCACTGTGATCTCAACCACAAAGTCCTGGTTTTCCTTAACAAATACCAATCCACGATGTACGATTCATTTTACTCATCCTAGAGCAATGGCTCCTGGAATACCCTTCAAAAGGTAGAAAAGATCAAAAGGTAGAAGTTAAGTGACAGTAAAAATTAAAACCAATGTTTAGAAAGCAAAGTCCACTCTAAAGGAAGATTTTAAAGGGAGTTAAAGCAGCTCAGATTCCTGTTCAGGCTGAATTCTGTGACTTTTGCATGTAATTGTACAACATATGCGAAAGCTGTATGGCCACAGATTTGCTGCTGTAGGTGCTTATGCTGCCTGGGTTAAAGAATGAAACTAGTCAAGATAATTAGTCACCTTGCAGAAATTCTGTGTTCAAAGCAATATTACTAAGCAAGCTACATCTGCTAAGGACTAAAAAAAAAAAAAAAAAAAAAAAAATAGAATGTTTTCCTTAACAGTTATTATAATGTGATGTAATAAGAACAGATGTTTTATAATGAACACACTGTCTTTTAATGTGCTTGAAAAACAAACCAATGCGACATCTATTTGTACTTGAATTTTTTTTTTAAAGGCTGTGTTCATTCATGTTTTATAGCATACTTCCTACTTACAGTTTTGTTCTATCGAGACGTACACTCTGGGGTTTCTGAGTTTTCCTTCATTTCCCAGTAACAAAGCCTGATTTTTTTAAAAATCTGCAATCAAAACATTCTTGATATTTTCTCTTCCCATGTTTTAAAAGTGTGTCAATACACAGCAACTGCTGCCATGCCAATGTCACTCTGAATAGCAAATAGAGTTAAAAAGCAACATCGCATCAAAAAATTAATTTTAGGTTGTAACCCTTTACAGACAGAGACAATCTATCTGTAAAAGGATCGGATTACAAAAAAAAGGCTCTGAGCTAGAATTTAGATTTTAAAAAATCAGGATGCCAGAGGAAAAGGTCACTGTTTTCAGTAAGCATTCCTGAACTGTAACATGACAAGAACATGAGTGTTTTTATTAGCTAGGAGTAGCAAATTAAATAAATAATTAAACAACCATAACTCAAGTGGTCCAGCATATCTGAAACATGGGAAGTTTTATCTGAAACTATATCCAAAAAGAAACAAAGTTGCATTATGAAGTTTTAAATTAATATCATAATCTGAGATGATCCCTGCTACTTCTCTGACAGAACCTCGTCCTGAAGCCACTTGACTGGACCCTGTGACCCTGCTGAGGAGCTGACTGGCTCTGAGCTCTGTTCTTCCATCACTGTGTGCATCACTATATTCCCCAGAACAGCCTGACCCCTCCACTCCCTTTTCCCATGCCATGGTCCTTTGTTTAGTTTGGTGATTCTACACTAGAATATTCCCTGCAACACCTCTTCACATGTCGGGAGGGAAGGCCAGATGGGGTGAATATGCATTAGTGGCCCCAGTGAGCTTCATCTGGGTCTTTCCCAGAGGAATTCTGGAGCTCAGCTGTTCTGTAGCCTGCAGTCTTTGTCCCTGCTGTTGTGTGGTGATCTGAGTTCAGTTGAACTGGCTCCCCAAGAAAATGGGGTTCAGTGCCTGGCTAGTGGACACACAGAAGTGGTAAGTGTTGGAGTTTATTCTATCTGATAAACTTTCAGATTTCAGTGCTCCTCCAGCTGGGCTGACTTCAGCTGAACTGATCCTGCTGTCTCCCAAATCCAGAAGCTGCTGGATGTTTTTCCACAGACTCTTGGAAGGTATGCTGAAAGATGGATTAAGATTATGAGAAAATGAACCTTAAAGAACAAAATCACGTTTTAGGCAAAAATCTGTCGTGACCAAGTCTCCAGAACTGTGGGAGTGCATCTGAGGGTATTTTCATTTGTGTTAGTTATCAAAGCAAAAAAATATTAATATGCACTGGTCCCTATGCAATCCCTTGTATAACTGGTTATTCAATATTTTCTATATTTTACTTTCTTGGGGTGGAGGGCAAAGGTGGAAAGCTTGTTCAGCAACTTGTGAAGCTAAATGTATTTTCTGATCCATATTCCTTTATCAGATATCCTCTGAGAGCAGTTTGTTGTCTGGCTAGGTAATTTAACAAGCTATTAGAACAGATCATTAGCTATAGAATAGTTACAGGTTGGTAATATTGCCAGGGGCATACAGAGTTTATATTTTCATATTCAGAAGGGCAAAATATGTGTTTTATGGTGAAGAGTTTCACTTATATCCACCAAAAAACATAGGGAGGCATTCTCTCCTATGATCTACTTGGCTCTTCCTCATTCTTTGTTTTTTTCTAGCTCTCTCTTTCCAGTCTGAAATGCTTTGTGTACTTGCAAAAGTTGCATTTTAAATGCTGTATGGTAAATTTAATGGCAAGTATAATTCAAAGAATAATTATCAGCAAAGTTGTCATGCAATAAAGTTTCTTGTGACCTTACTGCTTTGTGAGAAAAAGTGTTTCAACCGGCCTAAGAACTGGTAGAGTGATGTCAGAGAATAAAGTGATTGTTTAGTACCCACAGGTGAGACCTCTGGAATTAGCTGGATGTCTTAGACGATCCCCTCCCAAATGCTTAGGCCTGTCAGGGGGTAGAAGCTCTCAATGGGATCATCTTTAGGTAGATTTTGCTCTTGGTGAGAAGTTCCAATTTAAACAGGGCTGGATTGCTGTGTTTATCACTTTCAGAATATCTAGAGTGATGTAGCCCTAGGAAGGAAGACACCTACAGTGTCTGGCTGTGTATTATCTGATTTCTGGCTCCATGCTCATTGAAAGGAATCCAGAAATCAGCAGGCTTTTTTCTTTTTTTTTTTCTGTTTTCCTTTTATGCAGCATGTGGAAAGTGATAGGGGCCTCAAATTGGGTAGCATTGCAAATGCTGCTCAAGGGTGGAGGAAATATCTAGAGGTAGCTAGAGAGACGCCAAGTAGTTTTTCTGTCTTAGAAATGGGCTGTTACATAAGATTTATGTACAAACTACAGAAAATAAAGCTTTTTGCTTTATTTACCGAACTGGAGGGGTCACCAAAGTCGTCAAATAGAGGGGAGAGGGCTTTTCAAAAGAGACTCCAATAGTGAGACATCAACCGCTTGTCCTCAGCACAACTGCTCCCCCCCCACCCTTTTTTTTTTTTTTACTGTTCAGTCTTGATGCCAGTTGAACTGAGGAAGATGCTGCTGCTGCAAACATTCAGAAAGAGGCAGCAAATCTCCACAGCAAGAGATTTATGTTGGATGTTGAGTCTCATACATGAAGATGCTGAACTCCTCCAGCATGTAGATGTGTTCTGAAAAGCCAACATCTCTTGTAGTTTATGATCCTGGTCTTGGCTTTTCTAGGTACTCTCTTCTCTTTTCTCTTGTTTTGAATTTAGAGCGATACTGCTAAAGGCACATCATAAAATATACAAGAAATGATGTGCAGTATGTTAGTATTTCTTGCTGAATCTTGAGCCTTTGAGATCTTGCAGCATTACATCTCGGGCTTCGTTAATGTTTTTGCAGTTAATTTAAGCAAGCAGGATTATGAAGATGAGAATGTAGAGCAGGTTGTGGATTACTGTGATTATTTTTTTCCCTTTTTATCTGTGGAGCTATTTCTCCCAGATTATGCATGGCTCAAAGGAGGAAGTAATTTCTCCTATATGAGATGGAAATTTCCTTCTGAATAAATACCTTAAAGGTCCTATATGAATAGCATGTCTTCCTTTAACGCTTTGGCCATCATTAACTGCTTTTTCATTTGCAATGTTTTGGCTACATTTGGGGTTTGAATTTGACCCTAATGTTCAAGTATTCTGGTCTATATTGAGATTTTCTACAACAGTAAATCTTTCCCTGCATTTAGTACTTGGAAGCCTTAGAGACTTTTCCTTTAAAACCACGCTTCCCACACAGATTGTGAATACAACTACAGGACACTTTCCCACTTGCTATATACTTGTACTATACATATCTTGTTGGAAGGAGCCCTTGATAAAGCATTCTCTACAGAAGTATCTTAGATGTTAAATAATCACTGTGTGCATAGTAAACATTTGAGCTTTAGATTCTTTAGCTCCTTTGCGATGGTCCATCCACACAAAGGTTTTTCTCAATCTGCTGTGTGTAAACAATTTGTTATCTATCTCTCTGGATTATTTGGAGTATTTTAAAATGTCTCCTGGAAAACTTGTTTCCCTTCATAGTCAATACATATAAGCATTTAGGATTTCTGACTGAGGGGATATGTAGACACATGTCTTTGTTCAAAATGAATGTATGTTTAAAAATAATCATATTTAAAAGTAAGAGATTGGAAGAATGAGGTTGCCCTGTAATTGAAAGATGTGAAAGTAGTAAAATTCCCATTATCTTTTTTCTTTCATAGCATTCTCTAATTTATTGTCAAGGTTGTTGAGATATAGAGATCAAACTGTGTATACCTTGTGTGAGGGATCATCTGACTTTTATAAAGAAATATTTTAGCTAAATGTTGGTGTAGCCTTTATGTGAAGGTTTCTCTGAAAATGGGCAACGTGCAGCAAGCTTGATGCGCTGTCTTTCTTAAAACTTAATCAGCTCTAAGCAGAGTTTTACTGTTGTATTTTTCTTTTTTAGTAAGCTAACTGTGATTTAGAACTATGACGTAGCTTTTCTAAAGCAACACTGTTTATTCATCACTTGGATTATAGAAAGATAAAATGCTGGCTGATCAATGCAAAGTCCAGCTCTCTTGGATGCCTTTACTTTGTAGAGCCCTTACCTATCAGATTCCTCTAAGCAGGTCCCTGAAGAAGCAGAAGTTAGCTCTTTTGAAGTCCGGGCAATCCCACTTATTGCCCTGCTTCCTCCATGCACCCTAACGCACCTCTTTTCCTACTCCTTCCCCCAACCACCCCCCCACCCCCACCCCAGTCCTCCATGCACCCTAACGCACCTCTTTTCCCACTCCATCCCCCAACCACCCCCCCACCCCCCCCCCAGTCCTTCAATTTAAAGCACACAACCTACCATCAGTGTAATATTTTAATATTTTAATTCTTTCATATTACAGCTTCTTCCCATGGAACTTTATTGTATGTGAATTGTATTACAGTATGATGTTAAGCTACAGTTTGTATGCAGCAAAATGATGCAGAGAACAAGCATTAAACCACCCACAGTTTTAATGCCACATAATGAATGACATCTCATGGGGGTTAGGAGGAGAAAGGTCTGTTGCTTTAAAGCACCAAATCCTGGTTCCATTAAAACCACTGGGAATCTTGCCATTGACTTTGTTCACTCTGGATTGTGAACAATTATTCAACTATAGAACAATAGCAAAATCATTTTCAGAATTAAAAAAAAAAAAAAAGCTAAACCCAATAACAACCAAAACCCCCAAAACAAAAAAAGCAAACCCAGAAAAGCCAACCACCCAACAAAACAAAACCATCAAACCCACAGTAAAAAATTTTCAACAGAACAATCACTCCCAAAATCATTGAGTAATGTTATCCCATATTTATTGTTTTTGAACTTTTTAAGCATTTATCTCTTCCCCACCCAGTTTCAGAGCTCAAAATATATGTATTCAAAGGCTTAGATCAATGTAATTCAAACTAGGCAGAACACTGAGCTACCCATCTCATGCTGCAAGCAAGGTGTGAGATGTCTTTCTTTATGTAGATGAAATACTGGCATATCTCCTAGGTTAAGGAAAAGGGAATGTAAAGATTTTGTCTGGCCTGTTCAGGAGAAGATCAAAGAAAAGGATTTGAGCTTTAAAGAAACATGACTTTAAACAAATGAGCAGTTACCAAATACTTGCTTATGGTAACAAACGTGCTTGCGTACATGTTGTTGTAGTGAATTACTCTTGCCAATACAACTGTCTCTTGCAAAAAAAACAAACAAACAAACAACAACCCGCTTAATATCTCCCCTCTGATTTTATGCCTTTGTTATTATATTTCTCTTAGTATTTTGCAGCAGATACAGCTGAGCTCTGCTACTTTGGGAGTAGAGGTAGATTGGTATCTTCAGCTTGAGCGACAAATGCTGAATTAATTCATTGTGTATGTTGCCTGTATGCTTTGGAAAACAAATTATATTTTGGGTTGTAAGAAAGAAAAATAATCCATGAAAGATTTGAGGGTTAGTAGAACATTTCCACTTTTCACTGTGATTAAAAACTCAGGGCTTTTTCTTTTTTTTTTTTTTTTTTTTTGTTGTTGTTTTGTGGTTTTTTGTTTTTTAATGTAGAATTGTCCTGATAGTGACTATAATATTTTCTTCTAATACAAGTTTGCTATGCTGCATGCAGCATTAGGTCTGTGTTATGAATGTATCAAACACAAAGTATATTATGTGAGTCAAAATATTTCCAGGAAATGTGTTCTTCCTATTCTACCACTGTAAGGTTGGGAGTGCTCTTTTGAAATATTCCTGTGGTTCCCAAGGTTTCTAAAACTCCCAGTTTCATGGGAAATTTAATTCTTGGAAGCTTCTAAACTTGTGCTTCCAGTTCTCTGTCTTGAGTTTTTCTAAGTAGTTTGGTTAGTTACTTCAAAGTAAGCTTGCTTATTTCTGGGGTTTTTTTCTTTTTTTCCCCTGTAACTTTCTGCTTTATTATAATATTTTTTTGTCCTTCAGAATGTTAATCTTCTGGAGCCCAGGAACTGTGACTTTCCAGGCAACATGGTGCTTCTGACATAATGTTGTGCGTTTTCTAATAATTATAATTAGTTATAAACCAGTTTTGAATTAGTTGTTTTAGGTTTTTTTGGGGGTGTAGTTTGGTTGTTATTTTATTTCTTATTTTGTCAAGCCTAGCAAACTTATTACTTGCATTTACAGTATTCTGTGTAGTGTTATGAGGTGCAGAAGAGAGTTATGACATTGCTGTATTATTGCGAAGGCTTTCTCTCAAAACTGAAGATTTCATAAACATAGTGATTTGTGTTTCATCCAATGAAAATTCCAGCCCATTAAAAGAATGAGATTTCATTGATGAAATTTGTCACGTAGGGTAAGAAACATTAATATTGAAGGCTGTATTAATTAGTTTTGAATAATTTAGCATGATAAAAGGAATGTTTGTTGTGGAATATGTAAACAGAATTTGCTGTAGAATACAAGTAAAAATATGATGATTATAGGGAACTTGATTTTTTCAGAAAGTTTGGTAAAGATAATTTTCTAGTATCAAATTATTTTTGCAGCTGGCAGGATAAAACCCGCTTAAAGCTTTACTTACAGGCCCAAGTACACATTTATTCTGTATATGTGGAAGCACATGCTATTTATCCCTTTTAAACTATGTAGTGGTTTTGTTTCATCATAGAATTCAAAAATAGTAACAAAGAGCATAAAAGCTTATGCTCGTATTTGTGGTAGGATTTAATTTATGGGTGTTTTCTTTATAATTCTGTTGGGTATGGTTTGGGTTTTTTAATCTTTACTGAACATTCTTTTTGTACAAAGATTAGCAAAATTGGAAACTCCAATATAAGGAAAATCCAAGAATTTTGGGCAAGATACATACACTGGTTATAAAAATAATTCCAGAGAGGCTGGGCAGGAGGAATCACAGAATCACAGAATCCCAAGGGTTGGAAGGGACCTCAAAAGATCATCTAGTCCAACCCCCCTGCAAGAGCAGGGTAACCTACAGTACATCACACAGGAACTTGTCCAGGCGGGCCTTGAATATCTCCAGTGTAGGAGACTCCACAACCCCCCTGGGCAACCTGTTCCAGTGCTCTGTCACTCTTACAGTAAAGAAGTTCTTCCTGATGTTAACGTGGAACTTCCTATGTTCCAGTTTACACCCATTGCCCCTTGAACAGAAGATGTCTGCTTTATCTGAACTCTCATGGCAGGCTAGTCAACAAATGAGTTTGAACATAAAATTACAGTGACCTTGTGAACTGAATAATTCAGAAGTAGATACCAAGGGTCCTAGTATTGGCTGAAAATTGTGTTGACTGTCAGTTAAGTTTTTAAAACCTTTTTTACTTAGATGAGTAAACAGAGCAGAACAAGGATAAAGTGGCTGGTAAATTAGTTGTTTTGGCTAACTAATGTAATTTTGGTTTCATATGAGTAGTTGAATAACTGGGTTGTTTGAGCTCAAGTACTTAAGAAAATTAATGTAAAGGTAGTTGTGATCTCAGAAAAATGAAATTTATTTTGAGCGCTTTTTTGCCTATGGGTTTATGTTTTCATTCTGGGACACTCTAGCTGTGCTACTAGTCCATCTGTGCATCCCTCCTGTGATATGATTTCTCTTTAGCTGTGTGTTCCTCACCTTCTGTTGACTTTTTTGCTTTACTGTTTAGCTGCCATAATATTTGGATTGCCAATTTCCTTTGTGCAGATTTTAAATTTTCGAAATGTGATTCAGTAACTTTGTACTTATATTTGGGTTATTCCTTTCTGCCATAGGTTTTCTGCATTAATTTAATGAATTTTTTCCTTTGTAATTTATTTCCTACAACTTCTTTTCATACTATTAAGGTGTTTTGTGTGTTCTCTTGTGTATGTTGCAATCAGTCTCTGCTGAGTTTTGTGGCTCTCGTTGTGGCATTTTCGTTTAACCAGTTCTTCCATAACATTCATGATTATGTCAGAATAGCCTTTTCTTCTGTGACTTTTAACCTGAGCATTACTTACGTAATTTAAAATACAAAGAAATTGGATTTAGATGTAATGCCTGGATACTGCAGTGACCACCACTGTATTGAAATAGCCTGACCCCTTCACTAGTCAGTCAGCAGCAGCTTTCTCCTGATCAGGTGGTCATCAACACCCCCACCTCTATGTTTTAATTCTTATAGCTTTTGGATTTGCAGTTTACGATCCAGAATAGCTTTCTTCCCATTAGCAAGCTGTAACAACAGATGTAGATCGAAGAACTGTAATTGATGGTTTTGTTTTTTTCTTCAAATGCTTTAATTATTTGCATTGCTGAACTACATAATGAAAATCAGAACATGAATATATTTTCTGTATGTGAACACTACTTTCATTAAGCTTTATGGACATTTAGTGCAACTTATGGTCTTTCACATCCAAATCTTAACATGACTTCTTTTTTTCTTTTCTGTACTTCAGGTACGCAGGAAAAAAATGAAATATATATATATTAAGTATTTTAGGCTTCATTCTCTGTTGCATTTTTTTTGTGTGTGTGTCACTGAGATAAAACTTCAAAAGGAAAGAAAGGAACTGTGTTCTTTTTGCTCAGTGATACTTTAATTCATCATCTTATTTACTGCTAGCACCAGTCTTTCCATAAAGGTAAATGAGAATCCCCTGAGTGGAGGCTAGGATTAGTTATAAGCAAATGTCAGCAGATCTTATGAACTCCATTAGTTAAATCAAGCTCTGAACAATTTCCCAGCCTGTTGAGGCTTATATCAAGCCACTCTCATGTTAAGCTGAAAATTAGGAAAATTAGAAAGTCTTAAAAGACGCAGGGCTGAAAAGAAGAAAAGTCTTTCAAGATTAATGTAATTCCACTGAGCTCTGTGCCATTAAACCAAATCTATAGTGTACATTTGGACGTTGTTATCGCCTAGTTATTAATGTTATCTTTTTGTTTGTTGTATTGTTTGTTATTTCTTTTGGGGCTGTGCAGGATATACACTTTTAATATACCTGTGGTATGAACAGGCAGATAACTGAAATGACACAGGACACAAAGTACTTTAAATCCTTAAACTCAAATTAATAATTTTTTATTTTTAGCTAGTGTTAGAAAAAGATGTAGAAGCTGGGGGGTGATAGACAGTGTATCTTCACAGGTATTTTTGGGTTTTCCATGACAAATATTTAGATTTTACCACTTCTGGCATTTCCTGTAGGTCTGGACCGATATTTGAAGTAGGGCTGATGTGTACGTAGTGATGAAAATGGGGGGATGGCAGCAGCGGCAGGCAGATCACACCTTATTACACCACTAAAGCAGTCACCTTGAGAGCTGTGCTGTCTCACTGGAGCATTATAGTAACAAGGACGTACATGAGCAGAAGAAGCCTTAAAGGAAAGGGCATTGAAATGCTATCAAAACCGGGCAATTACCTTTTACAAGCACAATCTTTTTCAGTTCCTAACCACTGGAATAGAATAATAACCAGAGGCTTCCCCCCAGTTCAATAGATACTTGCATTTGTGCAAAATACCTTTCTCTGTCCTTTAAGAGCTTATTTCTGCACCTTCCACATAAGCAAATACTGGAAAATTCATTCTTTCCCCTGGAAGAAAACCTTCAAACGGCTCAAGATCATTATTGGGGAAATGCTAGCACTTACTGTCCAGTTTTTGCTACATATTTTCTTCCAGGCATAGAAATCACTTCGTAGAGAACGGAGGGTTGTTATTTTGTTTTTTGGGAAGGGAAGCTATGCTGTGTTGCTGTTTCACTTATGCTGGTTGATAGGGTGTTCTTAGAATAAAATTCCATAATGAGCTTTCTTTTGCAATTTTCTCAGCTGCATTACTTTTTGACCCTTTGTGTTTATACACCAGACTTACATGTAGAAACTTTCTTGAGTTGTTTAACATACTGTCCAGAGTTAATGCTTCCTTCTTACAGAGCATGTGAAATAAAACAGATGAGGAGCACTCTCATTATTTATGTCCTTACCATTTAGTGCAAGACAAAGCTATCAGCTACACTGGTCAACTGCTATATATATATATATATATATATATGTTTTATTTTTTTTATTTATGACCAAGTCACTATAATTGGTGTTGCTTTTTATTATCATCGTTGTTAATGTAATGCTGAGTGAGTAAAGCTTTGCTCCTTTAAAGCTTATTAAAAAGATTTTAAAGAGTCTGCTGTGTCACAGAAAACGTGTATTGCCCAAGGTATCTGGATGAGTATGTATGAACAAAATGAGAATCGAATTGCTCATTTTCTAAGCATCTATTGGGAATAAACTAATTTTAAAGCTTCTGGACCATTTAGATTTTTTTTTTCTTCATTATTTTCTGGTTTTTGGTACACTTTCTAGTTTCAGCTCTGGCTGTCAGGATCAAAACAAAGTGAGAGGCTTATTTTAAGTTGTGGTGTTTTGGGGTTTTTTGGTTTTGGCTTTTCATTTCTTTCAGTCAGAAAGACTAAGAAATCTTTTAGGTTCTATTCTTGTCAAGATCCAAGACCTTTAGTATAGAAGAATTCGAAGCAAGGGTCTGAAGTGTGTATGTTGTTTATATGACTAGAATATCAGACTAAATTCATGAATGAATCAAAACGTTGTAAGGAACATGAAATTGTCTAGTGTACCTTGTATTTCTTTCTGTGTGGCTTTAGGCCAGCAGGCCAGGCCTAGTATTTAATGGCAAAACCTGCAAGATTTTTCACACCAGGTCTTTCTTGTGATATGTTATGTCTGCAAGTCAGAAATGTAAGAATGTATCAAAAGAACTAAGAGTAAGCTAAGACTTTTTCTTTAGCAATGAAAGTCTTCTAGCAATAGTGAAGCTAAGCAAGTAGCATAAGGATATACTTGGATTTGTAAAAATGTAAAAATGGATTAAGTAACTGACTACTACTGCATTCCAATAAGGGTTTAATGGTGATGTGTCCTTTTATACACATTTACATACTTGAATGTTTTTGTTAATCTTGCTGACACTGCCTAAAACTTTATCTGATGTCTAAGTATCTTTTTAAAGTAAAATCAAGGAATTCCTTAGCAACACGGAGCAACAGAAGTAGTGTTGAGGGTAAAAAATGCAAAGCTGCATTTGGAGGTGCAGGAAGCTGCTGACCTGGATTGAATTTGGCTTGTATTAGCAGCAGTTTTAGGGCATCTGGTTTTACCAGTCACGTAAAAGATAGTGCCTTAAGCATGCACTTACCCACTGGTAATGCAGTGTTGTAATGGTTTGGGTCAGAGAGAAACTTTCTGCAGCATTTTCTCATTCACCTCTTTCTGAAGGGTAACTTGATGAAACCCAGGGACTAGTTTCAGGGCTGCAAACCACACATGTAAATGGAGGATTAACTCTTCTAACTTTGCAATTAATGAATTAGGTTTTTTGTTTATGCAAAGTAGCTTGGGGATAGGAAACAACATGGCATGCATTATGTATTTAAATCTTATATTTCCAGAGGTAGAAAAATCAGAGGCTGAGTGTTTCTCCCATTCTCTTCTGTTCCCTAATAAATAGGGTGTGCAAACAGGCTTATATCAGCCTTGCTAATCAGAAAGGTAACTTGGCTTTTTGTTCCTTATGTGACCAAGTAGGAAGACACAAGTAATACAAACACCATCTTTCCCGAGCCCTATGAAAATGTAAGACCGTGTACGTGATCATATACTTTCATATGGATGGAGAGGGCTGGAAAGAAGCAGCACCATCTACTGACTAAACCCCGTCATTACCAATCCAAATCAGACCTATCAATGACGGCTCAATCTGTGTGTCCTAACCATATGAATGTAATTACCAGACCACCCTGGGTTTTTTTTTTTTTGTTTGTTTGTTTGTTTTCTTTTTCTTTTTTTTTTTTTTTTTTTTAATAAGTTACCTTCTTTTGAATTGCTACAGATTTAAAAGCTGGTCTTGTCAGCTCCCTGCCAGTTCAGCTTGTGGTGAGGACTTTAAAATAGCTACTTGTTATGTGTAGCTTCTGGGTTAGTGACATTCCTTGAGGGACAGGAAACTGCTTTAGTGTAAGTGTTACAATGACAGGTAGAAACATGAAGTTTCAGATCCTCAAAGGTATTTATGCCCCTAATTAATGTATTGGAAATAAGAATTAGGTACCTTTGGGGAATTGGCCTTGCACTGGGGAAGTTCTCTTTGGCTTCAAGGGAGAGCTTCAGCTATAAGAACAGATTTGGCCAAGTGCTATCCAAGCCTGCCATGATTAGCCAATAAAGCTGAATTGTGTAATCTGTGGGAGCAGGTTGTCTCCTGTGGGCAGCTTTATTTTGTGTGTGGACAAACACAGGTTGACTTTTGTTCAGATTTTTTTTAAAAGATGTTTCTCTTTAAAACATTTTACAGTTGCAGTATTTTCTTCTGTAGCCCATTGCTACGAGATATTTACCACAGGACAAAGTCCTGTTGTGATCATTTAGAATGCTGGTAAATCTGCAGTTAAAAGAAGATAATAAGATTGATTTTTCTGATAAATGTCTCATCTAGAATACAGGCATAATGCACTTTAATCCAAGAGGTGACTGAAAAAAAAAAAGACAAAAATAGCTTTAGGTCTGCCTTACAAATGACCCAGAAATTTCATCATCTGTTACAGATTTCCGACTTTCTTTTTGAAGGTCTTGTGTAAAAGATGCAAAACTGTTTTCTGCTTGATATGCTTTGAAAAGATAAAGGAATGAATTATTTGTGTTGTTTGGTGACATGGACATGGAAAGTATTAGTGAGTCTCCGATATGAATTTTATTTAGTCATGACCTGTAATGTTGGAAATTTTTTTCAAAGGTGTTTTATCTGCACCTTAAAATGTGTCATAACCATTAACAGATACTTTAAAAGTAGGGCCAGATCTGGAGGCAAAAGGTGAAAATGGCAGTCAAATTACTTGAAAGCAGGATGAGTTGTAAGTGGGAATTTGATATAATGAGAATAGTAATGTCTTGCAGTTTTAATCTTGGATACTAATATGACAAACTTTTTAAAATACTCCACTTCCAAACACTGTACCTGAATTGTAATTCAGCTTTCAATATTTTATGGTGAGATATGTTGAAATGATTCCCACTGAGTGGCTTTAATTATCTGATTTCATGGATGTTAGGACATCAAAGTGGGAAAAATTAAAGTGAAAGCAAGTGATTCCTAGTTGTTACATCATAAAATATTTGTATGTACAGTGAATTCCTTTCCCTTTTGTGTAATACGTAACTATTTCTCTCTGTTAAACAGAAAGTTTAAGCCTCTGGATTCTGTCAGGTTCTGGCATGCAACTCTGTAACTGAAATAAAGACTTGCTTTAGAAGCATTGAATCCTTTGAGCAGTAGTATTAGCAGGCTTCATCTCTTCCACCAGGTTGGAGACTGGTAGAAGTGTCTCTGCTTTACAATATAGGTAGCAGCTTAAAGTTTGAGAATCCTTTCTGGATTCTGTAGGTCCTAACTGACTAACCTGGTGAGGCTCTAGAGAGGAAGTACTTCTCTTTTGGCCCTTTCTATAGATGATAATATTAAAAAAAGTAAGTCTGAAATCAGGTGAAGATCAGATTAAATGAAGTCACGTAGGTCAAAGAACAGTAGATATGGCTACAGGGCTGAGGAAAAATGTGGTAAGAAGTTGATACCTCTGATATGCCTAAACATCTTTGTGCTGAGATTGGAATTGAAATATGCAGATGTTCTGTCAGGAGTGTGTGTGTGCACATGACTTGCTGGTACTTGCTTAAATGTTGGTGTTTGCACACCTCAGTAATAGTTTTTTATCCCAGTTCCTCAGTGTACAGTGACAGGTTTTCTAAGTCAGTCTTGGGGAAGTATTACATTTATTCTTGTCCTGAATGTCTGCATCAAAATTTCTAAATTTTCAGTACTCCCTGGAGAAGTTTAATTATCCTTAAGAAACCTTAATGATAATCTCCCCATCCTGAGACAGGGGGAAAAGAACTGTTTGGGTGCATTGTAAACCTCTTGGAAAATGAAGGCACTAGGAGTAATGGTTCCTAAATACCTTCCATTTTTTGTTGTTTCTGGGATGGTTTTTATTTTGGTTTGTTTGTTTGGGTTTTTTTTTTTTTTTGTTTATTTTTTGGTGTGGTTTTTTTTTTTTTTTTTTTAATGCAATTAGAATCAGCATATATTTCTAAAGCTCTAAAATTCCTTTAGGTAATTACATTTTCAAGCAAGTAGAAATTCTCTGATGGTGTTTAATATTTGCAAGTTTAAATTTGAGCTTTGCTTTTAATCTTAGAAGTCTAAACAAATCCCAGCATTTGGCTGCTTTAGAAACATTTGTGATCTAGAGCTGTACTGGGACTCTAGAATAAGTTGTTTGCAAACTCATATACTGGAAGTTGAAATCCAAACATTTTCCTTCATTTCTTTGCTCCTTATGCTTTCCTCTTAAAGTGCTAAGTAGATTCAGACGTTTCTCAAGCTGCAGGCTAGGCTTTTCTGAAAGAATTGGGAGATTTAGCAAACTCAACAGACCAGCCTTCAGCTTTTGGTATGTAAATAAGCTGCTGCTTAGTCCTTGTGGTTTAATGTTTTGATATAACAATTAAGGAAATATTACCTAATCCCCTTCTGAATAAATGTCCTTACTAGGAACTGGGAAATTCAGAAAAGTACTAAACCGGTAGGCAAGTTATGCTAAACACTGAATCATAAAATCACTGTAGGAGTTTAGGTTCTTCCTTGTTCTCTCATTGAAATAACAGCTACAAGTTAAACATATTTAAAGGACTATTTGCCCCTTATTATTTCAGTATTACTTTGACAAGCAAAGTATAAGTAATAGGATTGACAACATAATGAAGTCTTGAACTCTTGGAGTCATAAGTTCCAAAAAAAATATTTCCTCTGAGAATTTTCTCAGAAAGTGATGTAATATTGAAATAATCAGGATTGAACTGAGTTTGTTACAACTTGTATAAATATCTGGCACTGACATACTTCATGAAGATATGCATTGGAAATACTGTAGACTTAGGAAGAGTTGACTGCTTTAGATTGAGCTAAACCACTTGTTCTACTATTTTCTGATTTAAGGACCGTAGAACACAAATTTCCAGTAGCTGCTAGTGATTATAAGGTTGAGGATTTGCTAGCCATAAGAAATTACATTATTCATATAATAACATTAATCAATTGTAAAAAATATAGTAATACAGCAGTGGGAATCATTCACCATGGATACACTTAATTGAATAAAAAGTTAGAATTGAATAAAAAGTCTTCCAGTAGCACCCACTATTCCTCATTTTAAAGTGAAACATGCCATGCTGTTGAAAATATGAATTTTAATTTTAAAATGCTACTATGTTTCTGCCTTTATTCTTTTCCTGATAAAAACCAAAAACAAAACTAAAACCCAACCTTTCAGAATTTAGTCTTTTCCCAAAGGCAGTGCAGGATCTCATTTCTCCAGCTTAAGCTATGCAGTCTTTGGCTCTATGAACTGAGATCTACTTTCCTTAGGACCAATGGAAGAATCGTGTTCCATTATATCAAAAACTGTGGACAAGGACAACTCTTGGAATGGAGTCAGACTGCATTTATGTCTAAATGTTTCGTGCAAATGCATGACAAAAAAAAAAAAAGACATAAGATAAATAGTGTTTTGAGAGAATGTAACTTAGTGGGACAAACTGGTAAAATGTTGCTTTGTGTATTTTATAGATAAAATGATTCAGTTGAGCTTTACAGCACAGGTGACCATATATACCGTTGTTAGCTTTATTTCATATACAGAAGATAATCCATTTAGTCTGTCTTCCACCTTTAAAAGTGGGGTTTTTTTGTTTTTTTTAATGGGGTACTTGGTTGATATTTTGAGTACTTGGGTCCATGATCCCAGTTTCTATTTTCTGTACTTACATATATAGCAAGGACAGTATGTGCTGTGAGCAAACCTGGAAATGAATACAGCCTGGCATTACTCAGCATTATACCACATGTTGGTCTGGAGTTTCTTTGAACTTGGGTAGTTTATCATACCATTATTCATTCAGACTTTTAAGTGTGCTTTCTCTGATTTGCAGGAGTAGGGGTTTTTAAACATTAATATCAGTTATAGAAATTGCAGTGAAATGTTAGGTTTGAATAACTGACACAGGACAGACATTGACATTACTTCCCTTGTCAGCCAAAGCACATGCAAATTTGAAATGAACACTGTAGAACTGTTAACAACTACAGATGCCACTGAGCCTCTTTTATGGTAAGGCAATTTTGGAGGGCGAACATGCAATGATAAGCATTTTTAAAACAAATTATAAAATGCTAATTTAATTAATGTCTCTGGAATAACTTTCATCAACTCTGGTAGAAGTAAGAATGGGCTTTGAAGCTAGAGTGAGCTTACCTAAAGACGTCTGTATTCTGCAGGTTGAATAACAATTGATTTTTTGTCCTGATTATTTCTGCATTACCTACCAGCAATTGAAAATACAAATGCTAAATTGATGTGCTGTGAAACGAGTTATTCATGTAGGTGCTGGACAAAAACTAGGATTATTTAAAAACATATTAATGGTATGGTTAATTTCAGACTTCAGGGTCAGATGACCTAGAGAAGTGTTCTTTATTGCATCTCTCTCTCTTCCTTGGCATCCTTCCATTATGTTATTTACCTACTTAATCCCTTTTATAGTAATAATTTGAATGAGCCAAGAAATACTCTTCTCTGACATCCCTGGTACACATATCCTTAAACACCATGCTGCTACTGCCATTTCATTGGACAGATTCTGTGCTGGGTGAATCAGGGCAAAGGGATTCCCAGTTTTCCCTTTCATGATAAGCAGAAACAGACCAAAGCAAAAATACTCTGGTGATAACCTGCAAATTTGCATGTTTTTTGCCTTTGATGTAAATGATCATTCACATAGTTAATACAGAGTTGAATTGGGTTATGACTGTCAAAGTATATTGGGTAATTGGGAAAAAATAAATTATGTTGTTCTTATAACATCATAAACATACAAATTCTGACATCAAGAATAAAGGCCGTTAAAAGTAACAATAAATGTGCCCAAAAGAATTATTATTGCTATAACATGTAATTTATCTAAAATTGCACCCGCACACTTTTGTGGAAATACTTTCTTCTGAGACAAATATATAATAATATTATCATAAAGTATTTCTAAACTACTATACATAAACTACCTACTTAATGTTATTTCATCCTGCTCTTGAAAGAACTGGAACACAAAGATGACTAAGTGAATTGTCTGTGCTTAAACTGATATTTTGGAAAAGAGTAATCCTGGGTTCTGTGCAGGGCCTTAAAATGCCTTTGTGTAACCTGTAAATATATAGGCAGTATGGGCAGTCACTTGGCAAAATTGATAGCTTACCTCCATCTGGTCTGATTGAAGATTAGATCAAAAATTAGTTCTAATGCCTTGAAAATAGAGTATTGCCTCAAACAAATCTTTTGTTTCTCACATTAAGCACAAGCTCCAACAGTGAGAGAAAATCCCATCAAGATAGCCTTTAACTTGCCTTACCCAAATATTCCTTTCAGTTGCATAACTTGATTTTCTGCCCCAGAAGAAATCAAGGATTTAAGCCTGTTGTATCTTAATTAGGAGAATCTTTGAAATGAGATGAATTCTGGAGCAGAAACACAATTTCTAAATGAAGTTTTACAAAACCCGTTGTTTTCTGGGAGCAGGGAAGGGAAAATGGATGTGATGGTTATGTTTCCTGAAGTGTCTACTTCACTGAGGTTCTTGGGGGTCCCAAACTAGATGGAGGCCAAGGGAGTTAGGATCAAGATTTCATTCCTGCTCTGTACAGTGTTACCTTCAGGGTCTTCCAGCTTCAGCTGGAAATACAATGTTGTAGGGGGATTTCTGATAAAGAGAAAGCAACACAAAGCCAAATGCACAGATTTTGATAAGTGATGCTATACGGAGTACAGTACAAGCAATCTTTACAAATAATCACTGTACAAGTATGAATACTTCCATTTTAAAAATGGTTTGTATTATTGGCAGAAGATATTGGTGGAGACAGTTTTTAACCACGTTCACATTCTTTTTGTAAAACTAATGTGTAATAAAGATTCCTAGGAGCACAAAAATAACACACTGTGCTCTCTGAGTCAACTGAGGATGATTGTAATTCCCCCTTCCCAGACTGGAAGTTTCCTATATACACTCCGCCCAGTTAAGAGACTGGTGCCATAAGCACTTAACAACATTAAATAGAAATATATTGTGGTGAAACGAAGAGATTCCTTGTATCTAACAATTGTGCAAAGCTTGGGGCAAATGTGTTCAGCACTGCTTGACAGAGAGTCAAGCACCAGTTGTTCTGATTAGGAGCTTTCCTGCATTAATTCCCTCTGGAATTGTACCGATTTAAGAATGTTGTATTAAGGTTGTTTATTGTGTGTTGTTTCTCATAATGGCATCTTCAATGAACTAGACATCATTAAGCGTCTGATGGGTGGGTGGCATTTACTGAGGACTTTAAGATTCTGTGTAGTTTTAGCACTGAAGTTTCCTTTATGGATTTAGCAATGGGTTTTTATAGAAGACTACGGTGACAGAGTCCATAAATAATGTGCAAATCAGTATATAATACACAAAGCAGGAGCTGCTGAGGAAACTTTGAGGGGAACAAAGAGGCTTATAAAAGGTGGAAGCAAGGACAGGCAGCCTGGGAAGAATAAAGGGATGTTGTCTGGGTAGCTAGGGAACAGGTTAGGAAAGCTAAGGCCCAGTTAGAATTAAACTTGGCTAGGGATGTGAAAGATAAAAGGAAGGGATTCTATAGGCACATTGGGAATAAAAGACAGACTAGGGACAGTGTGGACCCTTTCCGGAAGCTATCAGGAGGACTGGCTACCCTGGATTTGGAGAAGGCTGAGGTTCCTAATGACTTCTTTGCCTCAGTCTTCACTGGCAAGTTCTCTGACCACAGCACCCAAGTCTTGGAAGGCAGATGCAGGGACTATGAGAATGAAAACCCCAGGCCCACTGTAGGAGAGGATCTGGTTCAATGCATCTTAAGAACCTGAACGTGCACAAGTCCATGGGACCTGATGAAATCCATCCGCAGGTCCTGGAGGAGCTGGCAAATGGAGCTGCTAAGCCACTATCCATCATATTTGAAAAATCATGGCAGTCAGGTGAAGTTCCTAATGACTGGAGAAAGGGAAATATAACCCCCATTTTCAAGAAGGGGAAAATGGATGACCCAGGGAATTACAGACCAGTCAGACTCACCTCTGTGCCTGGCAAAATCTTGGAGCAGATTCTCCTGGAAGGCGTGCTAAGGCACATGAAAAACAACAAGGTGCTTGGTGACAGCCAGCATGGCTTCACTAAGGGGAAATCCTGCCTGACCAATTTGGTGGCCTTCTGTGATGGGGCTATGGAACTGATGGACAGGGGAAGAGCAGGTGGCATCATCTACCTGGACCTGTGCTAAGCGTTCAACACTGTCCCACACGACATCCTTGTCTCTAAATTGGAGAGACATCAATTTGATAGGTGGACCACTCGGTGGGTAAAGAACTGGCTGGCTGGCCGCACACAAAGAGTTGTGGTCAATGGCTCGATGTCTGGCTGGAGACCAGACAAGTAGTGTCCCTCAGGGATCGGTGTTGGGACCGGTCTTGTTTAACATCTTCATTGCTGACATGGACAGTGGGATTGAGTGCGCCCTCAGCAAGTTTGCCGATGACACCAAGCTGTGTGGTCAGGTCGATACGCTGGAGGGAAGGGATGCCATCCAGAGGGACCTTGACATGCTTGTGAGGTGGGCTGATGCCAACCTTATGAAGTTCAACCATGCCAAGTGCAAGGTCCTACACCTGGGTCGGAGCAATCCCAGGGACAGCTACAGACTGGGCAAAGAAGAGATTCAGAGCGGCCCTGCAGAGAAGGACTTGGGGGTGCTGGTCGATGAGAAAGTGAACATGAGCTGGCTTCATTGTGTGCTCTTAGCCCAGAAAGCCAACCATATCCTGGGCTGCATCAAAAGGAGCATGACCAGCAGGTCGAAGGAAGTGATCCTGCCCCTCTACTCTGCTCTTGTGAGACCTCACTTGGAGTATTGTGTGCAGTTCTGGTGTCCTCAACATACAAAGGAGATGGAACTGTTGGAACAAGTCCAGAGGAGGGCCATGAGGATTATCAGGGGACTGGAGCACCTCCTGTATGAAGACAGGCTGAGGAAGTTGGGGCTGTTCAGGCTGGAGAAGAGAAGGCTGCATGGAGACCTCACAGCAGCCTACCAGTATCTGAAGGGGGCCTAACAAGGGTGCTGGAGAGGGACTCTTCATCAGGGACTGTAGTGATAGGATAAGGGGTAACGGGTTAAAACTTAAACAGGGGAAGTTTAGATTGGATATAAGGAAGAAGTTTTTTAGTTTAAGGGTGGTGAGGCACTGGAATGGGTTGCCCAAGGAAGCTGTGAATGCTCCATCCCTGGCGGTGTTCAAGGCCAGGTTGGACAGAGCCTTAGTTGACATGGTTTAGTGCGAGGTGTCCCTGCCCATGGCAGGGGCGTTGGAACTAGATGATCTTAAGGTCCTTTCCAGCCTTAACTATTCTTTGGTATTACAACAGAAGGATAAATTTTTTGCCTCCAGTCAGTATGCATCATTCTTCTGTTTATCAAATGAAGCAGAGCCATCTAAAAATGTGCAATCATGAAACTGGAGATTATCTCACAAGTGCGTATGTGTTATTTCTACTTAGCTGTCACCTAACATGCACATTCCAAAGGATATATGTAGATTTGTTTTTTAAAAGAAGTCTGATGATAGATGGTAGGTGGACTATTTTCAATGATTAGATAAGGTTTCTCTTAATATAATGACGAATATGATTTCCCCTTGGACTTCCTTGGGTCTCTGTTCAGCTTTCTCTGGTTAGTCAGACACTGCTTACTGCTGAACTTGTCAGAGCATTTAAGAGGGTCTACCTTGATAACTTTCTCTTCCAGGTGCATGTCCATCATATCTCTGAGCATTGACTAATGGCTTGTAACACTTTCTGTACTCTTCAGATGTGTCTTACAAGAGTAACTCTCCTTGAACAGACCAGTCACTGCTTGTCCTGGGTTCAGCAGTAGCAGTCGTTTTTCTCCTTCTTATTAGTTGGTGGAGAAAAATGACTGCTATTGCTGAACCCAGGACATTAGGTGACAGACCTAGAAACTCTTGCATTCAACTGACTTGTAGTGGGGCAGTTAACCTGTTTGTTTGTCTTTGGGTGTCTGTCTGTATTAGTTGTGTTTCAGGATGTCACATAGACAAGCAGATACCTAGTATTTCTCTAAACTATGAGGAGATGCCTTTGGTTGAAGCAATGGACAGCTCTAAGCCCATGTGTCAGTTCTCCAAGCTACCCTAGGTAGGCACGGAGGAGACTTAAAATGTGGAGGAAATCCCTCCTTAGCCTAGCTATGTACAATGCTGTTAGTCCATACTTCAGTATAAGTAGTTTTGTTAGTTTCTTGCACATACCTTTTGGAACAAAAATATCTTATCCTTTCCAAAATTCTGTTGACTTACTGTTTCTACAACATTCAGTGTTGTGTTTCACATTCAGTACACATTAAACATTTAGTGTGCACTTCAAGTTTTCTTTGCAATAAGACTAATCATTTTAAGAACTAATTTGTGTAATGTAGCATTTGCCTACCATTGCAATCCAAAATAAAGCTTCATCCACACTTGGCAGAACATGTGTTTTGTGGGAGGGACAATGATAAAGACCTAAAGAAATCTAAACAAGTAAACCAGAGAAATAGAATTCATTAATAAAAACCCACTTGGGGCATTGGTTAGTTGAACTCCCTTCTGTTTTGGACAGTTGTAATCCCAGATGAAGCTTTCCCTGGCAGCATTTCAGGGCAAAGCTCATTTTCATTATGAGGAAGTTCTCCTGAAAAGTCTCCTTACTTAGGTCAGGACTGACTGAAGTTTCTTAAGCACAGACTACAAATGCCTTTTTTACATTTTTATTTTTGTCCGTGTTTATTGCAATCAGTTACATGAAAATTGGAAGAACACTGGTAATGAACAAGGAGTGATGATTTGGAGACTGGTATTACTCCATAAGCTTACTCCATGGACTTACTCCATGAGCTATACTGAGTCAGCTGATTTCTGTCTTTTAGCTTTTATCTATTCTGAAAGAAATTATTTTCCTTAGGTTTGGGAACAGTATCTTTTGTAGCTCAAACCCATGCAATTCTGCAAGAGCTGAAATACCAGAATCTTTTAAAAAGTGAAGATGGGATTTCTCCTGGGTTTATTTTGATTCCCAAGACCTGTCTGCAGATTACTTACTTATATTCAAGTATAATTCTGTTTGCAAATATAGATGCTTATCATTTTGCAAGTAAAAGGTTTTGTCTTCCAGAAAATAAGAATAACCAAAATTACAAAATTTTAACCAGAGCAACAGGATGTCTGCTTTTTAAAGGGGTGTGGTGGTGTGTTGTATCTGCTGTGTGAATGCTTTCAAAGATAATTCCTTGACTTCCACCCCTCCACAACCGCAGCCTCCTAAGCACAGTACAAGTGTGTTTTGTACTGTCCAAATGTTTAGGAGCTTTGCTCCTACGCACTTCCAAGGACATTTTGCTGGGTGCAGATATTCTGTCTTTGTGGAGACAAATTAAACTAACAGCAGAGATGTTTTATCTTGTTTCCATTGCCAGATAAGCTTTCTGGTCAAACAGAAGACTTAGGAAAAAGCCTTAAAATCAGTCTTTATGTTACAACACTGCAATGAGATACCCTGTATTCATATGGTTTGGCCATAATCTTAGCAGTTATCTCTCCTTCCTCCACTTTCCACCTTGGACAGATCCCAACCAGAGATCTGGTGTTCATAAAGGCACTCTTTTTCCATACTTTTCAGATTATTTTACAGTTTTAATCTGTTCTTTCTCTGACAGGTGTAGCAGTTTTGAGACTACAATGACCTAAATATTATCACAAAATTACTCTACCACAGGTACTCACTCTTTCTCAGAGACTTTGATCTCTATTCCTCTAGTTCAAAACTGGATCTTCCTAGATCAGTTATAAATATTGTACCAAGCTCTTGACCTCTCTGTTTACCAGCTTTCTTCAGAAATAACATGAAACTTCAACAAAGAATCACATAGTAACAAGTTACTGCATAGGGAATCTCTTTGCCCAACTCCTAGTGTTTTTGCATTTTTAAATGGTTGATCTGCAACTGCAGTGGTACCATCCTTTGCTAGTCAGCCTGTTATTTTGGGGTAAGATCATTCAGTGTTCACAAACCGTGTAGATGAGGCCCTCAGTGGTATGGTTTAGTGGTGGTTTTGGCAGTCCTGGGGTAATGGTTGGACTCGATGATCTTATAATCCTCTTGTCTCTGTTATAGCAAGCTGGGATTTGGCTACACCAGTGTCTTCCTTTATTTCGTATCTAACTGACCAAAATGATTACCAGAAACACACAAGTAACACTAATAAGTCCTGGCACTAAATATTAAGGGCTACCGGCTACGGTTTTGTTTCTTTGTTTTACTTGCCTTGTCATTGGTTCCTCCTCTGTTAAATCTATACTTCGTTTTACTTGTCTTTGTAAAAGACTTCCTAAATGAACAGTTACTTCTGCCTTTAGGGAAATATTGAAATGACAAAACAAAACCATCCAAACTATTTCTAAATGCTAATTTTACTTATTTGTTGGTAAATAAATGAACACTTGAACATTAGTGACCAACAACTCTGATGCCCGACAATTGCTGTAGCAAATGCTGATGTCTTTATAAAGTGCATAATTTAACATCTGTGTCAGTTTATTTTATTACTTCTTTTTTTAGGCTCTACCTCATTATCATCTGTAACTGAGCTTTACAAAGCTGTAACTCTTTCTACTCTTTCTAAATAGAATTTTAAAGAGTGTTTTGAACCCTAATTCACTTATGGCCACACACTCCAGGTGTACAGATGCAGGTTAGTTATTCTTAGTTTACAGTTACTTATTTTTTATCATCTGTTTCTCTAGAAATTTTGAAGCTCTGATTTTCTTTCATTCGTTAAAAATCGACTTGTATTTCTCTTCTTCAGTACGTTTCGATAGTTGTAATTCAACAGCCTAGTTTCTAAGTATTTCTTACACGCTCTCACATGTTGCATAAATTAACTAAATTGCAAGGACCTGTATGTGATAATAAATTCTTGCAATCAGTACAGCAAAGGAATATTTTTAGTAATTTCCACTCCAAGCTGTGATTTGATGTCTAATTGTCTTACAAAAAGCTTTTCTTGCTGACCCATTTTGTCTTCAGCTGTTTCACATGATACAATGTACCTCGCTTTTCAAAATGCCTGTGAATGATGTCTTTGAAAGAAGGTTTTTCTAAATGACCCACAATCATTTTTCAAAAGTGTCATCCCTTGTCAACCATTATTCAGGTTTTCCCTGTGCACAGTACGTTCCTGCTTCAGTGATGTGTCGTCTTTTTAAAGACAGCTTTGCTGTTACAGTAGGAGAGTTCACAAGGTGCAGGAGTGTCGTCACACTTTCAGTTAGACTAGGACAGGCCCAGTCCAACAAATCACAGGGTCATTTTATCAGTCTTTTGACTTTCTGGGTCGTGTGGAAAAGCTCAAGTGAAGGTGTTGAATTAGCACAGTACACCTGGCTCTGACCCTTCATCTGAAAGCTGAGGAAAGTAAAGTGTCTGGAAAGCTAAGTCAGAAGGCATTTTGACTCCCAAAAGGCTTTCTGATAGGACAGCGTTTTGCAGGATTTAGGTTAGGTTTTGCTTCAGAATTTTCCCCAAATCTGTGTATTTCTACTTTACTGGGAGTTGGTTATGGATAGACTCCATGTATTGTGATGCTTGTCCTTTGATTGGATGTCCAGGCACTAAAAAATGAGAGAACTTATTTCATGAGAGGATTATTTTTCCTTTCTATTTCAACGAGATCAGGGTATGGTTTAAAAAAAAAAAAAAAAAACAAAAAAACCCCACTGTTTCCATAGTTGCAAGTTTAAATAACATTTGATGCCGTTACCTTCATGTATATACATCTACAAAAATACCTTGCTATTTTTGTGGACAGTCTCAAATTTCAAATAATTTCTGAGGACAAACTAAAAACCATTCTCCTTCCCAAATGCTATATAGCTTTCAAAAACTCTTGCATACCTGTCTGGTACATACATTGTTAAACCAGACTGTAGTTATTTTTTCCTTATCAAACAGTAAAAGGCAATAATGTAGCACTGAATCAGTAGGGTTTACCCAGTGACAAATCAACATAGGTATTTCTGTCTGTCATTATATACTTTAATACTTAAACTTCCAACAGATTTTTTTTTTTTTTTATGGCCTATGCAGTGCATTCTTTGCTGCAGAGTTTTATAGGATTGTTCTAGTGATTAAATCACAGTCATAAAGAGCACTTGTTGTCAATAGTTGTATTGTGACTAATTTTTCATAAATGGGGTCCACTGTGGAACTGAGTAGTAACATGCTTTATTTCACTAAGTGAATAAACACAAAGACTTCCTTATTACAAAATACTAAAACCTTCAGTTTACGTCTTCTAGATTAAAGTCTAAAGTCATTCATGGTGTGCATAAGTACAGGATAATTGAGTTCTTAATAATGGATCTAAAAATTTCAGTGGACATGGAAATAGGACTACAGATGTGTTTATGTACCTGTATGTGCTGTTAAAAGATAACAAATGAAACTCTTCAGCGTGAAATTTTTTTCACACATCTTACTAATAGAATTGTTGAACTATGGATGTACTTATTCCCTATTATAATATTAGAGCTTGTGGAACCTTGAAGGTAAAAAAGCCAATTTGGTATTTTCAAGACCTTCATTCAAATAAATTGGGCAGGTATTATTTTATGAAGTTTATTTTGGTACAAGTTTACTTGACTTGTTGGACCAGATCCCTAACAATTATGTTCTTTAGGAAAGCTGTGTTAATGTATGATAGAGCCAATACAGGGTAGAGATTCAGAGTTAAGCTCCCAGGCTTGTTTTAGAAATATTGTACATCAGGAGAGTTAAAAGCCTCAAAATAAAATTTGAAATAAACTGACAGGAAGCAAAATGAATGACCTTTTAATAAAATGTGAAAATAATCTTAAAAGTAGAGAAAAGGACCTGTTCTAAGTGACTAGGTGCAGCAGTACTAGCTGCAGCTATTGAGGTGAGGTCATGTATCCATTTTTATATTGTTGTAAAGTCTGTTACCTCACAAATTTTGTGTATGATGTTCTGTTCTTTCTTGTGTTATAGATACCTTGACACAAACACTTCCATTACTGTCTTGTGGTTTGTGTATTCCATTGTTTTCTGTCCCAGTAGAAGATTTTATCAGCTGTAGATCTTGTCAGTCAACATTACATTTTTCAAGAATAAGCTTTACTTACATTGACAATAACATCTAAAATGGCAGACTTGCACTTGGATGTAAGCATAGAAGGGTTTCTAAGCACAGTAGTAGTGAGAAGTAAAACTTTGATGGATTTATCTTATCCAAATAAAACGGAGAAATAATATGAAGTAGAATGTAAATTGGTAAGGATGCATGGAGGGTGTGAAAGATTGGAAGAATCAACGGTACAAGTAAAATATGGAGAATGACTAACAAGGCTGTAGTACTGTTGAACAGTAAGACGGGTGCAGTGAACAAGCCAAAAACTGGACTAGTTCCAAAGTAGCAGGCACTTTCCTGCATATGAGGACATGAACTGATCAAGAATAGTTTTGAAAATTATAATCCTGCTTTGGTATATTTCAGAGGTCCTTTCAGGCCTGTTTGCTGTGCTTTATAATGTTTAATTTTTGAAAACATCACAAAGTGTTATCAACTTTTCTTTGTACTACAAATGTACTTTCGTCAAGTACCCATTGCATGGCTGCAACAGATCAAACTTGACTGAACTCTAGCTGCGGCTCAAACTGAGTCCTGCTCCTTCTCACCCCCTATGCCTTGTTTAGTTGTGCTGCAGGAATTAAAAATTGAATGTTCATCTTAAACTAAAGCTTTGCCATTTTATTAGGTTTATTTCTGCACTATGAATTAAATTAATGAAAAAAAAATCATCAGGAAGAAACATGTTCCTCATCAACCAACAGGGAAATGCATGGTATCTGATTTAAAGTTACTCTCAAAATATTTTGGGAATGGTTTTTGTCTTCTGATGATTTCTAAGTGATGTAATAGAATTTTTTTAGCTGTTTGGGATCAAAATCATCTATTGCCTTTTTGCCTAAAATTAAAGGGGACTGAACTTAATGATCAAGTAATTCTCTGTAGTTATATGTCCTTCTCCCGGCACAGCTCATCAAGTTTATGGCTTTGCATTATTCACAGTCTGTGGCATTCATTATTTTTTGTCAAAGAAATGAAGACTGATTTCTTCAAGTATTCCTGAAGTTCTTGAGTACATAGCCATTTTAAAAGCTTAATCAGTCACGGTTTGAATTTTCTTGTGGTGCCGGGAACTTTCCCAAGGGTACACTACTGTCTCCAGATACCTTTGTGTTCCTGGCTTTTTCCAGCTTATGCATTGCAATCACTGACGCTTTGTCTCGTGTGCTTTTTCTATATTGGATTTATAGAAATTGTCACAAAACTCTTTTCCATACCATTAGTCTTTTGATATCACTATGCCACATGTAGCACATCCTCCCGCTCTTACTCACAGCACATAGAACTAGCCTCTCTGGAGTTCTTTGTTCAAGTCTTTCTCTGTTTAATCTCATACTCATATTCTTTATTATGTGCATCTTCATTATAGTAATCTTTTTCTTCCATTCTAGTTTTGGGGTTTATTTATACAATTTTCAACATTCTAGTGCTCTAAAAATAGCTTGGAGAATAAAGCCATTAATTTTAGACACTTGTGATTTATGCTTGATTTTCATATATGGTAATGCAAAATAATGATGAAAAAACATAATGACTTAAGATCTTGATGAAATATGGTATTACATGATGTTTTGCTTTGGATAGGGGAGGCAGGGCATTTGGTAGTTGAAGAAATCTGTTCCACCTTGCTGCTCCTGTGATTAAAGAAAAAAACTACTACAGACAGACATATTTCACAACTGTACGGGATTTAGACTTTTTGAGGGTGGGGTTACAGTAGTGTGCATATTTCAATGACCAGAGTTTATCTTCATAACTTTTCTGATTTCTCTAGAAACATTCCAGATGAATCCCTGTCAGTTGACAGAGCTGAAGTCTGGAGACTGTCAGATGTCATTGTCTGCTCCAGCAGATGATATCACCTGTGAAACTGATATGAAAGAATATAAGTTGTTGGCAAACTTTCAATCGTCATTGTGCTTGTAGTTACTAATGGGTTGTGTCTCAGTGACATTCTCTCCCAGTATACCAGGTGAACCTCTTTGGGTGGATCTCTAAAGGACAAGATACCCAGCTGCCATTTCCAAGCATTCCCCAGAAAACTGTCCTTGTTTCCAGTATCTCTGTTCTTATTCTCAAGAACAAGTAAACTTGCAAAATACTTTCCAGAGCTGAGCAAACTGATATGTAGCACAGCATAGAGCACCAAATACCAGGAGCTCATTAGAGACATTGGTTTATGGCACACACTGGTATTATCCCACACAAATGCCTGTGTGTTCTGTAGGCTAGAAAGTAACTCACTTTTTCACCTACTTATCACCTTCCTCCTCTCTGACACTCTTCTCCTTCCTTCCCTCTGACATTCTCTTTACTACTTAGGTACCAATTACCTTTCTTCACAGAGATAGTCTAATGAATGTGTTGCTAACTGAATCCTGAGAAATTGTTGTGAACATGCACTTAGCTTTGTAAAACAGGTCTTTTCAGACCTGCAGAAAGCAGGTACATAGCTAGTAGCTATTCTTAGGTTATGTTTTTTTAACTTTAACTTTAGATCTCAGTGCTTTACAAAGGTATTCCGCTCTCCTGTCTGATAGGGAGCTGAGCTACAGAGAAATGTGAGCTCAGACTCGGCCCAGCTGTTCAGTGGCAGAAGGAATTCTGAGAAGGAATTCTGACATGTAAGTCTCTTAGTCCTTCAGTCTCACCTTGACCTTGAGTCTGAGTCCAGATAAACCTGCCATCTAATGAAAGATGGAAAAAAAAAAAGCATCAGTCCAATATGTTACAGTAAAAAAAATTCCTTTTTTTTTTTTTTTTTTAAGGCGGCCTATTGAATTCAAAAGGAAAATATGGACAGAATAAATGCATAACAGGTAGCAGGGGGTGGTTGTAAAAAGCATTGCTTTGGGAAATGGTTCTATAGTGCAAACATTTGTGTGCTTGAATTATAGTGCCAGCTTGCAGAGGTGTCAGTGAGTTACGTCACTGATGGCATCACCTTATACTTAAGTTTTCTTCTGGTTTCTTCTGTCTTGATTTCATGGTCAACACCAGAGATCCCAAAGAGTTCTTCATCCTTCCCCTACCTGCTTGGTTGGAGTTTTTGGTGGTTGTCTTTGAAGATGATGTAATTCTTGGCTTTGAATCTTTTGTGTTGATAGGATGTGTTATTTCACAAGGAGCATTTTCTCTCCACTTTTACAATGTAATTGTTACTGTAATCTGAGCAAGTATGTAATTAAGTGCTATTCTTACCAGTTGATTGAAGCTTTGATTATTTATTATGTAAAAATGCTTCTTAAAGAGGAAGATGGATTGATTGATTCATTGAATAAATAATAGGCATATATAGAGCCTGGTGAATATTTTTATAAATTATTTGTCCAGATGTTTTTTATTTTCTTAATGGAAAAAGATTCAGCCCAGGGACTGGTAAAAAAAGTTCTGTATACAAAATTGAATTTATATTAATGTTTGCCCTGAATTTTTATCCTAGCCGTTCTTGAAAGCTTCTTACAACTTTCATAGTTGAGCTACTGAAAAAAGGGGAGCTTTATCGCGTATTACATACCTTAGAGGAATAAAAATGCAGGGTGAGCAAGTCAGAGCAATAACCTATCTACAGTGTTGAGCAATTCAAACACTGAGATACAGTGATAAGCAAGCACTGAATAGATATCTGTAAATGGCAAAGGTGCTGAATAGCACAATTCAGTTTGATTAGTGTTCATTAATATTTTAGCCAGATTCAGTCAAGTTAGAGGGACTAAGGTCAAGGCTGATGCAAGAGAACCAGCAAACATGTGAAATCAGTATATTGAACAAATTGCCAAGATGCTGATTTCTTTTGGGCTGGGATTAGTGCTCTAAATTAACAGAAACCCTTGCAGACGTGTTGTGTTCCTTAGTTTGGAAAGAGCATAGATGAATTTATTTAGGGTTTTTTTTTGTTTTGTTTTGCTTTAGAGCTAAACTTTTATTCTGTGCTAAAAATTTATGGCCTAGGTGCCCACGGACATGGTGATGGTGGGACCAGCAGTGGTGGGCACCTGGAAGAGGTGCAGCAGAGGGGGTGGCACAAGCACTAGAGAGGAGCACCAAGGAGCACGTCCCCTCCACCCCCACCATGGGCACTGGGATGTTCCTAAAGGCAGCAACTGGTAGGGGAGACAATTAGACATAGTTGGATGAGATGTGACCTAGAAATTGCTGGTACTCCAGGTTTATGTCAATGTATTTTCCTTAGGGGTAAAAAGCCTCATGCTGGGCTTGGAGAAGCTGGTTCTATTTAATCCACGCTTTGGAGTTTTCAGGCATTCCCACGATAGCTTTTGAGTCACTGTGTGGGATAAAGGGAGAGATATTTTAAGAACATGTTTACTCTCTGGTATTGGAAGGGATCCTGAGTTTAAATGTTCCAAGAAGCCTAGGTCTTTCCTCAGCAAACCTCCTCCCCAAAATAGACTGAGGGTGGAAGATAAGTTTCTGTCAACATCTCAATTTGAAAGATCCATTCAAGAACAGCTTTACTTTAATTCCTGCTCTGCCTGTGGTACCCAGAGAGCTGGCAAGACTTTTCTAGATCTTTTGCAGCCTCTGTGCTCTCTTAAACATATGTCTTGTTCCATGGTTTTTCAGCTTCATTAAGTTTTTGCCCCAGTTAAGCACAAAAGGAACCTTAACAGGGCTTCTCTCTCTCCTTCTGTTTCAGCATTGCAGTATTTCTCTAGTAAATGTATGATACTATTCTCATCCTGTCAAGAACCAAATATTTCTATAAAATTAGAAATGAAATGAGTATTAGCAGTGAAAACTTTTCTGTATTGTCATTGTAAAAATATGCTGAAGACATGCACGAATGATCAGGCAAATGTAACTGAACTACTGGGAAGTTTAATATTGGAGATGTATTGCATTGACTGACAGTAGTATTAAATGGTGAACAGACCTCTGCAAACATTTACTGTCATTACTTTTCACTACTTATATTCTTATGAGAAAGGAAGCTGAGGACGGTGCTGCAGAGCCATAATAGATCATCTTAAGTGTCTCCCAAGCCCTTTCCTTTGTCTAATAGGACAACAAATATCATAGAATCCTTGGGTTGGAAGGGACCTTAAAGACTGTCTCCAAATCTTTTTACTGTACAGGCTTCAAAGACAGCATGGACCAATCTGCATTAGAAAAGACTTGTTCCTGCTGTAGATAGAGGGGAATTGTAGAGGCAGTGGTGGTATTATTCCATTTAAATCAATAGAATAAGTTTCTGTCTTGTTTAAGAAAATGGACTGTGACTGCTGGGGGAGTGGGAAAGGAAATAGAGATACAAATTAGATGAATAGCTAGAGCTATAGTATGACATAAAGGTCTAAAAATGGGATAGGCTTATTTGAAAAAGCAATCCTCAAATTCCCTGCTTACCCTCCCAATCACCAAAGATTTATTGTAGAATGTTTTGAAGTGTTATTTTCCAGTCATCTCATGCACTCTTACTTTGCCTGAACAGCAGTGTCCTCTGTCTTGGCAGGGATGAGCAACTAAATATTTAGCAACTAAGTGTTTGGGAAAGATCTTTTTGGGGACTTCCTACAACCTATGTCTCTTAATTTGGTAGCAGTATTCAGAATGGCCTTACTGCAAGCTTCCGGCATTAGGTGATCACCCAAACCCTGAATAGCTTTTGATCCCAGTACAATTATTGCTTTCTGAGGAAGAGGAGGCTCCTCTCAGTCTCCAGAAAACACATTCTGTTCATTTGAGCTTTGGCTCAGCTTTAGAGGTCTCACATTTCCATGAGGGACTGATGGTGCCTTGAGAAGCCTTAGAGCTTCACAGTTACAAGCTTTCTAAGAAGTGAGAGATGAGGATATCAGAACTTGCTAGCAACGCGAGGAATTGAAACCCATGTCTCTCCAACATCCTAAATGATAACTTAATCTCCAGCTCTTGTGTCAAAGCATAGGCATCACTCTTGCCAGTCATCTTATTATTACTATATTTATGTATTAAGGCTGGGCTTAAGCTTCTAGCTCTTGGGTTTGGGAAGTGATTCCTACAGCCCAACAAAGTTATGAAGCACTTGATGGCTGTGAGATCTAGGGCACCTGTCACCTTTATTTCTTATTGGCTGGTTTTGTGGGCATCTGCTCAGTGAACTGACTCTTCTAAGGGGTCAGATAATCTTGTAATCATTTTAGACATTAGCCTGAGGCCTGGGTTTACTTTCAGGACCGGGGTTTTAAAATTAGGTGTTGCATAGTCAAGCATTGCGTTGCACATATCACCTCATAGGTAATTTCTAAGACTTCAGATAGCTATTTCAAATCATAGAAGTAGAAGGAAAGAGAACTTTTAAAATGCCACCTACAATATCTTCCAGTCAATGTAGGGACATTCTGCACTAGTTAGTGCAGTTTTCTAAAATGGCAGTTAAAAATGAGCTCCTTATTAGAGAAGCAAAAGTAAGACAGACTTCAGATCTTGTGAAATGCTTTTGTTTGTTAAGAAAGCCCACTTTGTGGGGGGAGGAGAGAGAGTATCCTCCAACCATCACAGCTTCATCATACACAATATTACCCCGTAATGTTTATTATGTCTAATAGTCACGGACAGCAACTTGATTCATCCCAGAAAGTACACAAAGAAAAGCAGCACTGCAGTCTCTAAGATACGAAGCTTGCGCTGTTAAATTTGCCATGGATGGTTGGATTCATCACTTTGCATGTGTCTTTGACTGATACATCATGCTGGATGCTGTAGGCAAGCACACACTAATTAGTAGAACAAATAGAAAACCCTGAGGATGCCCATGCTTAATGACATTGCCCAGCTTCTAAACCGGTTCTGCAACAAATTACTTATTTCACGGTTGTAGGCAGCGCAAGTTAATTTATCTGTATCAGTTGCTAAGTTGAAGCATTCAATTTTAACAAGACACACTGTATTATACCTTTCTAGGAAACTTTCCAGCACCTTGGCTTTTAACAAAAAAGAAATAGCCAGGCCAATTCAGGGATAAAAAAAAAAAATAAAATATATAGAATCTATTTTAAATTTAAAAGATGCTGATGAACTAGTTTAATTAGTTTGGTACCATATAAAACCCTGAAAATTGTGAAAAGGACTCGAAACAAAATGCTCGGAGGAACGTTGATTTGGAACCCAGAGCTCTGGCTTGGAACAAAGGTGGATTGTGCAGGACCGTGTGCGGTTCTCAGCATGAACACTTCAGTCAGGTAACTGCTTTTCAATCGATCTCAGCAAAAGAAGTGAGAAGTCAAGTATGGAGAGTGAATCACAGGCACCTTACACCAGTATGGTTATAGTTGTCATTTTCAGTTGTGGATTGGTTTGCTTTTCATCACTGAAGAATTTAACTGAAGAACCTGGATAAAGTGCACCTTGTTCTCATAAAATGAATGAGGTGAACATAGCAGTCAAATGATACCCAAGAGTCAATGACATGGCTGAACTGTAGTTGCTTAATTACCTAAATGAACCCGATTATCAGAAGCGTGCAACTAAATATACAATAACAGGTGGATGAGAATTTAGCTTTTAACATTGTCATTACTATACGTATGTTTTGAGGGTCTACTGATTTATATTCTTTATATTTTTGTTTATATGTTACATGCTTACAGACAAGCTTACAGTAGCAAAGCTCTTGGTGAGTATCCTTCCAGAAAGTAAAATGTTCAGTGTCCTAACGGAGACCTGGAAGCACACCTTTATTTGGCACATAGCACTAGGCTGTTGCTAAACAACTTCCAAAGGGACGTTTGACACAAAATCTTGCAAATCTGATACTAACAAATGCCTTAGTGGGCACCAAGAGGGTTTGAAGCTACTTCCTATTTCCCATATTTCCAAGGAAGTTGCGCTTAAATGCATTGCATTTATCAGTCTGCTACAGTGTTCAAGGCAAGGTTGGACAGAGGCTCGGGCAACATGGTCTAGGTGACGAGGTGTCCTGGCCCATGGTCAGGGGCTTGGAAGTAGGTGATCTTAAGGTCCTTTCCAACCCTAACCATTCTATGATACTCCCAGAGACAGAGACTGAAAAAGGGTTTGTGCCCTCTTGTACACCTGGCATTTTGAAAGTATCCAGGTCCTGATAGAGGACATACCTTTCCAACTCTCTTCTGCTTATAAAGCAGTGGAGAAAGGGAGAGAAGAGCAGCACCTGGGATTGAAGCCTTGGGGATCCCAGGCTGTCTAGGTTGATGTGTTTTCCGCTGCCATAAACTCCTTTTGTGGCTTTAAAGAAGTCATTATGTGTCAGCGTGCCTTGTATTAAGGCAAAACAATGAGACCTGCTCCCTCCTTATTTAACCCTGTTTGCATATATCTGGGTTTTTTCAGTATCTCGCATGTTCATTGAGGTGAACTTTTGTTCTCAGCTGTTGTGTGTAGATGGTGTGCTTGCAGGCACACTTACATAAACACAGGTACATCTACACACGGCAACACTTACACAGCCTGCACCGTTGGTGTGCATGCTTGTAGGTTGGGGTAGGAAAAAATCTCATGCTCTCTGCATCTCTCTCCTCTGTGGCACTGAGATGCTTACCTCCGGGAAGCTGCAGTCGATGGTCCTTGCTTGTCGAACGCACAGAGAGCAAGCGGTTGTCTTGGTCCATCTGCACTGATTTAGTTGATAATGTTTATCATGTCTGCTGGTTTGGAGAGAGATGGGGGAGTGGAAGAGTGTTGGGAAATTCTTTGGGGCTTGTTATCCCTGCAGTAACTACAGACTGTGGCATGAATGTGCGTGATTAATTTCAGGTCTGAGGGCTCAGCCCAAGTGGCAGCCTTTCTCCCGCTGGATGTCTGGGAGACAGCAGCGTCCCCCTGCTCCGCTCCTCCGCCGAACCCAGTGAATTCAGCTAGGCTAAATAAACACTGCCGAGCCGCTAATCACACGCTCTGAAACAAACCAGCACTTCACTTTGGGCTCTGGGCAAGATCAGACGTACCTCCTCCTCCACTCCCTCTCCCCTCCCTCTCTGCCCCCTCCCTGCTTTTCCCCTCCCTCTCCCCTGCAGCCGCCCAGCCGGTCCCTCCGACCCGGCAGCTTCACGCTGGGGGCCGCTGCCGGCTGGGGCTGCCCGAGCCCGTCCCGCCCGTGCTGCCCACGGTGCCGGTCCTGGCCGCCCCCCTCGCGGGCGCCGCCGCCGCCGCCGCCCCGCCGGTCAAAAGTTGTGCGGAGCGCCGAGGATGGGAGCGCATCTGCAGCCTCTCGCCCTGCGGCTTCTGGCGTTGACTTTCCCCTTGGTGGCGAAGGGCTTTTCTGACGAAACCTTGGAGAAAGCCGCGAAATCCGAGGGATATTGCAGTCGTATCCTGCGAGCCCAAGGCACCAGGAGGGAAGGGTACAATGAATTTAGCCTCAGGGTGGAGGGCGACCCAGAATTTTACAAGCCTGGGAACAGTTACCGGGGTAAGTTGACCATCCTCTATATCCCCTGTGAACGACAGTGGTCAGGACAAGCGGCTCTAACTATAACGTGTCTCTGCCTGTCATCTCTGTATCCCTTTTAGCGTGCATGTGTGACTGTGTGGGTTAAGACAGGGTAATATGTTCCCACGCATTACTTTCTTGGGGATGCTTTCATGACAAGTGAGAGGGAGTTGGATTTCACGGTATCACTTTACTCCCAGCCATTAACTCAGTATTAGGAGGAATTTCCTTTCTTTTATGAATTCTCTGTACCGGCTCAGCGCTAGCACAAGATCACAAGTTGATATGATACAACCACACTCTTCCCCCGTTTACCTACTTCTCTAGGATTTCTTCCTATCCCTTTAAATGTAACACAGTGAATAGGGGAAGCTTTAACATTCAGCAGGAAGGAAACTCGGAGCTAGTTGTTCTTGCCCTGAAATAGGAATGTTAATATAATGAGTTAGCATATGGGCAAACAGTGATGCAGCACGCTGCCAACTGCCCACATTTTCCACTTATGTTTATCCCACCCCCGTCCATACTTTTTTTTTTTTTTTTTTTTCCGGGGAAAAGAACAGATGGTTCAAACAGGAAAGAGGCATGGATGGTGCTAATGACCACTGCAAATAAGAGATGAAGGCATCGGCTTTTTGCTGAGCACTTCACATGCAATCCTCGAAATTACCTTCCAGAGTACATTTCAGTGTGTTTTTCTAGTTAATAGCCAAAGGCAGGTTTTGATCACTTGTCCTGCCTCACCATATAATACCTTTAGAAGCAAACCTTGGAGCACGCTGTTAACTTTGTCTTTTAAAAGCACTTTGAAAAGAATGTGGACATTTTTAGATACCGGAGCTGATGTACTTTATGGGCAAGATGTACTTTTTGGAAAGCAAATTTTGAGACTTTCTTCTAAGCATTTCTCCTTACCTTCCTTAGATTCAGTGTAAAGAGCAATGTTTTCACATTGCATGAACATAGGAACCTCAGCATACACAGGGAGGAAAAAGTGTGCACATAGCATAGACACCATGTTCTCTTAGAGGCTGAAAAATACATCTGCAGCAGTGAGTAACTGTTTTGAGGATCAGCTTGTAACTTTACATGACTTTATTTTTTATCCCCCCCCCCCCTTAGGTATTGTTTTATTTTTATGTGATGTGAGGAAATGCCCATTTCCCACAATCTGGTTCCCACCTGGCAGGTGTTAGGATTAGTACCTTGGGTCTGAAAGATTTCATCTTGCATGTCTGCTTCATACATCTAAGAAGGATAAAGATAAGTGTCATTTTCTTTGATAGTGACAAATGTGAATGTTCTTAAAAAGTTTTGGAGTTTACTACTGTAAAAGCGTTGCTGAATATTTTCAGTCATCTACAGAAGAGGTTTCTATTGCGTGGAGCCGTAGGGGGCAGGAAACCCCCAGATGAATTAAAGGAACTGATTTTATAGAGATACTAGGTCTTGGCATTAGGAACTCAATTAATAAGATAATATTAGTATATTGTAGCTTCTTAGCAGTGAGAAAATTACTGATAATAGTAAGAAGTAAAAATGTAGACCAAATATGTGCCCAAGATTTTGGTACTTAAGATTGAAGTACTCAGAGGGCACATAAGAATATCTAGACAGACCTTTAGCAACACTTCCCGAATGGTGGGAAGAAGTAAATGTTACCGTAACATACACGTTATCTATGGCAACAGTTAAACTGAACAGCATTAGAGGAAGTTTCAGAGCTCATTCCCAAAGGAATTTGTGCAGTACAACTGCAACTCTATTACTGTCTCATACAAAAGCTAGAAAATCCAACGAATGGTAAAAAAAAAAAAATAAAAAAAAAAAATGTGAGGTTTGTGGGGGTTTTATCATTAAATTACTAGATGTGCAACCCTGAGGAAGTTTTGCACAACCATTCTTGTGTTGGAGCCAAATGTGCCTGTTTCTATGGCCCCTGCTTGATTTAATGTAATCTGGATCCTTGGCACATTCCCGAGCAGGCCCCTGGAATAAACTAGTGTGTATGCAAGGTGGAGAACACAGGATTTAATTGTACGTAGAAATGCTGTGCTCCACTAAGTTGATGGTATAGAGGCATCCATTTATGTTTGTGACTCTCTTGATCACTGGTTGATGAGACACTCGTGTGAGACCCTCAAGCTACAGTGACTGGAGGGAACACCGCATCACTCTTTAGCAGTCAGATGATCATGGTTCACAGCTGCCATTTGTCTTTGGGGAAGTTTTTGTGGCTTTCCTGTAGCTACTTGCCTTTAGATCAAGCAGGATCTATTTTCCCTAAAGGGAAATCTCTGGTGGATCTGTGTATGAAAGCCTTGGTTTTCCACCTCTCTGGAGCTGTAATAGAAGAAAATGGCCTTGAGCACTGAATAACATATTTGTATGAGTATGTGCCTCCTCTAGTCTGCACACACTGGTGGCAGTAAATAAAAACACATTCTCCTGTCTCAGACAATTCAAAATGAGGTACGTGCAGAGCTGAGGAGATATCTTCCTTTTCTCCCTTATGTCTATACAAAGCAACAGTGGCTATGGGCTTTGTGGTGTCCCACAGGGTTGGTGGCATGACTGATTTCTAACATCTTATTTGGGACTTCTGATGCTGTAGTCTGCAAGGGACCTTCATCTGCCTGGTCTTTCAGGCTGCAGTATGTTGCATCTCCCCTCGTGCAGCTGGCAGCCAAATGCATGCGGTGGGCAAATCCTCCTGTAGTACCAGGTTTGTGGGCATACCATCCTGGGGCAGAGGTTCTCTCCTACCTGCTGGCTAACTTAGACCCTGATGTAGCTGCTCTTGCTTCACTGAAGGTCAAAGTTCCTCTTGCATTCAAAGCACACAAGTGAGCCTTAGGTTTAGATGGTGTCATGGGGTAATGATCGTTGAAAGTACTCAGTTGTAGCTTTATTGTTCTGTAGCATTAGATTAATGATTGCATGAGTTTTCCATGAAAAATGAGATAAACTTGATCCTATTAAAAATATAAATGAAATTGCTTCTAAAAAAAAGGCATCAGTGTGTCCATTTCATGTGCTAACATGCAGTGGACATGGTTCCTGCCATATAATTAACATATTATTCTGATGAAGAAAACAAAGATTTGACTAGTGTAGTCCTTAGATACACCTTCTATATGGATGCTGTTTATTTTTTTTTATGGAATTTCCACTTGTAGGTTTGTTCACCTCAGTTTTCAAGGAAAAGCTCATTTAATCTTGCACGCTCCATTGCACTGGTTTGGGGACTTCTAAGGAATGTTGAACCTTTTTCTTTCTATCTCTCTTCCCCCCCAAGATGCAAACCCTCTCTTCTATACTTTGCATATAAACAGTCATCCTGTAAATATTTTAGCGATTCTCAAATTTCACAGATTATGGTTAAAAGCAGATATTAAAAGTGTATTTGTTGGTACTTGTATGATATACAGTTCAGGATGTGCTGTTGTGTAGGTTGTAGAAAGTCAAATTTCATGCCTGAAACCAAAGGAAAAATTGCTTTGATCACCCCACCTTTAGCTGGGGAGACTGGGGAAGGAGGAGTGTGTTGAAGGTGTCTGCCAAAATGCAACTTGTAATCAGAGATTTGCTGGAGGGGGTGGAAACGGACAAAAGTAATTGTTAATAGGTAATCTTCCCCTTAAAGCATAATCTTTAACTTCGAAACTTGCACTGAGATGTAACTGATCTTTACAGGGAGTTCATGTTGTTCAATGGATGTTAGCTAACGTGAGTACAGTGTGAGCAGTGCTCAGCTGGTCTGTTAAAGGGCAGAGTTTAGCTCAGGAAGAACTCTCAACTCCTAGGGAGGAGGAGCTGCTGCTCTCTCTTGTGGAAACCAGATGTAGCCTGACAGCTTCCCACTGCTGACTGTGCAATGTGAGCCTCCTCCTGGGCTGAAACAATCAGTTCAGAGCCAGTGCCTACAGAGCCACCACCATAACAAGGCTGTGTATTTAGGAGCGCCTCAAGTATAAGCCTTGCACTGCAGTGGTGTCAGCACACCGGGTAGTTCAGAGAACTGACAGAAACCTTTTCAGCTTGGGTGTTAACATCTGCTCTGGTCTAGTTCAGGGGCCACCAAAGCACATGTTCATGTTGATATCCTTGAGTTGAGGTTGCACAGACACTAAAATCCTCAACAAGTCACACCAACATCTCACTTGGGTCCGCTCTGCTCCTGCAGTCCATCACCCTCTGGCCCCTTGCCAGTCTCTGGGTGTCCTGTTCCTCAGCAGCAGTGGCTGCTCAGGGGCTGACCCAGCTCAAGTCTACAATGGTTTGTTCTCTCTTTAGGCTGGATGTGTGCCCTGGTCGGGCTGACAGCCACCCGGATGCTGGTGCTGGAGGAGCAGTGAACCAGAGGGAAGGGCAGGATCGTTTGTGGTGGGGGAAGCAGGGGCTCATTCTGGGTTTAAATGACTGTGCAACCACAGCATGAGTATTGCTAACCTTAGGCATGCAAAAACTATGAGTCAGGCTTTGGAATGACCTTCCTGCCTTCTTTTTTCTTTTTTGTTTCCTGATCTTTTTGTAGCGTTCCAGATGTCCTCTAGTTTATAGGCAGGCATTTGTTTAGAAATTTGAAAGCTGGTTGGTTTGATCTGTAAGTTTGTGAGGAAAATGATGAAAACTATTGAGTCAATTCACAGCTGGATTCTCTGTTTGCATAATTAAGTGTTTCTGGTGTAACCTTTTACTCACTGATTCAGAGTTTTGAATTATATGTAATACATGGAAAAACTTGTTTAATGTAAAATACCTTTATGGCAATTAATTTCTAAGAATTGGTGTTCAAACAAATGTGATGCATTTGTGCTTGTTGAATTGAGCAGTGTGCTGTTGTCAGTTACTGTAACTGAGGGGCTGGCTGTGGATTTGCATTCAGATAGAGTTGCTAAAGTGTGTGAAATTGGTCAAGTAATACTAATGGATTAATTAATTGCAGCAATACTTAGAAATGTAATAAGAAATCTTAATGCTATTTTGCCACTGCTTAGTTCCTGTATATAAAATGTGAAAGTTTTTCTCCCCCAATTTATGAATTTTTACCTTATTATAAGGTTCCATGGGATGGAAAGTGTGCTGAAAATTCTGAGAGCTGGGGGACTTGCTGTTATGCTGATTGCTACTCTAGGTTTCTACAGGTGCTTGCAGGTGTACATGTCTAAACAGGGCACTTTGATTTAAATTTTTAACCTTTTGTCTCTGTCCAAAAAACCCTTTTTCACATACAGTCAGGGAGTTATGTATGTGTTTTAGACCCAAATACAGCTGCATAATGCTATAAATCTTCAAATCTGACTTTATATTTTTCCACAACTGAATTTCTGGACCCAAGAGCTCTCCATATATTCCAAATAACTCTGGGCGTATTTTGAAATCCATCTCTTTTACGAACAATCTGTAATTTTAGTGAGGTGGTTCAACCCCTCATGGCCTATTTGTGCGAGGAGGAGTCTTCTGTGAATACTCTTATGAAGCAGCACTGGTAGTTGTATGAAAGCTCTGGGTGGTCTTCAGTTTTTATTGTGCCAGTCAGGGTTTGAGAGTGTGACAATAGTGCACTACAAGCAGCGCTGCCTGCATTGTGCTTAAAGTAAAAGCTACTTAAAAGCATCAGTAGTCTGGTTTTCTGTCTGTCTTAGTTCAAAAAGACCTTTCCCCTAATATTTACCTCTGTTTCAGAAAAGGATTCCTAAAAGGTGTTGAAAAGGGTTCAGTAATTTTAAAACTCCCCCAAAAGTCCTGCCTCAAAGCTCTGCCCTGTTACATCTTTCTGATAGTGTTATAAAGGTTTGCACCTAGTGTCACTTGACTGTTGCCGGTGGTGCCTAGGTACTGATGATGGCAAACGGGAAAACCATACAAATGTATCTTGTTCTAGCAGAAATGGAGGGATGCGATCCTGGTCCTGAGTGTGGCAAAATCAGATTAGTCAGCATTATGTTACTGGTCCACTGCTAGTGGTTGTAGTGGCACACTCCTGGATAGGACTGGTATGTAAAGAAGGGTGATTGCTGATGTGTAGCATGCTTTGAGCAACCAGAGCTGCCATCGCAATCTTTAGAGATCAGCTTCAGCTATGAGTTGTACTCTGTGTCCTCCTCTGCCCTGGGGTTAAGGGAAAGGAAGAGCAGTTCTAGAGTGACTGTCTCCAGCAGCTGGAGTGCTGAGCTGGAGCAGACAACGCGGTCATCTTGCTTTACAGCTGAAGAAACTTCCTACTGAAGGGCTGAAATGTGCTGAAATGCCTATATCCTTGTCTGGGCTCAGAGCAGGGCAAAAGCTGAAGCCAAAATATTCAGGAGATGTTCCCTTGCATTAAAAAACAAATAAAAATAAAAACAAACCACAAACTGAAACTGAACAACACACAAGGAAAAAAAAAAAAAGATATCCCTTGAACATGTGTGTCCCCAGTCCCAAACCACCACCACAATAACCCTCTGTCCTGCTTTCAGCTTGGATAGAGTTAATTTTCTCCCTAGTAGCTGGCACAGTGCTGAATTTTAGCTTCAGTCTGAGAACAATGCTGATGATAACACACCAGTGTTTTAGTTGTTGCTCAGTAACACCCTGATCAAGGACTGCTCAGTCTCTCATTTTCTAGCAATGAGCAGGGGCACAAGAAGCTGGCAGGGAGCAGAGACAGGACACCTGACCCAAACTAGCTAAAGGGGTATTCCATACCACAGCGCATCATGCCCAGTATATAAACTGGGGAGAGCCACCTGGAAGGGCAGATCACTGCTCAGGTTGGGCTGGGTATCGGTCAGTGGCTGGGTTTATTTTTTTTTTTCTTTTGCCCTTTTAGTTTTATATTATTTTCCCTTGTTATTTCCCTTGTTAGTATTAGTAGCAGTAGTAGTAGTATATTGCACTTTAGTTATTAAACTGTTCTCATCTCAACCTGTAGGTTTTACATTCTTTTGATTCTCCATCCTGCCTAGGGAAGGCTAAGGTGGGGGTTTAAACTAGCCGTGTTTAAACCATGACACCCTTGTGTAGGTCTTAGCAGATAAGCAATCTGCTTTGAGGGGAAAAATACCCAAGCAAATCCACAAACCCTGACGTATTTCACATCATGCCGGTCTTCTCTGGTTTATGTGGAAACTTGGACTCAACATTTTTATATTCTGATTGGCTTTGCTCCATGTTGTTAGTGCTCTAGGTCTGGTGAATACTGACTTAAAACACACTAAAGTTGAACTCTGAAATTATATGCAAGTGTTGATTTCCCAATTAATATTATGTTTTCATTATTTCTCTGTTCATTGTATCTCAGTGACACTTTCTGCTGCCACTCCTGCTTACTTTCGAGGATTCACGTTGATCGCCCTTAAAGAAGGAAAAGAAGGTGACAAAGAAGATGACCATGCAGGAAGTTTTCAGGTGAGAGAACTTTGCCTACCTGGACCTCTAGGAGTCTTCCTTACTGCATGCTTGGCTCAAAGGGTGATGTTATACACACAGCAGGATGCAGACAATGTTGTGTAAGCACAAATATTTGTGGAAGTTGACATGAGAACAACATGGCATATTTTATATTCCATGCAGCCTCTTAAAGAGGTCAAGACTTTTGTGCCTTGACTTCAGATTGCCTTCGCACATTCTTAGTTAAATATAAGCATTAATTGTTTGAACTAGAGGCTAGGACACCTGCATTTGTTATCCAAACTGAATACGAAAATTACTTTGTTCACATTTTGATTTTTGTATTTCTTTGCCTAGATATTTTTGTCCATTCAGATGTAGATTAAGACTCTGAGAAGTGTTTGCCACAGCTATAATTACTACTTTATCAGTCATAAATTAGATTCTGCTGTTTTATTGATGCTCTGTAGTATTTTACTTAACGAACACATTCAGTGGGATGAAATGTTGTTTATCCTTATTAAAATGATCAGAATCCAGAGTGATGATTCACATAATTGTGTTTCCAGCAAATTCAAGATCACATTGCATGAAAGGAATTCTGGAAATTGAGAATACTTGTTCATATTTCTGAAAGTAGGTAGAAATGATGTAGAGGTTTGCTGTTTCTTGATTCTAAAATGAAGTAGTGCTTGCTATTTGACTTTCCAAACTTAGAAAAAACATTGAACGATACTGACTATGACTTACAGAATGGGTAACAACATTGATATTAATAACAGTTTATAGAAAGTTACGCTTACCTCAAAGAGTAAGTTCTATATATTTAAGGGAAATACTCAAAAGTTCTAATTTTGGTGATCTACAAGGAGACAGAAACCAACTTAATCCTAGCAGCTCTTCCAGAAGCATCTTCTGGTTTTTGTATGCAGTGAATACAATATGCAAACTCTACATGTATTTGCCTAGAGGCCTTTCTGCTTTTTGTAAGAAAATCTAGAGTAAGTGTGAACTTATTTGATATTGGAATAACTCCATCATCCTTGATATTAAACAATTTCTTAATAGTATTTGGGTGAAATATTTTTAGTTTTGTGGGTTTTTGGTTTTTTTTTAAAGCATAGGCTAGCATTGAAGCATCAGCTGCTTTTAATGGGTGGAAATGGCATTGCTTTATCTATTTTAAAAGAAACTTGTCACAATTAATTTCTGTATTTTAGTTGTTAATATCTCTCTAGCTGTGGGTTATGGGAAAGACTTGGCCTGACTTTTGCCTTTATGGCTAGGCGTATGTCTAACTCAGTGCAGTGAGAAACTTGCTAAGCTTCGCTGAAGTACAGAGGAATTTAAAGTGAGCAGAGTGGGATGCAAATGGAAAATCCATATAGGTCAAAAAGAAGAAAAAAGAAAGAAAGCCCAGTGCGTCTCAGTGGAAGGAAGATTGTTGAATTAGCTTTATTTTATGACTTACAATCTGAAATCAGTATTCTTATTGGTGGATGAGAGTTTCAAAGGCTTTCACTGTGCTCACCCCACATCAGCACAATTAACTCAAGTTCACTCATGTAGTGTCTGCCAGTCTTGATGCAGGTTTAAGATTCATACTGATGTCTCTTGTGTTGTGGCTGGGAGCTAAGAGAAGGAAAAATGTTTAGTTCAGGGGTTTGCACTGTTTTTATTATAATGTGGAGGTCCTCATGGTGTCTGAGCAGCTGTGCAGAGGAATTAAAACCTGTGTATGCAGTAACTTTCACATCGCTCACTATTACATTTTTCCTCTGCTCAGATAGAGAAAATATTCAATGAATTACCCAGTGGAACAGAACTCAGTGAAAATTCCTTAATAGTGGCAAGAAACTAAATGCTACTACTGGACTACTGGCATAAACCTCTGCCTCCATGAGGAGACACATAAACTCTTCAAATGATAGTTAGACAAAGCACGTGAATGCACTGCATGAAGCAGAGTGCTTTATTCATGTTAACAAGACTTTGCAGTATAGCCAGGACAGAAAGAAATGAAAGTTGACCACAAAAAACATAAGCTTTCCCCCATGCCTTACAGATTGTAATCCACTGTATTTTCAAGCCTGTGAGCATCACTTTCCAGTCATGAAGTGTGTGTTATAATGTTTTTTTGTGGGGAAAACCTGAATTGCTCTGCACTCAGGTTAAGATTCTGTTGGGGCTGTGGCTTCTGTTTTGCACAGCTATAGAGTTTTAAACTGATCAACAAATGTAGTGCCTCAAAGCACTGGAGAGGGGCACATGCTAGAGCAGCAAGGTGTTAAATAAGGGCTGACGTCTCAGTGACTGATGTGGACACGGTATACTTGGGCTGGAAGAACACTTTTTAAAGAAGTTGTGGTCATGCTGCAGCAGGTCGAGTGCTGCAGCCCACTGCAAAAGATGACCCTGCAGTAAGCAGCTGCCATGACTTGCCCCTGCAGGGGCTTTGCTCTGCTTTTTACAACCTTCTCATGGTTCATTTACTCCTGTCTGACACTGCAAGTCAGCAGGAACGGTCAATCTTCATTAATCATTAAGCTGCAGGGTCTCTGTCTTATAAATAGCACAGCTGTTAAAAAATTCTTGAACAGACAGTATTTGGGGGTTTTGTTTTCTGTTTTTTTTTTTTTTTTACTACTTCTGGTTACCTTTATACTTGCAGTGGAGCAGGGACCCTTAGAGAAGTGTAGTGGATTCTGCCATCCTAAATCTGTTTTCCTCTGAGAAAATTGAGGGTTTGAGGGTTTTAAATCTGAATTTATTACTGTTTGCTTATTTAATGCTTTGACACTTCTTTTTCTTTGTCCTTGTAGCACACCCAGTACACAATTTGTCTCTAAAACAATCGACTGATATTGTCTCCCACAAATGTGGAAACCTATGTTAAATAGCTAAATTAAATATGGTTGGGGAGTTAAAGATGCCAAATCCAATCATAGAAGTTTGGGGATATAATAACACGGCTCTTACACCAGTAGTAATTGTGGAACTCGGGGGCACTGTGCACACTCTGAAAGCTTTGGTTGTCATGTCCCATTGGCTTCTTTACATAAGCCATTCCCAACTGTTGTCATGCAGATTGCTGATCTGTCTCTTTTGTAATGTTTAGCAACAGTCTGCAAATTGCTTGAAGGCAGATTAGGGGCAACAATCAAGCACTGATTGTCTATAGGTTACTACCTAAACTGGCCTTCTTAATCACCATATGTATGCAGTGTAATAGATTGAGTCTGGTAAATAACATAGAATACTAGCAATGTAGTTCTGACCCTCATCTCGTCTATCTCCATTGTTTTATGAGGAAGAATAAATATTCCAAGAGAACTCTTGGTGGATGTTTTCTGAATCTGTTCTTAAGGGTGTTTAGCACCACCAAAAGCTTCATCTCTTCATATGGCCTGTTCAAGCACTTCATGGTATTATATTTTATGGAAGATGTAAGGACAACTTTATAGAGCTTTTATTAGTGACTAAACTGGAACTTCATTAATAGTGGTTATATTGCTCTAATAATATTTTCTTCCTAAATTAAGAATTTGCTTGATATTTTGAGACAGTTATTCTGAACTTTCCCCTGTTCTCTCTTCAACTTCACATACACTCTGCCTTTTTCTTTTTAAAATTTCCATATTTTCATTGTAGGGCGTCTTTTTTTTAATTTTGCCATTTCTGCAGCTGGGAGCTCAGTCTTATTTATAACCCCCTGAATTGTACACGATAGTCAGTCTGGGCCCTCAGCATAAAATAATGTAGAATTCAGATAAAATAATCCTTGGGAGCATCATAATTTCTTCACTCATCTCCATGCAGAATCCTCTAAATGTACTAAACGTGTCTCTATTGCAGGAGCATCACAGCATTGGTCAGGAGGTCCATGATAAAAGTCCTAAATCCTTTCTTGGATGTGTTGCTGCCTATGTTGTGATACCTCATTTTCTGTCTGCATTTTGTTCTAAGTGCAGAGCTTTGCTCAGTTTATAAAAAGTTCTAAACTACAATCCTATCCTTCAAAGTGCTCACCGTTTGTCCAAAAATTGGTGCTATTTGTGGACTTCACAAGTATGTGTTTGAAAATTAATGTGAAATATTGTGTGCAAATGTGACCTGCTTTTCTCATGTACAGTGATAAACTGAGTCATAAAGACTCAAAATTAGAACCTTATCTGTATTGCTTGCATAATCATTTGTTTGATACTTATGTCCACTATTTTTGTGGGAGTTCAGTGTTAAATGCATTTATCGTATTAGTATTTCTGGAGATGTTCTTTTGACTTATTTTGCTTTAGACTGAACTAAACAATTCTTAGTTTAGGTCACTGAATTTAACGACCCACCAGTGCAAAACCATCACAAGAACATAAGCAGGCACTGCAGTAGCAAGAATGAAGGTTTCATTAAAAGTATGTCGTGTTCTGAAGAAGAAAACATTTCAGGAAAGCTAGAGTAATAGTGAGCTAAGGGAGGAAAGTGGTCCTTTATTCTAAGTTCTCTTCGGGGCTTACCCCGAAACAGTAGTCCAACCTTTGTTTCGTTGCCTTTGCTGTTGAAGACGTGCTGACTGGTGACCAGGTATTTTGAATTGTTTAGCTGACTGATGTGCTTGCTAAAGCTTTTAGATTAAAAGGTGTTTTTACAAGCTCTTAGAAAAGCAGCTCCTCAGTTGCTGTGTTCCAGCAGTTTACAGGAATTTGACAGCTTTTTAAGCAATCAATAGCACTGCATTTTGAAAGAAGCAATCTTAAAAGGCTTTTAGCCATATCTCACGATTTATTTGTACTCGTATTTATAGGCAAAGCCTGTTTATAGTTGTCTTAAAATTAATGACTGCAATTATTAAGCTTTTTATATTAAAATTAAGCTATACTTACATAATCTTGATGTTGCACAGAACTTGTATTTTGTTTTGTTTTATTTTTTTTTTTAACTTTGTATCCTAATATAAGCACATCGAGCTTTTTAGTAAACTGCTTACTCTGAGATGTATGCAAGGATGTAGTTTTGCTTAACAAGTGCTCAGAACTTTGCAGTGCTTAGCTCTTGTCTGCATTCTTTACATTCCCTTTCCCAGCATTTTATCACTGGAACTAAGTCTGTCCTCTTAGTGCTTGTAAGCACATGAAAGTAATGCATTTTTACTCTGATGTGAAACGTTCAACCACTAATGGTTTGCATATCGGGGGGTGGGAATGAATGTCCAGTTCATAGTGAAATCTCATCCTTTAGGTTTCTTAGTGAAGCTTCCTCACAGTAGTGAATGAAAACAATGTTTCTATCCAATTACATTTTCAAATTTTAAACTCTTCAGGGTTTTCATGGAGGAGGGCTGAGATATTGCGGATAGAAACACAGTCTTCAAGTGACATATAATGGGAGGGAGGGAGAAAGGACTCAAACTATTTTCTTGTGTCCTTAAGCCTAGTAATTATATGGCCATAACATTATATACCTGCATTAAGTTTTCAAACAGAATACACAGTAGTATGTGCTGGTTTCAGAGAGGCATGGATGCTGTGCACCCCCCACAAGGGGGGTGAATGCAGTTGCATCCAAGCACCTAAATGAAAATTCTCTTTCTGAAGTACTGATCAGTTCTACTGTCAGCAGGGGATAAATCAATGTGAAATATCTGCACACAGTCATTAAATTAATGATCCAAAAGGATAACTACAGGAGTACATTAAATATGAAAGAGTTAAATATGCCAGGTATATGATTTGGAGACTGAGACAGTAGTGATGAATTCTGAGTCTGTAGAATTTAAGCCTCCAGGTCTTTTGCATTGGTGAGAGTATTCCTGGATTTTCTTTCTGTAAGAATCTTTGTATATATTATCCTAGACAGAAAAAAAGAAATAATTTCATAATAGTAAAACAAGCTCTAGTTCTCACCTTTTCTGCAGGGTGGAATTGATTGTTCTTGATGTAAACTTTCACATATTTTTCTACAAGTCTCTTGACTTCCATATCATGATACTCCGGGATTAAATGAGTTTAAAAGCAGATAAAAGGTATCTGCCACAGGCTGGTCTAGCATTGGTGGGAAAATGTGAACACTTTGAATGCGATTAAATACCAAAATCTCTGGTACAGTGGAGGAGCCAAAATCTGAACCACTTGTTGCCAAGGGTTTGGTTAAAAATTATCTCAGGAGACAGCTATATCTTGGTTCATGCAGCAGAGGATAATAATTTAGCAGACTGGTGAGTTCCAGGAACTTGTAGAAAAGCAACAGCTCTGTGATAGTCACTATTTTTTACCAATGAGGCTGTAGGAAAAGCAATCCAGATTTTTGACCATACATTCTTCCTTTAAGCATGTATTTGGTTTGGTTTGATCTTACCTGATGAATGAGGCAAAGACACTTGCATTGTAACAGTTCCCACTGTTTGTTTATACTAAATGTTGGCTTGTTCCATCTTGGGAATTCCCTCAACTCACTGTATACATAGTTGCAGTATCTTTTGGAATGAATTATTGAAACCATAACATCTCGCAGCCAGAATCAGAAAACATAACAAATTTCTGAATACTGCTCTTTATGGAATCCATCCGCGGGTCCTGAAGGAGCTGGCGAATAAAGTTGCTAAACCACTGGCCATCATATTTGAAAAATCATGGCAGTCAGGTGAAGTTCCTGATGACTGGAAAAAGGGATATATAACCCCCATTTTCAAGAAGGGGAAAATGGAAGACCCAGGGAATTACAGAGCAGTCAGTCTCACCTCTGTGCCTGGTAAAATCTTGGAGCACATTCTCCTGGACAACATGCTAAGGCACATGAAAAACAACAAGGTGCTTGGTGACAGCCAGCATGGCTTCACTAAGGGGAAATCCTGCCTGACCAATTTGGTGGCCTTCTATGATGGGGCTACAGAACTGATGGATAAGGGTAAAGCAGTTGACATCATCTACCTGGACTTGTGCAAAGCGTTTGACACTGTCCCACACAACATCCTTCTCTCTAAATCGGAGAGATATCAATTTGATGGATGGACCACTCGGTGGATAAAGAACTGGCTGGACGGCCGCACACAAAGAGTTGTGGTCAATGGCTCGATGTCCGGCTGGAGACCGGTAACGAGTGGTGTCCCTCAGGGATCGGTGTTGGGACCGGTCTTGTTTAACATCTTCATCGCTGACATGGACAGTGGGATTGAGTGCGCCCTCAGCAAGTTTGCCGATGACACCAAGCTGTGTGGTTCGGTTGATATGCTGGAGGGAAGGGATGCCATCCAGAGGGACCTTGACACACTTGTAAGGTGGGCTGATGCCAACCTTACGAAGTTCAACCACGACAAGTGCAAGGTCCTACACCTGGGTAGGAGCAATCCCAGGCACAGCTACAGACTGGGCAAAGAAGAGATTCAGAGCAGCCCTGCAGAGAAGGACCTGGGGGTGCTGGTCGATGAGAAAATGAACATGAGCCGGCAGTGTGCGCTCGCAGCCCAGAAAGCCAACCGTATCCTGGGCTGCATCAAAAGGAGCGTGACCAGCAGGTCAAAGGAGGTGATCCTGCCCCTCTACTCTGCTCTTGTGAGACCTCACCTGGAGTATTGTGTGCAGTTCTGGTGTCCTCAACATAAAAAGGACATGGAACTGCTGGAACAAGTCCAGAGGAGGGCCATGAGGAAGATCAGGGGACTGGAGCACCTCCTGTATGGAGACAGGCTGAGGAAGTTGGGGCTGTTCAGCCTGGAGAAGAGAAGGCTGTGTGGGGACACAATAGCAGCCTTCCAGTATTTGAAGGGGGCCTATAGGGATGCTGGGGAGGGACTCTTCATTAGGGACTGTAGTGACAGGACAAGGGGTAATTGGTTCAAGCTAAAACAGGGAACATTCAGGTTAGATATAAGGGTACTGGAACAGGTTGCCCAAGCAAGTTGTGAATGCTCCATCCCTGGCAGTATTCAAAGCCAGGCTGGACAGAGCCTTGGGTGACATAGTTTAGTGTAAGATGTCCCTGCCCATGGCAGGAGGGTTGGAGCTAGATGATCTTAAGGTCCTTTCCAGCCCTAACTATTCTATGATCTCACCACTGTGAGTTTTAATGTAGTTTCTTGGTTGATAATGTAATACAGAAAAAGCCAAGAGGCCTTTTGTTACAGCCCTCTGGGATTTATGTGGCCCAGACTTTTCCACCATGGGTGCAAAGAGGATGAGTGTCAACACATACAAGCTGAAACAAGGCAGGGTAAGACCAGTTCTGAGGAAGAGCTTTCCCTCTGTGAGGACAGTCAGGCAGTGGCAGAGGTTGCCCAGGGCAGACTATGAAGTTTCACACTGCAAGGTTTTGAAGACTTGTCTGGATACAAGTATTTGTATGTCTAGTTATTTATTTTGATCACTGAAATTATGAACAAATGCAAACACACAAAATACTGCCCAGTCTCTACTGCATACTTTAGAGTGTGCACTGTAAGACATGTACAAACAGCCTTTTACATGGGCATTTGAATCAATTTGAAAAACTTCATAACCGTTGATTTCATATTGAACAACTTGCCTATATATATCTCTTTAAGCTAAATATTCATAATTTGAACACTCAAAGCAGAGACCTCTTTCTCCCCGGCACCCCTTCATCAGGGCATACACATGCTGATGGAAGTCTGCCTCTTGAGGTATGACAGCTAAAATTCCAGAATCCTTTTCAGATCCAAGGCTTATCAGAGTCAGGTTATCTCAAGTCTAATTTCTGCTCTGCCTTGCAGCCTACCAATATGTGCAGCTTATCCACGCAGTGCCAGGCTACTCCATGGTCAGATATCAGAATTGCTTAATTAAATTTCCTGTTAAAAGAGTATCTACTAGTTTATTCTGTTCCTGGGATTAGCACTAAACTGTAAGGCTTTCTGGTTCTAAGAGGCTCATTAGAGAATTGTTTCCTAGAATTTGGCACTGACACATCAGCTCCACTCTGTGAGAAAAGAGTGAAAATGACACTGGGAGCACCGTCCCTTTCTGCCGTGGAGACTCCAGTCAGCTCTTCAGACACATCAGCATTGGCAGTTCCCTTCTTGTCCTTTGGGGACTTGGGATCATTTGACACCTTACAAGGTTCACTGTTCACAGAATCACAGAATCACAGAATCCCAAGGGTTGGAAGGGACCTAAAAGATCATCTAGTCCAACCCCCCTGCAAGAGCAGGGTAACCTACAGTACATCACACAGGAACTTGTCCAGGCGGGCCTTGAATATCCCCAGTGTAGGAGACTCCACAACCCCCCTGGGCAACCTGTTCCAGTGCTCTGTCACTCTTACAGTAAAGAAGTTCTTCCTGATGTTAACGTGGAACTTCCTATGCTCCAGTTTACACCCATTGCCCCTTGTCCTATCACTGGATATCACTGAAAAAAGCCTAGCTCCATCATCCTGACACCTACCCTTTACATATTTGTAAACATTGATGAGGTCACCCCTCAGTCTCCTCTTCTCCAAGCTAAAGAGACCCAGCTCCCTCAGCCTCTCCTCATAAAGGAGATGTTCCACTCCCTTAATCATCTTTGTGACTCTGCGCTGGACTCCTTCAAGCAATTCCCTGTCCTTCTTGAACAGAGGGGCCCAGAACTGGACGCAATATTCCAGATGCGGCCTCACCAAGGCTGAGTAGAGGGGGAGGAGAACCTCTCTTGACCTACTAACCACTCCCTTTCTAATGCACCCTAAGATGCCATTTGCCTTCTTGGCCACAAGAGCACATTGCTGGCTCATGGTCATCCTCCTATCCACCAGGACCCCCAGGTCCCTTTCCCCTTCACTACTTTCCAGCAGGTCACCCCCCAACCTGTACTGGTACATGGGGTTGTTCTTCCCCAGATGCAAGACTCTACACTTGCCCTTGTTAAATTTCATCCAGTTTCTCCCCGCCCAACTCTCCAGCCTGTCCAGGTCTCGCTGAATGGCAGCACAGTCCTCTGGTGTGTCAGCCACTCCTCCCAGTTTTGTGTCATCAGCAAACTTGCTGAGGGTGCACTCAGTTCCCTCATCCAGGTCATTGATGAAAATATTAAACAGCACCGGTCCCAGCACCGACCCCTGAGGAACTCCACTAGTCACAGACCTCCAGCTAGATTCTGCGCCATTGACCACAACTCTCTGCCTTCTTCCTTTCAACCAGTTCTCGATCCACCTCACTACTTGATCGTCAAGCCCACACTTCTTTAGCTTATCTATGAGGATGCTGTGGGAGACAGTATCAAATGCCTTACTGAAATCAAGAAAAACTACATCTACCGCTCTACCATCATCCCTCCACCTAGTCACTTCCTCATAGAAGGCTATAAGGTTGGTCATACATGACTTCCCCCTCATAAAACCATGTTGGCTGTTCTTAATGACCCCCTCATCCTTGATATGCCTAGTGATGGAGTCAAGAATAAGTTGTTCCATCATCTTTCCAGGGATGGAGGTAAGGCTGACCGGTCTATAATTACCTGGGTCCTCCTTCTTGCCCTTCTTATAGATTGGTGTGACCTTTGCCATCCGCCAATCCTCAGGCACCTCGCCCGTTTCCCACGACTTACCAAAGATGATGGAAAGTGGCCTAGCAATGACCTCCGCCAGCTCCCTCAGCACCCGTGGGTGCATTCCATCCGGACCCATCGATTTACAGATGTCCAGTTTGCATAGCTGATCCCTAACCCAATCCTCATCTACCAAAGCAAACTCCTCCTTTGTCCTGACTCCTTCTGAGGCTATAGAAATCCGGGGCCCTCGGGGAGAGTCTGCAGGAGTAAAGACAGAGGCAAAGAAGGCATTCAGCACCTCTGCCTTCTTTATATCCTCTGTCTCCAGGGTACCCACTTCGTTCAGCAGTGGGCCTATATTGCCTCTTGTGTTAGTTTTATTTGCTATGTATTTGAAGAAGCCCTTTCTATTGTCTTTAACCCGACTAGCAAGATTGAGTTCCAAGGAGGCCTTAGCTGTCCTAATTGCCTCCCTACATCCTCTAACAACTGTCCTATATTCCTCCCAAGCGGCCAGCCCCTCCTTACATAATCCATAGATTCTCCTTTTCCACTTGAGTTTGCCCAGCAGCTCCTTGTTTAACCACGCCGGTCTCCTAGATCCCTTACTTGACTTCCTACTCATTGGGATGCTCCGATCCTGAGCTTGGAAGAAGCGGTCCTTGAATGCTAACCAACTATCTTGAGCCCCTTTACCGCCTAGTACACTTTCCCATGAGACTTCCCTTAGCAGTTGACTGAAGAGGCCAAAGTTGGCCCTTCGGAAATCCAGAACTGTGGCTTTGCTAGATATTCTATTCCTCCCACACAGGATCCTAAACTCCACCATCTCATGGTCACTGCAGCCAAGGCTGCCATTGACCATCACCACTTCAACCAAACCCTCCTTGTTGGCGAGTACTAAATCTAGCAGCGCTGCTCTCCTAGTTGGTACGTCCACCATTTGCATTAAGAAATTATCATCAATGCACTCGAGGAACCTCCTAGACTGTGAATGACTGGCTGTGTGAGTCTTCCAGCAAATATCGGGTCTCAATTCCAGAGTTGAGGGCAGTTTTGCCCTTGAAGTTATTTAATTCAGAGCCAGTCTGGTTCCAGGTGTGCAAATCCCACTAACTCTCTTTTGTCAGTCAGTAGAAGCTGTATGTTCTTCCCCTGAGCACTATTTGACATCTCTATCTCAGTGACTGTAAAGGAATGTGTTTCAAATATGCCTTTTCTACAGCTCAGGTATTCTACCCAACTCGTTGTTCCAGTCTCAGATAGTCTTTCTTCACATGGCAACTCATCTTCACATGGCAACTCACCTGGGCCATGTGAAATTTTAGAAAAGACTCTTAACCCTCTGGCAACAGCAACCATAGGGTAACTGTCATGGGTTATAACTCTAGATGTACATAGGCTCCAAGTTCATTGAAATGTCTGTACAGCATCTCTTTCTTCATTCATAACATTGCCATCAGGCTCTCCTCCTCAGGTTTCCCCTTTGGTCTCCTCATTATTTACCCACTTCATCTAAGGCAGCCATCAATTGCTCTAGGTTCTTTGTGTCTCTACTGAGAAAGATCAGCACTCTGATCTCATTAGCTCCTATTATCCTTTTTTAATGCTCCAAGAATTATCTCTGATGTAGTTATTTGCAATTCAGCAGCGTCAGAAAACCTTCAGCGTGTCAGTTGCAATGAGTTGTACCTTAGAGCAAGCATCTGTTCTTTGCACTTCCACTTCACATAAGGTTACAAAGCCCTTGTCAGTTATTTTCTACTGATCTGGACTTCTTCAGCTATCACTGCTGATAGCTATTCATCTGGGCAATCGTGCTACCCTTATAATGATACAGGGCTTTAAAAGGAAGGGTTATTCTAGGGAACATGCTTATTCTGACACTTATCTCCAAAAAAGCACTGCCAACCACCAGGCTGCAATGACTAGGCTACAGACACAGAATTATGTCTGTAACTGAAAGTCTTTTCTCATAATGTGCTTTCTTTTCTCGTAATGTGCTTTCTTTTCACTTCAACTGATGGAGGGGCGAATGGATGGGGAGGGGGAAGGAGGAAGGAGGAAGGTGATGATAAAGGTTGAGGCTCAACTTGACAGTTTCTCCAGGTTATACAGGCTTTTCTACTGCTTGAAAAGAATCCTGCTGTCAGTCCTCTGGACTTGAGGAAAGCATACAAGTGGCAGTAGAAAGTCTCCCAATTAAATAAAGAAGATGACTTTATTTTTTTTTTTTATTTTTTTTTTTTCCCTCCAGTGTGTTCAGAGAAAGTCTGGTGGCTTGGAAACAGAATGGCCCTTTTAAATTCAGGAATTTACCTGCCTGACTTGACAACGAATGATTGTTGTAGGAAAAATCCTTCCTTCATGTTTCATAGTCAAGTGAGATAAGTCCTCATCACAAGTCACAGCTGAATTAATTGCTAGGAGACTAAATGAGCTGCTTCCTATGCCAGTTGTCTTGAGAGCTGCTTTTTAAATTCTGAAGGGAATTTGCATTACCAAAGTGACAAATGTATTTAGCTTTCATTATTCTAGACTGCATGTGCACCCTTCTCAGACCTAGATACTGTCCACTGACAGTCTTCCTTAACAACTGCTCCCTTTCTAATGATGGTAGGGACCTCTCAGTGTTTGCAGAAGGATATTGTTTCAACTCCCATTGCTGTCCTGAACAGTTGTAATTGATTATTCTCTTTGCTGTGATAGCTCTTTCTCATGACCTAATAACCCAGGATCGTTAGTCATCTGATCACAGTGTATTTATTCAACATCAGAGTGATGCAAAACCTGTTCAGGGAAGTGGCTGTATCTTTTAGTTCTGGTGTATTCAATATGCTGGCCTTTTACTGCTTTGTCCTAATGTACCTTCATATATGTTTTTAGTAATTTCATTTCATGCAGCCAGGAATGCAGATCCATAATGATGCTCTCAGAATCACATGCGAGGACTCATACAACTGAAAAATATACATTCTCATCCTAAACACATCAGATGTTTAGTTTCAAGGCTAGTCTTTACTCAAGAGACTTTGCAGACATGTTTCCCAGTAGGATGCTTGATTTTCTTTGGTCTATTTTATCTGAAAACTGCGAGGTAAGGCTAGGATGTACCTTTGAGAAGTCTTCTTTCCCTAACCTTTTTTGAGACTACTTGGAGTTCCAGACCCAAAAGTCATATAATGTTGCTTTTTCTGTCCCACCTACTCTTGCAGAACTCCAGGGACTTGTCTTGTCCAGCATGATGCTGGATTGCTTCAGTGTTAAAGTGGCTTTTTTCACCCCTACTTTGTGAAGGCTGGGATTATATTGCTAGCTGAAAGTATTTATACAGAAGGATCTCTTCAGATATATACACAAAGTTCAGTCATCAGAATTTCTCCTGCTTTCACCCCATATTCTTGATTTTTTTCTAATTGCTTGCTATCTACCTCAGCCTACGCTAGGTACAGTTACCTGAATGTTATCTCCTTCTAGTAAATAAAGCCCTGCCAGAGAGGTTTTTAGTGCTCACCTGCTACATAACTGTAATTTTACAAGGGCCTCCTGAGGCACTGTCCCTTTGTGCAGTCCCACCAGTGGAATTTTTTTCACTCCTGTCTGTTTTCCTATGACCTTTCTGTTAAGCACTCACACTAATCCCAGCCTACCTCTGCAGCTCAGTCTGTGTGGATTTCCTGATGGTGGTCATCACTGCTGTAAGAGTAATGCTTTTATGGATGACTTCTCATCTGCTAAATTGTTCTCTCACTGAATTGCCCTGGTACCTGTGCAAGACTGTCAATCAGCAGAAAAAGCCAGGACATATGGCTTTCACTTTAAGCCAGAAAGGTTATCTCTGTCTCCCCTCCTTCCCGGACTTGCTCCTTTAGTTCTGAGATCTTCCTAAGTATAAGAAGAGCTTTTACGTTCTACATTGGCTGAGCCAGGTCCTTTCCCCAGCCTCTAGTTTCTGTGTGCTCTATCAGGGAGACACCAGAGAACAGCTGTAAATAGATACGGTCTCACCAGAGACCACTTCCGAGTCAGGTTATTTCTCAAGCCGTAGTATAGATGTTTCTGTCCTACATAGCAGATAGAAGATAGCCTCAGGACAGCCTCTGACTTAGAGGAGTGACTGGCAGGAGGTTGACTTACTAAAGAAGCACTACAGATTCAAGGATGTATCTAGAAATAATGCACCATGTGCAAGTACAGTTATACAGTTTTGTTTTCTGAAATGATACTTAACTCCTGAGTAATTTTGTTAGTGGAAGGACCTATTGCTGGGAATCACCCCTGGTGGAAATTTCCATAGCAGCAATCACTGAAAGGGGACAAAAAAGTTACTTGTGAGTAATGTCACTCCTTGGGAAGTGGCTTGCTTGTTTTAAAAAAACAAGCAAACAAACAAAAAAAACCAAACACCAATTTAGCTCCCTCTATCCTGCCTTCTGCTCTGTTTTGGCTCCCTTTTCAGTTGCTGTGAGAAAAAACTGAAAATCATGCGCTCCACTTGCCTTTTTTCATGGCTTTATAAGGGGTAGGATATGGATGCACCCTGCCCGTACAGCAAAACAGAATTTTATGGCTTGTGTGCTCTTGATTTCAGTTGATATAGGTGAGAATATAATTAATACCTATACAGGTAAGACATCTCAAGAAGCCATTATTACTGGCAAGCTTTCTATTAAAAAAAAATAGATAAATTCCCAAGCAATATTTCCTGGAAAATATTTTATTTGTTATGCAGTTACTTTTGTTTATTAAAACAGCATATTAAAATTAATTTTCATATGAAAGTAAACTAAGAATAGTAAAGAAATTCCTGACCCAGCTACACAAAAGCTGATGTTTGGCTCTTGAAAGTGCTTTTCAGAGCACTCCGTAATTAGAAAGGGAAATTCCCTGCTGGTATAGAGCTGCCATTTGTACCCCATTCCCTGCATTGTCACTGTGGGTAGGGTTATTATGCAATCTCTGGCAAACTCAACCTACCAGACTGCTTACTAATTTGTAGGCTGGAGGTGTAAATTGAAAAGCCTTCATCCTGCTTCTGTTTACTTCATGTATTGAACTGGGCTCCAATTATTCTCATCTATGTGAATTGAGGCACTGTTGTTGCTCTTGCCTCTTTTTTTTCTTTTTTCCTTGTGGGTGGGCATAGCTCGTTTGGACCTGCCCTTCTTTTAAAAAGAAACATGTAAAAGAGTAAGAAGTAGTCTTACTACTTGCCGTTTTATAACTTTAATGATTATATAACTTGATACAGTCAGCAGCGTAGCAGGGTTTCCTTAGGGCAGGTATACATCAGGGTTTTGTTCTCCTGGAACGCATTTCATTTCATTCCCCACCCCCCCCTTAATTCTGATTTTAAAGCTGACTCTGCTTGCATGGGAGGCTTAATTGTACCTGCTGTTGCTCAGTTTAGCCTGTTTGTCACAAACCGATTTTTGCTAACCTACTCCTTTTTAAAGAGGAGGAAAACAGAGAAAAGGAGAGAGTGAAGTAGCAAACCAGTCTTTAAAATGAAGAAATGCTTTTTCCTGCAACCTCTCTTGAGCAATAGGTCAGTTTCATAGGAAAATCAGCTACCTATTTGAGACCGTTAATAGAAAAATATTTTGTGGGAGCTTCAGGGAGGTATTTGAAATGGTTGCCAAGGCAGCAGTTTGTCTCTTATTGGTGGTCCTTTTGATCTGGCCTCTCTGTATGTGATCGTGGGGGAATCACAGATGTAGGAATAAAGCAAGGACCTGCAGTTAGTAAATTACCCCCCACACTAATCCTACCTGTTAAGAAAATCTGCCCACACGTTGTGATAAATCCCAGTATTATTAAGATAATCATAGATGTTTTCTGTATGTGTTGTGTGCATAGGGCCAGTATGGCTTTTGGCTATGCGAAGTTTCTTGGCTTCCTTTGAGATTGTTTCAATAACCTAGTTTTAAATGTTATACAAAGTACTTTATATGAATTAGAGTTAAGTTATTATATATTTAGACACTGGGATTATATAATAGCGTTAGCTTCAAATACACTGTGTTCCAAACAATATTTTGGATTTTTTTCTTGGAGCTCATGTGAGATTTCTGTAAAGGATGAAAAAGAGCTGTCAGCTACTGACTCAGAGCTGTCTGTATATTGACCTGTTTTTTTCTCTCTGTTCAGCTGATGATCATCAGCTCCTCTGATTGCATTAGCTGCAAAATGTATTAAACCCACATAGTAATAAACAACCAGCTTTGTATGTGGTGCAGATGTTATGCAACTGCAGGCTTCCACAGGAAGGACACAGTGTATATCACAGTATTCTGGGGTTTCTAAACACATTTACCTCTTGCTGCTGACTATGAGAAAGACTTGGAATTTCTTTTTGGGAATAAGAAACCTGATACAATCTACGTGAAAGCTTATCTTGGAGTGTAACCATTGCTGTTCGTGTTTTCACATCAATACACATCATGTCCAATTAGAAATAAGCCAGAATTGCATTAATATGGGAAGGAACACTGCAAGATTAAAATATGGTAACCATAAAGGCAGCATAAAATGCTGAACTCCCTGCTGTTTGAAGATACTTGACTCTTGATACATACCTCTTGTATGATTTAGAGAAATTATCAGTACATTTTTCTTTTCTTTTTTTTTTTTTTCCCCAGTTCAATTTGCTGAATCTTGCCCTAGTGGTTTCTGTTGTCAGTGCTACCAGAGTTATGTTTACATTTATGGATATAATACAGCTTTCAAATGTGACTTTATATTGACTTTCTGCTGAAGTTTTCAAAGTTTTTGCATAAATTAAATTCCATAAACATTTTTGTAGGAAGGTGTTTTATCATATCCACTTTACAAAAGAGTAGATGTCGAAGTAACTTACTCAAGGTCACGTAACACGCTTGAGCTACCATTAAGCTTCAGTTCTGCTCTCCACTTGTAGTATTTGCCTCCCAAGTAGGAATGTTTAAATAGTCATCTGTCTTCTTGCATTTCAGTCCTGTGCATGCATAAAATCACAAATGCTTGCAAAATGTATAACTTTCCAACCATGAGTGTGAAATATAAGATGGGGTTTTTAACATACAGGAGCACAGTCTAAAAGTGTCTATACAGTGAGGTCCCTAAAAACAATTCCAGTATGGTATCTGTTGTGCTGGTATGTATTGGAAAGATAAGCAAGTCCTTCCTACTGCAGGATTAAAATGACAAAACCCCTCCAAATATTCTTAGTGCTCATGGCTTATTCACTTAAACCAGTAATTGGGTTTGTATCTGTACTATATTTTAGTTCTTCCTGTTGTTGGCACAGATTCAGAAACAGCAGCATTTCCATGTATTTTAGATTAGTAAACAGAATGGGTTAATGCCTTCTGAACTCTGTATAATACGGAAATAACGTGTTTAAAAAAAAAGATAAAATAATCCCAGAAGTAGTGAGTCTCATCTATTAAATATTATTCCCAGCCTTTAATTTTAATATTTCTCTAATTACATGGTTCATATTCTGGAGACAAGCTGTCATTTATCAACTGTTGGCATCTCCTGCAAATTAATTTTTCCTTTATATGTGGTTGAATTCCTGCCCATCAGAAGCTGTTTTTCCCGTTTTGAGCCATTTTTTTCCATGCTGCTTTGTTCAAGTTGTTTGAGGGTTGCGTACCTTGTAGGATTGTTCTCTCAAGTACTTGTGCAAAATTGGTAAGAATGTTTGCAAGAGATGTAAAAGCACAGAAAAATAATAATAAAATAATGAGTGCTGACTTAGAACTTTGTATAGCTTTTAGTTGAAATGTATTAAGAATAATTCAGAATAACTACCAAATGTGAATCTCTGAATAGACACCGGTGTGATTGGGTGTTCATAACCTCTGAGGCAGATTTCCCATATCGCCAAAATTTAGCTTTAGATGTGAAAAATGGCATGAAACTTCTCAGTAGTTCCTTTGCTAGAAGCATTTAGTTTCTGCAGTGAAAGTCCTGCATTATTTCTGGGCCTTACATGCTCATGTTCTGCAAATGTTTCCATAGACAGGTTAGGCTATTTGTGTTACTCATGTTGAAATTACATGATTTTGGGTACATTCTGTTCTCAGATAAAAACTTTCACAGTTATATACTTCAGATTCTCACATGGAAAACTAGAAGAAAGGGACAGCTGTTTATATTCCTATATGTCAGCACTTCATCAGTTTGAAAAGATGGTATTGTCTTGACTCTTATTTGGTGCTCCACTTGATTTTATTTCTTATGGCACCCTCTCCCAAATATGTCTCAAGTCATGTGAGTGAAAGAAGCTTTGTTCAAGATTGGAAAAACTACCTGTAGCAGATTAAGGGTAGTAAAAGAAGACAAGGAAGTACAAAGAAACGTTTTTTAATGCATGGAAAAAATGAGAATCAGAAATTAATTGACTGTGTACTTCATAAAATCATAGAACAATGCAGGTTGGAAGGGACCTAGTAAGGTCATCTGGTCCAAACCCATATGGGGGTGATACCTCTTTTATTCTATGGAAAATTGATCATTTGCCAAAATGAAAGTTTGTGCATAACACCTTTGCTACTGCCTTTTGCCTTGTAACTATTGCTATAATTCGTATTTGAATGACCAGGATAATCTAGGAGCTGAATGCAAAGAATAAGGCTTCAGGATTTCTCGGACTTCTTTGTAGTATCAATCTACAGACAAATAGAAGCTATATATATTGTGACAGGCTGTCAGTAACACATAGAATCATAGAATAGTTAGGGTTGGAAAGGACCTTAAGATCATCTAGTTCCAACCCCCCTGCCATGGGCAGGGACACCTCACGCTAAACCATGCATGAACGTGAACAGTACTGTGAGTGTCTTAAAGACATTTTTGATCAGGAGCAGAAAGTACAGGCAATTTTGGCTGATTTCCGATCAATGTTACTGCTTCCTTTTGTTGCTACTAAATGAAAGGCACACCCAAACAGTGCAGAAGGACTATTTATTTTCCCCAGTTAGGGCCAGTAGGGCTACACAGGAGGTTCTTTGAACCAAGAGGAAAAGATGAAACTGGTTGAAATGAGAAATTTTCACTGTCAAAATATGCTACAGTTTTAACTAGTTAAACAATGTAATCACTTAGAAATTTCCAATAGAAAGGTCATCAGTGCTTTCTATTCAGATACAACTGAAGCATATCATTCTTTGTACTGCATTATATACAAAGCTAAGTATTAAACAAAATATTGACTCAACAATGCTTGAGATGATGAAAAATCAAAACATTTCAGAATGGATTGTTTTGAATGTGTTAATTTTTCCAAATGCTTTATGATGATATTTCAGTAAAATGGCCTATATCCAGAAGAAAATATTGTTTTGACAAAATTACATGTTGAAACTGGAAATGTTGTAAAATAATGTTTTTCATATTACTTGTAGTTAGCAACTGTAGGAGTTCTAAAGCCTAAATCTCAGTGTAGCAAGAAATACTACCAAGTCAATTAGACCTTAGTTTAAAATGTACCTTTGAAATAATGGAATGTTTGGGGCTTTGTTTTGTATTGAAGTGGGTTTGCTCAGAGTACAAAGTTGAGGGCTGGAAATGGAGCCAGCATGAACAGTTTTTACTCCTTTAATTCGCATAATTTATTCCATTCTTCTCGTTCTTGATTCATACACATTTGCCTATTTTGCAGCAATGGTGTATTGCTATTGTTGATGCTAGAGATCTGCAATTTTAAACTTTCTTGCTTATGTGTCAAATTGGTTTGGAAATGAATTTTCTAGTTTCTTAATGAATATCCCTCTTGGTCTGTGACTGCATATATTGAATTTCTACTAGTCCTAATGAAATTTCAAATGGAATTTTTTTTTTTTTCCCTAGAAGTATTGTGTTGTCATCTGTATGTATGGTAAGATGGGCGTACAAATTTTTAATTGGAAAACCTATTTACAGCCATAAAGTTGACACATATAAAGAAAACTTCTATTTCAAAGCAAAATATGCTAAGCCATCAGGAGATGAAAACTTGGTCTAATGCATATATACATATATATACATATATATGGTTGCTCTGAAATGTGCTTGCAGCTTTAGCTATTCTATGCAGCAAACCTGAGATCATTATGTTGCTTGCAGCTTGGTGGTGTCAAGGCAAGTGATGTAGGCAGGTTGTATTCCGCTTTCTTCTTCACATTCCTCATTGTTCTTCCTACTCCTTCTTCCTCCAACGAGGGCAGAGTGGCCAGCCTTGAGTAGTGGCACCATATGTGAGTGTCCGGTCTCCTGCATGGCACCCTCTTGTCCGGACCTGGTTTCACACATGCCTTCTTCACCTCAGTCTTACTGTGTTTCTGTCCTTCAGAAATTTGCTGTCCCCTATGCAGTTTTTCTTGGAAATGCACCTGGAATGTACAAACAGTTTCAGAAGCAGATTTATCAAAATCACTGCATTTAATAATGGATTAAAAAAAATGTTGTGTGCCAAGTACTTGACAAAAGTGATGGTCCATGTCATAATACAGAGCTACAATCAAGTTAACAGTTTATTTGGTCTATCATTTGAAGCAAGATAGAATCTGTGTACCCACTGAGGATTATGAAGAGCCACTGTACTAATGTGGGGGTAGGAATGCTACTTTAGGCCCTTGTGCAACAACAGAGTTAGAGCTTTTTCTGCTTTATAAATGTTTTGTAGCTTTTAAAAATTAAATAGACAATGATGTCTGCATGAGAAGGTGCCACTTAGTGTGGCTTTGTTTCTCTAATCATAATAGTGTCAAACTTCTTCAGACTCCTACGTAGGAGAATGCCTCTTGATTGAGGCATGCTTCTGACTGCTAAGCCAGGTTTAAGTGAGTGAGAGTTGCATTGGACATACCTCATCTTTACCACTGTATACTGCTTGGAATTAATATGAAAGCAAGATACCACTATATATATTGGTTTTAGCCTGGCAAAGTTTGTTAGTCTATATAATGTTAATCTATGTACAAGTACAGTTTAATATAGTTCCATTTCAGTTTACAGCTCATTTTTTTAATACTTCAATTTACAGAGCTCTGAAGAATTTTCTTACAAGCTTTTACAAAATTTGTTACCCTATTTTTTCAGAATCCCTTCCTTCATTTTTGTTTCATTTAATAGGATCATGCAACTCTCTAGCAGACGTTTTACGTCATGAAGAGCTATCATGAAATAGCGTAATTCCAAGAGAATACAGGACCTTTTTTAAAAAACAGAAAAACAAACCAAAAAAAACCCTAACCCAAAGCAAAAAACAAAAACCAAAAACTACCACCCCAAAACAAAATCAAACATTCCAACCAACCAAAAAAAATCCCCAAACCCAACCCAAAAACAATGAAAAAACCACCCCTAAAACACACACACCCGTGAAGCTTTAAAGGACTTCTTTCCTGATACACGTACTATTGTTTTGTTCCCATAATGAACACTTTGTGCAAGACAGTATTCAGAAGTGTCCAAATTGGGCTTTAATAAGATGCAGTTTTCATGTTTGGCCATGAGAGATTTTCCTTTAGTGACAGCACTTAACAACCCCCTTCAGTCAGCACCTGAGGAAAGCCCACCACACTCTTGAAAAGAAACCTGGAGTCTGCCCACAAGACTCACCTTGTTGCCAGACTGGGGCTTCACTTTTGACTGACTACAGTGTGTCTTTCTGAAGCAGAACCCTCTCATACTGGATGGGAAAAAAGCATGATGTATTGATTTCCTCGAAACTCTCAGTAAACAGGTTTAATTTACCAGAAGGGTACTCAGATAATGTGAAATTAGGCTTCATTGAAAACCTTGGACACAGAGGCAGGCAGGGGAATTATTCCTGAATAGACTGTACAGTCTGTGATGTTCTCTAAGGAAAGAATCTGAGGATCTGTGCATTGGTAGTTCATCAGCACATCAAAAGTAAGAGAAGCCATAACCTGGATTATCTGTTGTCTCTGCCTAACATGCAGGCACACACTCATATGCATACAAAGAATTTGGTGGCTTTAAATTTGCTCACAACTATGTCAGTGCTACCACAAACCCTTCCTGACTCTCTGTAGCTCTTCTGTATCAACAGGATTCCTTATTAAATAGCTGATGCAAATTGTTAAGCAGAAGATTTGGGAGCTCCTTTAGGGAGGTCAATGCTGCCTTAAATTTATCTGTATAAAGCCCGTAGTTCCAGTTCACCAGTATTTTTTTCTCTAACTGTGGTTTTAGCAGTAGATTAAGTCTCTCTGAAATAGATTATGTTCTGTACGCAGTCATCTGAAGGCTATGGGAACTTGTGTGGAATCTGCCTGAACTAGGTTAGGATGTATGTTTTGGCATTGAGATGCTCATGAGAAACATGAATAGCACAAATGCCAGAGCTGCTGATGTGTCAAAGCTCCAACACCAAGCAGGATAATAATGCTATTAAATATATGTATTCTCTGCGATCCTTAAATCCCTTCTTAACTTAAACTAAGAGCTCCAAGTGAGGTAGCTATTCTTGCAGAATATTCATAATGCTGAGTAATATTTCCTAAAATGAAGGAGAAACGAAAAGCCTGAACAAACTAAGCAAGCTGAAAAATGCTGATCCAGTAAAATGTGCAGTCACATTTTGCCATGTATTTAATGACTTTGATCAATTTTGATTCTGATAGCAGAACAGCCATTTCCTTTGTAGTTTACTATCTAATGTCATGCTGTAGAAAAGTGTCACCTCTGTAGTAATACTGTTATTGATTACATTAGTAAGGAAGCTCCCTCTGGGTTTAAGCTCATGTTGTACTTTGTACTTTACAGAGTCATAGATAGTAAGGTTCCTTTGGCTAGCAATTAACGCTCTGACAAATGCAAGAGAGGAAGGTTGAGGAGGAAGGCAGGATGTTATCATCACACTGCAGGGAGAAACTGAGGGAGCAAGGTGGCTTCAGTAGAAGAGCTATGTGTGTCTTTTGAGTAGCCACTATAGAATTTCTTCCTTATCCAATGTTTTGTGTGTCTCTTCAAATTTAACATTGCTTTTCTTTTGATTGATTGATCTTGCAACTGTGTTCTTATCGGGGATGTTGTTCCTGAAATAAAAATATCAGTTCCTTTATTTAAAATGGAATTGACAATGAACCTAGAGTTCCTTGCCACAGAAATGTAAATGAAAAGTGTGTGTGTGAGCAGAAGATAAGGTCCATGTCTGCTGTGTGAGCCCACAGCAAATATTTCTCTGGCACTCACGTTACTTGTGTATTGCTCATTATGGTGCTGAAGGTATAAGCAGTATACAATTGTGACAACAGTACACGAAGAATGATATTCTTATCAAAAGATAATCACATCATTAATTTCAAAGGGAAGAGCTATACCTCAGCAGTCTGATTTAACACCAACTTTACTAAACTGACATGCAGTGATTTGTAAATGACTCTCACCCCGTCCATGTGGTTTGTTCTGATATGAAAGTCAGATATTATTGATTGCATAGATAATCTTTCTGGAACTGATGGTACGAGTGGTTGATTTAGGACTAGATCCTACTTTTTGTCTCAAGTATTGTTTCATTATGAACATCAGAATGTGAGGGGGTTTTGTTATTTACATTACTCAACTGCTTGATTGCTTAAAGCTCATGTTTATGGTGAACAGAAGTTCTAGACCACTGAATTTAAAGTATGTCCTTGACTGGACTTGAATGGTGGCTAGAGATCCTTACTAATAAAGTTATCTGTTAGTTGCAGTGAAGGCACATCCTGTCAAGCATTTCTAAATGGTATTTTTGTGCAAAGAACTGTGTGCATTGACAGAAGCAAAGACATACGGGCTCACTCACGTAAAGGCAGTTCCAGACAGTTCCTGCAGTTACTTAGAAAAACCCTAGTACCAGTACAAAAAGTTTCATATAGTTCTGACGAATTAAGAATGTGCTGACAAGCTTTTCCTTTGCATATAGCAAAACTGTAAAAGCCGATTTTTTTTGTGAAAAATATGCTCACAACAATCAGACATTGCTTTGACTTTTCTCAAGCATGTCTATAAATGTATTTCGGATATGTCCTAGAGTCAGTCCTGCAAGGGTCTAAGCACTCTTCCTCTGCTTTCTAATGACCTTAAACTACATGCTTAGCCTAAGGCCTGCAAGTTGGTTTAGGTGCGTATTTATAAGTCTTTGTCTTGCGCTGAAACATAAAGAATCTGAATGAATCCTTTACCATAGGGATTTAGAAAATGTGAGAGAAAAAATATTTTGTAATGCATTGTTAGTTTCCTTTAGATGCATGCATAAGTGGCCTCCTGTATCACCCAGGCATTAATCTTATTCACTAAAGTTATTTTGAATTTTTGGTGCTGCCGGATGCAGCACCATGTGTGTATGTATATACATATGTGTGTGTATATATATATATATATATATATATAAAAGTTGCAGTAACAAGGCCAAAGTGCTCATGCTGACTTAAACATAAATTCTTGATGGAGACGTGTTATATGTGACTATTGATGAGTCCTGGTTAAAATTCAAACATGATGCCGTGGCTGGGGAGGAAGTTTGGAAATGTGTTCTGCCCCTTTTCAGACAGGGCATTTGTTTGTGAGGGTCAGAAATAAATGCAGAATGAGCTTTGTTGTTTGTTTCCAACTGAACATTTTGAAAAGTGCTAAGGTAGCATTCTTGGAACTGATGTGATCTCAGCCCTGAGAGCAATGCTAGAAGAGATTATCAATATTTTGTGGAAACTTTTTGATGTCTTGTCTCTTCAGAAGGAAACACCAGTATGTTAACCCTTCTAATGAAATACATAAATTTTCAAATTGTATTTTTGTTGGCTAAAACTTTCTTCCAGACATAATTTTCAGTTAGGTGGCCCACATGTGCTAAAAGGCTTTCAATCTGGATGGAGAGAAGGTTCAAGTGTCTTGAGTTGTTAGAACAGGGATTGCATCAAGGAGTTTTGCAGCCCTGAAGAGTGATCCTCCACACAGCAATTTCAGTCAATTTCCAGATCAATTTCTCTCAATCTCTTCCTTTTCAATCCCTCTGCATTATAAAACCAGTAAAATACTTCACTGGGTCAGCAGGGAAGAGACTTGTGAGGGAAGTCATCAAAATAAACAGAGCAGAGATTTGAAGACACATTCCCTGACTGTCAAGTCAGTTTTTGCCCTTGGCTCAGTTGAGTATACATGTGAGGTAGAATGGATCAGAAAAGAGACTGGCCAAAGGTTACTCACTCTAGAAGCTCACACTGAGAGTGAACTGCCCGATTCAGAATGCATGGATGAACCTGAGTCTTCCATAGCTGAAGGAGAGCCTTTTATGTTGGTCCTAGAGCAGGCTCTACTAGATAAGTCTTTCAGCTTTTACAAGACAAATAAGTAAGTAAGATTTGTCTTCTAATCCCAGTATGCAGCCAAATTAAAATATAAACTTTTTTTTTTTTTTTTTTTTGCAAAGCAAGGTTCTTATTTTTCAGCAATATTTAAATTTCCATTTTAGATTAATTTTGCTACAACCCCTTGATGTGTTGAAAAGTGCTCTCATGTAAAAGATGCCATTGGCAAGCTGGAGCTCTGCCAGACTTGGTTTTGTTCTACTTCCTGGGATCTGTGAGCTTCAGTGCACCAGACTGGGCGACCTTTGACAGAATTTGGCTACTCTTTTTACAAAAGTGAGACAAAGGGTTAGTACACAGGGGGACACCCTATCTTTCTGACTTCCACGGGTATCCCTGACTTGAATTCCGAGTTGATTCAATAAGCCACTTTGCCAATAGCTCAAATTAGATGGAAATCACGGAGCAGGCCGATGATCTGGGCTTCTCATATTTAATCTTTTCTTGAAGAGCTCCTGTTTATGAAGTCTGAGACCAATCTGAAATACAATGAGCTGTTAAGGATAATAATAAATAAGTTTTAATAGAACATTTAGTACATTGTTTTGAAAAAGGAGGTCAATGTCTATATTCCCACTTCACAACTGAGAAACAGACAACACTAAAGTGATTTGAGAAAGGTTGCCTAGCAATAAAAGTCACATTTCACTTCCAGTCCAGTGTTGTATCCACATTGCTTTATTTTATATCACTTCCTTTTATAAGGTTGTGAAAACACTTATTTCCTTACACAATCTTCCAATGCCTTTATCCATCTAGAAAATCTGATTAAAATAGGCTCTTAAATATGAGGTAGATATACTGCAGCAAATATATTTGTGAGAGATGGCAACAGTTTTTTTCTCTTTCCAAAGAAATTTGTATTATAAGCTTATATGATAGGTCCTAACTGTAGTAACTTGCACCAGAAATATAAAAATCCTTAAGTTTTTACTGCTTTCAAGTGGTTGTTATCTGAAAATTCTTGATTGTGAAGCTGATTTTTGTATAACACCCTCTTCAGCAAGCACTGTTTCTCTGGGGCTGAAAGCACTTGAGGTACCACCTATCCAAAGTTTTGTTTTCTTTTTTTTTTTCTCCCCTGTGAAAATTTCTTATCAGGCTGAAATACTTCTTACTTTTTTGCAAAATAAATAATACTGAAGTAGTTTGACAAGATAACACTGAGTATAAATAATCCCTCTGCAAAAGTATTACATAAAGAATCTTGTGTATATCTTTGTTGAAGTTTATTGCGGTTATAGTAGTATTTGAAATGAGTGTGTTGGTTCTGTAATCTTGGAAGGACCATTTACACTCTGATCTTCCAAATACAAGGAGGAGAGAAAAGAGAAATCCATGTGAGCCAGTGATAAGCCTAAGCGGTCATTCTCAATTTTTTATTTTGTATTTTTTTTTTTTAATTTATATTGGATTTGATTTTCTGCAGCTGCTGCTTTGGGCTGTCCTTGGCTCAGGTGAAGGGAACTGCAGCTAGAGCACTGCTGTGATTGAAGCTGACTCTGTTCCCAGGGGACCAGCCAAGGATCACCATAGTATAGCCTTGCTCTGTGTCCACATCATCCTCACTGGTTGTTTTTCTGTCTTAGGGTTGCAATAGTGCAGTTCTGCTTCCTAATGCTGGGAACAGAGTTTTGAAACTAGTACGTCCCATTTTCATTTGACTAAGTGTTCATAAAATTTGCCCTTTTTTCACCTGCTTGTTTCATGCTTCCAAATGTAAGTGGTATTTAGATCATAAAAGAATCTTGATTTCATTGACAAGCAAGTTCAGTCTGTTAGCTCCTGCCTGAAGGGAATGAAAAAACCCCTGCAAGTTAATGTGTTTGAATAGTTGAGCATAGTCTGACCTCAGTAAGTTTGCTCTAGATTTAAGTCTAACTTGATTAAATTATACATCAAGCCAGAAGTTCTTTTTCTTTGAAACTAAAATTTTCAGTCTTGCCCAGAACCCTCATACCGCATTTCAAATGCTGCAAAAGGAGCTGTGTAGACTGAACACAAAACATGAAGAATAAAGGTAAGCCATTTGTCATGCAAAGCACGGAGGGACTCGTTGCTTTTGTACCAAATGTCACCCAAAGTATCTTGAATCAATTTACCCGACTGTTTTCATAGCAATGTTAATGTTGCACTTAGAAGAAAAATTTGTAGGAAACAAAAATTAAACTTGTGACCTTTAATCCACAGTCACTGAGTACTTGGATGAAAGTAGTCTCAAAGCACAATGGTCTGTGTTTATTCATCTCAGGGACAGCTTTTACTAAATTGATAATTTTCAATTTACAAGTATATGCCTTTATAATTCAACATGTTGCAACATTAAGTTAACCAAGAATGATTCAAATTCAAGAAAAAAAGTATAGTATAACATCTTAGGTTTACTAAATTCTGTCAAGTTATTGCTTTCTCTCTTTATCAATATACATCTTCTCTTTTTCTATATGTTGAATTAAGAAGAAATTGCTGTGATTTAAGCCATCCATAGACAGTCTCTTGGGCAGGAAAGGCTGTTTAGTGTAAAAGCTGACAGTGTGGTGCTTCGTCTGTAATTCACTTCAAGTTCCCCTCACTTTGAACTTCTTTCTTCCTGTTTGTTTGAATTGCACCTCAGAATAGACCCTCCTGCCTGCCCTACAATAGGTGTAATGTAACTCTCAGGTTTGTTAGGCTGAACAGCAACCTACAGTACAGTGTGACTACAAGATTCTTGAGAGCAAATATTTTTGGGATGTGTTAATGCATAAGAGTCTCATACAGGATTCCTGCATTTTTTCCTTTTGATCATCCAGCACAGCTTGCTTTTCAATGAACACACTATTTGAACTGATTGTATTAAACAAGAGAAGGTAGTTGGGCAGACGTATTCAAATACTTCAGAGCATCTCACAGACAAATATTTGGGTTTTGTTTTTTTGTTTGCTTTTAATTCCTGGAAGATGATTTATATCAGTTCTGTGATTCTGCTGATTCTAAGCACAGACTCTGAAGAAAATACTGTGTCCTTTAGTCAAAGAAATTGGTTACAAGAAGCGTATATTTGAGGCAGGTTTTTTTAAACTGACTTTTTACATCATGAGGTTTCCATTCCATATTAATCTTTGTTCTAATTTAATCTCTAAAGGACAAATATTATTACCATTATGTTAGAGCCAATGTTCTTTTTTATAATGATAAAGTTTCCTCAAGGAGATGATACTTTTGCAACATTCTAGAAGTCAGGTTCCATATTAGCTCTTCCAAAGAAGAGCACTGCCTACAGAGATGCTTATCTGGTGAACTTTGAATGTTTTGTTTTTGTTTTGTTTTGTCTTTAACTCAGTTGTTCCAGTAGAACACAGCTGTTTCAGTGGGTGGAAAGTGATGATGTGTCCACAGAACAAGAAATGGTGCTGCAGATCCCAGCCAGCGGTTTAAACTGAGGAAGTGGACGCAAGCCAGTAGAGGATTTATATAACTTCATTTCCTTTTGTACTTTTTATTAATTCCCTTCTTTGTGGTGCATAGCATTCTGACTTTTTAAAATACTGATAGAAATGTAACAATAGAGAGGACACCTGCTTGGTGTCATTTATCTGACTACCATTTTTATAGAAATCAGAAACAGATAGCAAGCTCTATCACTCAGCATGAAATGTTCCAATTCTGGGAAACGAAAACCAGTCATTCATCAGTTTAACTACTAAGCAGTTTTCCAGTCCTGCTTTTCAGGAATACCAAAAACTTGTCTTCAACCTCGTCAGTGTTTGGAATAAGCAAGGAATGCAAAGCTGAGCCTGGAACTGGTAGATGCTGCCTTTTGCTGACCTTCTTTCCATGCTTGTAGATTTACCCAAGTTCAGCTAGATTCTATAACACTTGTTCAAATCTAAGTGTTTTGTTCGGGATTTAAACTAGTTTCCCTAAGGGAATAAATTGGTCTAATAATATTACATTCATAATGGGAAAAACTCACACCAAAGCACACTAAAAACTAAATAGAAAGTTAAAATAATGTCATTGCATTTGTGGATTTGAAGGAATTAATCACATAGAGAGTCCACCCTTCTGAGACCTCAGATTCTTTGGCCAAGGTTTCTTTTAGCTTTTAGGAATTTTGTCCATTATGTAGTTAATTTGCTGGCCCATTACAGAAAATGTGAGGCTTCCCATTACAGATAACCTGGGGTTTTAGAAGCTGCAATTTTGAAAATGCTACATTTTAATCTGAATGTCTTTTTCCTGCCAATTCTTTCCTTCACGCTTATGTGGTCTGACTTGATTCTAGAAGGAAAATCAGGACTGTATTATTTTCAGAGATATCACCTCAAGTTGGCCAGGATACTAACGCTTTCTCCTGTGATATGTGTGAGTGAAGCGGTATCATCTACCGTCCTAAAACAGTGTGTTATTTGGAATCTTCTTGTATAAGTAGTGAACCCGTTCTGTATCACCCCTAAGAACTTTTTATAAAGAATCAAATCTCCATGGATATGGAAAAAAACCCATAATTTAAAAAAAGTATATTTTGAGTTTGGTTTATGTTTATCTGGAGTCCTAGAATCTGCATCATTCTCCTGTTTTTTATAAAATTTCTTATCTATTTTTTTTCTTTAATCCTCCCAAGTTAATTGGCATTTGTGCCTTTCCATCTACTTAGGAGTTCTTTACTATATTCTGTCAACAGTAGGAGTCTTTATTAGGATGTGTTCTGGCTAATTGTTCTTCAGAGCTCTTTTTTTTTGGAGGATCTTGTCCTTTTATGGTCAGGTTTTCCCAGTAGACACTGATTGCCTAGGTCTTCTTGCTCTGATTGTTCCTGATGCAGGAAATTGTAATGTAACCTTGAGGTTCAACCACTTCCTGTTCTTCTAGGATCGTGTTCTAAAATGCAGGCAAAACTTTTAAATTACTTCATCATAGGCATCTGTATTCCTTGAGAAAATTCAGAACTAGCTCAGTTGCAGGAATTGGGTAGATTATAGAAGTGCAAAATACATCTACATTTCTATGTGTTTGTTGCTACTGGAAAAGGGCATGGATGTACTCCCACCTAATGACTATCTAGAATTCAAACAAATATTTCAAGTTCAGGTTTTGCAGTAGCCAGAAATTTGACTTAGAATAATGACTCACAGTTGCTCACAACTCCTTCCTCAAGTATAAGTTATTGGATTTGATTTTGGTGTTCCTTGTGATTGCATTTATTACTGGGGGAAAAAGCAGGACTCATTCACCTAGAATGGATTCAATTTACCTTGAATGAGACAAAAATTGACTTAACATGCAAATACATCACAGGTGAGTCTACAGTGATGACTGGTGGAGGAATGGTATTTAGGGATATGAAAACAGTCAAGTTCTTGTTGACTGAAAATAGAACTCTGTACTTCGAGAACACGGGTTCATTTCAGTTGGGCTTCTCAAGAAATGCTCACAGATGAAGTATGTGACAGAAGAGCTAAACTAAATTTGCAAATGCCAGCATATGTGAAAGGCTCATTGGTCATTGCTGAATGACTTTTACCTGGTCAGTTGTAAAATATTTATACTTACCTATAATTACTCAATCTTTCTTTACCTGAATTGAATATGTTTTAAAATATTTTAGCTAATGTGAGTTACGATGCTACAGCAGCAGTTTGCATCTGACAAGAGAATATGGGGCTAGTGTAACTTGTACAGTGATATGCAAATTTTCCGCTTTTCTAGAACGCCTTTTTTAAGAACTTTGAGATAACCTCCTAAGAGCCCTTTCAAGGGAATTATCTTGCTTTTCTATAACATACAATAGAATTTTATTTTGTTATGAGATGATATAAAAATCACACATTCTTCACTAAAAGCTTCCACCAAATCTGGGTTTTGATTGAGAATGAATTCCTGTGAAATATGGATAAAAGGTCAATTGACATGGTCCCAAGTAATCGAGACAACCTTTCTGAGGGGTAAGTGAAAAGTTTTAGATCTTTATTTTATTGTTACATAAATACGGCAGACAGAATGAATACAGTTCATGGCTAAGACAGAACTGTACAGCAGGGATTTTTTGATGCTCAAGTTCATTAAATTGTATCAAGTGGAAGTATAAAATGAGCAGTGTCACTTTAAGCCTACAGTAGATCGCATGCTTCAATGTTAGTTAAAATCTAGCAAAGTAGATGTAGCTGTACACATTGTGTTTAGTTACACAGATTCTGCGAAGCGTTTAAAGAGTTGAACATATTAGCAGCTTTAGATTTAAAACCCTTTAACTGTTACCCTATTGACCAGCTAAATAGTTTTTCAGCATTCCTTTAGGGCAGTGCCCCTTCATTCTGCCATGGAAAACTGGATAGGTCTGGGGGCTCAGCCAAAAATGTTTGGGAATGTTGGAAGTATCATTGGGTGAGGCAAACTGGCTGCTTGCTCACTAAAGCAGATCTGGTCAAACTATAGAGATTGCCACTTTTTTGGAATGTAAGTAGTATTTTGTTGTGTTTTGTTTTGGTTTGGGTTTTTTTCCTTTTTTTTTTTTTTGTGTTTGTTTTGGGGGTTTTTGGGTGTTTTGGCTAGTTTGTTTAAGTTCTGTTTTGTTTTTTTTTTTTTTTTCCAAATACTTTTTTAAAGTTATGTTACTGCCAGAAGATTTTTATTTTTCAACTGTAGTCTGGTAAAAGTGTCTGTGCTGTTACAATCAGAATTGTAAAAAAGCTCCTTCAGAGTTCTCTTGTACATCAATATATACAGCTTCTTTCCTCAAATGGTAAGGTTTGTAATTCATTGCCTGAATCTTGACCCAGTGCAGTGTGAATTATGGCTTCATTGAATGAAAGTGGACCACCAAGTAATTCTGAGGAGAAATTTGCAATATCACAGAATCACCTGTTTCCAAATCAAACTTGGCAGCTTCAGATGAATTTTCTTTGAGTTGTGATGAACAGAAGGTTTAAATTACAACCCCTGAAGAGCATATGTAGTGAGAAAGCTATTTTGTTACAGACACCTTTGAGTAAAATCCTTAGAACACTACCACTTCCAAATCTGCCTCTCTGGTTTTGTGTTGACTTATGCCACTTAAACCTTTCTGTTAAACATCAATCAACCAAAAAAAAAGCAAAAAGCTCTGTTGATTGAACTAAATAATGGTCTCTGAATTATAGATTGTTATGATTCACATTACCTCTTTTGACCTGAAGATTCTTTTGGTACATTAAGAATAATACTGTTTAAGCAAATATTTACATGGATGTCCACCCATGGACAGATGGAACATGTTAGAAGCATGTTCCATCTGTCCTAACCAGTTGCCATGATATAAAAAAAAAACAAAAAACCAGTTAACTTATGCATTTTAATTATTTTTAGTTCATTAACATTTACAGGAAGCTCCAGTAATCAGGATCTACAGAAAGAAATTATTTGTAGCCTCTCTCAGAAAGGACTAACTTCTGTTCACATGGAACTGAATTATTCTTCTGTCTTAGTTTTGTGGGTTTTTCATTTTCATTTCACTGAATGATCTGCATGTTATAAATAAATTTACCAAAGTAGTGCTGAGCTAAGCAAAGAATTATAAATAACCCCACTGAAGGGAAAACATGAACTCACAAAGCACATTTAAGTGACATTGGCTATCTACATCCTTATCTTTTCATCTTCTTCTGTTTCCTTAGATCATAGATGAAGAAGAAACACAGTTCATGAGTAATTGTCCGGTTGCTGTTACTGAGAGCACACCTAGGAGGAGGACACGCATTCAAGTGTTTTGGACGGCTCCTCCTGCTGGTACAGGCTGTGTAATTCTGAAGTGAGTATTTTAAGGCATATTAAACTAACCATTAAAGTAAAATTTAGTTAATAATGAACCTAATATTTTTAGATTAGGAACTGCTGGTGTTCTTACATGTTTTTTTTCTTCTTTGACACATTGTGTCAAGGGTAGTACTACTTGCACAGTGAAATATTAGCAACTTAAAGCCCGAGTAATCAAAGTTACTCTATGCCTTCAATAACTATTGAATTGGCAACCCTAATTGAACTGGGTAGGCTCTCAGTCATTTATTTCATGTGAAAACCTGAAAATTCTGAATCTTAAAGGTCAAATTTGCACTACTTCATTTGAGATTTGGGTAAAACACATGATCTTAATTCAGATGATTAACAGGGACTTTCTGTAGAGCTGGGATTTTCTAAATTGACCTTTATCAGTAAAAACTGATCTACTTGTTTCAGGGTGAATGCTTTGATTTTTGAGCTGGTGATCTGATATTTTTCTATTATTTCTATAGGCTATTTTAAAGCATGTGCATCTATGCTTTTTAAGCAACAGACAGAAGCAACATTATGTAGGTGCACTTTGCTTTAGGGCTGCTCATTTTTCTGTAGACACCTTAAGGCACTTCTTGCTATGAAAAATGTCAGAGGAAACTGCCAGAGAAACATTGTCCTACCTCTTAAGATTTTGTTTGTCATGTTTAATAGGACAGGTTGGTCAAGCATGCATGGACAATTGGGATTTCTTTGTTTGCTTTGAATGTGTCTGAGATTAGCCTTTACAACTGCCAAGATGTGCCCTGCAGTAGACCAAAGGATTTCAGAGAGTCTTATCCATACTGGGGGCACCTTCAGAGACATAAAAAATTCCAGGTTTTTAAGGAGATGCTAGCGTAAAGGTTGCAATGAAGATAGTTCAGTGCAATTCAGGAAAATGTGTTATTAAAATTGCAGCTGATTTCTGAGCAGGCTGCAAAATTGCCACCAGCAAAATTGGTCCATGACTTGCTCTCCCCTTACCCTGTGCTTCGCTTCCTTCTTTTGCTAGTTATGTGAAAAATGCAAGCTTGCTCCCAGTGGTTTTATTGAGCTCCAAGGGTGACTGGCCAGTTCCCGAGGACAGCCAGAGAAAGAATTAAACAGTCACTGATAGTACAAGTTGCTGATGCCAGACACTGACATCATAACATGGTGTTTTGTTTGTGTTGTGGTGCAGTCCTCTGTGGCATCATACATAGCAATCACTGTGGTTTTGGCATTAACGTTGCATTTTTTCTTTTGTATGTAAAGCTTTGACCACATCCAGATTAGAATTTACAGTCAGCACTCTATAACCTTTCTTTATGGTCAGCTCCCATGGAAGAGCATAGACATGTTGGAGGCAGTGATCAAAATTATTCTGTCATTTGTGAAGGCTTTCATAATATGATAAAAATGAAGGTCTAAAAGCAGTTATTATTTTAAATAGTTAAGTCCAAACTCATAATGGTAAAATCCCGAAACCTTGACCTTTAGAAGAAACAAAAGCCATCTGTATTTTTCTATTTTCTGTGTGTGATGGAGTGTATGTAGCTTTTTATTATCAATACATATCTGTTTCTGTCCTTGGAAACTGTCCGATATTTTTTTTTTTTTTTTTAGAATTTCCAAAACAGAATGGCAGCATATTGGAGACCGTTCTGAATCGGAAGGATATACTTTTTCCTTTGCACAATTGACTTCAATATATAGAAAAGTTAAACATAGTCACAAGTAAAACACAGCTATCCATAAAACTTATTATGGTTGTAGTGCTAAATATTGGGGGATTTTTTTAGGTTTATAATGGGACAATTAAGTATAGAGGCTTCCAGGAAATTTTTTTTTACTGCAGCTTAGTGATCAGTTTGGTTGTGACAAGCATAATGTAACACAGAAACGGTAATCTGCAGTTCTAGGTTCAGTAAGGGATGCTAAATCTTTTGGCACTAGCATGTGTGTATAATGCTAGCTTCCTGGGGGACTGAAAACTACAATGTTTAGGACAATATGATCACTACTTTGCTTTCCAAAACATCGCTTAATGTGCGAAAGCTTAGAAATGAGAGGGGAGGAAGAGGGAAATCGTGCAACATTGAATGTTAATTCATAATTGCTTAGTCAGGAACAATTAATCCATTCTCCTCATTCCCACTGTGTGATGACAGTGAAGTAGCCTACTGGTTTGGATCTTCCAAGCTCTTTACTAAACTGCCACTGTGCTGAATGTACTTCCAGGATGCAAACAGTAGCCAAGGCTCTGTTTTTCCAAAGGCTGTGCTTGAGTCTCACTGAAGACACAAGACTGCTTAGATTTCACACACTGCTTAGGAGATCCTCTGGCTTTAAGCTGTCTTTTCACTTGCCTGATGTATGCTAGGAACACTGTGCAGCTAAATCCAGTTATAGGAAGGTGCACCAACTCCACCATACCAGCTCTTGAAATTATTTCTGCAGGTGTATGAGCCGGAGAAACAGCATATCACTTTCGGGATGGCTCCAGACACTGCAAGACAATTTCAAACACCTTGATTTTTAGAATGACCTAATGAAAATGGAATGTGTCATCAGGTGTCAGCATAGTGAAAATCATCACAGTACTAGGTACCTGAATGGGAAGTTTTGCTATGTGGAACAAAGCTATTATAAGAAGATAAATCAACAGAATGTTCTTGGGTCTTATGTAGCAATAAGTACTCATTTGGCTGCCTCAGGAGCTGTGCTAGCTTCAGAAGTTACCCAAAGCTATCAGCATGAGCGGGAAAGTGCTTACAACAATATTTTTCTTGCTTCTGTGGTTAAATGTATGTATCTGGACCATTCTGAACTGTTACACTGTGCGCAGTCTACTTGCATGCATGTTCAGAATTCAACGTCTTCTTATCCTTACTTGCTTTCCCTTGTTTCTTATGATTGATTGGATGCTAAGGTGCCATGTAATAATATGGGAGGATCAGATCATCGCCTTCATTTTCTGATTAAAATTTCTGTTCTAAAGCCCATTTACTAGATTTCTGGGCACTTCAGAAAGCATTTGCTTTCTAACATCTATAAGTAGTCATTAAAAGTTTCTCAGCAGTGATGGAGAATCACCTCTTTTAGGCCACATCTAGCCCCATATTCCTAGGTTGGACTGATTAGTTGGATTCCTCCAGATAAGGTGTCTCTGAGCAGGCAGGCAGAGGTCTGACCCCTGTAATTGATGGAAAACGCAGAACAAATAGTTTTCTGAAGTACTAGAATTATACATACATATATACATACACATATATATATGTATATGCACATATACATATAAAATATATATTAGAATTCCACAGTATAATACAAGAGTGAAGAAAATGTTGTAAATTGTCTTAGTTGTCACATATTAAAATTTCGTGGTAGGGAGAATCTTGTTAATATCCAAATTGATTCTATCTGTCAGCTGGTGCAGATCTCATGGAGTCTGGTATTGCTAGATCATAATTATCTTTTTCTCCTTTAGCATTTGGTGATTTTTGCTGAGTCTGAGATTGTTAATGTAGGGAATGATGACCACATGCAGATAAGTTGTATTCAATTTACCATTTGGAAAAGAAACCACAGTCCTCTGATTGGCTCCTGGAATAACTGAGTTTTCAGGCAATGGATGTGACTTGTATGGTAAATGTAACAAAAGTTCTTGCTGACAAGTTCCTTCTTTCTGCTATACATATAATTAAACAGCCAACAAATTGAAACCTGAAATCATTGCATTTATTTTAATGTCTCTACTGAAGGTTTCTAGAAATATTTTCTGAGCCATCTCCAGGGAAATGTTTTCTATTTTTGAGAAAAATTGTGAAACCTTGTTTTTCTGCATATGTAACAAACTCCATGATTTTAATTACATCTGAGTTGGCTTGTATGTAGTCAGAGAGTAGAGGAATTTTAATATAAAAACTATGATCTATTTAGTAGATCAGGTATGTATTGGCAAAATCTTTTAGGTAGTTGTCTTATTGTAGCGAAGCTACCATGGCTATGAGAACAACTTTATTGTACCAACCCTAACTATTTTATGATTCTACAAATATTCAAAGTATAAAAGCAAACAACAAAAAATGCTGCTTGTTTGAGTTGGATATTGAGTCTGTTATTCATCTTCTCCAATTATCCTTTCAATCTTACTGTGCAACTGTCCAGATATCATAGAATAGTTAGGGTTGGAAAGGACCTCAAGATCATCTAGTTCCAACCCCCCTGCCATGGGCGGGGACACCTCACACTAAACCATCCCACACAAGGCTTCATCCAACCTGGCCTTGAACACCGCCAGGGATGGAGCACTCACAACCTCCCTGGGCAACTGATTCCAGTGTCTCACCACCCTAACAGGAAAGAATTTCCTCCTTATATCCAATTTAAACTTCCCCTGTTTAAGTTTTAACCCATTACCCCTTGTACTGTCACTACAGTCCCTGACAAAGAGTCCCTCCCCAGCATCCCTATAGGCCCCCTTCAGGTAGTGGAAGGCTGCTATTAGGTCCCCACACAGGCTTCTCCAGGCTGAACAGCCCCAACTTCCTCAGCCTGTCTTCATACGGGAGGTGCTCTAGTCCCCTGATCATCCTTGCGGCCCTCCTCTGGACTTGTTCCAACAGTTCCATCTCCTTTTTATGTTGAGGACACCAGAACTGCACACAGTACTCCAAGTGAGGTCTCACAAGAGCAGAGTAGAGGGGCAGGGTCACCTCCTTCGATCTGTTGGTCACGCTCCTTTTGATGCAGCCCAGGATACGGTTGGCTTTCTGGGCTGTGAGTGCACACTGCCGGCTCATGTTCATTTTCTCATCGACCAGCACCCCCAAGTCCTTCTCTGCAGGGCCGCTCTGAATCTCTTCTTTGCCCAGTCTGTAGCTGTGCCTAGGATAGCTCCGACGCAGGTGTAGGACCTTGCACTTGTCGTGGTTGAACTTCATAAGGTTGGCATCAGCCCACCTCACAAGCGTGTCAAGGTCCCTCTGGATGGCATCCCTTCCCTCCAGCATATCAACCGGACCACACAGCTTGGTGTCATCGGCAAACTTGCTGAGGACGCACTCAATCCCACTGTCCACGTCAGTGCCGAAGATGTTAAACAAGACCGGTCCCAACACTGATCCCTGAGGGACACCACTAGTTACTGGTCTCCAGCCGGACATTGAGCCATTGACCACAACTCTTTGTGTGCAGCCATCCAGCCAGTTCGTTATCCACTGAGTGGTCCATCCATCAAATTGATATCTCTCCAATTTAGTGAGAAGGATGTTGTGTGGGACAGGGTCAAACGCTTTGCACAAGTCCAGGTAGATGACGTCAACTGCTTTACCCTTATCCATCAGTTCTGTAGCCCCATCAGAGAAGGCCACCAAATTGGTCAGGGAGGATTTCCCCTTAGTGAAGCCATGCTGGCTGTCACCAAGCACCTTGTTGTTTTTCATGTGCCTTAGCATGCTGTCCAGGAGAATGTGCTCCAAGATTTTGCCAGGCACAGAGGTGAGACTGACTGCTCTGTAATTCCCTGGGTCTTCCATTTTCCCCTTCTTGAAAATGGGGGTTATATTTCCCTTTTTCCAGTCGTCAGGAACTTCACCTGACTGCTGTGATTTTTCAAATACGATGGCCAGTGGCTTAGCAACTTCATTCGCCAGCTCCTTCAGGACCCACGGATGGATTCCATCAGGTCCCATGGACTTGTGTGTGTTCAGATTTTGAAGATGGTCTCGAACCAAATCCTCTCCTACAGTGGGCCCAAGGTCTTCATTCTCACAGTCCCTCCACCTACTTTCTAAGACCTGGGTGGTGCAGTCAGAGCCTTTGCCAGTGAAGACCGAGGCAAAGAAGTCATTCAGAACCTCAGCCTTCTCCAAATCCTGCGTAGCCAGTTCTCTCGAAAGCTTCCTCAGGGGGCCTATTTTGTCCCTAATCTGTTTTTTGTTTGCTACGTACTTGTAGAATCCCTTCCTATTATCCTTAACATCCCTGGCTAGGTTTAATTCTAACTGGGCCTTAGCCTTCCTAACTTGGTCCCTAGCTTCCTGGACAACATCCCTGTACTCTACCCAGACCGCCTGTCCTTGCTTCCATTTTTTATAAGCCTCTTTTTTCCTTTGAATTTTCCTCAGCAGCTCCTTATCCATCCAAGGAGGTCTCCTGGCCCTCCTGCTGCACTTCCTTCTAGTTGGGATGCAGCACTCCTGAGCTTGTAGCAGGTGATCCTTGAATATCAACCAACAGTCTTGGGCCCCCCTGCCCTCCAGGGCTATAACCCATGGAACCTTACTAAGCAGGCTCCTGAAGAGGCCAAAGTCTGCTCTTTTGAAGTCCAGGGCAGTGAGCTTGCTGCACGCTCTTCTCACTGTCCTGGGGATCTCAAATTCGACCATCTCGTGATCACTGCATCCAAGGCTGCCCTGGAGTGCCACATTCTCAACAAGCCCTTCCCTGTTGGTGAGCACAAGGTCAAGCATGGCACCTCTCCTTGTCGGCTCCTCTATTACTTGCAGAAGGAAGTTGTCTTCCACACAACCAAGGAACCTCCTGGATTGCTTGTACCGTGCAGTGCCATCGTTCCAACAGATGTCAGGGTGGTTGAAATCCCCCATGAGAACAAGGGCCTGCGAGCGTGAGGCTCTTCCTATCTGTCTGTAGAGTGCTTCATCCACAGGTTCTCCTTGATCAGGTGGCCTGTAACAGATTCTCACAGTAATGTCTCCCACAGCTGTTTTCCCTTTAACCCTGACCCACAAACTCTCTGTAAACTGCTCACCTGCCCCCAGACAGAGTTCCATACTCTCCAGCCTATCCCTAACAGAAAGGGCAACTCCCCCTTCCTGCCTGCCAGGCCTGTCCTTTCTAAAGAGCCTGTAACCTTCCATTCCAACACTCCAGTCATAGGAGCCATCCCACCATGTTTCTGTGATGCCTGTTACATCATACCCCCGTAGATGTGTACACATCTCTAATTTCTCTTGTTTGTTCCTCATGCTACGGGCATTTGTATAGAGGCATCTGAGACGAGCTCCAATTGAAGCCGGCTCGTTGGCTGGAGCAGCTGGAATATATCTACATTGTTCCGAGCATTTATTATAGGTGCTGGCAACTGACTGGGTGTGTTGGGATGGAATGATGCCCCCCTCCCCCAACACATCTAGTTTAAAGCCTCCTTGACCAGTCTGGCAAGCCTCCTACCAAAACTGTTCTTCCCCTTCTTTACCAGAGCAGCTCCACCAGCCCCCAGTAGATCTGGCCTACTAACTTCAGTCTTATGTTCAAGACACCCAAACCCCTGACTATGACACCACCCTTTTAGCCATTTATTGACCTGGCCAATCCTCCTAGCTTTTTCTTGGTCCTCCCCTGTGTCCTGGAGAATTGACGAAAAGACTATCTGAGCACCGGAGCCCCTAACCACCTCTCCCAGGGCTCTGTAGTCTTTCTTTATGGTCCCCAGTCTACTACTACCTATATCCCTAGCATCCACATGGATCACCAGGAGCAGGTAATAGTCCGCGGAACTTTAGTAACTAGAGCAGGCAGCTTCTCTGTAACATCCCTGATCCGTGCCCCTGGTAGGCAGCACACCTCCCTCGAGACAGGGTCAGGCCGACAGACGAGTGCTTCCGTCCCTTTCAAAGTAGAGTCCCCTATTACTACGACCCGCCGCTTTTTTTTTGTAGCGCCAGTAGAGATCTTTACCCGTGCATAATCCGGCTGTTTGTGGTGCAAATGCATTTCCTCATTAGTCTCCTGCAGGACAGCAAAGCGGTTCTGCTCAGGAACAACAGATTTAGGAGGAAGCTCCTTGCTTTTAATGGTCCTTTTCCTCCTTCTTTTGTTATTTTTCTTTATCACTAATTCCCAATTTCTCGGGTTGGTGGCCTCCTTTCCTTCATGAGCTGGAGGGGAAGCTTCAGGCCCCCGCACAGTTTGGGGCTGGAGCAAGCAGCCCTGCTTCCTCTCAGCTACCCTGACATCTTGCAGCCCACTAATAGCATTCCGCAGCTCAGCCACCTGCTGCAGGAGGGCCTCCACCAGGGCACATCGAGTGCAGCCCTGCCCATCGTGCACCTTTCCCTCACAAGCCCAGTGCAGGCACCCTCTACACTCCGAGCTCTGCACTGCAGCCTCCCCTCTCATCGGCTCTGTCCGGGTGCCTACGCTGGCCACCGCCGGGGCAGCCAGAGCAGAGCTCCCAGGCCGGGCCCTGCCCATACCACGGGCGCTCACCATCCCGCTCGCCTGGCCGCGAGAGCTGCCTCGACCCACCCTGTTCGCCCGCGCTCCCTGGGGCAGGTTTTTAACCACACTCAGGGTTGGTGCAGCTGCTCCTGGCTCCGCCCCGTGTGAGTCAGCGGCTCTCGTCCGGGGAGCTGCCGGCTCCTGGGCAGGGCCTGTCGAGGACTCGAAGCTCCCTCGGTAGCTCTGGCCGCTCTGAGTTGAGGCTCCTGGACGCTGATCTCTCCCCCGCTCCGGTGTTAAAGGCGTCCTCTCTCGAGCTGCTCACCTCAGCAATTGTCAACAATGTGTCAAACATTGTCAAATGTGTCAACAGTTTTACCTGCCTGTTTATTAGAGTGCTAATACTGGAGTAGTTGAGCACAGTTATAAAGCATTTACTGAAAGCTTTCCAGTATGACTAAATATAATGGCCAAGGAGACACAGAGGATAATCTCTCTGCCTTGCCTAGCAAGAACTTTAAGTAACAATTATATACAGTTTACGGAAAAATAGAAGGTAACAGTTCTCATAAGTAGCTATATTGATTTTCCCAGTGGAATTAATGTCTTCTTCATGCAAGTGATCAAAATTCCTGTGCTAATCTTTAAAGAAATACAAATCTGTATCTTCCAGTTACCTTAACCTCTATTCGACAGCAGCACTAAATTGCTTCTGAACTTAATTTTTCATAGAGATAATAACAGCACAGCTTAATATTTCTTTGTGCATAGCTTAAATATTTTACATAGACACTTCCTCTACATTTTACATAGACACTTTTCTACACAATTAAGTTAGCAATCTAAGATATTTCTATATATCCTAACATTCCTTAGAACAAATGCAACCTTTGATATATAGAAAATGTGCAGTTTCCATATGCAATTCTTTTGACATGCTGTCATTTTTCCCCCGCTCTTCACTTTTAGAAACTGATGTAACAGAAATGAACACAGCTTTAAATGGCTAGGGGCATATATTGGAAGTGGGTAGATTTGGGTCCATTCCTGTTTTTCACACTGGGTTATTACAGCTCAACTCATTTTTCAATGCCTCTGTTTTCTCAAATGCAAATAGAGTCCAGTGACTCTATAAAACACTGACAAGATAGAAAAGATTGTGTTAAACTATGACAGTTAGTATTGTACTATTCTAATTCCTTAAAAATAATTTAAATGTTTTCTTCATCCAGCTATTTTCTTATTTTTTTTGCAAAAAAGTGACAAAAACGTAAATATTGACATAAGTATTCATTTTTTTAGCCTAAACATCCACAGAGAGTTTACTTGTATCATGAAAGAAGAATAACCTGCATTCCTATACACCTATATTTATAGCAGCTCTAATATTAGGTTGTAGAAATGCATATTTGCATTTTAATTATACACAGTAGCAGTCCCTTGGATCTACTGACTAAACACATCTACATTTAAAACAAAGATCCGTTTCACTTCTAGTTTCTCACAGATAGAATATTGTTTGTGTAACTTCGCAATGGAAGCAAATGAATTTGGAACATTGTAAATGGATTTTCTTGTAATTTGTTGGTGTTCTAAATAATCTTTGTTACAGCACAATTAATATAGTGTTCCTATAGAATCTAGCTAGATTCATTCATATGCTGTTTTGTTCGCAAGGGCATAGTGTTGCAAAGAAACTTAATGGGTTTGCTACTGGAAGAAGGGTTTACTCTTTCAGGAGCACGAAGCAGTAGAAAAACAATCTGGAAAAAAAGTAAGGAGAGGATGATGGTCTTTTCTCTTAGTGGTAGAGGGAATATAGTTATGGCTTTATTGTGGAAGACAGTATTTCTAAGTGCTGCACACTGTACATTCAAAATGCCTAAAATAGTTTCGTATTTAGAAAAATCAGTGTCATGGTACATTTGGAATTAATGTGCAAGTACTCTCATTGGTCCATATGGTTACTGTTTTGCACAAATACTTGTTTTTTGTAAAACAAGCTTTTAACAGAAACAAACAAACAAAAAAGTGTCTTTTGATGAGCAGTGGGGTAGGAATGCCAGCATTAGAATAGTACAACATGCTTCATGACAAGACACTGATATCAGTTCCCATTTTGATCATTGTTTGATTTTCTCCAGACTTTCTGGAGAAATCTGCAACTGAGATTAATTATTCAAGTTCACATTCAACATAGACTCAAACACAGAGCTGATCAGAAGTCAACTGTATTCATATCTAGTACTTAGAGAGATGTATAGGATACTTAAAACTTTCTTTTTTGTTTCTTAGAAATTACCTATGTCGAGTTTCTTGGTCCTTCTAGATTGTCACCACTGTTAAGAATACCTACTATGTGTTTAAATTGTGCACCTGGAAAAAAAATCACATGAAGTAGTATGTCAGGTGTGGTGCTACTATACCTATATTATGTAGATCTACTTTCTAATCCAAAGGTTGAAGATAAATAGGGAAGCCGTGATAAATGATGTCAGAAGAGATTTGGTGAAATACCCAGGTCTTTTACTGTCTGACGACAGCATGACAATAAGATGTACTATGAATCAGTTGCCCCTGTCCACTTCCTTTCTTCTTAGAGATGGAGCCTTGGCAGTCCCCATAAGAAAGTGGTGCCAGTACTTACCTGTTACTGCACTGTTTTGCTAAAATGATTCCTCTGATGACCCTTATTTTCAGGTACTGTAACCCTCTTTTCAAGCCCCCCTTCTAGAAATCTGATTGTTCTCATCAGCCTTGTCTGAACTGTCCCCATATGATCCATATCCTTGAATTTTGGTGCCCAGAACTAGGCACTGTAATCCTTACAGGACTCCATGTGGTCCTAGAGAAAGTGCTTCCAGCAGTGTTTGCTGCTTTTCATGTGAGAACTTTTACTAGACTTCCTTCATCCTGATATCAAATGCTTCTCTCATTTGCTTTTCAATTTTTGTCTTTGTACAAATAATAGCTCTTATCTAAAACTAGGACTTTGTGTTTAATGTTATATAATTACAGCTTGATACTGTCTGCAGTCAGGCACTTGTTCTCTATTCATGTTATTAATGAAAATACTGATGTATGTGTATAGCTACACTGAACTTGAAACTCTTCAGTGAGTTACACCTGGGTTCTAAACACATGAAAAAGCAAATTCATTTGTTTTGAACACATGAATATTGCTGCCCAAAAAATCCTGCCATCTAATTCTGATGTAATTAATGTGTAAGCATTTTTTTAAAAAAGACAAAATCTGAGATTTGGGGTCTGTGTATTTAGAAATCTTAGATTTATGCAAAAAAAAAAAAATCAAGAAAATATTTTATTCGGTATTTTCTTATTGACAAAATTTGTGTTGAAGGAGGATAAATCCTCAAAGAGTTATTGTGCCTATTTACATATATGAGAGAGGAAATGCAAAAAGATTTAAGACATGTAAGGAAGGAATATATCTGAAGTATCTTGCACTCAAACCTGATGTTGTCTGAATATTGCTCCCAGTAAGTGGAGAAATAAATCAGTAAACTCTGATTTCTTTCTGGCCAAGTCTTTAGTGTAGAGTCTGTATTTTCATAAATTTCAAGTAGTGGGATGATTAAAAATATAATAAATAAACAGACTCCATAATTTTCTTGCTGTTTGCTGTTTGTAAATGAAAATTGTTGTTAATTTAAGAGCCCAGCAGCTGTAGAGTGTTTGCCATGCAGCAGCAGCTGTCAGGAGCACTCCTGCTTATTTTACAAACAGATGTTTAATTTGACTTCAATGACATTGTCAATTTTTGAGGGGAAACAAAGAGAGGAAAGGAATAAAAATAATCATAGTCATAATTTGATTTCCTTTCAAAACATAAAGCAGAATCACTATTGATGAAATCTCAAATGTTTTCATTTTGTTTTACTGAATGTTTTAAATCAGTGGGGTTTTTAGCTACATGAATTAAAACTAAGCTTTCTCAGTGCGTTGTTATTCATGTAAAGGAAGGTAATTATGTTAGGAAGTGAACGTGTTATTTTAATGTAGTATGCTACATTATTAAAATACTATTTATGAATCAAAATATCATACTATTTCTACAGTTTATAGATGAAGAGATTTTTGCCTCTATGTTAAACCCAGAGCACTAGTGGGCCCACTGTAATACAAACATAATTCTGTTTACTGCAGTTTAAGAGTATTCTTATTTCACATCAACAAAAGTGAAGGTGCAGAATGGGTCCAGTAGTGATGAAATGAAATAATGAAAGAGCTAAGTAACCTGATGTGACTAATTTTTAATTTTAGTGACCAACGATTTTATATAGTATGTGCCCTGTGACTAGGAGGCCTTAGTAAAATGTGCTTTTAGAATATCTTGGCAAGGTCTTCTATTACTCAAAATGTTTATAGACCTAGACAAGAGAGATAAAATTATCAGTTTATGGTCTCAATACTGACACGCTGGCAATTCTTGGATTCTACAAAGTCTAATTTAAATTATCCATAAAGATGGTACGTCTTCCTTGTCATTTGCTCCTTTGTAATCTAATCAGGTATTTCAGGGCTCTGTCTCTATGAGGGTGTACCGTAAGCCTCCAGTTAAATTAAAGAAAGTATATTGGGTGTGCTGATTAGTGTGAAATTTTCTGTGTTAGCAAAATTTTTCTAGCATGCCAAGTTCAGTATTTGCTGTACTGTCTGCATGCCACAAGAATCCAGCACAGCTCTGCAGAAAATGTTTTACAGGTAAAATTTCAAGCACAATTCTATTTCTGTATGAAAGGCAAATGGCTGAATTAACAACGTGTTGGATCCTGCCATCCTTACATATATTGAATAGTTTTTAAATTCTCATGTGGATTTAAACATATTAACTGGAGACTCTTTAAGAGTGTTCAGAACCTGAACACTGTATTTATCTTAATTATTCTTTTTTTTTTTTTTTTTTCTCATATGGAGTGCCACTAAATCAGTTCTGATTTGTTTCCTTAAAGCAGTTGCTACGTGGCTTACTGCAGTTCTTTAGACATTATGAAAGGAAAAGAGCACCTAGAAATATTAGTTGATCTTCATGTAAACTGATGAATTGATTCTAATTGTCTTTCTACTTACCTGGTTTGGCAGTGTTTTGAAGGGGTTTGTGAAAGGGTTGAAACATTAAATTCAACCAATAATTGGGTGGGTTTTTTTCTTGCAGTAATTAGGTACCCACTTTTTCTGTCTTTTCTCCTTCATAGACATGCATTAAGTATCTTTGCTGCCTGAATGCTTTCTGCACTGCTTTCCTGAATAAATAGATCTGTTGCTCAGTCTGTTCACTGCTTCAGCAGAATGTAGTTTGAAGTCTTGCAATGCACCAGAAAGCAAGCTTGATTCCTTCAGTGGTTCCTGGGTTTGCATTTGCTGCAGAATGGATGTAAGCTGCAGATGCCAAGAGCCTGTGTCTAGAGAAGGAATCGGCTCTGTTTGTTAGGGAGGTAATGAGCTTGATGCTGGCTTACTGAGTATTGTATCTAGCCTGGTGATACATTTAATATGTACCAATACCTCATTAAAATTCTACAGATTACCCATCCTGATGTTACTTGCCATACATATCTCTGAAAATTGAATATACGCTTGCTTGGTACATAGGAAAAAGGTGTAATCTCTCATGATTCAATTGCCTTGTGGTAGTTTTTTGAAGTAGATACACAATGAGACATGAAACTTGTCTACGAAATAGAAAAATGTTCCATACTGCAGAGGTGATGCCACCATTTCACGATAGTTTATAAAGGAATTGTCTTGTTCATCGAAGTTAACTTAGATAACAAATAGTAATAAACAGCCATTTATCTAATTGCTCTGTATAAATTGTGGACAAAACATTGTTTTCAGTACAGTGAAGAAACCCAAATAGTTCTTCATTCTTCCCACTCCTATAGTATTTGTCTGCATTTTTGCTGCACATAGTTCTATGCACAAAGTACTAAATTTGTTCAGGCAACTAAATAAAGGTAAACTCATTAACAGGAAGCAAATTTCACAGATACTCAGAAATGTATGTTAACAATAATCTGTTGAGTTCAGCAAGAATAAAATTTTAAGTGCTGTCCTTATAATTTTTCAGTTTTCCAGTGGCTACTCATGCATCGTATGAAATTCAGGCTGTGATTGCCTTCTGATTAAGTGAAACTGTAGTTGGTAATTGATTTCAGTGGAAGGTGGGTCAGTTCTGAATGGAATGTCATCTCACAATCAACAGCAGCATAAGATTGCAGGGCGCATCTATGTTTTCAAAACACCTTCAACATCATTGCATGCTTTAATTTTCAAAGCATGTGTGTATTCTGTCTCTCTGTGTAAATGGTGGTAGCAAATAATTGCCTGCTATGAAAACCAATATCAGACTGGTATCCTGCAGTTTTGTCTTGAAGATCAGGAGATTCATTTTCTTTGTTGCTTCAGTTTTGAAATCTCAGCCAGCTACTGGAAGAGTTTGAATTGCGCTGCTGGTGTGTCAATCACAAAATCACAACTGATTCGCATATTTCCCATACACAATACTGGAGGAGCAGCCCAGCTCGTCTCTTCAACTCTGATACCTTGCTCTATTTCCTCCTGTGTCTGTGCATATCTGTTATCCACATTCAGACATTTCCTTCTCAGGGTTCCTACTGAACTTAATCTAATTAAATTCACTTTTGTTCCACATAAAACTTGGTAGGGCTGGATTCTAGATCCTAGGCTATGCCTGCTTCTCAAAGCTGCTAATATTAATATGAAATTCATTGTCTTAATCCTTTCATTTCTACTTACTGCTGTTCGCAGTGCTCCTTTAACAGTGTTATTTGTGTGCTTTTCTTGTCCTGATGATTGAGGGAGATACAGACTGCATAGTGTTTTCTTAATCCCTAGTCCTTTATGTGTAGTTGTAATCATTGTAATCACTTCATCCATGAAATGGTGACCTTTATCCAGATCAACATTTCAAGAGCACCACAGAGGCAAAAGGCTTCTTGCTACTGTTGAGTTGTTTTTCTCTCCCTGCTGCTGAATGATGTTTTGTAGAAAAAGCTTTAAACCAACCACCTTGAGAAGGAATCAGTCACCTCCAAGGAGGTTCATTATCCCAGACAGTTTTGGGGAGCTAATTGTACATAATGTATATGTAATCACATCCACAATTCTCAGCAAAGAGAGAGGACTAGACTTTGTTCTTGCCTCCCTATGCATATCTTGGACATTTTTTGATTCTTTTCCTAATGCTTTTTTTTAGTACCTTTCAACATTGTTATTTCCTTAATTCTAAGGGTATTTTTCTGATTTTCACATAGTGTGCTTAGCAACTCCTTCTGCATTTATTTTCTTGGTCCTTTTATTCTGCTGTGCTCCAGTAACAGTGGTTACTGTATATTTCACTGTCCCAGGTCTGTGCTGCTTTAGCTGCTGAATCTTCTTTATCATCCCATTCAGCTTCCAGATCCTTACTCCTTTGAGCCTTTAGACACCTAATTCATAAGTGATCTCCACATCAGTTTTCATGCTTATGAATCTTTTACATCAATTCTTATTAAAAACCAGCTCTGTCACCCAGCCTTTACCTTCTCCTAATCTAGTCAAACATTCAATATTGTGCTCCCTTTGCACAATAATCTGGGTCAGGTAAAATCACAATGGACCCAGATTTTTGTTGTCTTTAAACTTCTAGGATTACTGTGGTCTGTTTGCTGGGCTGACCTGCTTAGAGTTGTTCCATTCAGCTTCAATGCATGCATGCCCTGTGCATGGTTTCCATCAATATACTTTGAAATTCCACTAGTAAGCCAAAGGTGGTTTCTGCTGTAACTTTGTACTGAAATCCTTCAAAATGTTCCTCAGACCCATGTGTAGGTGTCTGTAAATGACTAGGCATTGGCCTTCTGTTCCCGTTGATTAGAGCACAGTAAAAGAGATCAGGTTACTGAACTTGTCTGAGGCTAATCTGTGGCTTGTTGATATTAATGTCCATGAAACAATAGAAGTATTTGAAGTGCTGTGCTTCCTGTCAATGATCCTGGCAGAGTATACTTTAAAGGCAACTTCTTATTCACATCATTAGTAGGGGCAGTACATGTGAGTGTTTCATTTTTCCATTGTCCAAGCAGCTGCTCAGTATTCCCAAACATAGAATGAAGAGCACAGCTCTGGTATTGATATTTTTATTTATTTGTAGGTTACTGCGGCCAGCTTGTTTTTTTGATCTATTGTAGCAAAACTGCTACTATTGCTGCTGGTGTGGCAGCTAATCAGACACAAGAAGGTTATATTCAATTTGGCATTTCTAGGACTGAAGCAGGAAAAGTAAAACCCTGCTGTACAGGCTCCCTGCACTGCGTTCTCTAAAAATCTACCTATCAATGTTTTGCAATAATACTGGCTACAAATCCCCTTACTGCAACAAATTTTTGCAACCATAACAATTGCATGAACTGAAGACTCTAGCTGTCATTGTCCTCAGCTACAAATTTCTTGCAGCAGATATTGAACAAAGAGGAAAAGCTTGATGAAAACCTGCCTAATTGTCATGTTTTAAACCCAACCACAAACCTCGTTCACTCACTCCCCCCCCCCTTCTTGCCCTCCCCCTGCTCCTGGAGGGACGGAGAGGAGAATCAAAAAGAATGCAACTCCCACGGGTTGAGATAAGAACAGTTTAGTAACTAAGGTATAACACAAATCACCACTGCTACCACCAGTAATAATAATGATAAAGGAAATAACGAGAGGAAAGAATACAACACCTCAACACCAGCCAACCAATAACTCGCCCCACTCCCCCCAGCCGAGCACCGACTGATACCTTGTCCAACCCTGCAGTCCCCCAGCCCTTCCGGGTCCACTCTCTATTACATCCTGGGCATGATGTGCTGTGGTATGGAATACCTCTTTGGTCAGTTTGGGTCAGGTGTCCTGTCTCTGCTTCCTCCCGTCCTCCCCTCCTCCCTGGCAGAGCATGAGACTCAGAAAGTCCTTGGCCAGACCAAACATTCGAGCAGCAACTAAAAACATCTGCGTTATCAGCACTGTTCCCAGGCCAAAAGATCAAAACACAGCACTGTACTAGCTCCTAAGAAGGAGAAAAATGACTGCTACTGCTGAACCCAGGACACTAATGATGTAGAATAACTTCATGGATTAATTTGATCATTCTTTTATAACTGTAAGTTGCATGAACAGGGTGGTCTTTCAGCTATTTCTGAACTACAAGTTGAATGTGCCTTCTTCTCATATACTGTCCCTTCAGAATGAGGAAAATGGAACAGATCAGTGCCCTCTTATCTTGATTGGTCCTTTCTTTAATTTAATTTCTCTGTACTCATTTTTTCCAGAGTAAACAGGCAGTATATCTTGGCATGAGCTGTCTGAATGTTTGGTAAGCTGCAGTCTCAGCAGAAAAGCCCAGGTAGAAGAGATTCAGATATTACAGGTATTAATTCTGAAAGCTGAAATGTGTGTCTCAGCTGTGCTGTCTCTTCTGATGGTTTCAGACCCAGTTCCAGTGAATATATGGTGACAGACTTAACTTCAAGTACTAAAGGTACTGCATCCAAATAATACTACTCTAGGCAAATATATTCATAATTTTAAGGTTTCTTTAAGTACTATTAAGCATTTTAATATCAAGTGAAATTGTCTTAGTTTCAGTGGGTATTAATTCTGTTCATTGTGGCACATTAACCTTCAAGCTCCTGTCAACTGAAATGAGATGAAGATTTTTCTCGATTTGAAGACATCAAACTCTTTACTTAAGTTTTGATTCCTGCTACTGAATACCCAGTAATCAGTATTTCACAAGTGGGTGGACCTGGTTAGGGTGTTTCTCTGACCTATTTTTGTCTGTGCAAGCAAATAATTCAGTACATTGCTTGTTGACACCTCTTCCAAAGCAATAGCTGGAGAATGACAGCTCTGATACTTTTGGGTTATATCTACAAATTTTCTTCCTTCCTTCCTGAATCCCCTACAGATATTAAAGATGTAGAATAATTTTTCTAAAGTTTTGGGGATTTTTTTTTAAGCTTCATTGACTGGACAATTATGTTGATGTTTAACTTTTACTTATTTTTCTTTTTTTTTTTTAAATACAATATAGAAAAGAAAAAGTTGTTCGTGGGTTTGTTTTCTCATTTTTTATCCCCCCAACCTAGAGTGGGGGCAGGTGGTTTGACAAGGGAGAGAAATATGTGTAGGATATAAAGATTAAAAGAAATGTGAAAAGACAAATATGTTTTTTACCATGTCACAGCTGTCCGCACTTGCTGTGCAATAATAGCAAGATCAGCAGAGGTCAAATAGTGACAGCAAGGAGCTTGAGCACTGGTGAAGAATAGCGCATATTGGAGGGTTTGAAATGGAACCTTTGCCGGTGTAGTTCTTTTTTTGCCATATAAAGTAGGTAAGGCAGACTAGAGACTGAAAATGGGGGCAATGATGGGGGCAGTGATTGCACCTTCTTTTGGTTCTCTTGAACAGTCAGAGGAATCAAGTCTTTGACAAGTGGGTGAGTGTTATATGGGTTGCACAGGCCTTTTAAGCAGAAATAAAAAAAATGCTTGATAAGTTTTATTTGTTGTTTTCATTCTTTTCATTTTGATTTTTGGATTTATTAGTTAATACACAAATGCAGTGCATCAGTTCTTATCACAAGTTGGCTCAATGAATACAGCTACCAGGTTGTATGACTTTGGGTCCACTAGCTCGATAAAAATGATATTCCCACCTTTGCTAGATTGTTTCCACCTACTCCACAAAACCTGTACTCAGAATAACAAAATAAATCTATTCCCCAAACACCCAGTCCTATCCAGTCTTTTCTGCCTTTTCTTTATAATGCCTAGTTTTAAAATTAAAGGAGATGGTACTTGCTGCAAACAATGGTGGCTAGCAAAATACCTGGTGAAGATGCAGCCCACAAAGAACAGTGGGCTTTAAGCAATACAAAATTTGCCCAAGAGTCCTAGACAAACTCCTCCTTTCATCTTTTTTGCTTCTGCTGGTTTGGATTCTCCTCTTCTTCCACAAGTAGTAAGTGTAGTGTACATGTCAGAAATACTTTTGTCAGTATGAGTTTTTATCCTGAAGATTTTAGATTAAATATTTATGTCTTGTGGCCATTCAAGCAAAGACCAGAGAGATTTTCTGAGGACAAATACGAGATAGCAGCATATATAATTGTGTTTTCCCTTAGAGCTTTTTGTTGTATAATACATGATGGCCAAATCAGTCCTGAAGTAAGTGAGCTCCCATGGGTGTGTGTGGTGGTAGACCTAAGTATGATATAAAGGACAACCAAAAGGATTTTGAAGCTACAGCAAATTTGTAGGACAAATTTGGAGTACTTTGCTCTTGCTGTGGGATTTCTCTCCATTATATTTTCTTACAGTATGGGTGAAATGCTGAAAAATAAAAAACTGCAGAGGGATATTCTGGGTGTATATGTGCGCACTGAATATTTTAGAAGTGAGCAGCTTTTATTTATTTATTCATCTGACTAATCTATTACAGAAAAAGCACTCATCCTGTGCAAGGGTGTAATTATTTCGTTATGGCAACCTTGATAAATTTCACATTAATGTTACTATTATTTATCCACCATCAAATATCATGTCTTGTTGGTTTGTTCCAACTATGTGAACAACTTACTTAACAACAAACAAATCCAACAAAGCAACAACAAAACCTGCACCATCTGTGTTAGCTTCTTAGACATACAGAAAGAAATAACTTCGTCCAAGTTGTTAATAGTACTGACCTTTGTCAATGGTGGCTGATGACAAAATTAAATTCAATTAAATTCTAGTGTAGATGGAGTTTGTTCTTTGGTGAGACTGGGCATGCTTTCCTAGTTGAAAATTATTTTGGAGAATGTAGTTGTCAAATACCCTTCCAGTGTAAAAATTGCTGGGCATCTAATGGCTAAAGTGTTGTATATGCTTTCAGAGGTAATTTCATTTATCTTTAATAAAAGTCTCCTAAATATTAGAAATGAAAATAAGTATTGTTAGTAAACTTCTAGGAGTTTGTACCTTTCCTGACCTTGCCAGTGCTTGACAGAAACATATGTCGTGGTTTGTTCTTTTTGTAAGATATCACAAAAGGTAATGGAATGAGAATGTCCTAAATAAAGCATCAGAATGATGGCATCTACTAACACCAACAAAATTACAGTAGATGTGTGTGTTTGACACCTCTCTTTCTAGTGATAAGGTTAAATGGTACGTTCAGAAATCCCTTGTCTCCTAAGAACAACAGAACCAAAAAAGCAAATGAACTTAGCATTCTGTTGAGTATAATTGTTCTCAGTTTGCTTCTGGGGTGGGAAACATAATTAAATCAGTAATAAAATAATTTTGATGCCTAGAAGGGCAAGACAAGATTAACTCATAAGTAATATAGAGGGGAAAAAGTTATTTTCTGCTCTCCAGTGATTTGTGTGACGAATTCTCAATATCTAGATGAAACTGAGGGTATCCTTACCAGTTCTGGCAAAACCTGTTTTATTAAAATGTAACTCTAATATTGTGCTTAGAGGCTTTGATGTAAGCTTAAAAAATGTTATAGGAACAGTTCATGTAGATCCTCTTCCTTCTTTTGTCACATCATTGTACATTGGCAATTTAAAATAAGAGTACTTCTGTTGATGTTGGGATTTGACAAAAAGAGCAAGAAAGATGATCTAAAGCTGTTTTTATGGAAGAAAGAGATAAAAACTCCCAAAACATACCAAACCATCAACTCTGTTTCTGGTATGACTCGGAGCATTCCCAAAGTTGCACTGAGTTTTTAGGGTCTCTGACATTTCCTGATTGTCAGTATCCCAAATGCAATGTATGTAACTTTAGTAGAGCTTTTCACCGCAGGATGGTACAATTGTTGTGGAACAGTGCTGGAGAGGGACCTTCTTGTTCCAGTGAAGTCCTTCAGAGTGGGTCTCCCTCCCCTCATTTTCAGATATGGTCTGACCAAACTGAGACAGGACAGAGATTCTGACCTGCTTGTATCCAACCAACAGCACTCTGAGGTAGTATTACCAAAACAAATGTTGCAGAATCTGCTAGATATTCCTTGATTTTGCTGAGAACTGCAAAACAAATAATAAGTAACATTTTGGGGAGTTTGTTTTAATAAATAAATCCAGGTGCTGCTAGGTGTATAAATGTTTGTAACAATCAGTTTTGCTCCTTAGTTTGGTGATGGAAAGGCTTAAACATAAATCCAGAAGTGTCACTTTGAAGAAAATGGGAAACAAACAGATTTATGGAGTCACATTTTTTTTTCCTTTTTCTTTTTTATTCCTGCAAGCTGACAGTCAAAGAGAGAAAAATTTTGACTGAATATCCACTTCAGTATGTTAATATATAGGGGAAAGCAAACGGATCTCTTTTCCTCTTCTCATAAAGTTCAGACAACACTGATGTTGGAGGTGGTGCTAAGGATTCAAGCAGACTAAGCTGATGTGTATCTTGTGTAAAGTCTTAAAAGCTTTCTTAGCTCTCTGTCAAAGTTTCTTAAGGCTCAAAAGCAAAGAAATAATCTTTAGTTCAAATCAGAACTTTTATAGAGGAAGAAGAATTGTGTCAAAAAAAAAAAAAAAAAGGAACAAAAGGTAGTGATAAAACCTGGGCAGATACACTGATCAGACGCTTGGGTCTGTCTTCAGTCTAGAAGCTGATTATTAAAACAAATAATATTAAAAAAATTATTTAATATGGTTTCTGTCTGAGCATTTGTAAAATTGTGTAGTGGTATTTATGCAGGTATCTAACATAACAATATTCTTCCACTTAGAATCAGTCACAAAACTCCCATTTAGATTGTTGGCTCTGTCTATAATTTCAAACACAGCTGAAGAGACAATGACTTGGAAAGCTATGAAGCTTTTGTTGTTAGAAAAGGACCTGTTCCCATGACATTTCACAGTAACAGGCCAACTGCTGCAAAAGAAAATAAGTACACATTCAGCTTCAAACAGTATTTCTATGTTTTATTTCTAAAATAACTGCCTCTCAGATTAAATACTCCTAATATGTTATCTGCCGATTTGGGAGCTCCTTTATCAAGCAGCTGATTTCCTTTTTGTTTGGATTTTGTAACTGGTGTCTTGTTTGGTTCTTTTGTTTGAGTAAGCTCTGGCAAACCTGTTCTTTAAAATGTTTAAAGCAGATGATCATAGAATGCTGTAGGTTGGAATGGACTTCTGGAAGTCATTTAATCCACCTACCTGCTTGAAGTAGGTGTTGTTACATCAGGTAGCTTGAGTAGGTTGCTAAGGCATCTGATCAAGTTTTGAATGTCTCCAGGGGTCTTGAATGTCTAGGCAGCCTGTTCCAGTATCTGGTCACTTTGACTGTCCTTGTGGTAGGAAAGATTTTCCTTGTATCTGCATGACATTTTTTGTGTCCACACTTATCTGTTGCCTTGCATCCTACCACCATGCACTTCTGAGAAGCATCTGGCTCTACTTCTTCTGTATCTTTCCTATAGGTAGTTGAAGACAACAAGCAGTAAGATCCGTCCTTTGCATTTTCTTCTCTCAGCATCTCCTCAAACGTCATGGGCTCCATTCCTCTGATAATCTTAATGGCCTTTCACTGGAGTTTCCCTAGTAATGTAGTGTCTTTCTTTAACTGGGCAGCCCACGACTGTGTGTAATACTCCAGATGTGGCCTCACAATTGTCAAATGAAGGGGAAGAAATCCCATTCCTCTGCCAGGTTACTAGGCTTTTGCTGACACTTCCTCCCCTCCCCAGGAGGCTGATTGCTCCTGACCTGTCAGCTATGGCATTCTGCTGACTCATGGTCAGCTTGTCCGCCAGAACCCCCAAGGTGTTTTCTGTAAAGCTGTTCTCTGGCTAGCAGGTGCCCATACTGTACTGTTGTAACTGCATTATTCCACCCTGTGTGCAAGGCTTTGACTTTTCATGGGGTTCATGCCAATCCATTTCTTAAATCTGTTGGATATTGGCCTGAGTAGTAAGCTTACCCTCCAGCATGTCAACTGCTCCCTCAATATTCTTTGCAAACTTCTTGAGGTTGCACTCTACCCCCTCATCCAGGACATTAATGAAGATGTTCTTGCACCTACTGTCAGTCGTGGAAGATGGCTGCTGGTAATTGAGCACTGTATGAGAAATTAAAGCATCTTCATAATGTGTGAGTTGTGACAATGCATATACATTGCAGCTCAGATTGCTCTTACTTTGCATTTTATTAATCATCATACATGATTTTCCAGTTGTATACTACAGTGTTTGCAAAACCTGATTGATGGTGTATAAAAAATAGTATGTGTTTCATTGAGTCTGTATGCAAGTATTGGTTTTCAGTTGCAGTGTAGCACACAGAAAGGCTTTAAAGTTGTCTCTGTTTTTCAATGCAAAGACTGGAAAAACTAAGGTAGCGTGCCACAGGCCAGCCATTGGGCTCATATTCTTGCCAGCAGTTCTTTTGGTGCTTTTGTTTGTTTTATTTTTCTCATTGTTTCCTGTTGGAAACCTTGAAAAAGATTTCTTGGAAAGCTTTCATTCTGATTCTCACATACTTGGCCGGTCTCTTCTGGCACTTTAAATTGCCTCCATGATAGTTTTCATGTTAATATGAAAGACAGATAGGTTTCATTTACTTTCTATTATTTGCTACAAGCTCATATTTATCCCTAGTGTAAACACTGCCTTATAAAGATGAGACCTAGGAGTTGCCCTTCAAATACTGGCAGATCATGTCTTTGCTTTTTGCAAACATCAGTCTTGCTCTTCCCTGTTTCACAGTTTTTTCACAGTGTTGGTTGGTGGCCTGTGTTGTCTTTTGCTACATCTTCCTCTAGGAGTTGCCAGCACTACTATGGATGAGAGCAAGCTGTAGTTTGTGCACCCTTTCAGGCTTGATCTAGCTTTAAGAGGTGTACAAACCCCATGTATTCTCTTAGGTGCTTTACAATGTGAAACAAAGGATTCCTACTGCTCCTACTCTAGCCTTGTACCTTGGCAAAGAAAGCATGGTAAAATTGCATCTTAAGTTTGGTAACTTTATGGAGTGGGACAATTGTCAAGTTCTCAGTTTTCTAAAAATCTGGAAAGGATTTTTTGGGTAGAGACTCTGGGCTGGATGTAGCTCTGCTCCGGCCATGCTCGTCATCCTCTGTACATGTTGGTAGGGGTGGTGGGTGCATGTGCCCCTGCTAAAGCCCCAACCAAAACCTTGGCCAAATCCCACCAAATCTTCCCCTGAGACAGGCTCCAGGGAAAACTCCCCCATGTGCAGCTCTTGTGCCGTCCACCCGCTCGGTGTTGCTGGTGGTGCAGAGGCAGGAAGCAGGTCCTGAGCCCATGGGGTACGTGACCATAGCTGGTCAGACTGGCCCAGGATGTGAAGGAGCCCCCAGGGCAGCCATTCTGAGCCACTGCTCCCCAGAGCAGAGCTCCAGCAGCCGGGGGCTCTCCCTGGGGTCAGGAGCTGGCCGAGGGGAGAGCCCTCCCTGTGGAGGTGAGTGATGGCACACGCTGGGTCGTCGGTCATCAGCTGTGAGAGCAGCAGGGTAGTGGCGGGTCCATGTGACGCCCCACATGACATTTTTTTCTCACTTCAGCTAGTATGAGTGAGGAGTAATTCAAGTTATCACAAGATAAATATTTGACTGTAAAGTTAAGCTAAGACAAGAATCTGGCCCTTGCCATGTAGTTTTAAAAAGGAGTGGTGGTATAACATGTTGCTGGAAGAATGTGCTCCCTCACTGATAAGCACAGAATGCCAGCTCCTGAAAAAGGTTCTCAGAAAAATCTGTCCAAAGAATGTCTTTGACTTTAACAAAATTCCGTTTTCTTATAGAAAGAAGACAGAAGTTTACACGCAAGTAAAATTTTTATAGTTAAAAAATAGTCAAAGAAGCCAGTAAAGTTTGCTTAGTACTGGAAGGGGTCACCCGAGGCATTTGAACCTATTTTCCAGCTGATTATTGGTTTTGATATTTACCATATGGTGGTTACATAACCCTGATCATTAAGGAGAAGTGCTTTGCTGACTTGAAGATCTTCGATGCAAAATTCAGTTTATGTTCTTTTAGATGGAGGCTAAAAATCAACCAAATTTCATCTGTGCCATTCCAGCTGTGAAAAATAAACCTGCATGGATTTCCCTAGATCATTTTCAGGTTCAGCCTCCTTCCCCTCCCCCCGCTGAGGCTCACAAACTCACATTTTGTTTGAACTATAAGCCTTAATAAATTATTCTGCATTTAATTACTTGAAAGTGGCTTGTCTTCTGGAACCTTTGAATTGCTTTTAAAGACCTTAGCATATGCTACCTCTTTTTCTGTGTTGTGTGATACTTGTGCTGAATTGCTGTCATATATCAAAAGTACTTGTCTCTTCACAATACCATATAATTTCCTACAAACAGCTGCTTGCTTTAGCTGTACTATTGTTTCTGAAATTGAATACAGTTTTAGTATTTCAATATAAGATTTGATTGAAATATTGCATATTCAGTTGACCGTCATGCATTTCAAGAGCAGAGAGCCTCATCCTATGACCGTGATCACTTCTCTGAAAGTAATAACATTTCAAGGTTCTGAAAATGTGATGAAATTCAAATGCAGTTTGAATTAAAAATATCTTATCTGTAGTCCTGTGTGTATATGTATTGTCAGAAGATGGAAATATGCCTAGGTCTTAGCAGTCCAGTTCTGTCTTTTTGCTAATTTATCATGCATTTTCTCCTTCATTTAAGGAATAAGTGTATTTAAAGCTTTATTTTTCTTTCTTTCTTTCTTTTTTCTCTCTCTCCTCATAGGGCCAGTATTGTGCAGAAGCGCATAATTTATTTTCAAGATGAGGGCTCTCTCACCAAAAAAATTTGTGAACAAGGTAGGGTAAAGTAAAACGTCTTTCTGACCTCCTTGTTGTGTTCTACATATTTCTCTTAACTCATTATTTCCAACTAAAAGTTTTAGACCTTGAACAGTCCAGGTTTTAATTTGGGATCTTCTGTTTAATTGTGTTCTTCCTTATCACATATACTGCTCCTCCTATAGTTTACCTTCTCTGCCCCTAAATGTGATACTTGCAACTTTTTATCTGGTCTTCACATGAAACCCATTTGTTTCCAGGACACTTAGTTTATTGAATCCTGTGCTATTCAATCCTTTCCTAAACCTAAGAATTGCAATTGGTTATTGCTTTGGAAATAAATTTGTGTTATTTATGTGCTTTGGCCATCCAGAAAATTAAACCCTATTATGTTTTGAGTTCAACAGAGGATTTTTCCATATCAGATAAGAACTAGAAACAAATCTGTTTCAAATCTAGGATGACTGGAATAGTAGTGCCTTCTTATTAAAAAATGCAGATTTCAATTATTACATCCACTTATTTATAAGATCCAGGTATTTCAGGGTTCAAGTTTAAGCTAGTGTAGCCCAACTTAAAAATAAACAAAAAAGATGATGTGTTGGAATCACATTTATTATGTCAACATTGCTGTCAATTTTCAATGGGTATGTTGCTGCTTTTTCAGACTCAGCCTCAGAAGGTGTAACTGACAAACCAATTTTAGATTGTTGTGCCTGTGGAACAGCCAAATACAGGCTAACTTTTTATGGAAACTGGTCAGAAAAAACACATCCCAAAGATTTTCCACGTGAGTATTATTCTTTTGCTATTACTGTACCATATAGGGACTGTGAAGAGGGTTGAAGCCTGTTGTATAACACATTACTTATTTACAACTCAGCAGTGCAAATTATGACATATATATATATATATATATATACACAACGTTCTGTATTGAGAATCCATGGATCTTTATGTGAATGCTATCTGTTACAAATAAATTCTATTGATTTGTCTGATATTTTGAATGGAGGTATGTATTGAAATCACAATTTCAAGATTTCTTTGTGGTGGAAAAGTTACTTTTTTTGGCTTATAATCTACAGTTAGGAAATGAGATTTTGAGAAAAAGGCCACCATGGATGGACAGCACACTTGACATTTTGATATTACAGCCATGCCAATCTAGCCAGTATGTTTTCCTTCAAAGTCTTTTAAAAAGATTCTAGTTAGGTTTGGTGAGACCTGAATCTTGCTGTCCAAGGACACTAATTAGATATATAAACCTTTATGATATCGTCTTCTTTGTCTTTGTTGGTTTAATAGACAGATAAAATACAGAATCTGAGCTTTGCCTTTTTAAGTTTCTGAACTACAGAATCAGTATTCCTGTTGCACTAACTCAAGTAACTTTAAAGAGCTAAAGTTACAAAAACGTGTATTATGCATTTGTTCCTTCATTATTGACTCCACAGTCTGTGGTAATAAGGGTTAGGAAACAATCTGAGAACATGAGTCTCATTTTACTGGTCTTTAAACTTTGTTCTGTTGTCTGTGGCTGATACTTATTATATAGACTTCATATGTCAATTATAACTCAAATGCAGTTTTTGTGCTAGTCATCTCAGGGCCTTAACAGCCTAAGAAGTATTGCTTATGTTGAGTCTCATAGTTTTAAGTCGAATGCAGCATTGTTCAAATATTATTTGTCAGCATAATACATGGGAGATGAATAAGTAAAACCAATAATTGCAGGAAAGACCTTTTAGGTCACTGCATTATTTGTATATCTGCTGCTTACAACATTATCTGCAGTATTTGTATGGATTCAGCTGGTGGTTAGAAATAGTGTATAAGAAAATGATTGAAAATTATGAAATTACTATGACTTAATGATGTAATATTGGGGTAAATGGCCTTTTCCTTTAAAACTGAGTCAGTAAGCACATAAAGAATATGGGTGCATGAATGAAAGTAAGCAAGTTGTAATAGTTTGCCACAATATCGGACTCTGTAGACTGTCTCTCCCCACTGAGAAAGTCATGAATAATATTAATGTTAAAAAGAAAAAGAAAAGGCCAAGTGAAAAGCCTGTAATACTAACAGGTTTAAGCCCAGTAAGAACAACTGATAAGATTTTACGTTGAAATTTCTGAAAGTCACGAAAAAGATCTCATCCAAATCTAATGATGCTAATAATGAAAACTAGTCATTGATATTATTGTTTAAAATGTTGAACTTGTGGACTAATTGCATTAAAATAAAGTATTACTCATGATGGACTGTAGTAAATCACTAATTATTTGCCAACGCATCGCATAAAAAGTTCTGCTCTATATATATCAGTATGGCTGAAATAGAAAGCAGATCATTATACTTCGCACCTTTTATTTAATTTATCTTTGTATTTGCTTTAAAAATCCCTGAATAATAGGTACTCCATTGCTTAGCTTTTCTCCAAAGAACAGCTTTTGCCAAATGTAGTATTTTCTTTTGCTATTACACAGAAATATTCCTGCAAGGTACAGCACAACCCTTTTAATTCTGGGAAACTATTCTGAATTTATTCTCAATAATTTCACATTTATTATACTATTGCAATTAAAATACCTCTGTTCCACTAAATTTAAAAGACTTTTTCAGAGTTATCAGATGTGTCTATGAAACATCGCTTAGAATGAAACCGCTGCAACACAGTCTTGTTCTTAGTGTGCTGACTGAATGGAGAGAGATATACCACCGCTGTAGAAAGGGTTCAAAAGCTAACTCCTGAAATAGTTTTGCTCTGCAGAGCCAGTATCTTCAGGCAGAGGTGTTTGGTGGAAGAGACTGGGCTGTCATTGCAAAAAGTTCAAATTTTCTTGTCCTGTTCAAGATAGAGAGGGTGAGAAGCTTTGGAGCACATGGAACAATTCATTATCATTTTACTGAAGACTTAAAGGCACTCTGGTTCCTCCCTGTAGTGTTGCATTTTTGTTTTGCAAGGATTGTGTGGAACTTTCCCTTTCAGTAAGCTTAAGTGTCACCGTCTTTCAGGGAAAGTTGCTGCCTGTGACTTGTGAGATCATTAGAACTGTGTGCTAGGAAGAAAGAATGGGCAAAACTGGTGGTCCCATCACTGGACCTGAATGACAGTATCTCTCTCTGCTTTGACAATGTGCCAGTGTATATTTAAGGAACTACTAGGTCTTAGACTAATAAACCATCTTTTGACACTGTTGTCTACTGACCTATTACCTGTGGGGGAGTGAAGGTTTAATTGTTTTGGGTATGATTTTGGTTTTTGCCCTCCATATGGGGCTCAAGTACAGCTTAGCTTTAATTGATTCCGAAAACATCAAGCCTGTAAAAACATCAGAGCTCAGTAAGTGTACTTTGGTACAAATTTAGCATTAAGGAAATGATAGAGGCTCTGCTGTGTTGCTAGGTCATCTCCCTTATCTATCTATTCTGCTTGGTATGCTTTTTTAGCTTTCTTTTTTTCCCCTACTGTTGGTTTTCATTTTTTATTTCTAATCTATTTTCTGTGGTTAGGTTCCTGAATCTGACTTTATCTATTCAATTCTCTACACTGTCTTTTTCAATTTCATTGTCCCACCTTTCACTTCTTAAATTTGCATTCCTCTTATTTACTTCATTATTCATTTTTCATTCATTTATTCTAGTTTTCAACTGGTTTTGGTGCTACTCTCTACATTTTGCATTGCAAAGAAAAATGTTAAATATTATCTCACTCCATCATTCTGTCTCACTCATCTCCTACAGATTTTGCATTGTTACCAGACTGTCTGCTTATATGAGCAGTTAATTTTCTCATCCTTTTCCTTTAAGCATTCTTTTTCCCAATATCTTTGCAGAGTTATTTGACACTTAAGTGAGTTCAATTTTATTTCCAGCATGGTGAGACTTGTGTGACTCCTTATTTCTGCATGACTCTCTTTTAAATTCAATCAGACTTCTATAAGATTTTTCTATTTAAACCCTGACATTTTATTCCTTTTCTGTTCAGCAAAACAAGAAACAAACCAGGAATCCTTTGCCTAGCTTTCCAACTCTTACACTGAGAAATCTGAACAAGCAAACTCAGTGAATATAGACGCACCAAAATTCACTTCTTTGCTCTCTTCCTAAATTAATGAGCACCTCTACTAATAGAAACAACTTGCTGTTAACCTTTGAGCGACCACTGAAGTCTTCCCTTGAAAGTTCCATCCCTCAAAATATTTTACATGGAAAGTTAAAATTACTTAAACTTCCTGAATTGAAGTTTTTGGCAGAGAAAAAATGTTTGGGAGGCTGCTTTGTTAGTTGGAATACAGTCTTTCTCACCATTGCTGCCTGTGTTGTTATATCCAATAATTACTGACACTTTATGCTGTATTTCTGTAGTTCATTGTCTTGTTCTTATTACTCTAAAGATATGGTGTATTGATGTAGTGGGAACTGACAGCATGCAAAAGCTTGGTGCTGGTGAAGACCAGGCACTTCAAACCTTGCACTTGAGTGACAAATTAGGAATTGTGCTTTGAAGTTGTTTGGATTATTAATTTTATTTTATTCCCCTCCCTCCCTGATAGGACGCACCAACCACTGGTCTGCTATCATTGGTAGCTCTCACTCGAAAAACTACATCCTTTGGGAGTATGGAGGATATGCTAGTGAAGGTGTCAAACAAGTTGCAGAGTTGGGATCCCCAGTTAAGATGGAAGAAGAAATTCGACAACAAGTAGGTATAATTTGGTGCATAGTTTAAAACAATGCATCCTGCCTTGGCCTGCAAATGATTTGTCATTAACAGTGTCTGTGAATGTAATTTTGCCAGTTTATTTTCGGTTAAGCAGATTAGGAGAGCTGCCTTTCTTTCTAGGCTCATTCCTACTGTGGCAGAAGTTTTTGCCTGTGAAAGGACAAGTAAGTTGCAGTAGTCTGAATTTAGAAATATCTGTGTGTCATGTAAGACGTGAATCAGAGGTAGAAAAGTAAAATTCATCTTTCTGGGCTTAATTATGGAGTCACTTATAATTTGTTAAAGGAAGACCTTGAAGACTGCTAGCAGGATTCCTTATTCCTTTTCAAAGTAGCAATTTTCACTTTATAGTATATAATAGCATTTAGATTTTTTTATTTTTTTGCTGGCATGCACCTTATTTGCAATTTTCTGCAGAGTGATTCAAGTTAGAAAGGCTCTTACAGGAAAGTGAGGTGATTTTTGTTGCTAAGCAGGAGAGCTTTACACAACTGTACTAATAAAAATTGATGAATTGGGATTAATGGTTTAAGGGCAGAAGAGCTTTTACAGTTTATCGTCTTACGGGGGATTGATTCAGCTGAACAGAAATCAATCTTTAAAATAGTTTATAGCTGATTTTCATTTTGTTACATGAAGTAACACGCAACCAAATAAGATCTACCAGGATATGGTGATGATTATTATTAGGATGTCTACCTCCATGAAGTTTAAGGACTCACTAGAGATCAACCTCAGTTGTAAGACAGAAAGGATGTAAATATTATTACATATAATAGAGCTATGCATATGATTTTATGTGTATGTATGTGTGTAAGTGCATATATAATATATAGTTATAATTGCTTCACATGAGAGAGAAAGTAAAAAGTGCTCCCAACAGTGTATCACCTTGTACAATCAGGACAGAAGGGAAAATGCATTTGGTAAGAAGAGTTAAAAGCAGAAAAGTTGAAGACAGGCTTGGTTTAATGCAGTCTCTGAGTCAGCTTTCCTGACTTCCCCCCAGACTGATTAAGTGATACAAGAAAAATTAAATAAAACCAGTTTATAACATAATAGATTACAGGGGATATGTAGGGGAATATGAAAGGGAAAAGCAACGAGAAATTGGGGGGAGGGGGAGATATGATGATTGGGACGTTACTCCTTTTCTCATAATAAACCTTGGTGTACCAGGGGAAAGAAAGTAGTCCTTGATAACTTGCCTTTGCAACCTTACAGAGAAATGTCTGGATTTTATCCTAGCAATCCTATATAAACACAGATGGGTGAAAATTCTAGTATTCCATATACCACATGTGATTTGTCATTTTTGCTGCTTGCTTGGCAAATCAAGGTTTTCTCATAACAGGTCCATATGAAATAAAGAAACTCAACTTAATTAGTATCTTTGTACTAAAATAGGTGATTTCTTTTCAGTCTTCATAAATACCTTATAAATAAGGGTTTGGAACATCTGAACTGCTACTATACAAACATTAGGTCTGCTCCATAAGTAGCATGGGCATAGGGAGAGTATGGGACAAAGTACAAGCAGAGGTGCAGCTATGAAAGGTCATACTGAGTGTCAGTGGAAGAGGCAGTGAATGATAGAATCTGGTAAAGAATAAATATGATGACTCTCTGCTTTCCAGATTCTGAGTTCTTTCTCATTATGTGCCCTGTATTTGCAAAAAGGAGGTGTATTTATAAGTTCGATTCAAATCACAGGTGATTGTGACTTTTAAAGTACATAAAATAGCTAACTGGCTACAGTTTCAGGGGCTGTTGAAATTGGAGCTGAAATGAATGAATGTCGCAGTTCATATCACCATCAGGCTTGTCTGATTGCGTCAGGCCTGCAATAATTCCACTGATTCTCCTGGTTCAGTCTAATCCAAGCAGTGACCTCGTGCTGTAACTGGATTTTACCTAGAACAGTGTGATGGATCGACAAATGCCATGCATTTTTATCAAGTTTATTTCACTTTTTCTTTCATTTTAACATGTCTTAAAGCTGTGCTAATATTTTTGAGAGAAACTGAGGTAAAGTCCTAGAATGCAGACAGCAGAGCTACTAATGCCAGGAGCTAATTTGCCAACATTTCATTCAGGCTTCCAATATCCCTGCCAATCTTGAAATCTGATAGCATTGTTTCCTCTCCCACACTTCTCAGTCTCAGAATCCTTTTACCCCTTTTCCATTTCTTATTTTACCTTTATTTGCCTTATCTGTTGTCCTCACAGCCTTCTGCTGTGGGGTGGTGGGAGGATGTAATTTGTTAGAACCACTCTTCCAAGCTGCCTTTGAGGTTTTTAAAGACACAAGAAAGGCAATTTCTGCTCTTAATTCTGGTACCTGGACCCAGACGCCTGTGCAGTGGCATGGGGCTGAGGCTGTAGCCCTTGTCTGCAGCATGTTTCCAGTGGGTAGTGTACTGGTCACAAGGCCAGACTTGATTTAGAGATCTGCTGTGTATCTGCTGTGGTTTGAAGGCAGTTTCTTAGGGAAATACATATGCACATATTTATGTAACCAATATCTGTGTCTGTGTTATCTAAGATTTTATTAAGGAAAAAAAAAGTAATTATTTTCATGAATTATTACTAAAAAATTGCCATCGATCTATGAAACAAAGAAAATAGGGTTTCTTTAAGCCGAGTTTTCTTAAGAAGCGTTCTAATAATTATGTCATTAACTAAAGATTCTAAAGCGTGAACATTTCTGCTCTCTATTTGACAGACTGCTGAATCATCATCAGCTTTTCCTCTTGACTGAGCACCTTCAAGTGCTCTGATGTGTGTTGTTACTGTAAAGAGCCTCTGCCTTATTTTTGCATGAATGGCCCTGGGTACTGTAAACTTCCTTTGTAGTTTGTTTGTCTGGGAGAACTTAAAAGAACTAATCAGCCTTTTTCTTAAACTTTTCCTGGCAGCCTAAATGAAAGCCACAGCAATGAGTGTTTTAGTAAAACAAACTATCAAGTGGTTGATGTATGCAATAGGATAATTCATGCATTATACATCAGGGGTTAAAAATGAACAAACAGAGGATGGAAAAGGAATTTGTGAGCACAAGAATGTTCACTGACCTCATGTATCTCTGAAATGTATTCACTCTTTCACTTTGTTTTCAGAAAATCTGATTTCTCCAGAACCTGATATTTGATAAATTTCCTGGACAGAATCAAATACAGAATTTGAAAGGCGAATTCTGCAATCATATTGTGATTGCTCTGTTTAAACAAACAGGTGGTCAAAACATGAACCAGAAGGAATAAAGCATGGCGCTGAATGTGATATCCTGGGTAGAGGAAATGAGATTAAAGTAGAGACACGGTCGTTCCTCTTTGATTTACATTTCTTGAACCTTAAGAGAACTCATTTGGTTTTGCCTAATTATTTTAGGATAATTGCTAAGTTATTTTGCCACCATTTTTTGAAAAAAAGCAACAAAACATGATAAGTAATATTCTGTACCTTGCTGCTGTCTGCAGAAAATACAGTATGTACTCTTTGCTTATTCCTATGGACATATAGATGCCACTCTTACAGGTTTGGTTTAATGCTCTTTGAAATGTCAGTAAGTGGGCTGACTTTTTCTATTGTCTTTAGTGACCTCAGATTAGAGCTGACTATCCCTCCAGCCCTTTCAGAAGAGCAAGTTCTGCTTTCAAGAAAGATGCTGGTAAATTTTTTTACACATGATAATTTAGGTTGCATGCATTAATTGAAGATGAAACCTGAAATATCTGAACGTTCTACAGAATAATATTGTTATGACTCTGTCCAGACATTTATTTTTAGAAAATAGTTCTGGTTTGGATTTATTTATTTATTTAAATATAGCCATGTAATTAAAAGACGAAAAGAGATTAAAAGAAATAAAAGTAATTTCATTGTTGGATTTATCCTGTTTAGTTGATTCACCCCCTCCTCCCATCCCTCCCCTGATAAATATAACTTCAATATTTCAATCAAATAGTGAAGGTTTCATTACTTGTTTTGTAACAGAGCAAGATGTTGTTTCATAGAAAAATGGGGTCATTAGGTTTTTCTGACTGAAGCTGGTAAATCACCTGACTTACAAAGTAAAATCTGCAGTGTATTGATTACTTTTTTGTCACAGTGCTAGGCAAATTATTATCCAGTTTTCAGAGGCAACAGCCTCTCTCTGTTCAAAAGACAGGAACGCTTAGGAATGCTTATGGTGTGGCCATAAATTCAAATATAAGAAGCATAGTCACTATTCTTGCAAATAGCCCCAAACCCCTTTAGGTTTCTGTGCAAAGCCTATAGAAATTTTCATTAGAATTTGGACTTGGTCTAACAGTGAAAGAGTAAAACACTGTCCAAGCACGCTTTCTGCTTTTGATACAATCTGACAGCATATTTTTAATGTGGTGTTTAATCTAATTCTGGGCTGATCAAGCTGCGTGATTTTAAATTTGTACCTGGAATTTGTTTGCTCAGATTCTTCTATTGCTCTATGCATGAACCTCTACTGTGAATTATGGTCCTTGTAATGGCTTTTGCAAGTGTCAAATGGTAGATTTTCCATCCTTTCCTTTTGGAAGGTTTACCTTATATAATAATTTAAAATCTCTTGTTAATCGAGTTTTGAAATGCCTGTTTATTGTTCTAAATTTCTTAAAGTATTCTTGCCAAAGAGAAATTGATGTCTATTTATATCACAAAAGGGAGGTTTCTCTGTCTACCTATCAGTAAATAACTCATACAGTAGGGTTCAGAACAACTCTCCTAGGGTGCCTTCCATCTTTTAATAAACTTCTGTTGGAAACTGTAATTAGGATGATTCACAGTTTGTGTTGCTGTCTTCAAACAAACCAACCCAATTCTTCCCAATTGCCTTCTTTTATTTGAGTACTTGATGATAATAAAGATATGCCTCTCTAGTAAGAAAGCTGATTTTGAATGCTGTGCTATTTTGCTCTCTGTGGCCATATGATTAATTGCTGTGAGCATGATAACACTTCAGGCCAAAATACTTTTGCAAAACAGTGGCTTGGTTATGATTCCTAGAAAAACTCAAAGAACTCGCCAACAAAGTTTAAGTTGACAAGCAGGTATTCTTTATTGCAGCACTGGGGGACACGGGGGATAGCTTTTGCAAGCATGTCTCGCTCGAGCACCAAACAAGCAGTGATTATATAGTCATCAAATATGCATATTCATTACAATACATGCATATTCATAACATTACTTATACATGACCTCATTCTTCTAGAAAATTCCTCCCACATGCACACAATAATGTGGCAGTGGTCTTTGGGACCCCTGGTGGTTGTTCCTTCATCATCTTCCTCTTCATCACTTTGTCCTTTGGCTGAACTTTGGAGTTGGCCGGCCTTCTCCATTTGCCAGCTCCGTAGTTGGTTCTAACTGGTTTCCTTAAACATTAACTGAAGAGTTCTCTGCCTTATCATTGTTATAGAGTCCACCTGGGGTCCAGGTCACTTAGTTACAAGCAAAAGGTTCATTCTATATACAATGAGCTATCCTTCATTCTGTCTTTCTTGTTCTTTCCTCATCTCAGTTAACATTGCTTTTTCAAGTTTTATCAAGTTGCTGCTTACCAGGTTTAGTAAAAGAAACAGGAAAATGCTTTAAAATTACTGGAAACTCAGTCTTTGACACTAGAGCTGTAAAATCTTAGTGAAACATCCTGGTTACCGTTGCTTATTTGGATTTGTGGATTTGTGGTATGTCTTTAGTGCACTTGTATCTGTTATGTGCAGAGCTAGGCCAGGCATTTTGTTGCCAGAGAGAAATGAAGGTCTTTTGTGCTGTTAAAGATATGTGAAAATCAGAGAATTTTTGCACTTGTGATCTACAAACTGTTAAACCACTGTAGTTCGGTGGTGGATAGGTATTCCCCTCGCAAGAAACAGTGCTTGCAATTTGTGCACAATGTGGTGCGCTCATGCCATAGAGAAAGAGGATGGGTGTTTGCTATTGTTGTTTCAAGAATTTTGTCTCAATATACTGTATGGGTGTGTAATGTTACATTGCAGGACATTTCTTCATCTATTTAAAATTAGAAAATGCTTTTGGAAATTGTCAGTACTGAGCAGTCTCCTGTTAGGGTGTTGTTTCCTTAGGAAATAATCTCATGTTGACTTGTGCACACTGCATACAAATGGAGCTCCAGTCTTGCCTAATGAATTCCAGAGGTTTCACACCTCTAACTTGTGTGGGAGTCTTTGAGGTTTTGCCCTTTGAATAATTACTCAGTTTTCGGTATAAGACAATTTGTGTAACCAATCAGGTTAAGGTTTTACCAGTTAGTTTCCTTTTCATTTACCTTAATTTGCCTTGCTGCTTATTTTCTTCCAATTATCACAGACCATCTATTTCTAATATGAAACAGGAAAAAATACTTTTCAGTCAAATCCAATAATCTGGTTCTCTTTGGATAAAATAACCCTTAAACATGATAGAATTGTTTTTGCAAAAGACAGGGTTTAACTCAAAGACTAGTCTTTTCTCGGTGAATCCTGATGATAAATCTTGCAGAAATTCCTGCCCCTTTTTAATGTCTGTAAGAGCTGGAGGAGCCCATCAAAGCTTATAAAGATTTTTTCTGCGTCTCTGATACCTGGATACCAGTAAAGCAATGGCAGAGGAGGGAAATAGTTGCTTCTGGTAGGTTCATTCGTTTAGACAGTATGCAGGATTTTTTGTTCTCCAGTACACAGACATAACAGTCACTAGGAAATGTTTGATCAAGACAGTATGATTGGATTGCTAGACATTATTTGCTGATTTTAAAGGCTTTGAAAATATCCTGCCTTTTCATTTCCTGCAGCTGGATTTTATCATATGGTTGTGCTGCCACAAAATTATTACTATCCTGTAGCAGATTCATCTAGTGTAAAGATGCAACAAAATGAATTTCAGATTATTTTCTTTCAGCCTACTAGTTGTAGTATTTTTAAAACATAAACATTTCAAATGAATTGATTCTTCTTGCGTGGATAGGCTGAGGGACAAACTCTATCTGACAGCACTCCTAACACCAGACTTTGGTCAGAAGAATCAGTCTTATTACTTCGTTCAAATTGCTGTTTGGAATGGCAGATCTAAATTCTAACAAGAAACAACAGATGCATTTAAGGAGTGATTCTAAGGCACTCAGGAACTGCCTCACAGCAACACAAGCAGAACATTAAGTAGCATAAACTGTAGAAGAGCTAACACCACTAATGCCAAATTGCTTGTCAGGCATGTAGAGCAAATACTTAGGCTCCTCCTACTCTGGGAGACATTGCCTAAACTCCTCTTGACTTTAGCAAAGTCTGTTTTCTAAGGGTCCAGAGTACCCCTTAAAATTAAACTAGGAAGAGCTGACTTCTTGAATACTTTCACTTGCAGTGGCTTAACCTGTGGTTAAAATGCAGTGGATGCATAGCTGGTGGCATTCAGCTGCCTATCAGGGAGGTCCTGCAAATGCTAAAGTGCCTGAAGTCTCATTAGCAGCATTTGTCAGGAACCAGGGGATTATCCATTGTTTTCTTTCTTGATGCATTGTAAAAAATGTTCAAAGGAACAGCATGATGTAACAGCTGAAGCTGAAGAGTCTTACTAGCTCATTTGACTTGCAAATGCTTAATTCAGATAAATTTTCAACTTACACTAAGGAAGAAAACACACAGTGCCAAGTTCATCATCCTGAAAGCATTAGTCCTTTTAGGGGTTTGTTTGTTTGTTTGTTTAGGAATCTCAGTTCAGAACTCTGTTACTGCGATTATATCAAATGCTTATTTCAACTTGAATTCCAGCACAACACTCAGGAAAATGCCACGTACAAATATCGTATGTATTTACAAAATACAGATGCAAATATATGAATGTTACTTGTCTGGTGTCATTTTCCAAGACAGCTCCTCCCAGTTAAATATCTAGATCAGATACTGATTTCAAAATGTCTTATGGCATTTAGTGTGCAATGAATAAGCATACTTGGGTATTATGTTACATATGTATTAATATGTAATGAAACAACTGGTCCAATAGGGAGGATAGTCATCAGTCATTATTTAAACTTTTAACTTTGTATTGTTAGATGCTTTTTCAGTCTGAATTTGAAAGGACTGTTGTTTTGTAGTTTATGTCAGTGAAAAACAGAAGCAGGGCTACTTATTTTTAGTGAGGGGGGAAGGTCAATGCTGTTGACTAGAATTTAGCTCAGGAAAGACCGACAAGCTTGCAGATTGTACGTTTCTTTGAAGTTCACCAGTCAAACATTAACACGAAATAAAACACGAATGAATTTAGGAACTATAACATATGCTGCAACCTGAAACAGATTCAAGAGTTGACATATGGCTCAGATGGCAATGTCTGTTATCGTCATTAATTGTTGGTTGCAAACTCCCTGGATTCCTTTTTAAAAGATGTCACTGGGGTCTCTGTTAGTCAGCTATCTCCTTAAACATGACGTAACTCATTTGTCATATTCTGTCTTCAGTCAGTGATAGAATATTGATATTATTCTATAGAAAATTTGTTTTCCAATAAGAAATTGGGAATTTGAGTGAGATAGTAACCTGTAGCACAACATGTAGGTTGATGCTTTGCCACAATAAACACTGAGAACCTCAAATGCTTATTTTCTTCTTTATAAGTGAAAAGAGGCCAGCACTGCACCTGGAGTGGTCAATGAGGTGCTTAGACACTGTATACCTTACCTATATAGTGAGTCATCTAACTGGGACAAGTCAGTTTATTCCTTTTACAAAATTTTGTTTTATACTGTACTACTCAATCTTGGGAAAGAAAAAAAAAAAAAAGAGCTGATTGGATAAATTATTTGCAGAAATTGAATGCATCTTAAAATCATAATCTGGTCCATATTCTCCGTAAATTGGTAATACTAATTTAGATTTGAGGATGCAGTGATTTTTGCCTCTCTCCCTTTCTTTTATAACTGCCTTTTTTGAATACTTTCAATATTTTTAATAAATTCAATACTTTAAAGGTATCTTATTTAAGAATAAATATCAACATAGGAAACAGAATAAAGTAGCCTCTATTTGTAAACTGCATTCAAATATGGAAAAGAGAGTTTATTATGCATATTTTGTTCTAGACTAAAAGTACACTTATACTACATAATTCATAAAGTTATTTTGTTATGCAAACCAGATAAATTCTTTATATTAGTTGCTGATTTGGGGATTGGTTATTGAGTATCTGGCAGACAGATATACCTACAAACATGGATTAAATAAGTGTGAGTACATTTGTGCTATATGACATTTTAATTTGTGTGATATGAGATGGGATTTATTGCTTCTATTTAGATATAAATTCCTATATTAGTTGAGAGCAGAATGATAAATGATTTCTTGATGACTATCATTTTGAGCGTACATAAATCAAAACTGCAACTTTCCATTTCAGATGTGCTTATTAATCTATTAATTGTACCTACTTTATTTCATTTTGAAAGAAGGTTCGTACTTTGAGGGTAAGGGGAATGAAGAGGTGGGAATGGACAGTTGGTATTTTGCCCACAGAGGAATAAGTTTATTGGGTCTGGGGTTTTTTCGGGGTGTTTTTTTTTTTTTTTAATCTGTAATGGACTTAATCTTCAGTTGGCTTTGTGGTCTACAAAGTGATGGTTTATCATTTATGTTCAAGTTGCTAAGAAGAAGGAGCAGTGTTTGGGGCTGTGCAGGAGGTTGAAGACAAATCCTTGTACTTCTAACATAGGCAATGTAGATTCTAGCTAAAATTTTGCAAAGATACCTAGTCCCACATGAATCTAAGACTGATTATTATCTACAGACTCTTTTCAGTTGGCATTTTCTTGTTCCTTACATTCATGCTCCGAAACACCAAAATGAAACATTTGCTTCTAGTGTTCTTCCAAAATAATTAGGTCAGTTCAAACAATCAGCTGAATCATCCCTGTTCCATCCTCACAGCTTCAGTTCCTCAGAATAATTTTCAGAACAGTTTGTTGCATGTATGATTTTTTGCTTTCATTCCTCTTACAGCTGAGAAGGGGCTTCTAAAAGCAGTTTTTCGTAACTGCATTTTTTCTGCTGAAAAATTTAGTGTGGCTATTGCATTTAAAATAAAAACCAGATGAATAAATAGGTTTTTATTAATTTTAAGACAATATATGTACAAAGAGGAATGTATGTGTACAAAAATGCATATAATACTGAGCCATGAAGAGCAGAGTTTTCTTTCTTACAAGACTTGTGCATTTACCCAATCTTTAGAAAAAAAAGTAATCCAGAAGTTCCTAAAAATAATTTGCAACCAAGGTCTGTTGCTAACTCTTCATTTTTGTTTGGCTCAAAGGAGTGACAATACTACAAATAAATGGAATCTCTTGGTTGTTTGAACTATATAACAAGACTTTGTGCTGTAAGACTCATGAAACAGATTGTGTTGATGGCAAATTAAAAATGCATGATTTCTTTTTAAGTATATGAGTTTGAATCCCACACAGATACCTTCTTAGAAACACAGTTACAGAAGCTTTTTCTTTTCATTTTGAAAATAGAAATGCAATTTTTCTGTATCCCGTATAAATTGACTTTGATAATCACCCTATGAAATTAATGTTTAAAAATTTGGTATGTCATTAGTCATATAAAAATGTTTCATTTGAGTTCTTCAGGCAAAGAAATAACCACAGTAGACACCTATTCTAAGATACAAAAGCTGCCAGTAAATTATCTGTTAGCTGTCACTTTGGACATTTCCTCTGTGTGAGGTTTTTTACCCCCACCATTTTTTTTTCTTCTTTCTCTTCTCTTCCCACCCCCCAAAAGGAGACTGAGCAGAAAGTGCCCATGTGCATCTCTGCTGTACTTTCTCTCTCTCTCTCTCTCTTTTGCTCTGTCCTTTTCATATATGTTCAGGGACAAAGTGGGGAAAAAAGGCTCAGGAAAGAACAGACATCCCTTCATCACTTTACCCATAGTAGTGTTAAATCCTAGAATATAATCTAACAGAATTCATTTAAGAATCTTTAACTAATTTAATTTGTATAAGTTGCAATGTAGAAAATACTAGGTTTCCCTGCATCGATACCTAATGTTTATTTGCTGGTCTGTTGTCACTGTCAGCCTTGTGTTCTCACCAAGACGTTAGATAGCACGCTCTCAAACATAGCTTCAGACACACTACTTTTGCTGTCAATAGCAGTGGCGTTGCCCCAGAACTGTGTGTGATGTTCAGAATGATTTTGACCAGACACAAACAATGCAGTAAGTTCAGAAAAACCAAGACCTGAGGTTTTTTGTGTCCTTTTGATAGAAGGTGTTTTTACAGATTACTGTTTCAATTTTGTCTGTGTGTGCATGAATGTCTGTAGGAGACTATATTCAGTTTGTTCTGAACTTAACATCAGCTTAGCAATGTTAAGAAAGTAAAAAAGCAGGTTACTCCTTGATTATTCATATAATATCAATGATATTCATGTTTCTTAATTCAATCAGAAGCCTGCCTATGCGAAAGTCAGTGCATCTTTGCACACTTGGGACTCATCTTCCTGGGGCAGCTTTTGGATGTAAGGAATGGTTTGAGTTTAACAGACAATAGTTATGCTTCATTAACTCCCCAGGCAGAAACTGTTCTTCTGGAGGGGTAGCTTGCTTGCACTTTGGCTTTGTGATGTTTCAACACACGGAAAGACAGCAAACAAAGGAAGAAAACAGCACAAACCAATTGTAGCACAGAGTAACATCAGAGTAAACATTGTAACACAGAGTCATCATAGGTGATCTGTTCTACAGCAGCTCTTTGGGCTTTTGTGGGCAAATTCAAAGTTACAAAAGCATGTGTATAAGATAAGAATCCAGAGTGCCCTGTCCTGAGATTTACTGAATAAAGACATCTTTCCTTGAAATTACAGCATATAGTGTCAATGCTCATTAGATTCAATTGAAAGGCCCATTACTTTAATGGGACTTGAATCAGTCCTTCAAGGCTCCACAGCTGGGGTCCTTGTTGGTTGTAGTCCCAGCTATTTCACTAGGAAAATTCTGTAAACTTTCTTCTCAGGGTCAGTATGTGGGTTTGGGGCATACAGATGTTTTGGGGTGTGTCATCCCATGTCATCTCACAGGACAGAGGTCTAAATCAAAATAATTTGAAAAGAAAAAACTTTCCGATATAAAATTCAGATCTGTTTTTCAGAGTGGAATTCCTGGGGAATTTTATGTGGGATATATAGTGTGTTTGTAGTTAAGCAGGAGCAGAGTTTATTTATATGTCTGCCTTTACTTTTCTTTGACCAAAAATTAGCTTCTGTTTTGTTTGTGGAATCCCATTTTTACTTTTGCAATACCTTCAGGAGAAGTGCAGCACTTCTGCAACAATATTAAGGAAAGTAGATGGAAAAATTAATTTTCACTAAACAAAATAAAGGGAAAGCCTACTGTGTTCCATACATACACAGTTGTTTTAAATGCTTACCTTTTCAAAAGTTAATTACATGATTGCTGCATTACTGAAGAGCTGAGAAGAACATATCTGTAATGAGCAGAATCTGGATAGATTTTAAATGCATCTCTTTCGCTCTCCCTGTGTGCTAGGAGTGCTTATGAAGATCTTCATTTACAATAGATTGCTGTTACTTTTTTTAAAGTACTTTCCCACTCTCCATAATTGATGTATTAGTATGTCCCTTAAGCATATTTTCTTGTTCATCTGTACTCCATTAAGATTAAACAGAATGGTCATTAGATCATAAAGAAATAAAATATTCACTTCTCTACTTACTGCAAAAAAAAAAAAGCTGCTATTATCTGTCAAATATAAAGATTAACTTTGCCTTCAGGTACATTTTTAATGGCCTTTTAAATATAGCCCTGAACCACTGTAACACACAGTCACTGATGAAGAACTTTGTTCATCAGGGGAACTATATCTTAATTAGGTGTCAGCCCCAGAATTTTTTACTCAGCTTATGCTCTTAGCTGTGAAAGACTTTTATCCATGGTCATCTGAATTCATGACACAGTTGCAGCACAGGTTAAAATCTGGGAGACAGTTTGTACTTTATTACTTGCTATAGACTTTTTAACAGGTTTTAATTAAAATGTCAAAGATCATATTCTATATATATTTCTTGTTCAAATAACTGGAGAATATGAGTTTGTAAAGGTATGAAATTATCTGATTTTCAGTGTGCAAGCATAAATTGCATTTGCAAAGAGGTGTTCAATCATGAAACAAAACCAAAATCTTGTTCTTAGAAATGTAGGCTTGCAGAATGGTGTTTGTTTCCCTTAATCATTTTAGTCCCTCATTACTTTTCTCCACTGCTCTTTTCTTCTAAGGGGAAAAAGATCATGTGTCAAATGGTGAAAGCAGATTTCAAATGGCATCAGGGAACACAGAGGACACTTCTGTTTTATTCTACTTTATGACTAAGATATACATATATCATCATATATGATATATGCAGCAGCATAACTGTGAAGCTGTTCTTGCCAGTAATGGCCATGTTTACTGACAGTGTTTATCCAAAGGTAAATTTTGCAGAAGAAATATGGTATTAATGACTGATCAATTTTATCAGGAGCATTTACAGTCAGATTTATTTTATTGATTACATCATTATTAATGCTGCCATGGCTCCAAAGTCACAGTGTTCATAGTATCAATATTTGGTAGTTTTGGTTGTTACTGACAGTGAGATCTCTCCATTAGTTCTTGGTTCTTGGCCATTGTTCTGACTGTCCTGATATTACTAAAGTAATTTGAGATTTGGGTAGCAGTCATAATTGTAATGAAAACTTTGACATATTCTACCTTATGTTTATTGTATTAGGGTTTTTTTTCTTTTAATTATGTTGTTAATTTCCTTGATACTTGAGATCTTTGAAGGGAAAAGCCCTTTTCCTGGGAAGTCTTGTGTACTATAATGGCATTCTGTGCCGTTATTTGTTTGGAGGCTGTCATGGGCACAGCAGTCATGAAATGATAGGTTTTGATTCTTGATGAAGTAAGGAGGGGGTCATCAGAACTGCTACCTTGGTCTTCTGGAGAACAGCTTTTGACCTGTTTAGGAGACTAGTTGATGGAGTCTCCTGGGAGACGGTCCTGAAGAGCAGAGGAGTCCAGGAAGGCTGAACATTCTTCAGGAAGGACATCTTAAAGGCACCGGAGCAGGCCATCCTGTGTGCTGAAAGACAAGCCAGCAGCGAAGACAGCTGGCCTGGGTGAACAGAGAGCTTTGGCTGGAACTCAGGAAAAAAAGAAGAGTTTATGACCTTTGGAAGAAGGGGAAGGCAACTCGGGAGGACTGCAAAGATGTTGTGAGGTTAAACAGCGAGAAAATTTGAAGGGCTAAAGCCCAACTAAACCTTCATCTGGTTACTGTCATAAAAGACTAATAAAAAAAGGTTTCTATAAATACATTAGCAAAAAAAAAAAGGAGGGTTAAGGAGGATCCCTGTTCTTTATTGGATTTTGTCGAACTAGACTCTAAGAAAGTCTTTGACAGTGTTTCCCACAGTATTCCCCTGGAGACACTGCCTACTTGTGGCTTGGACCGGTGTAGTCTTCACTGAGTAAAAAACTGTCTGGATGGCAGAGCCGGGAGAGGTGGTGAACAGTGTTAATCCATTTGGAATGGGTTTCCCAGGGAAGTAGTTGAGTCACCATCCCTGGAGGTACTTAAAATATGTGTATATGTGGCACTTGGTACATGGTTTAGTGGTAGATTTGGCAGTGCTGAACTTGATTTTAAAGGTCTTTCGCAACCTAAATTATTCTATTACTCTATTTACAGGAATTTGTACAATGACGTTTCGTCCAGTTTAAAAAACTAGTTTTTAGTACAGAGTTCATGAAAGATTAAAGAAAATTGTTATTTTGGTTTTATAAACTGAAATTATAGTCAGCACATGTTGAAGATGCCTTATTTTAATACCAGGTACGCGTTTGGTTAGTCAGATTAAGGCTTTCAGTTTTTACGTCAGAAACATAGCATTTAAGGTTAACAATTCTTTGGCATCAAAGCCACCACTTTCTTTCAGTAGTGGTTTAGTTTTGTTAGCTGCAGATACCTTCCTGAGTGCCCCCAGATCTCCAGGACTGATTCAGCTACCCATACTAGCAGTTCAGCACAGGAGCTGATTTGATCTTAGTACTGCTGCCTTCTCCCAGACTGTGGGAAGGAAGGTGCTCTTTTCTACTTTACTTGGTGTTTTGACACATCTCTCTGAAGTCTGCTGTGCCTTGTCATTTGATTGGGAATACAGCCCCTGTGATGCTTATAGGAAGTGTTATTTCTTCTTTTTATTGGTTTTCCTTGGGTGAAAACATTCCTACTGACACGTCCCTCACTCGTTATGTAAAGCAGGTAATTAGCAGATTACTTGTGCTCCAATTAGCAGCATGATTGGATATGTGTCACTCTCAGCAAAGTTTTAGAATAATCTTCAGAAGAGGGCAGCTTATTCAGAAGTGGCTCTTCCAGTGTCACCTTCTCAGTATCCCAGTATCTCACCCTCACCAGTATCCCAGAAGCCCCCATTCTCACTCTCTGCTGAACTCGTGTGGGTCCCACAATCAATGACTAGATCTTCTTTTTATGGAAATGGACAACTACGCTTACCTGACCTGTCTCCCTGCTTCCCTTCCTAATCAGGGGCTCAGACAGAGCTGCTTGATTTCCTCAGTGGAGCTCCACCGGAGACATGGGCTGGAATTAAATTAACAATAAATACTCAAGATAATTTGATCCTCACTTATCTGTAAATATATTCTGACAACCTCTACACAGGACAGTAACAGTGTCATTTCTTATGTATTTGTTGTGTGAAGTAGGGGAAATGAGTTCTGCTTTGCATGTTCGGTCTTGCCTTTTCAGCTCATCTTCCTTCTAATCTTTATGGACTGCACTAAAAAGCGTTACAGTAAACATGTATCAACTTTTCCTGAAAGGGTTTTCCAGGCTTCTCTTAAAGAGCATCTATGTTTCAGCCTCTCCCAGATTGTATGCCAACATTTGGTCAGTTCTTTTGCACTTAATTTTAACACTTTCCAGAATTTATTAAGTATATAGTCTTTTCTTTAAATAGCAGTTGCAATTAAGTGAAGGAATTCAGTTGCAGACTGTTTATTCATCCATAATGTTACATGAGAAAATTTTTCATCTTTTTTTTTTTTCTACAAGTTATAAAAACCAAGACTGTAAGTCCCTTGTCATTTTTTATTTCTGACTTCACATCTTTTTAACATCTGCTTCAAGAAGACTAGGCTTTGCTTCAACTCCAATATTGTTTTGGCCAGTGTGTGCTGTAAAACAACACTGCGAAGTATTGTTAAATTTACAAATAAGTGTAAGAAATTCCTATATGGTCCTAATATGTTTTGACTGTCCAGATGTTAGGTAAAGCCCCTAACCTTTCCCATGTGCTGGTGACTTTAAACAAAAATAGCAATACCCCCCCTCCAACAAATAACAGACAGATTAATTGCTCTTCATATCTATATGCCATAAGTCTGTTATCTGTTTAACAAAGCAAGAAAAATATCTTGCTTTCTACAGAAAAAAATTAGATCTTTGGTATCCTGTAAAAATCAATTTTTTAGTAGCAGGAGGGATTGTGCCTAGTCAAGTTAATACAGTGCTGGCTTTGTTCTTGAAGCACCCACAGTCAGACTTCAACCTAAGAGAAAAATCTTTGGAATAAGAATAATTGAGAGGAGCAATAGCTTTTTCACCTGAAAGTGTGACCTAAACTTTTGTTGCTGGCTTGTAGTAATGTAAATTCTTGTAGAGACGTGAGCTTATTGCTACCTCTATTTTTCCTCTTAGATTAGCTTGCTACTTTTCCATTAGATGTGGTATAGACCCAAGTTATTTTTAAGGATTTAGGAGAAAAAACTAAAAAACTTGGAAAAATAAAACGAAAAGGATTGATGGCCAGTTTGCACTTGAATGAGTCACCACTGTGCTTGTTATTGCTTTTTCCTTGGGAATAGTCACTTATGTCCCCTGAATCTTAGCTACCTTTTGGAGAAAAAGAGGCTATCGGTACTCTCTTTTCTTATTATGGTGTTAAGAGAATAAATAGAATGTATCAATTTAGTACATGTTGGTGAAGCATGTAAAAATGCAGGGGGAAAAACTGGCTTATAGGTATTTTTATCCCTTTTGCTTAACTGATGACATAATTCCTGCTGTCATAATGAAGACAAAAATGGGTTTCCCACAGTGATGTCCAGTAGCATTTTCTATTCACAGAACGTTCTTCTAGCAGTTTCAGAGCATTTTAAAATATTTAATAAAAGAAAATCCCTAAAACTCAGGCAAGTTAGTTTTATTAGTGTAGAGTGGTTAAGTACCTTGCATGTGTCCTAAATCAGGGACTCAACTGGTTATTAACTTCTGGACCAATTTAAGGACATATGTATTTGTAAAGCTTTTCCCGGTTGCTATGCAGAAATTCTTCAAAATGTTCATAAAGAAGTATTTTTGTTTTGATATCTCTCTGTTGTGTGATATCTCTAGACTGAATTTCAAAAGAGGATGATTGTGTTCCAGCGTAAGACAAAAACTAAGTCACAGGGTCTTTTCTTTAGCCAGTGCCTTTGAACAGTGATTTTGGCTGTGCATGACTTTCAGGGTTGCTTTAAACTAAACTCTTTCATTAAAAGGTGATTCTGACAGAGCTATTTTCAAAGCTTAAGCTGTAAGGGAACTTGATGCTTAAGAGTGAGAATAGTAAATCATAAGATAGTATGGGTAATATAGAATATATTTCATCACCTTTTTTTGTTAGGGCACAGAAAAATGGCTAAGGCAGAAAACCAGCAGCCAGAATTCCTTGGCGCTAATAGTTCTATTGCAACTTGCAATACTGGGCACTTCAGTCTATCTTTTAATACCTGTCACAGACAGTCAATCTGTGAATTGACTGTAATGTTAGGCAGAGCATGCGTATGATGTGACAGTTAATATTCTACGTGCTTTTGTAAAGCACTTGTAAAATACTGTGAAGTGCTTCTGATTTTTGAGAGAAGGAACCTTTGTGCTGTTACTCTTAATATCACAACCCCATGCAGGAGGAGGCTGATAGTGAGGGAAAGATGGAAGAATCATTTGAATGTTTCCAAGGTAAAAGGGAAATAATGTAATCTTAGTTTGAGGAAAAATAGGAGAATCTGTAGGAATTAATTAGAATCCTTTTAACAGTTTTCACTTCTGCAAGTGTGGATAAAAGGAATTTGGCCTGTTCTTTACGCAGTAGCTAAGACTTGGTGATAGTGCCTTCATTTCACTCAGTTTGTGAAGCATGAGAAAATAAGATGGGTTCCAATCCAAATGGGATAATTCTATTTTCTTCACAGCGTATGAGAGAAGAAAGGCTGCCATGTGTTAATAAGATCATCACTTTAATGGCAGCTATTTATCTCAGAATGTTCTCTGGAGGTAAACACAATGATCACTTTTAAAGGCATAATTCAGCCTGGCTATTCTCTGAATCCTGTTCTTATTGAGGTGGCTTGGTTCAGCTGATCTATTTAAATAGTGAAGAATGCAGAAGACTATTTTTTCAAGGATGCCTCTTATACTTGTTCTAGCCTGATTTAGGATTCAATAGCAAATGCAACAAAAAAAATCCCTAAGCAGAAGGGCTGATCAGGCTGGGTGGAAATATACAGGAAAAAACATTCTTCTTTATGCTGCACTGGGGGACTGTGAAGCAGGCAAAATGTTATTTTGCAAATGGCAAGGAAAACACATAAATTCTCATCAGGAATGACACAGATCACTGAAGTCAGGTTTGCTGCTAGAAATAGTGCTGCTTTGTATATGTGGTAAACTGGTTGCTAAGGAATATGTAGGTTGAGCCTTTTCACATTAAAGTATAGACTAATACCTGTGGGAGATTCTTATTAGAAGCTGCTTACAGATGAATTAAAATGAATTCAGAGATAAAATGGTTAGACAAAGGCAATACGCCCAAACTACAGTGGCCTTACAAGAACTTAATCTGGCAATCTGTCTCATAAAAGCACTGGTCACAAACTTTTGTACACCTTTTTTGGTTGCTGGTTTGGTTGCTGGTAGAAGAGAACCTCCTACTTTTGCGTCCATACATTCAGTTTTGTACTTGTGAGGTTTAATACTCCAGCTTTTGTTTCTTTTCCAATGGGATTTTATACTTTCCCCTAGTGTAACAGCAATGAGCCTATCCTGTTTCATTCTCTTCCTAGTAAAGAATAGAACTGTTGTTCCTTTCCCTTTTTTGGGGGGGACTCAGTTTATACAGAGCAAGATCTTAGACTGAGAATAACTGTGCATTGCTGTGAGGCTCGTGGATGTGGGTATTTGGGTGTTGACTCATGAATATACTTTCATTGAGTCTACAGAGCCAAAAAAAAAAAGTACTCTAGGCCTCTCAGTACTAAATGAAAGAGTTTTTCTCTTCAGGTGTATTTGTAAAAAAATAAGTGGTTTAAGAGACATTTTCCCATAAAGAAAACACTTTCACAGTCACGTAGGTTTATAATTGCTCTTCCAAAATTCAGAGAAAGTTTCTAATATGTCCATCAGAACCTTCACCCAGTGGCGGTCCAGGTGGTCTTACGCACATTTGCACAAATTGTACCTATAAATTTTGCAAACAAGACAGAAAACTTTTCAATGGCTTGGTCATCCATTTGTAGATTACTTCCATACATATTTATTCCCTAATATCCTCCTTCTTCATGTATAGGTCTGGAAGATGGAACTGTTGAAGTTTTCTCCTCTGAAATAAAAACAATATTAAAAAAAAATAAAAATCCCTTGTACTTAATTGGCTACTTATCATAGGCATTTCCTTTAAGTTTTCACATTTACTTGACTTGAGTTACTGAGTTTAATAATGGTCAAGAAGCAAGTATAGACATAAAAAAAAAAAAAAAGGATTGGTTAACATTGAGAAGAATTGTATTGATTTAATTAAATTTCTGTCATGTGCCCTAGAAAGAAATGTCAAATTAAAGCCAGCTATATTGGTTAGATATTTCAGAGCTGACACAAATGAAGTCTTTATTAATTCCTAGATTCCTAATTGTTTTATCTGCATCACAGCACACAATAGCTGTGATACAGTTCTGCTCTTGCTCCCATTGTAGTTACATAGGATGTGGGCACAGGAGAGAGGAATTCAAGCCTGTCTCTTTAATTGCTTAGTTTCTTTTAATGCTCATATATTACCTGCAGAATTTAGTTGATGAATGCTGCTACTGCTGTTATTGGAAGCCTCACCTCGCAATCTCTTTCATTTTACGGCTCATCTTGACAGCTAGGACATGCTGTTATCTCCAGTCTGTATATGAAGAATTGGGCATAGGTAAAGTGGTTTGTTGAAAGAGCATGTGGGAATTCTTTAGAGGAACAGAAAATTACTCCATTGCTGGCTATCTAAGGCTACCTCTGAGGATTTGAATGTGCAGAGTAAAAGCTCAGACTCCTTGGCTGGAGTCTTTAGTTCCTGCCATGGGCAGCTGGAACTCTGTCTCTGTCTTGCCTCTTTTCTTTCTCCTTCTTGACTCCCTTCAAAGGAGTCCATTTTCCTTTACTTTTATATCTCATTGATTTGTGTTTTTTTTTTTTTTTACTTTTTTTTTTTTTTTTTTATTTTCCCATCTTCCTTGTACATGCATGTCAGTTGCTTTTCTCCTTCCTTCTTTTAGAACATCCTTATTTTCTGGAAAGAAAAGAAATAATATAGTTGAACTGAGCTATTCCTGCCCCGCTGGAGTTATGCAAATATGGTGCTATTTAATTTGAAGAATTTAGAAACATCTTCATCCTGCATTATTGTTTTTTCATCTCTATTTCAGATCCACAAAGCCAGTATTGTTTCATAACTTCTCTCCAGTACTTTTTGGAGATTAGTAGCACAAACAGACCAGTTTTGTTAAAAGGAAAAAAAACCAAGCCAGACCACTAAAGCAACTGTGGATTTTAATGAATTTGAGCAAAATCTTAAAATTCTGCAATTTCATGTGCAGGAGAATTCTTAAACTAATTTTTTCCAGGTTATTCAGAAGATTTCACTTTGGTAAAATAGGTTGCTCTTTTTTTATGATTTTTTTGTTGTTGGTGGTGTTGGGTTTTTTATGGTTTTGCTGTTCCATTATATGGTTATCAAAGGAGCATCTGAAAACATAGCATCGCTACTATGTGATGAACTAATATATATATAATTAGTAATTTAAAACAAAAAAAACCCAACACTTCCAATTAAGAACATGAATGTTTTTTTTAATTGAAATATGGCTCATAAAGATTCTTATTTTCTTCCTAATTTTTTTCTAAACTGGCATTTTTATTGCAATGGGCTAGAAAATCTAGTTCGTGCATTGAAATGAGCAACAGAAGGAATATGAATGGCAGATGTCATGCCTACCCTATAACACTGGGATCCAAACAGTTAATATGAGAGAGAAGAGAAGCTAAAATAATTTAGCTACTAGAACAGAATCTATATTGGGGAAAATGAACTACCTCTGACAGATGACAGAAGACAGTTAAGGACGAGTTTGTTTCTGCTGAAGAAACATACTACTAGAATCGTGTTACATTAATGAAAAACAAATTTTACTGGCAAATGGCCTATTTCCCATTTTTGCAGGGAGAACTCAGAGCATTTGTAGGCAGGATTCTCTCAAGTGAATATCCTGAGTCACGGAACTTCAGCTTCTGCCAACAGTATTGATGCTCCCAAATCAAAGCTAATAGAAGATCATTTCTCTCTTACCTTAGAAGCCATTCTTCCCTTCCTTTTTCAAGGCACACATTGTTTCCACATCAAAGTTTGAAACCCAGGAGAAAACAGGATGAAAAGAGTCTCATAAACAAAAGAGAAACTTGGTTAGTCAAATTCTTTTCTTTTGTTTCAGAAAAGAAACAACTTCTACAGTGTCAGAGACAATTTTAGATGAAGATCTTGGAAATGTCAATAGATTTTTGTTTGACTGTCCCATGAGAATGTCTCAGACCTGATGATCCCTACCAATTTTGAGCCAATTCAATTAAAATAAGAATAAAAAAAATAATTTAAAATAAATCCTTCCAACATTTATATAGTTGCTTGGGTTTGGTTTTGTCATTTTTTAATTTCTTGGGTTGGAAGAACATTATTACTGTGCTCAGCAGCAGTTGTTGCACAGTGAAATTTTCTGTACACATTTTCTCCTCCATAATAATTTGGTTTTTAGCTTTTGTGTTGACTTTGTAGTTTTTAGCTCTTGTGCTGACTTTTGTGCCACTCTTGCTGTCTGTTATCAACCAAACTGGTGAGGCCAGTGCTGATCCCTGCTTGTCTTGGCATCAGAGTAATATGTGTATGGTATTTATGCAGATATAGCCTTGGCTGACTGCTGCCTCACAGCATGTAGAGCCCTGATTAGTACAAGGATCTAAGCATATAGAACTGCAAGCACAACATTCCAGCCTGGTGTTAGACCCGTATCATCTCACAGTACAACCAGAAGAGTGCTTTGTTATTCCATGGAAGTGTTATTAGTACATATATGCTTCTATACTAACACTCACTTTGACCGTCATAAACTTTGTCTTCCTGTGAAATTAGACTGTTGTTGAAATGTTACTAACATTTGAATGGTAGAATGCTATTGGACCTGCTTTTATATATAAAATCATGTCAATAAGGTAGAAATAATTTTAATAGGTTTAATGGCACTTTCAGCAAGCAAATAGCTTGTCTGTGACCACCTAAGTCATTAAGGTGTTTGCTGACAATGCAGACTAACAGTAGTATGACTTGAATACTGCTGTGTGAAGGTTTATTTTAAAAGGCTTCAGCAAATTTTTATGCCTTTATCTGTCCCCATTATGTCTGGCTGCTAGAACCTATCTGTACTCCACATACCTTACCTTGCTCCTTGACAGGGAGCTGCTAAACATGCATAAATTTGTGGACCTAATTGCTGTTGAATATTTTTCCAGTTGTGTTTCAGAGGAACTATTTTGACCCATAAAAAGTTGAACCACAAAAATACTGTAACTGTGAAGTTAGGTAGTTATACTGCCTATACCTCTGGTCTGTTCCTTAGATTTAACTTTACCTATCTTCTCCTTGAAACAATTATTATTTTGAATGTAAAAATAAATATCAATTAGCAGAAATTTAATCAGCCATTTCTTCAGAGTCAACTCCCATGTTAGCTCAAAATATAGCGTGACTTGATGCAGCAATAGCGGTACATTGTTTATTGCACATATAAGGGCCATGGTGGTTTTCCAAATGGGATCTATTGGTGCATTATCAGCCTTTGCACTTATTTCATGTTTGAGTGGTGGGAAATGCAGTAAATGCAATACTTTGCCAGAGACTTGTAAAATTGACTGAGAGTGAATAACTCTCAGAGAATGATATTCTTGTCATGTCTCACTTCTTGCTGTATTAACAGATGATAGTGATTGTAAAAAGACGGAAATAATATATATGTCATATATATGTATAACAAATTAGCTTTGTCCCGTAAGTATACATTTTTTAATAGGATAATGTATTTTTAGTCACAAGAAATAAGGGAAAAAAAAAAAACCAAACCAGAGATTTTAAACTTCAAAAGTTTAAGTTTTAGAGTAATTTTTCTAGGATGATTAGTAAATATATTTCCCTGGCCAGGTGCTTTGTTACAGAAAGTGCTGAACATTAGTACGGTTTTGTGAGAAAAAATGCTATATACTGTTGCAGGCACTTAGTATATACAGAGTTTTGCTGTGCTTTGAACATAACCAAATGCTACAGTCACTGCTGTCTTTTGCTTCTGCAAAATCCTGCCTTTTGGTACTAGGTCAGCTTGAGACTGGCAATGTACAGCAGCTCATTGGTGGTGTTAAATTCTTCTGGCTGTGGGATCAGATGCAGTGCTAGCTACATTTCCTGCTTGTGCAATTCAGACTAAGAGCTCCCCAGTGGAGACAGATTACGTGGGCATTAAGGTTTCAGTTTTGCCTGGCCTCTGGAGAGGCACAGAGCTGAAAGAGCAGTCATCAAGCTGGTTCTGCACTTTTGATGGCTATCCATGTAAAAGAATCCATGGGTGCCTCATAAAAGATAAGAAAGGCAAATGATGTACAGTGCCAGGTGCAGTGAATCCAGCTCCCATTCCGCTAGAATGCTGCTTCCTCTGGAGAGCTCACTACTCAGATCAGAGTTGTTCTTCCAATGTGAAGAACACAGGCATGAGATTACAAGATCGTTTTTAATAACTTTTTACTTCTCTGTATTACTAGGCTAAGATCTTCCAATATCATGATTAAAATACTCGGGTTCATGAAAGTGTTTTAAAACTAATTTATAAGAACTGGAAAAATGAGATTTAGAAGAACTGATATCTTCTTTCTTCTGTAAGTGGTTTATATGCTCATCTTTGGTTGTATGGCTGTATTTCCAGTTATTATGTTACAATTATATGAAATGGAATTGTTTAAAAAGAGGAAATTTTACAAGTCACCAGACTTCTTGAGATTTTAAGTAAAACCTTGAACATTGTAATAGTTTTGATGAAACTGCAACATTTTCAACTGCATATAACCTTCCATCTTTCCTTACTTTACACCTTCATGTATTCTCTAAACTAGTCTGTAAGCTGAAGACTAATCCCTGTGCTCACTACAAAGTATTTTTAGGGTAAAATATGACTAGGAAGCAGCTTGCCTCCTGCTAGCTCCAATATTATATACATCTTCAAAGCATGTGGCCCTTTGCTTTTATTTGTTGAATTTAATATGCCCTGCAGCATATATAATACTGTGTTTTACATATATAAATTATGGAAGCTAGAGCATGTGAACATAAATGAGATCTTAGCTTCTCAAAGGACTTAAATGCTTGTTTTTCAGACACATGAATTTATGCTTCTTTAACATGGATTTTGAACTGTAACATTTTTGTTAAAATATTTGAAAAGCATAGATATTCATTTTTAGGTTTGTTTCCTAAGGAACAAGTTTACATGATCGTGCTGTTCATCTGTCAGCTGTAGATCTGGAAACTATTGAGCAAACCTGAACAAAGGGTAGAAACTGAAAATGAATTTGTGTTAGAAGAACTTCCCTGAAGTGCCAGTGAATGATTTCTGCTTTTTCACTTCACATTTCTAAGTGGAGCTTGAACAATGTGAGTATCTTGCACTGTTCTTACTTTTCTGTACAAATGAAGGTAGAATCTCATTTTTATCTTTGCTGAAATACAGAAACAGCATTACTGCTGTATAGCTCCCTTAGCCTAAGCACTGTGAGAATACCACAGTTTGAGTGTACCTCCTTGTGAGACTGTCTCTGACTGCAGCTTTCATCAATATAGCAGATGTTTCACTGCCTTTGCAATGTATCCTTGGTGGTGTACTCTGCTTTGGAGAGCAGTCAGAGGTCTGGCAGCATGGTATGAATCCCCATCATGGAACTGGTGGTTTTGGTAAATGTGACTGAGCTAAAAGGAACTCACCTCTTAACTGAAGTGAAGGGCTCTCAAACTTTTATTCAGGTGAGAAAATTTGAATCTCTTAACAGAAAACACTTAAGCATTGTTGAAGGGAAGACTTGCTTCAGATTCTTACCATATCACTAAATGACTAGTGTCAGGTTTATGGCAGATTGCCTGTTAGATTGACATATGGATCTGTCAGGTGCCTCCAAACCAATAAAGCAGATTAGTGAGCATCTGATCTCATTAACTGCCCACTCATTAGTTTGGGCACCAACAGTGACTCTATTGTAGCTGTCCTCTAGATGGTTGAGTTTATTTTCATGGTCATATGCTCAGACAGTGCAAAAATATAACTACAGTGAGTTACTGAAGTAATGCTGATCTTAAATGAGCTCAGGATTTGCTTTGGTGGATAAATTTAAAATGTTGATGGTAATTAAAGGAAGGCCTATTAATTACTGTATGTCAGATTTCTTAATTTTCTTTTCTTTGTCATTAAAGTTAATGTAGATCCTCAGGTTCACTACTGTCTTATATTCTATATGCTAAGTATGCCTAAATTTCTGCCCCTCCTCATATTGGGTCTTTTCCTCTTCATTTATGATCAAAGAAAAATCTTGTCCTGTTATCCTTATTGCCATCATTGGAATCACAGATTCTTTGAGAATGTGTATTAAATGTTTTATTTTCCTAGCATCATTGCCTTGTACAGGTTTTAAAACTTCCTTTTAAATTAATCATCTCATAGTGTAGTCATGCCCTAGAGTGTCCATGATGCATTCAGACACCAGGTTTCCCAGTGCAATGTTTAATATCCATAAAGTCTTTGTCAGCTCTTTTCATTTTCACATTCTGTCGTTTAACAAACATTGTCTTCTTATTCTTTCTTTTACCTACCCCAGTGTTAAAAGGAATATTAATTATCTTGTTCACAGTTTTATCTGTTGTTTTATATGAATTATTCTATTTCATTCTATAATGCCTTGAATCTTTATTTCTTTCTGAAATAATTGACAAAAGCTCTATTGTGTAGTATTCTTCATAATTCTTCGTTTGGCATACATCCTCTGTGTGTGTGTATATATATATATATACACACACATATATATATGCAGGTGTGTGTGTGTATATATATTACACGCACAGCTGCAAAACCACTTACTGAAATATTTGTAGCCTGCCCTTCTCTCCGAGTTTCACTCAAACAGGTGTGAACACTAGATTTAAAAAGAAAGTAGAATCTGACAAACTGGAGTTGTGGAAGAGTGCTTAGGGAGCATTACTACATTAGAAACCCAAGTTTACTTTCTCTACTTTGTATCACGGCAAATACTTCAGTTCTCTGGTTTTGTTTCCCTCCTGTAAGGTGGTGACCATAGAAATAATGCAGATTAATTAGTTGAAGATCTCTGTGCAGATATATAGAGTATTGTTGCAGCCATATGCGTTCTTGTTTTCATGGCAAGAAATAGTCCAATCAGTGTAGAAGTTGCAATGTCATAAATTAGGTGTAGTAGAAATTCTCATAGGATTTCTTTTATTTTTCTCTTTTTTTTCGGGGGGGGGGGGGGGGGGTGGGGTTGTTTGTTTGTTTGTTTCATAGAATCATAGAATAGTTAGGGTTGGAAAGGACCTTAAGATCATCTAGTTCCAACCCCCCTGTCATGGGCAGGGACACCTCACACTAAACCATCTCACCCAAGGCTCTGTCCAACCTGGCCTTGAACACCGCCAGGGATGGAGCATTCACAACTTCCTTGGGCATCCCATTCCAGTGCTTCACCACCCTTACAGTTTTTGTGCAAGTGTAGCATGAATAATTGTCATTTCTGTCCTGGTTTCTTGCTGAGTGTAGAATCAGAATTGTAGACTCAGAATCGTAGAATCATTTAGGATGGAAAAGACCTATAAAATTGAGTCAGGCCATGTAGTCTCCTATTTTTTCATTTGTCGTTAATCAATCTAATCAATGAAACAATTGTGGGGAAATAAAAACAAAACTCTACTAAGGCTTAACCAAATTATAAGCATCAGTCCATAGAACTCATCAGCTATATAAAATGTAAAGCTTTAATTACAATGATCTCAGAGAAAAACTACCAATGATTTGTGGTTTGGGATATTTATTATGGGCAAAAGAATCCATTGGTCAGAAAAAAATACTATGTGTTAAATGTTCTTAACCAAATATTAGTAAAATAATAAAGTCGTATGCTACAGAAAGATCAGGCTTTCTGATAAAAGAATTAATATATTTAGGTGGAAAAACTTGAATATGTCAAATATTTGGTGTGGTAATTAATAAAAATTTAAAACCATTGGGTTAACTGCAATTAATTACATTTTTATATTGCAGTGACTTAACTATGCTGTTATTAGCAAATCATAAATATGCAATATAGCGTGTCAGGGGATATGCTAATCAACCTAGAAATTTATCCCTTTGCATTATAAAGAAAGAAGTCCTAATAAAGTTTTACAAGCATAAGGTGAACCCTATATCTAATATCAAGAACAACTGAATTTCTAATAACAAAACTGCTTGGTTCTTGGTGTGTTGTTATGTTAGTGGCAAATTATTTGAAGCGGAAATAACTGAGGAACACATTTTCATTATTCTTCAAATTGAATGTACTGTTTTTAAATATCATGAAGAGTTTAATGAAAAGGGAAAATGAAAATCTGATAAGATTGAGAGAGGAGAATTTTGCAGTGGTAGATCTGACATTCTAGGCCATTTCCTCTTGTTATGCAATTGCAAGTCTTAAATTATTAAAAATGCATCAAAGCGAATTTGCACACTTAAGATAATGTATCAGAGACATGCTAATAAGAAGGACAAAAAAGATATTACTGTTTTATTGAAAGAATTACTAGTCTTTGAGTTTTAATAAAGGTGCTGTTTCCTATTTTGAAAAATAAAAACCAACCCAGCGATAGCTAGGTCTGTTCATAACTAGGTGAAAAGCACATTTTCAGATCATAACAGGGAGTTTTATGATTTGTTCAACAATGTCTGATTCTCAAACATCTTTCTTTTAGTGAATGATAACTGTAATCCTTGAAGTAAAGAAGATTTTTCTTTAGCCTGAGTGTAGGAATCTTATCCCATCAGACTTATCTTAACTGGACTGGTATATTTCTACTGTATCTATTGTGTATTAGCACCAAGGAAGCTTCTCTGAATTTCCATGAAGAAAAATGTTAGCCATGGCATAGAGCAGCTCAAATGCGCCTCACACATTTTGACAGAGCAAAGAAATTTTAAACCCTGCGTATTATTGAAAATGTGGTATCCCTATATGGCATTTTGTGAGCTTCTGCGCTGCCTGGAGTCTGATAGCTCATTCAGGGAGTTTTCTATACCTCTTCCCTAGTCTGTTCTGATCCCAGTCAATTCTGTACCCCAAAATCTTAGAAGTTAATTTTGAATCCCAGAATCATCCTAGCTACTCCTGAGCACACCACCTCTCTTCCTACGACAGCTCAGCAAGGAGATTACTGATGCTCTACTCGGGGTTAGGAGGGAGGCAGATCTGGCATGAATGCCTAATGGGGATTATCTTAGAGACAACATAAGAAAGAAGAAAAATGTAAACAAAATGGAATAAAGTACCGATTGCTTGGGTAGATGTAACCTGCTGGTTCCCAGTTTGCACCTGCCAGGAGTAGGCAAATGTTAGAGGTGACTAGAGAAGCTAATTCACTATTTACAGGAGAAGGTTGATTCACAAGGACTCTTGGCAGAGGTATGAGTGTTGGGTCATTCTGCCCATGTGTGGTTTGACTTAACCCAGTAGCTTCATGTAACCTGAAGTTACAGTCCATTCTTCACCTTTCCTTCACAAGTGTTTTTTTCTGGTGGTTGGTCTCTAAAGTCAGCTCTGATAAGAAGCATGTAGATTTCCCTCTGCCTACCCAAAATAATTAAAAAAAAAGCCACATCTGATTTATTTCAGGAGATTTTAGGAGAGCTGTGCGTGTGGCATGCAGCAGCTCCCCCAAGGAATGCAGGGAAAAGTGGATGAGCAAGTAAGTGGAGCTTCATCTGTACCTAGAGGTGTTGAAAACCATGGAGGAGTGGGTATACAGTAAAATGTGCCACCTTAAGATCCTCTTTAGAGTGGAGCTAGGGAGTATTGCCTGTTGCTGTCTGTGTTCCTCTGCTCCTCTTGCATCAAAAAAAATAGAATGAAGAAATATCTTCTGTTTTAGTCTTGATGGAGAAAATCTTATGGTTTTATTCTCTCATTACAGATTTCTGCTCAAGCCCAAACCTCGAGGGCATAATTTAACCAAGAATACCAATATTTATTGGTTAAATGAAAATCTGATGATTTTGTGTGACAGGCTTTGTAAGGTCTGCTCATTTCAGAATCTGAGATGCTCTTTGCCAGGTTGCAGATGGTGCCAACGGGACTTCAGTGAGCCATACTGCAAAGCTCTCTCTTGTCAGAGGCCCACTGGTCTGTCTCTGTGTGCTGTGTGTTTATGAGTCTGTATCTGCCCACCTGAAATTCTTGCTGGGTAGCTGCAGTTAGAGATGACCAGTTGATGCTTCCATCTTCAAATGAATTTTGAAAATATCTGCTTGCTCCTTCTTTTTAAATAGGCCCATCTATGTGGAACAGTCCTGTACAACCTTATATGTACAAACTATGCTAAACACTTGAACCAGCACAGCTTCACAACGAGAGCTTCACAAGGAGAAAAAGTTCCCAGTGATAACTATTCCACTCAGCATAATCACCGCGCACAAATACCCAGATCTGAAACTCTTTGCAAGTGCTACGTGCTGCTGTAGTTCTGTCCAAATCTATTTGTTTGTGCTACATTGTGGCTTTTACCTCCAGCAGAGGCAGCCTGCTTTATGGTCACAGATGTTAATGCAGATTTTCTTGATGACCCTTTACAGTTTGTGGCATTTTCTCTTGCTGTTCTCAAGAAGCCAGCACATCTTCATTCCAGTGACAGCCAACAGTATTATAGAGCAAGTGCCAGCTGAATGGGAATAGAGCTCCTGCTTATCTGGTGATACCTCAGGGGGAACAGAACATTTGTGACATTCTTCTTGGCTGTCAGAGGAGTCGAGGCATTTTCCTTCTCTCTTCTCAATTCACTTTTCAATCTCAATAGCTTATTGGAATGACAGGGTATCAAAACGTCTGGAAAGCTAATACCATACATCAAGCACCTGTGTATTGCAGGGGTCTGACAGTGCTAACAGAATAGATGGATTTTATACAATCTCTGTCTCCTGAAAAGAATAAAAGAAAAATATTATAGACTTGAACTGTGATCTCAGAGAAATAGTCTGAGTTTTGTCTGGGTGGCTTGGGAGAATTGGGTGCACTGAATACTGTTCCAGTCAGTATTTCATAAGCAGAAATGCCCCATGTAGAAGAGTAGTTGTGACCATTCTGTTAAACATGAAGGAAGTCCTCAGAGCACTGGTCCAGTCTCTCAGAACTGGTGTCCAGTCCAACTGCTGATCTTGTTTCAGGAATCTGAATTTCATTACCACACTACCCATGACATGTTGATAAACTGTGCATCCAAAAGAATCAAGATAACTTTCCTCACCTCCCAGTTTACACTGAGACTCAGAAAAGTGTCCCTTGTTTCCTCTCTTCTTTTTCAGCTGAAGGGAGTTATCTGTTTAAGTCCATCCACCAACTCAGAATCTCCAGTCAAGATGACAAAGTGTAACACGTGCTGCCTGCCGAGTGCTGGGGTGCTGCCCAGAGTTCCTCTCAGAGGAGGCTGGCAGTTCTGAGGGAGGAAAAGAATCAGCGTAGCAGCTTTTTCCTGTGGAGAATGGACTTTTGGAGAGTTGGTGACTGCAACAGAGAGACACCAGGGTGCTGAGTGTCACACAAAAGTGGGAAAAGACCAGGAGTGCAGAGATGTAGAGAGCTGAAATCGACACTGAGCCTTTCAGTAGGATTTGAAGGATATTTTCCTTTCTAGTTCCCTCACATTCATATGTTATTTGGAGGGAAAAAAACAGTGGGGAAAAATGAGTCCCAGCACCCATATACTCGAAGGAGCCTGCTGTCTTTGCTGCCTGCTTCTCCTCCAATACTTCCCTGCACTAACCTGTTTCTTCCATGTGTCATCAGTAATGGCAAATAGAATTTTCAGCTTTCCCTGCAGATATAGAGCTAAGGGTGCATTTTGGGGTGACCAAGTTGTCCAAGTAGATCTTTTTTTTTCACATAACACAGCCCCTACTACTGGGGAAAGACCAGCTTGGTGTGAAGGCTGTTTCAATATTGATTCAGCATAAGGGTAGCTGGGAATTCAGAACTGCAAGTGGTGAGAATAGATCACCTAAATACTAGCATCCTAAAAGTGAATGCTCCAAGTGTCTAAAAGATGTGTATGTATGTTTAAGTTTGCAGTAGTAACACACATGTCTATCAAAGATCCTCCTGGTGTTGAATTGAGAAAGAAACATATGTAATGTGGCAGTGAACAAGGACGTTTGGGGAGCTGTTGAATTATGCATTTTCTGGTTAAATTGCCACTTAGTGCTAGAGCTTGGCTTATGAAAGATGCAAATGTGTAGACATTGATGTAAACTTTGGAGGAAGCATGATGTAACATGCACGACATGTGTTGGGAATGAAGATCTGCTCATGCTGTGTAAAAATCAAACTGATGCACAACACTCAGTTTATCAAAGCAGATTTTGTACTTACTGGTAAGAAAGCTTGTTTCTGACTTGTTTGTAGAGCCATGTTTAGGAAACGCAACCAAGAGAGGTTTGAGCTAACTTATGCTGTTAGGAGTTTACTATTCAGAGTACCAGTCGCAGACAGATAGAAAAAGCTGTTAGTAAAAAAATGTTTCTTAATTACTTGAGTACAGAATATCAAAGCATTATTTTTGAAGGAAGAAGCCTGGGAGAATTTTTCTGTCTGATCTTTTGCCCTCGGGATATTTTGTGCAGCCTGGATCTGTTTCATATCTGACTGCTGTTCATCACCTACTGTAGCTGGTGCCGTACTCAGTTCTGGTAACGCAGCCTTACTAGTTATATTTTGCTCAAGGCTAGACCATTACCGGCATTGCTGTGAAAATAATACTTGGAAAGGCATGAAGAAACTAAGGGTGTTTAGTAAAACCAAAAGTAGCTATTTCTCCTTACAGACAATTAAAGCATCATAAATAACCATGTGAGTATTCACTTTAGGCTGAAAAACATTGTCATCTCTTAAAAATCTGTTCCTTTGTTTCAGTTACCACAAGCATTCAAGGACTGGCATTAATTAAAGTACTTCTTAATGGGATATTACTACTGAGTGCAGTACTAATGGGCTTATTTTTCTGCATTGCCATTCCATTTATCCTATATGTGCTTTGCATTTTACAAGCTAATTTGATGTATACTACTACATTACTATATATAACTGCTGAAATAATTTGCAGAACAGTATAAACAATTCATGTGTCTTGTGTATTTTTTGCCTTAAATATCGTACATAAACTTAGCAGGAAGATGAAAATACAGTATCTTTTCTGGGACTGTATCAAGTCATAATGGCATTCCTTGAGATCTCAGAGTTCATGTTGTGAGGTTGTTTACAGATTTTTCCTATGACCACTGAATTAGTGAGTGGTCTGTCATGATTGAGACTTCCCTGGGCTCCCAGTTAAACTAAGGCCTTTCCTAATCTTAAACAAATGCTGTGATTGACTCCTCATAAAAAAATGAGGAAGGGGAGGGCAGAAAATGTAGATGTCTTCTCTTGTCAGGGCCACATGCTGATTTGCTAATATTTTAAATAGCTGCTTGGCTAACTAGCTATTATTTTCAAGTACATCTCATTCTTGCTGTGCATTTGCAGTTATTAGTTTTTGTTTTTATCTTGGGAGGGGGTCAGGAGAGGCTCTGTATGTAGAGCCTGGAGTTGTCTCAAGAAATGAATATATAAACTATATAAACTGAGCTTATTGTAACCAGGCAGTGCTCTCAGAGCCGGGGAAGAATTTCTGTGGTCCCTAAATAACAAAGTCTGTTACAACAAATAGACCATTGCAGCTCCTCCATGGAGGCAGATTTCAGTGTGCTGCAAGATTTTCTTACAGCACAGTAGAAACATATCTGTGTCTACGTGGACAGACTCATATGTATGTGAGAAGCAAATAACCTCTCATTTGTTTGGAATTTATGACTTCCTAATCACAAATGTGGAGATACGGTGGTTTACTACTTTCTTACTTCATAGCAAACTAAATTGTATTTATATCATGTTTGCATGGAGAACTCAGAGCTCTTAGCAACAGCTAATAAACAGCTGAACAAATTTAGACCGTAAGGAATTAAACAAAGTGCTTTACTGATAATTTTTTTCCAATACTGGAAATTTTTAAACAAGCAGGAGAAAATTTATTTTTACTTCAAAAGTATCCTCCTCTAAATTAGGATTTTTCTGCAGCTAACTAAGGTTAAAGAAAATAGGTTTTGATCATAAAACAAAGCATTTAAAAAATATAAATAATGTTATTTAGACAGTAAGTTTCTATCCTAACCATCTTTAAGGGCAAAAATAAAGTAATACAGTATTGACTGAGAGCTGATCTTCATTAATTGAAAGTCAGAATCTACTTGTAGAACAGTTTTACTGATGTAGGTAACAGTGCCTCATTTCTGAGCGGCAGCTTATATCTCTGGCAGACTTTGATTCGCATTTGCGATGAAACATGTTGCAGTTGATAGAGGAAATGTCAGTCTCTAGTGAGCAAACTAATAGTGAATTTAGTAAGGTTTTGAAAGTATTTTGGAATAAAAGAACTTCCTCTGGTAGAAAAGAGACTGATTTAAAGGAATACTAAACCTGTGAGACCTTCACAACAAGATTTGGAGAAAAAAAATATGGTGTTTATTTTCCCCAATAGTTTATGATTATCACTATCATTTTGCATGTGAAATTATTTTTCAGAGATTTACAGTTTACAATATACACACATACTGTTGAAAAATATTATCAAAATAGAATTCTGAAATTTCATCTTTACCTTCGGAAATTTTGACATCTGGAAATGAAACTGGATGAAAAACTAAGCAGGTTCTATAGCAGGCACACTTCTTTTACTAGCAAATGCATCTACATCCACTTGGAAACCCATGTGAACACACAGCTTTCTAAACTTCTAGCTTGGAAAAACTTGAACCAAGCTCAAAAAATCAGTTGAGGTTTATTCAGACAGTATCTTTGTTTAGTGCCATCACATGCAAAATGGCAGCAATAGTGGATTTTACTAAGAGCTGTATGTGAGATAAAGTAAGATCTACGTAATTTTCCAAAGTAGCTTTGCAGTGTTAACAGCAAGGAAAAGCAATAAGAAGTAGTTCATTGCAAAAATGCCTCTGCAAACACGTGCAGTAGAATGCAAATGAAAAGTGGACCTCTTTTTTACATATATATAACAAATCTCTTTATAACCACACATAAAAAATTTATGACTCATGTATCCCTTAGTATTTCCTAGTAAAACCTTTTTGATCATTCTAGATTCGATAAGTTTTCTCTCAATTGCTCTCCTATTTCTTGACATAATGGCTTCCAAAGAGGAAAATCAACTACAGTTATCTTACTACCCCCTCACACCTGTGTTATGTGTCATTTTCTTAAAATAAGCAATGAGGTAATTGGTCTGTATACCTATAGACCTAAACTAAATACCTAAATCTATTTTGATTCCAAAAGCTGAAAATATGCTGTTTAGTTAAAAATACTGGGTTTAGCTTTCAATTTGCATAAAAATGTTTTCAGAATTGGCATAGTTTCCTTCTGCTTCTTTCTTGTACTCTCTGTTTTATACGCCTACTGAGACCCTGTACTGCAATTACTGCCATATGGGAAAGCAAGTTTAATTTTACAGTGGAAATCCAACACTGGGTAATCACATTGCTTGACTAGAAACAGATATGCGTTAAGTGTAAAAATCATCCTGTTAGGTCTAGCAAGCAAATCACAAATAAGTAGCAGATATTGATTTATCTGAGATTATCTGCAGAAACTCATGTTATCCTCTAGATTCTTTCATGCTAGATATGTCTTTTTGAATTTACCATCCTTTTTGGCTCAGGACCAAGGTATTAGAAGAAAAGGAGAGTGGGGGAATAGGGTGGGCATTTTAGATTTTCTTGCATCTATCCAGTTTCAACTTTTTATTCTGAAACTGTGTGAAACTAGGGTCAGGTCAGGTGCAAATGGAAGGTGGCCTGTTTTAAGCCTGGCTTTTGGTTTAGATAGAGAATAATGCCTGTGCTGACTGCATTGGAGGGCCAGCTGCCGGGGCCTAGGAGCACGCAGACTTCACTGTTTCAAGGTACTGCAATGAGCAGTAGAGGGTCTGCTGGGAAGTGGAGGAACATCAGTGTGTTAATGTGATCTGACACACTGTGCACATGTCCTCAGTGCTGTGGCAATTACACGATGAGCACGAGCACTGCAGGATATCCAGTGAATGCTCCCGGCAGAATTCATCTGATATCTTTTTAAACTCAACACGGCAACTTGTGACAGGTACAGTCTAACAGCCATATGTTTCTTGCCTAATTGCAGGCAAAGTTGCCCACATGCCTAAAATTAGCCAGAGAAAAAAACTGAAAGTGGGGATGTTCAGCGTCACAGAAGGACAATACTGGCAATGCAGAGAAAGCAGTCCTTTAATTAGTGCTGCATGACATGTGTGAGCACCCGCAGTACCTGCCAGTGAGGCAGGACTACAAAATTGCTCTTTTGCAGAACCAAGGAGCTTGTCCACACAAGTTAATGTCCAGCAGCAATGCTGGGTGAAAGTTTCTTCTGCCATCACACAAACTATGTCCTCTTCCCACATACCTGGAGTGGAAGTCAGTTTACACATCTGACAGCAGAGTAAGCATCTCTGATAGCACACCAGCCCTTGGTACTCACTCAAAACCATGTGTAACCATTATAGGGGAGATAAGCCATTGATCAAAGACTAACAAAGTAATTCTTCATAACCAAAATGCTACCCGGTGGAGGCAGTCATTCATAGAGTCTTTATTATTTTTTCTCATACATAGAACTGCAAGTAGAGTTTTATGTCTATTTTTTTTTTTTTTCTGAAATTGTATACATTCAGGCAGGCAGCATGTCTTACGTATTTAAATGTGTATGTGGGAATAACTTAGAGTATTTCTTTTTCTTTTTAAAGTGTTTTAATTAATTTCCTTCAATGTTTATAGAGTATACAGGAGCTCAAAAGAGGCCTGAAGGTCATGTGCAGACATATGTCTTGCTTTACCACAGTCAAAACTGGAGAACCAAATATCTTTACATGATAATAGCTCCACTATGGTAGCTATTTGTGCAGTAAAGTATCTCACTGAGCTTTTCCCTCCAAAGCCACAAACCCAAAATCTTGTTCAGACCAGAAGTGGTTTTATCCTTGAGGAGTTTTCAAAACAGCTGCCTTTGAACCAGATTGGCAGCCTTTATTCAGGGCTGGATCTGCAAACAACTACAGCAGTGGTGTGGCGTTATCTTGCATAGGAGCTAACTAGTTTAGCATTAACCTCTGGTTTTAAGAACATTTATGGTGGTTTGGAAAAACAAACTATTGTATACTCCAAGAAGGAAGACATTTCATGTAACTTGAAAAATAAGCTTAAATGCCCTTAGTACAGCTCAGAAAAGTGACCTCATGTCTGTTTAATGCATTTCTTCAGCCTGTAGAGGGGAAATGTTAAGGGCGAAAGAGGGTGTTTTTTTAAGGTTCTCAGGCTTCTCAAGGACATAGTCAAAGCTAGATAATGTTTTCAGCATCACTGAAGAGCAGAGGTAATTTTTTTTATAATTAGGTCCATGTTCTTTCCGCCTAATTTTGAGTACATCATGAAGACATCTAAGTTTGGAGAGACGTTTCTGTTACCCTGTACAATGCCATCAGATATCAGTTATCTCCACAAGATTAATTTGTGTTTTAAAGAGGAAAGGTCAGACTGAGGAAATTTACAGTTAGAATATTTTTCTTTCTTCATAAGGAGGTACAATACAGCTCATGAAAAATAGAGGACTATGGCTTTTCTGCGAGGAAAGCTGTTAAGGTTTGAAATTGTTTTGTGTTGTTTGAGAAGAAAAATGTTGCAACTTGTTTTTTAGAGCTTTTAATATTTTTTTTTACTTTTCTGTGTGGTGTAGGTATACAGCTGCCCAACACACACAGAGACACCTACATAAATGTTTAATAGTGCAGCTTGAATGAATTTTACTGCTTACAGATGCCAAAAAAGCTCACCAATTAGCTTTAACTTGGTTTTAAAAAGCCAAAGATGACACTGTAAAGCCTTTTATTGCCCAAAAATAAAAGAACCATCTAGGATCTGCTACTGTCCTGCAAATACCTTTTTTTTAATAAGTTGTCTTACTAGCCAGCTCCAAGCTACCTACCAGCTGATAATTTCCACACAAAAGAAAATCTGTTCTCTTCTTTTCGTCTTTCACCTGTTTAGGATTTGAACTTTTGGATCAGTGTTAACACATACTGCCTCAATTCTTTTGGAAATAATTAAAAACTATTAAAAATCTGAAAATATATTGTAGACATAAGAAGTTGAGTAGGAGAGCTGCAAAGTATTTACTAAGTAAAGGGAATGTTTCAGCAATATTTTCACTGAAAATCAGACAATTTTCTGCCATTTCTGATTATAATGCCTCCTGTTTCTAAAATATTCTGGATATATTTTTTTTCCCAAACTAAATTTTTTTTTTTTTTTTGGGGGGGGGGGGGAATTTTGTCTTAAATTTACATACTAAGAGGAATTGAGATTGCAAATTTTATTTCCCATTTAGTTGGAGCATTCATCCTTTTGCTAATTGGAACCTATGACAGTTTCTGATCAAGAACATAGCCTCAAAGTCTCACTCAGCCCTTCAGTGTCCTCAAACAAACTGTTTTCCATCTTTTGGGCTATGACGGAAATGCTGCTTTATAGGGCTATGTCAATATGTGCAGCGAGAGAGGGGTGGGTGAAGGCTGCGAATGACACAGAGCCTGTTAGGGTCTTGGATATGGAAGAAGGTGCCACAGGTTGGAGCCCCTTGTGCACTGAATTGAAGAAGTCTTTCCTGATCTGTTGTGGAAAACGGTTCCTTGATCTACTGCAGAAATACCCAGATAAAGTCTGCATGGGCTGGACTGGCAGCATTGCAGTCAAAATTGTAAGTTTGAGTCTCAAGCTGGGTGACACCTGTAATATTGAAGGGCCATTGTCTTACAAACCCAAGTATATTCATTTCTTCTGTATTTCGAATTGTAACATATACGAAGCTAAAAACTTGTATTCATATTATACTCAAGTTTTCCACCGTGCTTGTTTTCAAAGTGTCATGGTTTTACTTATGGTGAAAGTAGCGGGTTAGTTACTGTTCTGTGTGAATAACAAGGGTAAAATGTGGTCTTTAAAGTTGTAGAACTCATTTTCCTGCACTATTTTTCCTTTCTATTACATTTTAGCCATAGAGGCTTATTCTATGGACTAAAAAGCCCTGCAGGAGACCGAATCACACATGAACTTTTATACAACTTTTTGTTTGAACTTGATGGGTTTTTTCACCTTTCTCATCAGAATGGTCAATGTTTTACTGAAATGCTGGCAGATGGGGAGCAGGAAGGGTGCCAACTGATCTTAATGTTTCAACAACAACAGGAGGGAAAAAAAAAAAAAGAAAGAATAGCTGCAGAGTGTACTGTTTTTTCTGGAATAATGACCTTTCTCAAAGCATTTGATTCCCCTTGAGCTATGGCTGCTTCCAGTCATTTCTTAATGTGTAAGCACAGGCAGGCTCAAAAGTGTTTTAGGCTTTAGGTTCCAACTGTTCCATTTATCTCCAGCTCGACAAGGTAGCATGGTAACCATTATATTAAGCCATAAAAGGAGAAGTCACGAGATAAATTGTGGCTTTTTGAACTGTTCTTTATTCTTGTTTTTTCTGTAACCAAGTAGAGCAGACATGTACTAAGTTTGGTGGAATTAGTAATTCTCATCATATGAGGATGAAGATGTGATGACAGTTACAGTTTGTTGTGACAAATCTTATATATTAGTGCAGTTTAATAATTTGTCCCTGTGGCTCATAAAATACAATAATGCAACTATTAAAATAATGTTAAATGACTTGCAATAAGTAGTGGTTCAGCCCATGCAGGACTGTGTAGAGGCTGAGAACTTTACTAGTGATACTGCTTCCCTCACTGGACCTACTTTAATTATACTCCCTGTATGCGTCCCCCCTTAATAAAATTTCACTACATTTGTTTCCTTTATTTGTCCTGGAGTCTGTTACCTCCTGAGGATATTCAGTTACGTATTTTGAATTAAGACCTCTTCTAACAAACTCAACCTGCTTAAAAGAATAATGTGTAAGCTGGTGGTTTATCACAAAGATAATTCCTGTCATGTTTATTACAACAACATACCTTTAAAAATGATCCTGAGTCATAACACAGCCTTTCTCAGTCACTGAATTTCTGGTCTCCAGATAGATGAAGTTACCAGTTTTGGTTTGGGCTTGGATTTTTTCTCAACTGATGTTCAATTCTCTGCTATTCCAAGCAAAACTGTTGCAGACTAAAGCCTGAATTTGTTATGGATATTGGGCTGAGTTTTATGATGACTTTTCTTTTTTTTACATTGATTGATGTGTAATGAGGCGTGAATGTGCTCATAAACGTTGCAGTTAGGAAGCCAGGGTATAAACAATGCCTGCTTTATATGCCTGATTCCAAGTATGGTTTAACAAAGTTGGCTTCCTGCTATGTGTAAATGTGTTCAAATGTTCAGCTCTCAGTTGCTCTAGTGGGGATATTTTTTATTCAATCTTGGCTTATGTTGCTCCTTTCAAAATCAAAAATGCTTAAAGTCCATCAGACTAAATTTCACAATCTTATCCTAGGAGATCTACATCAGCATTGTAATTGGAAACTAACCAGGTACTTTAGTAATGAGCAACTAACATCTGTTAAATATATACTTTAAACAAACAAACAAACAAAAATAAGGTATGTATTATTCCTTACTGCTTACTCCATCGAAGGTGTCTTAAAAGAATTGATTGTTTATAGGAAGATCGGGGAAATGTACAGTTTCTCTAGTATCTGTGTACTAACAAGAATATTATATAAATATAGTATGAGTTACATGGCAATTTTGAGTGATAAACATAGAATGAGAATGGGTCAACCTATAAAGGAAAACTGGCTAGTAAACAGGGGGAAATGCCTGTCCATATTCTCTTACAGATTCATGGTAGAATTGCGTCTTTTGAGATCAATAAATCCTTCTACTGTATAAGTCACTATAATTCATCCACTTTTACAATGAGATTGGTAACTTCTGCTTGACTAAAACACAGTCTCTTTTTTGACTAAGTCTGATCTTCTGGAAAAAAGTGCAGGTTTAACTTGAAGAAAAGGCATGGGGAATATGCTGTGTCTCTTAGTAGATTGCTTTAGTGAATCACCACTGATAGACTTTTATGAGTGTGAGCAGGTTTCTCTAAGTCTCCTGAAAGAACTACACCTAAAAAGACTATAATGCTTGACAGAATTAGTAAATCAGACCTGATAGGTCATAAATGCACTCAGTTACTGTTTCAAGATCAGGCATAAATGAAAGTTTAACTTACAGTGTCAGATTTTATTTAAAGTTATTTAAAATTCTCCACTAAATTCCTGCTAACATTTAAACATATAAATTTAGAAAATTGGGTTGTAACATCCAATTTTTTCATACTCTATCTGATAGTTTTTCTTTAAAGTCATTTTGAAAACATATGTTTGAACTGTAATGTTTCCTTTCAACAAAAACTAAGTCTACCACTGGCAGAAAGGAAGAGAAAGGTCAGGAGGACAAGTTTGATTAAATAATGACATGCCGTTCTTAAAGAAGTCTTTAAAAATAAAAAAGGAAAAAAAAAAAACAAACCCAAAGAAAAAAGAATGGCTGTCCATAGAAACATTAATTGAGGCAAATGAAATGTTCAATGAATTAGGGAAACTAAAAAGGGAATTTTGCACAAGCAAAGCACATTGTGAATGAAAAAAGTTAAATATACGTTTCTGTAAAAGAAGTCTCTGAATATTATTATTTGGCTAAACTAGCGAGGGAACAAAATTTCTTCATTGGTTTTCACTACAGGCAAGAAGAAGACAGCTTTCTGACATATATTCTTTGCAAGTATTTTAAGTGAAATCTTAATATATGAAGTATTATGTCCTGGAGAGATTAGACTGATTCATATCTCCAAATTACAGTAAGTCATCATACGTAAGCATAGCCATTTATAACCGAAGGAGGTTACAAATGAAGATACAAGGCTGCTAAGAAAATGGTATGAGCTGTCATTGAAAAAAATTATCTTTCTGGAAGGTATACAGTGAAATGGTCATGTTTATATATGATGTAATACTTTTTTATAATTTGAGTATTTAATCTGTTGACGAGCAATATGTAAGAAAGCCCCCAAATAATGTTAAAAATAAGCCATGAGGCTTACGCAAACCTTGTATTTTTGTAGTGAAAACCCAGATCAAATGATTGCAATATGGCAGCAGCAGCATTAGAAGAGAGACAGAGACAGACCAACCACTCTCAGATGTGTCTGTTTGAGGCAGTGTCATGATACACCTACTATACGAAAATCTGAGGCAGGAGTAGAGAAGAAATTTGAAATACTGATGAATGTTTTCAAATTTGTAGGAAACACATTAGAAAACATTTGACTTGTATACAACTTCATGAAATTACAGATAGTCAAAAAACAGGGCTAAGGTAATAGGGTACGTTCTACTGTCTTGTAGGGTGGCTAATAATACTCACAATATCAGAATATCATATAAACTAAAAATCACTTTGATAATTTAGGTGCCTGTTCAAAAAATATCTACAAATATTGATGGAAGTTACACATCCACATAGTGTGGGGAAAAAAAAAAAATCTCAGTAAAGTACAATTTTTACAAGTATTTCAGTAGTGACTGAGAGAGTTTGCTTTCTGTACAAGCTATAGGCAACAAGTGAAATATTTTGGAACTTTGGTCCGAATAAGGTAAAAAAAAGTCAATCCTACTATAGTACAATTTGATGTGGCTGAAAGCAAAACCAGAACTCTGGCAAAACTTCAGTTTCTTTTCAATTTAACAGTAGCACTGAGCACTAAAGGTGCTAATTTTTTATGTTGTTATTTTGTTTTTGGTTTTGTTTTTGCTTTCCCCCCCCCCCCCCCCCCTATTTTGGCAGCAATTAGTTTCTTATAGTCCTTTTATATCTTCCAGCTGCTGTTCAAGTCTCTTGGCCTTAACTGCCTCTTAAATGTTTTTTTTCTGTGGGGAGTAGTAAATAAAGAACAATATAGAAATTTTATTCAGGAGTTCCTACTTACTTTTTTATTTCTCAGAATATATGAATAATGAATTAAATTAAAAGGCTTAAAATACCAAATGGATAAGAAGTAATGTTTGTTAAGTGGTTTGCTTATGGAATTCATTGTTATGACCCTTTCAAAGTCCTATTCTAAACAATTATTTCAAAAGCTGTGATTTTTTATTTTTAGGTGCACATTTAGTGCAGCTAAACTGCATAGAATAAAATAACGATACTGATATGAACCCTAATTGCTTGGGTTTATGAAGAAAAATTGTCTCATACAGACTGCATAATTGTCCTTCCTGGGTTTGTTACATGTTTTTGTGATAGAACAGGATCTCAGCACACAGGTCTGGATGTATTGGAACCTCTGTTTCAGTGATCCTAGCAGTAATGGCTTAGAGACATTGGAAGACTTCATAGTTTCATAAAGTAAGGGACCATTTTGACATTAGCACTAGTGGTAACTGGTGACAAGTCAAGTGACTGAAATTTGCATATTTTTGTTGTAATCAGCATGAAGCTTCTGAAACATAAGCAGTTTTTTCTTTTTCTGATTCTTTATCAACACACAATAACTGCTTATCTGTGTACACTTACTATCTTTCTCCTTTTGCTACAATTCAGTTTTCTGGTATATGTCCATCTTTTCCATAAGACTCTAGCAATTTTCAAATTCATTTTGAATATCTGTATTCAAATGCAGATTTTGTCTTTGTAGCTGGGACCAAGTAGAAGGCATCTTTGAAGAAATGCTAATAAGAGTACTGTGATAAGGCACTGCTCCTTAAACATACCTTCCTTCTTAAGAACATTTCTTTGAAATCTAGACTAAAAAAAATAAACCATTTTCCTCTTATCAGCATGGCTTTAATGTTCTCAGAATAGCACATCTACAGAAAAGCAGAAAAGTTGATGGGTGATAGTGAAATGTTCATTTACTATGCTGAAGGTAGGAGGGTCTGCTTTATTCCAATCCATAAAGGGATTTTGCAAGAAACACCTATTTATGTCCCTTTTCTTCTCCTTTATTATTTAGCTGACTGAAATGACACACCAGCCCTGGGCACATGATAAACAGTGCTGAAACCTGGCTTATCATCGGCAATGTAGAGATGCAGAATACTGTGGCAAGGAAATTACTTGGATGGAAAATGCTGTCAGGGTAGCTTCAGATCTGATGTGTAGAAATGTCTTTAAAAAAAAGTAATGGATAAAAGAATGTAAAGCCTGTAAAGGACATTTGTGTGAAATCTGAGAGAACCTGAAAAACTGCAGATCTTGAATGGTTCTGTCACTATAAGAGAGAAAATTTTCTTCATTGAGAAAAGATCACTGAAGAGAAAAATGTCATGCACAAGTCTACTCACATGACACTGTGTGATTTGCGGCACACAAGTGTACTTAACAATTGCAAGACAGATTTAAGGTTAAAGAAAATTCCTAATAACTATTATTCTCTCTTAAAAGCAGGTAAAGTTCTTTTAACTGCATTTGGTATCATTTTTAATATGGATCTATTAGAGCTAAGTTGGTAGAGATAGCTCAGTCATCACAAATTACTTTTCTGTCTGATGTTCAAGCCTTTGATGGCATACTTTTTGTTTGAATTGAATTTTGGAGTGACACTAAGCATGTTAATTAGATTCTCTTTGTGCTCTAAGAGGGAGGCAAACCAGAAGGGATCATTTTTAACATTTCACTTGAGCACTGTTTGCAGTGCATATATCTCTTTCCTCCAATAATGCATCTAATTAGAAGTAGACATTTCTAGCATTGACATGTTCACTATCTAATCTGAGTTTGCTAAAGGTACGTGTGGCCTTTGGATAATAAGCACCTAGCGGAGAGTAATGTTTTAAAATGAATAAAAAATACTATCCTGAGTGTCTTATTTAAATGTTAATATATTCTATTACAACAACACTGTTTTATAACATTGCAACTGCACGGCTACTTGACAAGAACAGAAGTATAGCACACATCAGCTAAACAGGGAAAATATTTAGGTTGGCTGATCCTTGTTTCACAACCATGCCTTTTTTTTTGTGGTTTTTTTTTTTTTAATCTTTTTTTACAAATGGAACGACATCAGGGGTGTCAGCAATAACAAGGAGAGGAGGCAAAGGGCTTTGCCTGCTTTACTCACAGTTGCTGAAGTGTACTGGTAGGGCCAAGTCCCAGGAGGCATCACTGCCTATAAGCTTTGCCAGTACTTACGTTGGCACTCCTGTCATTTGGAACAGTACTAGGTGTGTTAGTAGGTGCACCTGAGGAGATGAGGACAAACATATTCCTCTATAAACATTTTCCTATGGCTGAGAGTAAAGCAAAAAAGACCCTACTCCATCTCCTTGTTCATGCTTCTACTTCTGCTGCCAGGAGAGGTTTGGATGTGGAGTCTGACCCAGGGACTGCCTGGAACATTACCATCCCCAGTGCCTCAGGGCCAGCTAAGCAGTCAGCCGGAGCAGCCAATTGCTTCTCACACTCAGAGCCCACCCTGTCAGCTGTCCAGTGCTCCCTATTTAGTCTGATGTGGTGACTATCAGACTGAGGTCTCCAAAGAGGATGGTGGCAGGAAGTTGAGGGATAGCAAAAATGTTAACCGTGTGCACACATACACTAAAAAACTAACCTGAAAAGGAGGAAAAGGAAAAACCAGTGGAAGAGAGAACAGAGTAATGAAAATAATGAAAATAATAACTGTACCATTGAACGGTAACAAGGCACGAGAAAGAATGAGGTAGAACAAAACAAATGATGTAAAGAAAATAAAAAAAAAAAGCCTATAAAATGAAGAAAAGTGGCATTTATTGTCATGCTTATAAAGGCCAACAAGTTCAGTTTGCAGCTACTGGGAAAGTTTTAAGGTATTAGAAGAGTATAAAAAAAGTGCAAGGAGAAAATAGTGAGTTAAAACCTTTGCAACTTGCCCACATTGGCAGTGTTTGGAAGTCAGGGGTTTGGTGCAGCAGGTGGCACAGCTAAGCAGGTCCTTCTGGAGAGCTGCCTTCTCCCAGCAGGCAGCGTGTCAAGGAAGAAATCCAGGCATTTACCACTAACAGAAAGATTATGGATCTACTAGAGAGAAGGGATCTGACAGCTGTGAGAAGATCTAGCAGAAGGGAGACATAGAAAAATTAAGCCCCAGATGAGAGAGAACTGAGGTCAAAACAGGAACAGATGTGTGCCAAAAATAGGACAAGAAAAAGATAGATGCAAAGGACTTTGCAAGTAGACATATAGCAGGGAGCAGGGAGAGGCATCTTATTAAAGAAGAGATGGAAAAGCAGTGATAATGCAAAAGGAAGAAAAAAATTACAGTGCATTAAGAATCCTCTTCCCTGTCTTTTAATTCAAGTCATTCTTATTTAGCTCTAACTAAATCACCCCTTGAATCCTCAACCTGTGTTATTGCTTAGAAAAGAAATGAAACTTATGTAAAGGGCACCAGGGCAGACATTACTGAATGCCACTGCAAACTCAAGATAATGGCATTGGGGGAATTAGTAAAGTGCAGTCTACATTTAGTTCTAATTAGAGAAAAGATAGCAGCCAAATTGCTACATAAAGTTTAGATAGAGAATTCAAACAAATTACAGAAATTGTGGAAATACGTAACTTTTGGGTTGTATAAGATTCCCTGACTTTCCTCTAATGTATCTGCTCCATTCTGCTGTTTGTTGTCCCTAATAATTTCCCAATGCAGTATGGGAAACCAGCCCCTTTCTTGGTGGTAGGCTAGAAGCTCACCTCAGTTATACCAGCATCTGAGTCCCCAGCAAGTACCTGGCTGACGGTTTCCATGGGGCAGTCCTGGTAATAGGAGGCTGTTTCTGGCAGAGGGACAAGGAATGAGAGTGAACTTCCAATAGCAACCAAAAGAAAGAACTATAACCAACCCATTCGAACTTACTTAGCTTTTTTCTATCACAAACCCAAAAGTGTTGAAGGAAAAGTATCTATTCAGCAACTTACTCATTCTTTCTGCAACATCTCTAAAGAAAATACTCCTGAGCTGTAGTGACTTTCTAGGCACGTCTTTGAGACAGAAGGGACAGTGTGGGGGAAAAAATGGAGTCAGAATTCTTATTTGCTTGAGAATAGATCCTGGGAGACCATCAGAGCTGAACTGGCAAGGTGGATGGAGAATCTAGACATTTTTCTTTTGTGTTTAGAAATAGAGCAACAGCACTCAAAAACCTGTTTTTTTAACTTCTACATATTGGTATGCAGTTACTAGTGAATGTCACCAAATGTTTATCTTGGTATTGCCAATGAATTCCTCAGAAATAGGCTTGTGACTGCCAATTAACTAATTTTCTTGTTTCACTTAGCTTGGTATTTAAGGCAGACCAACTTTCCTCTCGGTTACAACCCCAAGAGCAGTCTTACAATGCTGACACATAATGGCAACAAACTCACCCCATGAACAGATTTTGGGGGCTTATTGAGGTACAGTGATTTGAAATCACTGCATAGATAAGCCTTCTGTAACAGCAAGAAGAATAAATGTTTTTTTCTCTGTCTTAATATCTTATTCTGGTTGCTACCATTACTAGCTTTATGCCATGCACGGTTCTCAAAGAACCATTTGAAAGCAGTTTTACACGGTTTCCTATGCTCCCTTTCTGTTATATTCTCATGTTTACAGCAGTTTCTGCTGTTATTCCCTCTAGCAGTCTGGTTGTTATTTTGCTTTTAAATTTCTTCAAGGGATTTTCAGTAAGCTGTATGTATAGTTTTTCATCAGATAGAAAGAGGACAGTTGGCAGATTGGCAGATTCATTACATGTAAAAATAGCATTTTATTTTTATGGCAGTGCTATAAAATAATCAGTACACTCGTGCTAATTAACAAAGTTACATTGGTAATTAACTCACCCAAATGGCTGGTCTACATATGTGTTCTTCATTTTACATGGGAACATTTTCCTTATTAATTTGTCTAGATTTGTAAGCAGTTCATTAGCAGCTGATCCAATAGCAGTCAGCCATTTCATGGACCTTATCTTAAGGGTAGGTGGGGACCACAAAAAAGGCTGGTTTATGATATAACTCTGCCCTTCAGTCTGAATTTATAAACCCCTTTCCACTTGTCTCTGAGCCCTTATATTTAGGACTGTGTAACTTCTTTTAGCAGCTACAGTATTGTTTCTATGGAAAAATATGTGTGGGCAATTATAGACAGCCCTGAAAAACATCTAGTGCAAAAAGTTGGGATTCTTTTTTCAGCTTTTTTACTTCCTGTAAGAGGCTACTCCTGTCCTTAAACAAAACAATGATTATCAGGAGGGAATGCAAGAGATGACACTTCAAATTTGTGAGTGTGATAAAAGGAGGATAAAGACTATTCTCAGAAAAACGCGTGATGTGTGCTGTACAGCCGTGGTGCTTCCAACTTCAACTTTGTTAAGGCAGTATAAAAAATGACAAACAAATATAGTGGGGTTTTTTTTTTGTTTGGTTTTGGTTTTGTTTGGTTTTGTTTTGTTGTCGTTGTGGAAAAAGATGTGGTAGAGCTAGTAAGGACAGTCAGAAGAAGAGCTTCCCTACAGGATGTTTCACATACAGGACCAGTGAGAATAGTACCAAGGAGGAGATAAAATGAAACCTCGACAGCTCTCTTCTCTTAAGTTTTTAGTAGCAACAGAACGGATGCCTTTTTGCTAAAGAATGGTCCAAAGAGGAGTAGGGTGAGAGAAACTCAAAACCAACAATGGTAGAGCACTTGTGTACAGTGGAGGGAAGGGTCCAAACAATGATTCATATGTGTCAAAAGGATTCTGTACTTAGGGCTGTTACAGAGCATGGCAATACTTTGTATGTAGGCTAAAATGTCTGCCTTTGCACCTTGAGCAAATATGCATGAGTAGCAAAATAAAACATACACCAACATAATATCCCTGAGCAGAAGTCTGCATCATGATTGCATTACTAATTCACAGAATTGACTGTTCTTGGCAAATATTCCATTAGGAACTCCTGACAAAGCTTTCCATAACTATATTTCTGACATACTATTTCTTGACACACATGCATGAGAACTGCCAGAGCTGCATGGGCTGTTCCCTGTCACTGTGAATTGTGCACACGATCTGAGCACGGTGACTCTGGAACCAAGCTTTTCTTTGGGTAACCTATTTTATTGCAGATCCCATGCCTTATCATCAGATCCACATAAGCACATAGTTTATACCAGCATTTGCAGGCTCTTATAGAGAGTCTACAGCTTTGCATACGTGATGTTTGAAGACGCTGATACAAAAGGAACTTTCTTTGCTTTTTGTGTCACCTATTACATGTCAAAGTAAGCAGGAGCCATGTAATCTAAAAGCATCTTTGTGTCCAGGCATCTCATGAGCTGTCCATCCTGAAGTGCTACCAAATTTTCATAGCTGTTACAGACAAGAAAGTTCTGTTTCCAATAAAGCTAGTGAGAAAAATAGTTAGGAGGAAGAGCACTGACATAGGACTCTTTCTGCCTCTGTTCCCTCACCCATCCTATCCTAATTAAGCTAACTACTGGAAGATTTGGTGGACTAAAGAGTCATTTGAAAACAGTAAAGATGTCAAGAGTTGTTCTTTGCGTAACATCACAATTAAGTATGTTTATATGATACATAAAGCTGGAGTCTAGTTTTGAGCTTTAATTTGCCTCCAGTTCAAATGGTTGAAATATGAAGGTCTCCAGGCACTCATGGACCTCCTGATTAACTAATTCTCCCCCTAACTAAAGTTAATTCATCCCAATTATAAGCTGGAGGAGGCAGAGAGCTGAGAGCTATTTGAAAGAGCTCTGCTTATGCACTGGAGGGAGGCATCAGGAAAAGAGAACACTCAGCCCTAGGGACCCTGCAAGTCCATGGGGAGCTAAGGGCAGTTACTGCTGTTGTGTCCATGTCCCCCAAGCTGAGCAAAAAGCCACTAGTCCAGGACAAGCCTCTTCAGCCAGTTCTGGGAACCGCATCTGGGGACTCGTCCAGTCCTGTTTGGGCCACTGAGCTGTAAGCGTATGTTTTCTACCTGATGCCTGTTCTTAACTGCAAGGACAATGTCAATCTGAAATTTATTATATATTTTTAACGTAGCTCAGGATGGACTGAAGGGGAAGCGTGGTCCCAATTCCAGAAATGTAGAGCATTGAACTGCATTTTAGTGGCAAGCACCACTAAGCAATCTGCCTTGCTGCTGAGTAAACAGCCTATGACTCAAATCACCTCTGTTTGAAGACAGGAGCAAAAGGTTCTGATCAGGAAAAAATGTCTGGTGAATTGGCTTAAGTTCTTTCTCACCCCGACTTTTAGGTCTTGAACTATTTGATATAAATGACCAAATGCTGGGCCAATTTCAGTGCACAGCCAAAAATGCCTCAGGGAAGGATTTTATCTAGTGTTATTTATATACATTTTTAGACAATTGTGCTATAATGAGTATCTTCAATACACATAGCATGTGGAGTTCCTCACCTGAAGGGTGCTTATGCTAGCTAGAAGCCGTTTCAGCCTTTGGAGAAATGTTCAGTCCTGAAGACTTGTTTTCCTTGTGTAAGTCTTAATTTTATCTCTTGGTGGTGAATTCATTATGCATGGATTCTGAAAGCAGCCTTTGCAAAGCCCTATATACTTCATTTGTAATATACTTTGTGAGAAAATTTCAGTGAATTTCAGCTGAAAAAATGTCAATGGACTTCAGAAACAATCTAAAGCTTGAGGAAAGGGAGTTTACAAATAGCCATACTTGGGAAATGAAGCTTCTGTGAAAACTGTAAATACAGGAAATGTATCTAGACAAGAAAACTTGTCTTGAAAGATAGTTAAGGTATAGAGATGCATAAGAAAGTCATAGTTCACGTAATATATGGCTATAGCAAATAGTTCTCACAGATGTATTAATAGTTTTCAGTATTTTGAGTTTGCTACCCATCCACTATGGAAGGTTTCATAAAAGAAATGTCCTTTAAAGTGCAGTTGTGTTCTGAACTATGGGTGTGGGGAGTTTTGGACTCATTCAGTGATTTCTGTATTTAGTATGCATTGTCAACACAAGGCCTTTTTTTCCATTTGCTCTACCCGTGGTTTACATGCAATCTTACATGTCCTTAACACCTACATTCTCCTGTACTAAATAAAACTGTCCCTGGCACAGAGCAATCTGTTTTTCATGGTTTTTTTTTTTTTTTTTTTTTCTGAATTATAGTTCTGATTTCATTGATCTAAACCCCTTAGTGGTTTGGTTGCACTCGGTATCTAACAGGAAATTTGTAAACATTCCTGTTAATAAGAAACAGATATACACAAATCTCCCCAGATCACTTGAACTGAAATAACAGAAATGATGAACAAAATGCATTTTTAATTCTTCCATCAGAAAATTGGACTGTATATGCCACAGGGAACCAGACCCACTGAGGGAAGCTGTCTAATGTTTATAGTGTAGGTTTTGAGAGTAGTGGCATATATAATTGAAATTATGTTTCAGGGGGACCTGTCATAATACTCTTGGCATATGGAATAACATTCACTTAGTGAATGATTTGAAACCACTGTCTTTTTCATCATATTAAGCATCCAGATGTTCTCCATGTTTGTGTTCTTATTTGCAAAGTACAGACTGTCCTGGGTTTACCAGTAGCCATTTTTCTCCTTCTTAGTAGCTGGTGCAAGCTCAGTGTTTTGACTTCCAGCCTGGGCACAGAGCTGATAACACCGATGGTTTTTAATTGTTGTTAAGTAATGTTTATTCTGGCCAAGGACTTTGTGAGTCTTATGCTCTGCCGGGGACAAGGGGAGGCCGGGAGGAAGCAGAGACAGGACGCCTGACCCAAGCTAGCCAAAGAGGTATTCCATACTACAGCACATCATGCCCCGGGAGGCAACTGGAAGTTACCTGGAAGGGCACGGTCTCTCTTCGGGGGAGTTGAACTCGTTTGGCGGTTGTATCATATTCTCTGCTTGTTATTTTCTCTTATCATTATTGTCATTGGTGGTAGCAGCAGTGATTTGTGTTATACCTTAGTTACTGGGCTGTTCTTATCTCAACCCGTGGGAGTTACATTCTCTCAACTCTCGTCCCCATCCCTCCGGGAGCGGGGAGGGTTGGGGGTGGGGGGGGGAAGGAAAGAAAGAGGGAGAAAAAAAAAAAAGGTTGGAGGGGGAGTGAGTGAATGAGCTTTGTGGTTGGGTTTAAACCACAACAGAGACACGCTATTGCTGTTTCAGAATAAGGTATAGAAATGGAAATGAAGCAGGTATTTTCTGTCTGCATGTGGAGTTTTTGCTACCTATTTGTGATGAGATCGCAATGCTGTCGTGGTTTCAGCGGTGGCAGTCATTTTTCTCCTTCTTGGTGGCTGGTGCAGTGCTGTGTTTTTGACTTTCAGCCTGGGAACAGTGCTGATAACACCGATGTTTTTAGTTGCTGCTCAGTAATGTTTACTCTGACCTAATGTTTACTCTGACCTAATGTTTACTCTGAAACTTCGTGAGTCTCATGCTCTGCCAGGGAGGAGGGGAAGCTAGGAGGAAGCAGAGACAGGACACCTGATCCAAGCTAGCCGAAGGGGTATTCCATACTACAGCACGTCATGTCCAGTATATAAACTGGGGGCAGTTACCTGGAAGGGCTAGATCACTGCTTGGTTGGACTGGGTATCAGTTGGCGGGTGGTGAGCGGTTGTATTCTCTTCCCTTGTTATTTCCCTTATCATTATTATTATTGGTGGTAGCAGCAGTGGTTTGTGTTATACCTTAGTTACTGGACTGTTCTTATCTCAACCCATGGGAGTTACATTCTTTCGATTCTCCCCCCCATCCCTCCAGGAGCAGTGGGAGGAAGAGGGGGAAGTAAGCAAGCGGCTGCATGGTTCTGGGTTGCTGTCTGGGCTTAAACCACTACAGATGCAAACATTTGCAGGCTATCATGTAGGGAGATAAACTTTCTATAAAAGTTTTAGATTTGTCTGTATCATAATATTCTGTTTTGCCATAAAATTTTATTTCCGTATAAAGTGTATAAATAATGTTTGTAAAAGCATGCAGAAGTTACACAAAGTACTACAACATGTGACCTCTAATTAAATGACAAATCTGTTATTAGGGTGATGGATATCTCAGGAGATTGGAATAAAACAGAAAACACAATGATAGGCATAGTTTCAGCTGGAATTAATCCAAGGCAGCAGTGCTAGGAAATGGTACATCATGAAGTGGGAGACAATGGCTGAGAAACAAGCTTTGTATCCTCAGATTCCAAAGTTATCTCCCCAGTTTTACAACTAATGACTGTGGTAGCATCTCAGAGAAGATGGCAGTGTTTGTCAAGATGCTGGTAATACACTATCCTTTCCTTTATAAAAAGAGATCCTGCTACCTAAAAGTTGACATGAAAAATATGGGTTGCATAAAATGCCCAACTCATCTGGCCATCCTCTGAGAATAAATTTAGTGGCAGAGAAACAGTAAGAATCAAATTTTAGGATTGTAGTGTCCCCATCTTTCACATGGAAAACCCTATTATTGATATAATATGATACGATAATATATCTGTTGAATGTGGTATATATTTAGGTCTAGAAATGTCAGTAAATTGTATCTGTATAGTGAACAGTTTCTGGAATCAAAAATATGCCTGTTTTTTTTTTCCAAATCTCAGTAGAGCAAAAGGCTTAGAGCTTTTTGGCACATGGATGTCAACAGAAGGTTTGATGCAAGGGAATTCTAAATACATGGAATAAATACAACTGAAATAATCTAACAGTGAAGTAGGAGGCTGTAGTTCTACATCTGTTGTTCTGATCTCACCAGAAGAAGCTCTCCATGGCACAATTTCTACCATATCAAGTAACTTGACTAAGTAATGCAACGTTTAATATTCATTCAGAGGCAGTGGCCAGAAAGGAGCAAAGTTATTTTCCAGTTAGACATCTGTCTGTACAGTCCACACAATTTTACCAAACCCTCAACTTTAAGTATGCTTTTTTGAACTGTATATAATCATACTGTAAAAACTTACAGTCCCATTAAAACTGCCAGATAAGAGGTATTCTCATGTTATAGCAGCCTTCCTGATAGAAATTTGCATCTTAATTCAGAGTTGGATTTCTCTCATGATAGATTTCAGAGATTGGGTACTCTTAGGGCTGTCTTTGCCAGATTTGATAAGCAACATTTTTTGGACTTTTTTATGTCTGCAAAAATCTGTGCCATTCTGAAACATTAAACCAATTGCTTCCACTTCTCAGGAAACTGTTCCATTTGTCAGGGTGTATAAAGTATTGGAGGAGATCCCTACCAATCTCCTGCTGCAATGCTGCTGTTTTCACTGAATCACAGGAGAGCCTGAGGGTGACTCCAGAGGCTTTGTCCTTGGGGTTCTGCTGGGAACAGGCACACTAGTGCTTTTGTAAAGACAGGGATCAGCTCTGCCAGGAAGATGGATTTTGTTTCTTGGCACAGACCCAAATATGCCCAAACACACTTCTTGCATAAATAAAAGGACTCCTGACTGTCCTGCCTCTATTGGTGGTAAGGGTTTATACCCAGTAATTCGTCCTCAGATATCTTAGTTGTCAAAGTGGTAATGTGTGTTGGTGAGGTCAGGGATGTCAAGGCTGACATCATGAAGGTGAGTGAGTCTGTTTCTGGAGGACAGACATGTTCAGTGCTTGGCAGAACACCCTGCCAAAGAGGAAAACATGTTTTTGCTGCTACTGGATCTCAGCCATTCCCAAGATGCTCCAAGAGGGTCAAGGGAAGAGCCATGATGTGGCTGGGACTGCAGCTAGCTCCTGGAAACAGCTGAGAGTGGGACCTGCTGCTCCTCCTTTATGTTTTTTGGTCAAAACTATTTAGCATACTTGAATTTTATCTGAGTTTCCTAGAGGAAAAGATCAATCAAACGACCATATCCAGTGTTACGGAGTTCAGAAGGTGATTTTTAGCTAAAGAAAAAAAAAAAGTTTTCTGTGGAAAGTTATCTTTTTTTGAAGAAAAAGTCCATTTGAATCCCTGTAGACCTCATGTATTCAGAAAGAAGAATGCTAATGAGAAGAAAATGTTTCCTATTTGGAACTACTGAGCAGATGTTGTATAGAAATGTGACTAATAGTTTATATTAAACCAACCATTAAGACAAAAAGTATACTTTGTGGTCCCTACTGATTAAACATCTTCAGTCAGAAGAGCCTAGTGCCTTTTTGCTGTGTGGTAAATAGGGGTGATACATGAGCTATCAGAATTGAGTTTCAAAGTGATAATCAGCTTAAGACAATCTAGCAAAGAAAAGTATTTTAGGTGCTTCCTTTTTTTTTTTTTTTTTTGCCAGTGATTAAATAGGACATCACTCCTGGTTTAAACTTTGAATTACCTAAGTAAAAGTGCAAGGTTTTGAGAAAAATATATACATGACTTCTGTGTATCTAGAAAACATAAAATCATTTAAGAAATAGTTTTTATATTTCTCAGATACACTGCTGGGCACATTTAAGATCTGTTAGAAGTAGCACAAAAAGAAAGCTACTCATCTTGCTCAGTTGCTCTATGTTAGAATAATCTTTGCCAAGTTTCTGCAGAAGTGGTTTACTGTACTGTTAGTCATGCTAGAAATTCTAACTTATTGGAGCTCAGCAATTTTATGTTCAAGAAGTTCCTGGAATAGAAGGGAGATTTTCATAAATACATGATGGGGCAGATGCTGTACTGGTATCTGTTCAATGAAAATGGATACCCGCTTTGGCTCCTCATCTCTGCCTGTTTGAGATAATCACAGCGGAAGCGAGTGGTAGTGACAGGCCATTAAGTTTGGTACTGCCACACACTGGGAATTTTTTTCTCATGCTGCATTCTTTAATGCTGTAAACTTAGAATAAAATCAGAGGTGCACTGTCTGCAACAGCTTGAAAACAGTCTATATTTCTCAGTTGCTATCGTGCTTGATAAAGAAATATGGCAGTGGTCCATGGCAAATCCTGTTATCAGAATAGTGATGTGGTACAGTCCATTTGGTTGTGCTTAACTACTGATAAACAAATATACTTTTTATTCCCTCTACTTTCCCATCCCTGCTATGAGGTTCAATATTCAGGGCACTCACACTGCCAGCTTTATGTGAATCTAAACATGTTTACATAAAGTTAAACCAAAGAGAATGTAGAAAAGCAGTGGCGTAGTAAGCTTATGGGAAAGAAGGACTGAAAATAGTATTACTAGAAATACTTCTTCAGAAAATTTAACAGGATTCATAACTGTTTTGACTTTGCTGAATGCCTCACTCTTTATGAGACGCTCTTTCTGTAAATCAGCTTTTCTTTCCTCATCTCCTTCCATTCCTTTTTCTGTCTTTTGTTCCCTTCCTCTTTAGAAGAGACAGAAGAAGCAAAAGCCCTTTTGGAGATTAAAAGTACTTGGGTTGACAAAACAATGTTTGGAAGGAAAATTTGGTCCGGATAACTCTCCTTTCTTAGCCTTTTAATAACTGGGAAAAGAAAAGAACTTATGGTCCAAAATCTTATTATGTCACTGTCCAGACATCTTTCTGTAAAACTGAAGCATGGGTCTTTGTGTCAGACAACATTTTTGGGATTTGAAAAGCAGTTGCTGTAAAGACTGCGACACACTGTTTCTGATCTGAGTGCCATCTCTTTGCGTAGAAGTTACTTTCAACTACTTTCAGAAAGATACTTGTTTAGGAGTTATCTAGCAAATTAATAAAGGTAGTGAGAAAAAAGTCATACTTTTGAAGAAGATTTATGATCTGCACACTTTACAAACAAAATTGGGTCAAATGTCAGCCTTATAACTGAAATCTGGGATATTTTTTGCTTAATCAAGAGATAACATAGAAAATGCTTTGTTTAGTATGTAAGCAGTAAGTCACCACCTATATTTATTGTCCATGGGACATTAAATAGGCATGACTCCAACCTGAATAGGCTCTGAGACATGCAATGGCCCTTGCTTATTATTTTTAGTGTACTGATGGGAGCATGATGTTTTACAGTTAAATCTTGCTGTCTTGGTGTCCTGGGTTGAGCAGCAGCAGTCATTTTTTCTCCTTCTTAGTACCTAGTGCTGTGCTATGTTTTGCTTTTTTGGCCTGGGAACAGTGGTGATAACGCCGATGTTTTCAGTTGCTGCTCAAATGTTTGGTCTGGCCAAGGACTTTCTGAGCCTCATGCTCTGCCAGGGAGGAGGGGAGGCCAGGAGGAAGCAGAGACAGGACACCTGACCCAAACTAGCCAAAGAGGTATTCCATACCACAGCACGTCATGCCCAGGATGTAACTTGGAGGGACCCAGAGGGGGTAGAGGGACTGCAGGGTTGGAGGAGGTATCGGTCGGTGCTCGGCTGGGGGGAGTGGGGTGAGTTATCGGTCGGCTGGTGTTGAGGTGTTGTATTCTTTCCTCTTGTTATTTCCTTTAGCACTATTATTATTAGTGGTAGCAGCAGTGATTTGTGTTATACCTTAGTTACTGGGCTGTTCTTATCTCAACCCGTGGGAGTTGCATTTTTTTTTTATTCTCCTCTTCGTCCCTCCAGAAGCAGGGGGAGGGCAAGAAGTGGGGGGAGTGAGTGGACGAGGTTTGTGGTTGGGTTTAAACCACGACACTTGGTTAAAGGTATTGCCACTGTCAGTAGTCCACCTGACCCCCTGCTACACAAGATACTGTGGCATAAAGGCATATATACTCATCCTCACGTTCTTAAAGTGAAAATAATATGCTTGCTTAAACTGCACATGAAGATGGGCTTGAGATAAAGTTTCAAACTAATAATTCTTACATGTTGGGGTTTCGGATTTTTTTCCCTTTTTTGTTATCCTTTAAATGGTGGGTGCACAGATATGCTGAAAAAAATTAGTATAGCCATCCATCTGGGATCTTCATAAAACAAAACTTATCATGCTCTTTTTGCAAATATTCAAAATACTGTCCTCAAAAAAAGAAGTGTTTTAATGCCCTTGGCTATGACCTTATGACTCAGAAAATAGCTCTTTTTCTTTCCAAATGCATTGAAAAAGCCAAAGCATTATAAACCACTCTATAAGCTTTTATCAAGCTTTTGTTAGCAGCTCTTATCCATTTTATAAGCTTTTACGTGGTATATCTAGCCTGAATGCTGATAAGGATTAGCCTAAACCTGTTGATTTTACTCTTATAAATCACACTGTTAATAAATAATAAAACTTGTTACTAAAAGAACTGAGCCTTCACTTTTAAAACAATAAAAAGAATACTAGGCAGTATTGAGGAGTCCGGAAAGAGATGACAGCAATCAAGATTTGTCTTTGTTAACACTTGTCTTCATTAATAATTAATACTATAATAATGGTTCCTGGGAAAACAGCAAATCAGTTGCTGGAATGGAGAATCGCAAGGCCAATGAAGAAATAGATTTTCTTCCTATCTTTTTGGGCTCATTTTCAGGCAATTAGGCTGCAGGTACATTCATTTGATTGATTCAGAATTTTATTTTAAAATTCTGAAATTGATGAGCTATTTATTAAAGTCATTCTAAGTGGCAGTATAATTATGTGAGGGATTATTGTCTCTTCATTTATTTTTCTGGAGTGATTAGCTTGTGATGCTCTAAAACTCATTTATGAGAAGGACTTATATTTATAACGTTTTAATTAAAATTGGATTGGGAGGAAAATGAGAAATTTTACATTCAACACATACAGTTGTTTCAAATGTGTTTGACAGCAGTTGTCTTTTTATTAGCTTAGGATAATTAATTGGGGCATTTATGTACTAATATTTTTTAATTAACTTCAGCAGTGAGGTAATTAATTTAGTTACTGGTTGTCCAAGAAAAAAAAAATTGTGTGGTAGTTTAGCCAGCTGCTTTCGTTTCCCTGTGTTCTTCTTGGTTACAGGATTTTTTCAAATAGGCATTATCATTAGAAGGATTCAGAGGCTATATCTGTTGTATTAGAGAGGACAATTTCTGCATTTTTCCCATGGCAAACCAAGGTACAGTGTAAATCACACAGAGGGAGCAGAGCAACTGCATAGTCTTTACTTTGGAAGATGCTGTTAAATTACTCTATCCATCAACAGCAGTCACTCCTTTGCTTCTAAATTAAAAATGTAGATTTCTTTCAAAACATACCTTATCGCAACATTACTGAATATCTGATTTGTGTAAGAATCAGGTGTAAATGCTCGACACTGAGCAGATAGATAACTAAAAAAAAATAATAAAATACGTGTCTATGCAAAAACTTGGGTGAAAGAGTTTAGTTCAGAGTTTCCAAGAGATAGGTTTAGGATGCAGCATGGAGAATTATATGCAAGATACCTAATTCAAAAGCATTCTGCCTTTTTTTCCACATACTGAGTACTGACAGTGATGCATAAGGTGTTTGGGAACTTCCTGTGCTTGTGGTTTTGCCCATGTTTATTCTGTGCCAAAAAGTGTGCGCTAAAACTGCCCCTGAAAGAACCCTGATGTTTACTTGTGAAATATGCATGTTTCGTCACATTATTTCTACTGAAATGGCTGAGTTAACAGTGCTTGGTGAAGGACCATTCCTGGGGTCTCAGCAACCAGAAGACTCACTGTGTTAATAGTGGAAAAGTTGTGTTGAGAGTGGTGACAGTGATGCACCACAGCTGTTACCATCACAGCACATCAAGACTAATATGGTGGATGAGACCAAAGGTCTGTCTGTGGCAGTTGCCCACTGTGCCCTCTTCAGCAAAAGACTTGGCCTGTGGGTCAGGAAACGGTCACAAATGGCCCCCACTGCCACAGGAGGGCTGGGCATGGCTCTAATTCCTCCTGATATTCCCCCAGGCTCCAAGTATTTTCAGCTCAACAGCTTCCCAAGACATGTATGGTTTCTCATTAATTAATTTCCCAAATCCACACACCCCCCCCTTAATTCCTTGTCCTCTTGAATGATTTAGCAGGCCCTGTGACACTAGCCGCACATTTAGAATCCTTCAGGTGTCTTATCATGTCTTTCTGCCAGTTTTGAACTTGAATACCATGAGCTTTGTTTTACGCTCTTTAATTCTTAGAAATGATTTCCATCCTCTTACCAGGTTATAGGGCTTAATATATGATTGCTGCACTAATCTGCTCCTGCAAAACTATGTCCTCAAGCCTTGCAAGATGGTGGTCTGGAGTGAGATTCTCCCAGTTTACTTGGTTCTATTTAAAGAGTATTTGTTTAATTTCCTCTACTAATGAATGTGCCTAAACTTGTGTCTCATCAGTTCTTAACAGTTCTGCGCTTTAAGCTTTACTTGTATTAGTCAAGTAAGTAGACACAGTAAGATGTAGAAATGGAGTGATTTGGAAAAGAAACATACTTAAATTCCTGGAGTGCTTAAAATAACAAATTACATTGAACTCTGAAAAGCAGTTCTGTGAACATGATACTGGCATCTCTGACTCACAAGGACATCTAGTCTGTTTTGGGGAGGAAAGAAATACCCAGTCTAATGGTTTATTGACTTACAGACAGGTCAGGTCAGAAACCTGCACTCTGCCTATTTAGATGTAGGTAGCTCCGTACCGATCCCCCGCAGCAGCGTTAAAAGTGTAATTTTCTGTGTCCTTTTTTCTACCTTCTAACATTCAGTTCCTGTCCATGTGTGTTTCATTGCTCCTGTTCCTGAAAATTTTGCTTTGCCTTTGAGTGTATTAGAAATCCTGCTGGTGGAATGAGCCTACATTGTTGGGGTTTTTTGTCAGTAACAGACTGAACCAGTGTCAGCCATTTCTTGGGAAGTTACTGTCTGAAAGGAATGCTCGCCTCCATACTTCTAAACATTTACATGACCTCTCTCATACCTTTCCTCACTGATGTTTTTTTTTTAATTTACTCTGCTGAATGATACACAGCAGAGAACAGCTCATTCTTTGCAGCTGTTTTAATATCATCCTGTAAGCAAACCTTATGCTCTATTTATCTATCATTGTCAAAAAACTTTCAATGTTGCTCTTTTATTTGTAGCTAGCTAGTCCCAAACGTGATGTTAGTCCTAATAATTCATGCACCATCATGTCTCAGTGCCTAATATAAAAATTGATTACTTAAATTCATCAATGTTCCTGACATTCCCTTAAATATTCTCTTACTTTTTATCATACCTTAACTAAGAAGTTTCTTGATTGATTCATAAGCCTATTCCTAATCCAAAGAAGTGCAAGTGAGAAAGTCACATTTCTTATGTATTTACAAAGGGTAGAGATAGAGAGGTTGTTTCAGAAGGGCAAGAATGATTCTGTGTTTTCTAATCTGAACATCCTGGGGTTTGTTGGGTTTTTTTGCATACCATTTTTGAGAACGAGCTACTATCCGATGTGTTTTCACAGTTAAAGTGAAAAGACAGGAATCGAGTAACTCCTCAATATTTCTGTGAAGAAGTTTAATAAATCAAATGTCCAAAGTCTCATTTAAAGTCTAGTTTTCTATATCTGGGTTTTTTTTTTTCATTTTTTGTAGACCCTCCCTCCCTGCTTTATTCTTTTTTTCTTTATCCCTGTGTGTGGAAGCCGGTGCTAGTATTCGTCCACATGATGCGGTGATAAATACTGTAATTTCCCTTCTCCTGCTTGTTATTTATCTGATTATCCACAAAAATCTGAATTAGTATTCTTGATGGTTCATCTTTTTTTGATTAGCCACTGCTTCCTAAGCCATTTCCAGAATTAGTTTTCCAGGTTACTGGTCCTTTGATTGCATATTCTGTATGCTTTGTTCCTAAACCACAGGTATTTATAAACCTCTGCAGGGAATTAATCTAATTTACCAAGTGATCTGTGCAGTACAGTTGATCTGCTCTTAACTTTCTGCAACCATTGCCATATTCTCATGCTGTTAGAAAAGTACCATTATCCCTACTTTATTAGCTACATAAACATTTCGGTGCCGACACATAGTACATGTTTTGTGCTGCCACTGCAGTAGAAGTTGTAGGATGTGATCCTTACCATGTGTTAGCTCCAGGCATAGGTGTCATCTCAAAACTTCTTTTATTTTCCATACATATTTTAAAAGTGTTTTGGTTAGTGAGGTCATGGGGTATTTAGGAAGAATACCATACCTTAGCCATAAACTATCCAGAATCACAAAGGCTAGAAAATAAGAATGAGCTAAAAAATATTTTAAATATCCATCTACAGATTAATGGTTGTATTCTTGTGTAGCCTTTAAATAATGCTTTTCTTCAGTATCCCTGTCTCCAGTGTGTATCTAGTCACGCCAGAGGAGCATCATTCTGCATCTCTTCCACAGACAGGTCTGAGCAGTCTCCTGCCTAACCCTGCTTGACAACCACAGGACAAAAGTGCAAAGAGAGTAGAATGATTTTTTAATTTTTTTATTTTATTTTAATCATGTTGTGGGTGGAGTGCAGTGGCGGGGTGAGAAGGGTAGAGCATGGGTTGTATTTTTAAACAGCAGTGGTTGACACCTCCTTTAAATGCTTCCAGTAGCAGTAGCATATGAACACAGTGACTAACAGTCCCTGACAATTTCAGTTTTACTGCAGTTATTGCTTTGACAGGCCTTGACTTTCTGCCAATTCAGTTGGAAAGAGGCTTTACATCCCTTTTGCCCTAAGGGCTTTCCAGATTCTCTCTCTTTTTTCCTAAGCACATATTTCATTCTCGCATAACTCTGATTTCTCTAGAGTAGTGGCCACAGTCACCTCTTTTCTCCCCATACCGTGGCCACCTGTGCTGTCTCTGCTGTTAAATCATTAAGACACATACACACATTCTGAGAAAACAGGAGAGATAATTACAACATTAATTGATCTTTTGTCTCATTATATTTTTTTTTTAAACATCTGTCTTTGACTTGAACGAGATCTGCAACTGCTTGGAACTTCTAAACGTTAAGTGTAGTCAAGCTGTCTGTTAACAGCCGCCACCCATGACCATGACCATGTTGCCCTGAACATAGATGCAGTATTTCTGTAGTATGTTGGTCTCTTTAGGCTACATATAGGCTCCCAGTAAACAGCTAGACATGCTGGGTGATGGACAGTAGAGCCTCTTACCAATTCCTGGCATGGTGTCAATATAAAACAGGCAAAGCTGTGGGAACTTATGTTTGTTAGAAGAAACACGCTTTATTAAGGACCAATATCAAGATTCTCACTAGTTCATCGTGCCTTTTTCTTTTCAAGTTTAAGCCCATTACTGTTTATAAATATATATTATTTTTAGTTACTGAGAGAAATAAGGTTAATGAAGTTAGTCATGTCCACAAAGTACTTAAGCTCACGGGTCCCAGTTTAACATAAGCCAAGCGGGCAATTATCAGAATAGTAACAGTTCACAAGCTGGGCTAAAAGGAGCTGCTGATGTCAACTCATCTTTAAATAGTCAAATGTTCACAACGCGAAATCACATTGTCTTTTCTGCTCTGCTTTCTGGAAGTACAAAAACTACCTTGGCATTGGAGAATCGATTATTTTTTCACTCTGAATGGTGCTGCCAGGTCCAGGCTGGGTACTAGAAAAGTACTGTAAAAAGTACTGTAAAAAGTCCTAAAAAATGTGCTGGATATTAGAAAAGTGATGCCACCTTTTAATGTTTTTCATCTTGTTGATGGCTTAGAAAAACTCAGTGTCTGCCACCATCAGTCTATAGTGGAGCTGGAGTTCACTGGTAAAAGAAAAGTTTAACAGAAGAAATATCTACTTTATCTCCCTATTGTTGTCTTATAGTCACCTACTGGCAGAATATTTGTGAGAAATAAATTTTGTCTGCAGGTAAATAGATAGCTCAGGAGGGTTGTTTTTTCTTTTTATCCTCATGCATCAATACTTTGGTATAAAGATTGAATGTAAAATTTTAGGACAAACCAAAGGAACCAACACAACCCTTCCCCCACCCCAGCGATTAATTTCAGAGTTTCTATGAAGTCACAGAATGATTTTTACTTATGTCAGAGACATAGTTATCAATATGAATACTTTCTAGGGGAAGTTTTTAAACTGTCAGCAAAGTCCCCAGAAGCTAATTGTAGCATGAGTGGTCAGGTTTACAAACTTGCTGTTTTCCTTTGATAACCAAATATCTTCTGCGGAGTTCTCAGGTCTTTTGTGAGGTACCTTACCTAAGGAAACATTGGAAAGCCTGTAGAGAAAATGGTTGTGAACCGGGAAGGAGAGGGGGGAAGTTTTGGAGTAAAAATATGTATTAACTATTGGTACTCTATAATCATTATCTTGTGCAATAACCTAAAACCTGCCATTTGGCACAAAGAATAACGAATACAAATAGTATGTTTATACGTAGGAATTTTATTTATATCACTCTGGTGAAAGGGCTGGAAGTGGCTTCTCATTTGATAAATTTTTTAAAAGCATGTAACAGTGATAAAAATATATGAAACATACTAATAGGAATTTTAGCAGATTATTTATCATTTCTCAGAAGAAATCTGCTAGATGTGCTAAGATACTTTGGGTAACATACTCAAAACAACTGTCGAGATTCTCTTTTAGGATTTTTCCATCACTGAGGGACACTTACACCTTTCCTTTACTTTGTGGCTTACTATTGTCAGTAGATTTTCCTCCACACAGGACATTCTCCAAAGGATGGGTGCAGTACTAGAATTTTTTTGGGCGGGCCCAAGTGAGATTCAAATAATGTTCCATCATCTGGAGAGTCACAGTCTGAGCTAGTCTTCAAGCATATGCTGCCTTGACTATCTCCACTCTATTAATAGACATCTACAGGACATTTTGACAGTGGCTGTTAAAAACATCTGGCTGCGTGAAGACTGAATATGAATTTCATATTTTATATGTGTGCATATATATATATATATATGTATGTATATATGTTTTCTGGTATCGCAGCTGTGCTCCAGTTTGGAAGTGCATTTTTTATGTTACTCTGTATCAGTACAGAATTGTACTTTATAGCTCTTTGATTTTGAAATTGAAGATAAGGCTTTTCTGAGATATATATATTGAATATTCATTCACATTAAACTTTAAGTTTCAAGCAGAGTTTTATGTGGAGTAATGACATAAATTTCACTGAAGTAAAATGAAGAATTCAAAATATTTTATTAACCTGGGCTCAAGTAAGCTCAGTTCTAGTTTCATTTCAATGAGTATTCTGATCTGCTAGAGATGTAATTTGTTAGGCATAATTAACACTCTTCTCATAATTTTTATACAGGCATATATGTTAAATTTAAATAAAAACTCTTAAGTAACTGCAATAAATTGTCAGCTCAAAAATTCTCATTATAAAACAAAGCCTGTATCTTTTGCTGTTTGTGCCACCTGCAGAACAGAATAAACTAAAAGCCTCTCATATAAGTCTACAGGCTGCCAAACTTTTACCATCACTTTGATGTATATAGTTTTCACCAAGTATTGTCTGTTAGTGGTATGTCACTCCAGTATAGCTACATATTAATGCACAACATCTTCCTTCAGTAGTTCTGTTGTTGAAAAGGAATCTTAGTTCATCATGGTGTTTTGTAAATGCTGTAACAAAAAACAGAGGACTATAATATAACCATCTAATAAAACATAATGTAACAATATAATGAGCACTATAGCAGTCATCATTATGGCTAAGTGGCTAATGCATTTAAACCTATATGAACTTTGTGGTCACTGGCAATTTTGAAGAAAAATGTCCTAAAATGAAAAAATTACTGAAATAACCTCAAAAACCCCTCATAAAACCTATTTTAAGTTCAATAATTTCAAGTCAACCTCAAAACCTTCCTACTCTTTCAGTGATTTTTTTCTTTAGGACTTCTTCTGAATGTGCACGCAAAGCCCATTCAGCATAAAATGAGAATATGTAGGAAAGGGGATTTTGTGGCTATCTGCACTTCTGCAGTTTCAGACCTGCCAGGGCTCAGGCCGGTAGCCTAAATAATCCTCCACTGAGTTATGATCAGGTGCCTTATGCAGAGTCACAGAAACTGCCGAGGAATCTGATATATTCTAAGTCAGCATATGGCTGATGGTTTATTTTTTCTGCTCCATTCTTTTTTTTATTATGTTTGCTTTTCTACTTCTTTTTTAATTGTGAGTTGTATTTTGTTTATACGTATGGCTCATCACTGATGTATTTTAATGTTTACCGCATCATTTGGGAAAAATAGGATATTAAAGGCTATATAAATCTGTTTATGAACATGTTACTGAGTATAACTCTTTGCAAAGGGGAAAACATCCAAGATGTTTTAATTGACAGTTTGGTTCAAACTCATCCATCTCATTTGTGAATATCTCCACGTATGAACACCACTCACAATAACCCATTTGCAGCCACATCTTCACTGAGTCCATTTACATAATAAATTAGCAGACACGTGGGTGAGAGGTACAGTAAGCTTAGCAGTGAAAGCATGTTCATAAGCAAAGTGCACAGCAGTGATCAATGTTCATTTTCATGAGCGGTGTGCAATCTAACAAGTCACAGTGCAGAACAGAGGTGGTTATGTTACGTTACATGGTGAATGACCAGCTGTGAAAAATGGAATTTTCAGTGGATTTACAGAAGGCCAAAATATTGAGTTGGAGAGTTCACTTTCTCTTCCTCAGACTGAAAGACTTGCAAGCTATGATTTTCTCTTTTCTCTTTCTTCAGAGAGTAAAATGATTTTGAGTCAAATGAGGGAATTAAATACTTAAACACTGCCAACAAAACACATCTGCATATATTTGTTAGAATCTATGAATATAACTCATTTTCTATTCAACCTGACTTTTACTCTTGAGATGGTTTTGCACCTAAATGTGACAAACCATAGTGTTTGGGCCAACAGGGTAGAAATGCCTTGTTCTTTCATAGCAGAGTGTTTTCTTACAATCTTTCCCAGATTGAGAATTGTGAAATATTATTTTCAGTAAGTATTTTACTCTTAGGAAATCTGTGTTCTGAAGTGTAGCAGACATATCTTTTTATTGAACTAATACATACTCTAAAGACCAGATTTTCAGATAGACTTCCATAAGCATATGTGTAAGCTGACCATACAAATTTTATTTAGATGTACATAATTTCTCAATTGCTGCAAATTTATTTTAAGGAATTGAAATATGTGAGTTTGAGTACTGAAAGTATTATTTTACACTAGCAGAAGACAACTTCTGGCGAGTAGCGGATACTTAAAAACCTCAGTCAGTATGTGCTCTGAATACAAGACAGACCCAAATACTTTCTCAGAAAGCCCACAGAGAATCCAAACCAAGACTACTCTCACATGTCCTTATCGTACCTCTTTCTAACAGGGTATCTCCAGAGGATGGGGTTTAGATACGCCAGGAGACAGTATTGGAGCTTACTTTTCAGTCATACATAATGTAGTTAATAACCATGCCTTCCACATCACTTTTGCATCCTGTTTAAATGAGACTATTGCATACTTTTTTGTCCATTTTAAGCTAAAATATCTAGTGGCTTAATAACAGCCCTTGTTCTTTAAAATGTACTTAGAGATCCAATTTAAGATGCTAATTTGCTTAAGGATGGAGCAGAACTACTTTTCCTTCTTGATAAAAGCTCTTTCTGCATTTTAATCTCCTAATCAATGGTAATAAACTATGGAAATATAGAGGTATAGTAGTTTTTTTTAAGAAGGACATTCCTAACAAAAATAAGCCACATTTTAAGATGCTCTTCCAGCATCTCAAGTGTTTCAGTTCATACAGTCAAAAAGTCTGACTCACTGACACCCACGGGCAATCAGATCAGTGACTGAACTCAAAGAATGGCCTAAAATAAACATGCAGCCTAAGACAGCTGCACAAACAGTTTATACCTGTTCAGTGGTACAAAATTTGCTTTTGCAGTGAACATGAATATTTTTCTAGTTGTATTGGCCTGTTTCGTGTTGCGGGTTTTTGTTTTAGGTTTGTTTTCCAAAAGTGAGACAGCACTGGCTGTATGCAACTCTCAGAAAATTGGCCAGGCTAATGAAAGAGCCTTCCATTCAGGCAAGGCTCTCAGTCCTGCAAGAAGCCTATGATCCCCTAGGTTACTCGCATGTACAGTGCTCGCAGCCACATAGCAGGCAGCTTGGAAACTCAGAGCTGCAGCAGGGAAATCAACTTCATTTCAACTCCATGGCAGGGAGCCAAAAAATCCTACAAGTCATGGCCTGAGCAAAAACCTGAGTCTCCTTTAGAAACATATGCAGTGTGCTTCTGGATTTGTCAGGCCTTTAATTACAGATCACGAGCAAATTAAGTGAGATCCCAGGCACCCAAGCAGCTTGCTAGATGGGAAACCAAGTATATTTCCATCAGAAAGCTGCCCAACCTTTGAAGTAATTCATAGAATCATAGAATCATAGAATAGTTAGGGTTGGAAAGGACCTCAAGATCATCTAGTTCCAACCCCCCTGCCATGGGCAGGGACACCTCACACTAAACCATCCCACACAAGGCTTCATCCAACCTGGCCTTGAACACTGCCAGGGATGGAGCACTCACAACCTCCCTGGGCAACCCATTCCAGTTTCTCACCACCCTAACAGGAAAGAATTTCCTCCTTATATCCAATCTAAACTTCCCCTGTTTAAGTTTTAACCCGTTACCCCTTGTCCTGTCACTACAGTCCCTGATGAAGAGTCCATCCCCAGCATCTTTATAGGCCCCCTTCAGGTACTGGAAGGCTGCTATGAGGTCCCCATGCAGCCTTCTATTCTCCAGCCTGAACAGCCCCAACTTCCTCAGCCTGTCTTCATACGGGAGGTGCTCCAGTCCCCTGATCATCCTCGTGGCCCTCCTCTGGACTTGTTCCAGCAGTTCCATGTCCTTTTTATGTTGAGGACACCAGAACTGCACACAATACTCCAGGTGAGGTCTCACAAGAGCAGAGTAGAGGGGCAGGATCACCTCCTTCGACCTGCTGGTCACGCTCCTTTTGATGCAGCCCAGGATACGGTTGGCTTTCTGAGCTGCGAGCACACACTGAAGCCGGCTCATGTTCATTTTCTCATCGACCAGCACCCCCAAGTCCTTCTCCACAGGGCTGCTCTGAATCTCTTCTTTGCCCAACCTGTAGCTGTGCCTGGGATTGCACCGACCCAGGTGTAGGACCTTGCACTTGTCATGGCATCAGCCCACCTCACAAGCGTGTCAAGGTCCCTCTGGATGGCATCCCTTCCCTCCAGCATATTAACTGAACCACACAGCTTGGTGTCATTGGCAAACTTGCTGAGGGCGCACTCAATCCCACTGTCCATGTCAGCGACGAAGATGTTGAACAAGACCGGTCCCAACACTGATCCCTGAGGGACACCACTCGTTACTGGTCTCCAGCCAGACATTGAGCCATTGACCACAACTCTTTGTGTGTGGCCGTCCAGCCAGTTCTTTATCCACCGAGTGGTCCATCCATCAAATTGGTATCTCTCCAGTTTAGAGAGAAGGATGTCGTGTGGGACAGTGTCAAGCATTTTACAAAAGTCCAGGTAGATGATATCAACTGCTTTACCCTTGTCCATCAGTTCTGTAGCCCCACCATAGAAGGCCACCAAATTGGTCAGGCAGGATTTCCCCTTAGTGAAGCCATGCTGGCTGTCACCAAGCACCTTGTTGTTTTTCATGTGCCTTAGCATGCTGTCCAGGAGAATCTCCTCCAAGATTTTGCCAGGCACAGAGGTGAGACTGACTGGTCTGTAGTTCCCCAGGTCTTCCATTTTCCCCTTCTTGAAAATGGGGGTTTTATTTCCCTTTTTCCAGTCATCGGGAACTTCGCCTGACTGCCATGATTTCTCAAATATTCATCAAAATTCACCAAATTCATCAAAACAACCATGTGTTTCTACAGTCTCTACCTCAGCAAATTAGTATTGTTGCACTGACAAACTGGCATCCAGCTTTATTGATATTAACCTTTGATTTACATAGAGTCTTGCACATTTCAGAGCAGAGTTCCTGTTCTGCAATGAATACCACTGAAGGAGGTATAACAGGTTGCCCTAATGAAACGATGACATATATTGCCTTTACATTATGCTTTAACATATTGCCTGAATCAAAATACCCCCTCCTTTCTTTTTCTCCTCCTGTTTCGTTCCATGTTTGTAATTTCTGGGATAAGAAGTCGTTACTTCCTAACAGCAGCATGCAGTTGTGGCTTTAGATGAGATGGCAAAATCTTGTGTTTATTTTGCAAAGGACTCCCTCTTTCTGCCAGTCCCAGTTTCTGAAGTTTAACAGCACAGTAGTTGCTTTGATGAATAGCTAAACTGAAATTCCTTCTAACCAGGTATCGTACTGCTCACCAGTAGCTGTAAGGAATGTATGGGAATAAGGCACATAGTGATGCTTCCTCTGAAAAAGTAGTTGCTTTGAACACAGGGTGCAGCATGCAATGACCTGAGATGATTCCAAAACCACAGGAATTTAATCAGACAGGTGGGGACTAAGTAGCCCCCAAGTACATGTACCATGAAGTGAAATTTAACCAGTGTGTGTTGAGCCCAGGGTTTGGTTATTGCAGCATAATGCAGAAAGATCCAAACTAGGTTTGAACTAGGCTAGATATGGCAACAAAGAGATCTGCACAAGCTAATTTATCCTACAGAGAGAAACTATCAGCTGTCCCTCACTGCAAACCCTTTTGGACAAGCAACAAGAACAAGGGAAGGGACTGGGGAAGGAGCTCTGTTGCCATACCTACAAAGCTGGTAATTCCTAAATGGTTTCACATATAACAACCTTCTTTCATTTCCACTATACCAAGTTGTATTGATTTTTGCTGCTGTAGCAGTGCCGTAAAGACCTGACCACTGCCTCTAGGCATAGATGTGTTATGTTTTTATAGGCATGTAAGACAGAGATAATCCATGCCCTAGGCAGCTATCAAGTCAAAAGACAACAGGATGTCAAAAATATATGGGGAAAAAGGGGGCTAGCAGGGTAGTTAAACTGCCTATGAACCTGTAGACAAGAAGTTGTAAACTGAAACAAGAACACAAAGTTGCATTACTATTTCTCCCATACCATGTGTGAAAATTAATTAATGTTAATCACTACAGCATTATGAGATAAAGCAGTGATTTTAGTACTTATGATGTGGATGCGTTCATTAGCAAGGACTTGCTTGTTCTTGCAACAGGCATACAACAGGTCACTCGACCCACCCAATACCATCTTCTTAGTGAATCAATGCTGGTGTGCTTTCATCATGTTGTGTGATATTAATTAGCTGAGACAAGGTAGGAGACATAGAATTTTTAACACTACTGAAAGTATATAAAAAGCAAGAAGTCATATTTTATTCTGCTTCATATCACATATTCAAAGCTGAAAGGGCTGCTAATGTGACTGCTTAAAGTGAGGCTCCACAAATGAAGGTAGGGTAATCTAGCAGGGTTAATTTCAACACTAACAGTTATTGTTTTGATAACCACTACATGTCTTGCACTTATATGAAGTCTCTCAGAGAGTCTCCTGGAAATCCATGTTTAAGTTGTCCTTGATCAGCAATAGAGAAAAATCTTTGCCTTGTAAACTTCTGTTCTTACTCTGCCTTAGAGGACTGGAATATTGATTTTAATCTTTGCTTCTCATTCATTCAATTAGTGTAATTGCATATGAATGTTCTTCTTTGTCCTCCTTTTTCTTGTAATGTTCTCACAGCTCAGTCAGTAACACCATCTTTTACTGGGGATCTGTCTTAGCCTGAGCATTGTGAAACTACAGATGGGTCAAGTCAGTCACTGGGTTGAATCACTGGTGTCATGTCCCCACTGAAGCATGCATTCCCCAGTCTTAGACTGTCAGCCCAGAAGACTGCTATCAAGAGAGATAAGGATTGATTTTTAAGCATCAGTTATCATTCTTGTGCCTAGTTTGAATATATCTTTGCACTTCTATTTCATGCACAGATTAGCTGTGGATTTAGGATACGCTAGGAACTACTTTAGGACTTGCAGATTTTAGGTGTATATGCTTAAGGTGCATCTTTATAGCTTATTGTGGCAAATCATTTTGATGTGCATTGATGTGATGTGTTCATTGAATTAATATAGTTTTTTATTTCTTTAAAAATCATACCTACACCTCACTGACTAGGTCTTCCACTTTTCATGCATACTGTGTCTAAACCTTTGTTTTCCATGGTCTTATGTCAATAGGAGCAATCACTTATTAAAGGTCAGTTTGTAGAAAAAGCTTATTGTGTTAAAAAGAATGGCAAGTACTTGGATGAAGACATTTATGCTGTACTTATGTGAGGTACAGCAGAAAAGAAACCAGTAATATTCTATTTGCTAGTGTTTAAAGTACCACCATTTATGTGTAATCAGAGGGTTTCAGAATCCTATTTACACAAACAAAATAATAAAAATATTCACATTTTCTATAATTGTTGTTTGATAAAATGATGTATTTAAGCTGCATAGTACATTGGCTGAATGCATGTAAGAAATACAGCACTTCACTAGCAAGTTGAAATGTATTCTTGTAAAACTGATTTTATGTCTTATGTATAAAGCTACAGAATTATAACATTAAGCCTAACTTTTAGATGCTATTAATGGCCAGCATTCTATTATTTCAATAGAGAGCTGGTTCTTCTAAAATAATTTCTCACACTATCGGCATGGTTATTTTCTTTTTAAGGCAATGTATTAGAATGTAATTAGATGCAATTCAAGAGTCAGTTCTCCATTCACCAGACAATAAGAACATTTTGGAGAAGACCTTTGCCTACAGATACATGTGTGTAATGAATAAATGAATAACTTTTACCAGATAACAATAATATATTCTATATTGTGTTGGGGCACTTACTTATAAAACAGCCTAGAAATGTCAAACATTTTGATATATAAACTCTTACTGAATTTTAGTTGTCTCAAATCCTATATAAATTAATGAGAATAAGCCCTTTACTTCCATGAGATAAAATATGCATCACCCCTCAGGGAAAAGTTAAAGAAATGCGTGGATAAGAAGACTGGAAAAGGTGCTTTCAGTGTCATACTAATTGATCAGTTGACAGTACTGACACCCAGACACCAGCTGCCTGCTGATCTAGATGGAAATCAGTGTAATGAATGTGTAGGGGAATTATTTCAGGCATTTCATTTAACAATAAGTAGCTAAGTTATAATGTATTACAGAAGAAATTATGCTTCAAAGTTGAATAAGCAACTGATTTTTTTACTTAAGTTATTTTAAGGAAAGTTATCTAAAATAGAAAACCCCATCTTCTAGAACTTCAAGCTAATAAAGGTCTTGGACTTTCTTCAATCACGCCTTAACAATAACATTAGCTTGTGGTGATGATAAGAACTAAATTTTCCAAGGCCAAATTCCCTGTAAAACATTTCAATTTCATAGCCTGGAATAAAAGCCCGAGTTATTTGAAAAATAAACTAAATACTAGGGGTTCCACAAGTAAGATAGACCTCTTGCTTCTCAAGGGAGTGAGATTCACCAAGAGGCCTTATGTTAAAATAATAATTAAAAAAAAAAATCTAAATGTATATTACAGTGTGTCCAAGTGATTCTTATTAGACATTTCTTCAGGGAATTTCTCTTTCGTGGGATCTGGAAGTTAGACTAATAGATTTTTCCACCTTTGGCAGAAACTGACAGCATGTCCCACTGCAACTGGCATTCCAGTTGTGAGGCTGAAGATTGTTATGCCTTTTTCCCAATGTCTTTCTAAAACGTTCCTTTCTGGCTCATGGAAATCCTTAAGAATATATTTCATTGGTTTCACTTTGAGATAAATGGATCCACTATTTTCCTTCTAAAATTTTCTGAGAGAGATATCAGCAATAACCTTAATACTTCTCTGAATCTTATATCCTTTTTCTTCTCTCTAAATGAATCAAAGTGAAATAGTTTGAAGCTGTTCAGAACATCCAGATGTAGCATAATATAAGAGAGAAGAGGGTACAATCTTGAAGAATCTGCAGGTTGTTTTAGCCATGGTGATTACAGATTTTTATGCATTTAGCACTTGGAACATGTGAATGACTATCATGTGGCATCTGACCATCTAAAAGCCCAAAAGCTGCAAACATGCTGAGCTGCAGAACACATCAATTTATTTTATTAAGGTTAGAGCCCAAAATACTCTTGGTACTTTCCAAACAGTCAGCACCTGTCTTTGACTTTGTGTTATTACTATAAAAAAATCCATGACATTTTGTTTGAGATTTTCTCTTACTTTTTTCACCTTCAAAATGTTGCTCTGGTATAAAATATTTTTGCAGTTGGACACAAAACCTTGCTGAATGTTCTTTTTTTTTTTTTTTTCCCTAGCATGTTAATGAAATAGAATGTGAAATCATGATGTTTAAATTTATTTTCTTAATGACTATGCTTCAGGTAATTAATTCATAAGTCATTTCTAGGTCCTGGATATTTCTTTGCATCAAAGCTTATGTTGTAAAGATAATGGTATTAAGTAGGTGGTATAGATTCTGGAAATGCTGGCACTGTGTGTTCATGAAACCTTCTGTGGGCTGCAGAATGATGGAGCTCCTAAATATATCTTCCCTTCTCTGCTTAGGTAAGCAAACAAATGAAAAACAAAACATGCAGAGCTAATGAATACTGTAAGAGCTCCCTGCTCTAATCTACCAAGAGATCCCAGTAGGAACAAATGCTTTAGTTTTTAACAAAAGTTTGATTCTACTTTTAGAAATGCCTGTAAAGCTTTAAGTTTCAGCAGATAAATGTCCGAAAGGGAGAGTTTAGACACAAAACCAGATTGACTGCATGTTTAGCATTTATCTGTGGCTTTTTTCTGTTTTCAGTCCATAGCTGAAGAGTTTAAGTGTGCTCTCTGAAAGCAGTCAGAAAACATTTAGGGCCAGATAATTGCTGTTCTGAATGTGGATATGGGGAGAGCATGTGCACATTGAACATCTCTAGAAGAATAAGGAGAATACTGTCACAACTCAGTTCCAATTCCAGTGTGTCTAGTTGACAGGTAAATTGGGACTGTTCATGCAGCTTTGTCTGAGTGTTCCTGCAGGGTTTACAGCTTTGGCTTCTTCCTGTACCTGCTCCTTCCTTCATAATTCTGCGCTGTGGGAGGACAAAGGCTGCAAACTGCTTCTTGAAAAATTACCTTGACCAATTGTTAATTATTTTTCAGCAGCCAAACACATTTCTAGTACTGAATAAACAAGACCCACCTTCAAAGTAATGTTAAGACCCCCAAGGCACAACTACTTTGTTACTATTTGCTCATTAGCCTAAAACATCTGCTCTTTCCCTTTCTCCCCTCCTCTCTGTTCTTTTGAAGATGATTGCTGCAAGGAACAGAAAAAGACCTTCAGAAGGATAGAGGTAACTGAAGAAAAAGAAAAAATAAAAGGAAAATATCACACCCTACTGTGAAGTTACCCTGAAGTTACCTGGGTTTTTTGGCAGATACAGGGAATCAGAAGAAAGATTTGGCCACAGATATTATTTTGGCTACTTTTCAATTATGCATATCCTATGCAAAAATAATGTTACAGAAATGTACAATTCCCTGTACTTTATTCAGCCAAATTAATAGTGGCCAGTAGTATACAAATTGAAAGCAGTTACTGATCTGAAACCAGCAGACACATTTATCATTTGGGGTCCTAATGTTTCAGTGTAATGAAAGTGCATCAAATGCTTGATAAGACTATGGAAACATTTTAATACCTGATAGTTCATGCATGTGTCAAAGAAGCAATATACAGTGCATTCCCAGGACTTTTAAAAATCAGCTCAACAATGTGGATAAACTTGTACCTTTCACAATCATAAATGTTTTCTTGCTTTATATTTCCACTGCAGAGAGTACATTTTTGCAATAAACTGTGCTGGTTTTGTTCTTGCTGATTACACTCTCTCTTTGGGGAAATACCAGTTTACCTATACGCTCAATTTTGCCCCAGATACATCATAAATGTGCTCCTGCAGACAAGAGAAAAAATTACATGCACTTATCAAGGTACAAAAATGGACCTTCTACTAAAATCAAATCCCTAGACTTTAATTTTGGTGAGCATTGGATTCACAACTTGTCTTTGCAGCTGAAATAGAAAACTGGCAAAATGGTCTCTCAGGCTTTTGGAAGAGAGACAGAAATAATCTTATCTCTGTACTGTCCCTGCTGGTCTTTTTAGCAAGAATATCCCAAGAATGCTCAGCTAGAACATTCTTCAAAGAAATGACTCCTTTAATCATCAGACTAAAATGTGAAAGATTTGGGAAGTGTGGCAATATTTTCATCAAGAATGTAATTGTAGGAAATTACTTCGTTAAGGAATTGTGAATTAACCTGTTCTCCTTGCTCAGATGCTGAGGTTTCATTTTTTTTTTTTGAACACCACCTTTAAAGCAGCTATTAAGAAAACAATAGGACCACTCACCTAAAATAATTAAAGAGTAAATCACTGCTGACACCAAAGTGTATTTAAAAGCAGCTGCAGTTGATAAAATGGTTGGATTTTTGTTCACAAAAATGAAAGGCATGCAGCCACGTGGGACCAATAACACTGGATGATTTATTGTAGGAGAAATGTGCAGAACAAATTTTTTCTGAAGGCAGAAAAAAGAAACTGTGAATGGTTAAGGTTTTTTGTAAGTTCTTGTGTAGCTGAAGGAAGTAGTGATTAAGAGAGCAGTCTTTGAGAAGGGCTGATACAATCAGGGCTGTATTCCTGATCAGGAAGGGAGAGCTACTGAGAGCAGTTTAGAACTTCTTGTATCTCTGAAAGGTACAAAAAACTGTATGTAAAACAGGTGAAAAGAAAAAAAGAGAAGGATACTAATTACTTTGGTAATCTGATCATACCTTATGAAGTGTTAAATTCAGATTCAGTTGGACATGCTTATGGTAAGTAGTAGCTTCCTTCAAAGACAGACATAACTTAAGAACTAAACCAACGTTATTTGTGCATAGTATCTGCACTTGCAAATGTTCTTGCCTGTTGTATACAGCAGTTCTGACTCAGAAAATGAATAATTGGTAAGATGTAAGCCTATGAGCAATTGGGATCTTACCAGATCTTTGTGTGAGGAAGGTTTTCTTTCATCTATAAAAGGAGGTGAATGTTTTGGAGAAATGGAAGCTGTGTGGTTAAGAGCATTAAACCTTGGCTCAGTAGGCCTGGGCTGTGTTCCCAGAGTTTTCACAAATGTTTGTCTTACAGGAGAAAAGTTTACAGGAAAGAAATAATACTCAAAATTTAAGGTAATTCTGAAGTTTGAACATATCCTATGTTTAATTAACTGGCTGCATTGTGGGGAGGAGAAACCATATGAGACAGCAGGAACTGTTCAAAACCAGAGAGTACTGGATCTCAGTCCTCAGGCTTTGAAAATATTTTGTAGGTTTTCCTGGCCCATCAGAGTATATTTTACTGGAGACTGGATTTCCCTTTTCCTTGACTGTGTGATTTCTTTCCAGGGCTTAATATATTTTATTTCATTTATATAGTTCCTGTGAAATGTTATGGCTTCCATGTTGGTTCTGGCACAGCAAGCAGCAGTGTATGAAGTCTGTTGGTGCACAGAAAGCTTAGTTTTGGAATTACAGTTGTCAAGACAGGATGGAGTGGCTGCAGGTTGTTTGCTTTCTGAATGCTGAAGATGGAGGAGGCTAAATCAGTAGTTTGGGGTATTACTTTGGGGGAGGGGGTGTGTTGATTTTTTATTTTTATTTTTTTAAAGCATGGATTATAATGCAGTTATTCCAGAACAGGATAAGATAACATGCTTCCAGCTTTGTAGATGGTATGTGGGGAAAGTAGTTGTTAAACATTCTCATCTGTCTTCCTCAGAGAAGCAACCTCATTTATAATGCTACCATAGTTAGGTGCCTATTGGAAAGACACACTTTTGTTCTTTAAAGCCAACTACGTGCCGTCTGAGGGTCTGGTTTATAGCATGCCTTTTACATTGCTTTTACATGGTCTTCGGTTTTGTGAAATATGTGGTTTGAGCCATGGATTATCTGTTTGATGGTGTCCTGGTTTCACAAAGTTAGTGTAGTTAATGTATTTCACAGCCAACTTGATCATGCTTGCTGGTTTAATTAATGTTTTAACCACAAATTCAAATTGACAGTCCAGATTGTAGACAGTGCCATGTTTGCACGTAATTACTTTGATTATAGAGGGTGGCTCATCAAGTCATTCATTATTGTAGGACAAGCTTGGTGTCTCTACATTTACTGTGGATTATCAGGTGTCACTTCTTCACAGTTACAGATGACACCAGTGGTGGTGTGATTGTCACTCTTACTTCTCAAGGCACATGCTGTTGTATCACCACAGTACTGCTGGAAGTCAGTGAACATGCTTGGAAAAAAGCTTTCTGAACCGAAAGTGCTTTATTGCTCTGCTAACTTTGCTGTAGTTTTTGTGTCTGCACAGTGGTGCAAATGATTTACGAGAGAGCTCTAGAGTATAATCGTTATTTAAAAGCATTTTTAAAGTCCTTGAAGCAAGGGGCCATGAAAATACAAAGTGCTATTAATTGGTTCATCAAGCTTCAGAGAATGCCACAGTAACTGCATATTTAATAGTCTCTCAGCACTTACTGTGGTACAACACCTCTGCAATTCTGGTGTAAGTAAGTGAACATTTCCATCAGTTTCTTTCAGCAAACAACTGCAGCATCAGGGGAAGACAAGATGGAACAAACCTGTGCATTTTACATGCTTTTGCATTAGAAACGTGAACACTAGAAACATTCATCCTGATTAGCCAAAGGGTGATGTATCTTTAAAGTTACTCCAGTCAATAGAGTCCAGCTACTGGTTTTTTAATGAGACATGGCATTTACCATACTTTGCTGCTCTGATTATTAACCACTTTGGAAGCTTGCCCTGCAATAACAGAGCAGTTCTAGTCTCTTTAGAGATCTGTGAAAAGAAACAACCTGATTTTATTTTAAGGGATAGAAAATTACTTTAATAAAGTGGCTTAACACCTGGAATTAGGACTTTTAGGACTTCAGTGGGACCAGTCTACTTTTCTACAAAATAAAGAAGGGAATAATGTTTGTGTTCAGTGGTCCCCTTGAAATCCCCCAGCAGGAGGCTGGTATGGGAGGGGGCTCCAGGGAGAGAAAAGAAACGATGAAAGAAAATAAATGTCTGTACGCAGCCTCCCTGATTTAAAAAAATTGAGCATGATTCTAATCCTGTACAGTTCAGATCATGGAGTTCTTAGGAAAGAGTTTATTAGATACTGAAAGGAACACAAATGAGATGATCACAACAGAAATATGTGCTTTTACCTCTGGAATGAGAAGTGTGCTTTTTTTTTTGGCTCTGAATGTGTCACAGAATATTCAAAACGCCTGTTTCATGGCATAATAATGTATTGTATTGTGTCTTATCGTGATAACATGACTAACAGTCAAACTCTAAAATTTAAACCAAACTTCAGCACATAAGCTTCAGAGATAAGTGTATATATAGGTCGTTGTACATATAATTACAAATCAGCAAGAGATGTACACCACAATAGCAATTTTTAGCAGTACACACAGCTTTAAGGTGCATCTCTACCAGTTAGTGGTATTTTACAGCTAAAATGAAGATACTTACATTTTCCTGACCTTACTGCAGTGATTGTTTATCGCTATTTTCTTATTATTAGAATTAATATTGCAGCACACGAGAACAGTGTAATATGGTAAGTACCCTCTTTTAAGAAACAGCCTCTGTCCCTGCTCCTTAATTTAGAACTACACTGATCATAAAATAACTATATGAATGATACACTCAGCAATTGGATGTCCTATGGATTTCCAGAGTCCTTTAGGGGTGTTCGGTAAACAAACACATTTCTTCATGTCTGGCTTATTAGAGACAACATCACCCATTTATCTCTTATTACTAAAGGCTGACATACAGCACTGTGGCTATAGGATTTAATTCTTGTTTTCTGTTTATTTTTGCTATTCTAAGTAAACAACTAGAAACCAAAACATTACTTTCAACAGTGGAATTAATAGTTCTTCCCTGGTATATTGAGTACATCAATTGCAGATGTCATTTTAATAGCAGCTCCTACTGTTTTTAAAGCTGTAATCGTATATAATTCATCTTCTCATATATTAATTCTGCTTGATGGCACGTGTAAAGTATAGCCATATTAACTGATCTAAAAATATCTGAGGCTCTTCGAGCTCCTGTGGACACCAGGTAGGGAGATAACCTTCACCTGACTTCCCACACTATTCTGAGGGAAAAGTTAGTTCTAAATGGCTTACAAAAAAACAAAAACAAAACCAAAGCCTCATAATACCATTCCCAACTGTGTAAGTGCTGGAGAGCCATCAGAGATGGGAGACAGTGTTGCCTAGCTCAGGCCCCTGACCTTTCTAAAAAGTGGTAACAGTGACAAGAAGACTTTCCTGGTCAGTCTCAGTTTCTGGATTTGCTTCCATTGCTGCAGAAGGAATGATGCACTTCACTCACAAGACAGAAGCAAGGACATATTTCAATGATAAAAGTCAGTGAGTTAATAGAGGTCAATGGTAAATGCAACAGCGGTTTAACAGCAAAGTACACTTGGTTACATACTGCATAGAGGATAGGGTCAGACAGAACTGTCAGGGACACCCTCCTGTTGAGTCCTGAGGTTCAGAAAGGAGCCCCTTGGGTCCTAAACTCCTTTTCAGATTGGAGTCTAGTAGCAGCTGCCTATAGACTTATGCCCAGACTTGGTCAATGGTTTATGTCTGAAGGATTATATGTGCACAATCTATCCTTCCTATATATCACATAGCTAAGATTTTGAAGTTTCAGTGCTCTTATTCCCAATTCACTTACTATCTGACATGGTAAGGATTTTCTCAACCTCAAGAGGTAACCTTGAGAGGGATCCCTGCTCAAGGGGAGATCTGGCATGCAGCCCACTGCCATGCAAGAGAGTTCAACAGGCTCTGGGTTGTCCACTGTTTGTGGAATAGGATGATTGAGTCATATTTGCATACTAGCCGTATGTCAATTGAAGTATGCTGTACTAGTCCTCTGGTGTTGAGCAAAATTTAGAGCCCTTAGCTACTGTGGTGTAACCTATCTCTCCAGAGTCCAGCTGAAGCCAGACAGAGTGGGGAGCACACCGCCGCATCCACGTAGCATCTGCCTAAACAAGACCTTTCTAAAAGTATGCAAATCCACGCTGAGGAACAGGACAGGAGAGTTCCCTGTCTGAAAAATAAAAGCTATCAACTGTAAAAGCTAATCCTGCCCACAGGATGGATAGTGCAGTCAGTTTCCTTCTCTGTCCCAACATACCAAAGTGCAGAAGCAAAGATGAGGCAAAACTAATGTACACAAGCAGAATCAAGGCTATCAGACTGTAGCTGCTGTCTGTGGAGAGCTACGTAGATAGTCTTTTGAGTCACACAGTGTAGGCTGAGTTGTTTTTCAAAGGCAAGGGAGTTGCAAGGAAAGAAGGCAGTAAAGGCAGCCCCAGAGGGAAAAATGTCAACATCTCCATTCCTTGGAGAAAACTCTGACATTCCACTTAAACCCCTGCTCTCTGAAGTCCCATCAGAGATTGACATGACTGTATGCAAAATCTGAGACAGGCGTGATGTGGTCATTAAATTCTGGAACAGTTAATGCCAAAGCATAAACCATGAGACTGCACAGTGCCAGAGAAATGGTCCAGGAGGGCAGCAACCTGTTTGTCACGGCGATGGCTGAAAGTGTATGGAGAGAGGAAGAGGTGAAATCGATTTCTCTAGGAGAATACTCCTCTGCAGATTATAAAAAATGTAATTCATGATAGGATCCTCAATTCCTTGATTTGTTTAAAGACTATATTTTTTGTTGGGGTTTTTTGTGGGCTTATGTATTTTTTGAGGAAAGGAATGGTAAAGGGTGTCTTAGACACATCTTACTGAATGGATATGAAGCTGTTATGATTGCCTCTGTACAGTAGTTAAAGCCATTTAGAATACTTAAGTTGTACATTCTGAATGGAAAACAATACCTAGCTCCAACATTGATTTGTCAAAATGCCATCAGGGGTCAAGAAAACTTACCTCCTGAGCTAATTTTCTGGTCTTCTTTAAAATCACTTATTATCCAAAGAATTGCTTGTGTTCAAGCTATTATGTTTGAGTAATGTCAGAGAGCAGCAGCAGGATGAATAATAGCGATACCTGGAATCTTACTGCCGGCATTCACCAGAAAATGGAATCATTCTGTCCCCATTCTCTGGGCTTTTTCTCAGAGGAGGCCCAGCCTTCTCCTTAGGTTTTCTGCTGATACTTAAGTAGCTGGAGCTCACTTATTCATAGCATGCCCAAGTACTTGTCTCAGTGCTTTCATCCCTGTCTGTTTTGAAACTATTTGAAAGAGTCTGAGCAAAAAAATGCTGTAGTTACCTGAACATGGATATGCTGAGTGAACCCAATGCTTTAAAACACTTTTTTCATTATCTCCAGTGAATGCAGTTTTTGTTTTGCTGCTTGCAGGTTGCCATTCAGGTGCATACATCTGCTTTATTATACACAGAATGCCTTGGTATGTTAATTGGTTTCGAAATCATTTGTAAATTTAAAATAACAGTAGCTTTATAGCAGTTAGATATAGGTTTAAAGGCTAGTTTAGTCTAGAGGATTGATGAAATCAGCAAGCTAGGACAGGAGGAGGACAAAAGGGTATGTATTGGATAAACCTATTAAGAAGAGGGTGGGATTTACACCACTTATGATCAGCTTGAAAGTCTAGTTTAATTTCCTACTTTAAAAGTAATCATCCTTAAGGATAGTATTTCTGGTAAGTAATTTAGGACTCCACAATGTTCCTGTAGCCCTAAAGACAGCACAGCATTCTAAGTAGAATTAAGCAAAATGTGGATTAAAAAAATGAATGTGCAATCAGGAAGTGGATTCATAAGAGAGACCCTTTTCTGCAGAATCTGCTCAGCCACAGAAAGTACTCTGAGCATACCTAGGGCTCATTAGCACACGCTGCTAAGTTTTGTACTATGCAAAAATAAATTATTGCTTTATTGGGACACCCTACATTATGTAACTGCACCTTAATGGAAATAAAATGGAGCATATGATTTCCAATGTTGCCATTAGCAACACTTCTGTTATTAATTTCAGCCTACATTCACCTCCTGAAACAACCACTTCATTGAAAGAATACCCTGTGGGACAACTAATGCAGAAGGTTGTTAATGCAAAGTGAATCAATGTTTTGGGGATATATACTAAGAGTAACAATAAAGAGTAATAATACTTCTTTTTACATCCTATCCTAGTAATTTTTGATAAAATCAGGAATTATAATTCCTATAATTCCCTTTTAAAAGCTTTTTCTTAAGCATACATTGTCAGCTAAAGTCACCATCCTGAAACTGTAGCTTCAGCATATATTTCCATAGTTCCCGGAAAATATAGACAATATTCACATTTCGGGAAAATTCTCAGCCTGATTATCTAACACAGAGGTTTTTCTTTGTTGAAGTGAATTACAGAATTGCTAAGTACAGGAGAGCTTTGCTGTACAGCTCAGTGATTCAGCTGGGACTGTCTGAAGCACTGGGCTACTTGTTCTCCTGAAATGGAGAAGGTTTCATCCCAGTTTGTTTCAATTGCATCCCAGCAGTATTTTCTTATCTATCTCAGCCTGAAATCATAGAATCACAGAATGATTTGGGTTGGAAGGGAACTTAAAGCTCATCTAGTTCCAACCTCCTGCCACAGGCAGGGACACCTTCCACTAGATCAGATTGCTCAAAACCCAGTCCTACCCAGCCTTGAACACTGTCAGGGATGGGGTAAATAGTGCTTTTGTAATTGGGTGAATGTTATTAAAAGTCTGAAAATTCCCCCAGATTTTCATATTTGGTGAACTAAAACCCACAGATTTTGTATTCCCTGAAATGTCATTACCCATTTTTTGAAGAAAAGAAATAAGACATTTTAATTAAAGACATTAAAGAAAGTACTTGTACAGGAAAATACTGAATTTGTATGTACTATGATCAAAAAATGACTTTCATTCAGGCATGTTTATATATCTTATAATATGTGTTGTTTTCTCAGCTGCCTTGAAATAACTGTCATGAACATAGAGAAGTCAAAGTAAAATGGGCAAACACAATTCTGGTCTAATTCCACTGACTGAATTGTACTTTTGCTGTTGCTTAAAGTAACCCCAAGTCTGTGATCCTATACTTTAAGTATACTCTACATTAGGCATAGAATTTAACAGAATTTAGAATTTAATTCTGGACTTTTTTTTTTTTTTCCCCTTCTAAATGAAGTAATTTGTGACTAAATTAACCTTTTAAAAAATGCTCTTTTTTATGGAATGGAAAAAAAAAACAGTGTTTACACATTCTTTCATAAAAAAGTCTCTGCATGTTAAAAAGAACAGAAAAACTGCATCTCAGCACTGAGGCTCAGGGCAACTTCAGCAATCTCCTTGGCTGCACCCACAGGAAAATAGATGTGTTGCATGATGTATTACCAGATCCCAGTAGTAGCCTTGCAAGTAAGATTTTGTAATGCCCATGCTAATAGCTATGGGGAACTTCTGACATGCTCCACATAAACAAGAAATACTCAGAAAACTTGGCTGACTCTGAGCAGGCTGATAGTTTATGGACTCAATGAAACACACCAGCTCAGTGTGTGTTACAGGAGGTCATAGTCAGTTACTATACATCAAATGTGTATTTACTGAAAGATGAACTCTAGAGCAAATAAAGCTGTATGTAGCTGCTTTTATCCCAGAAATATTTTATTACCACACATTTTTCCTTTTTCTTTTAAAGCTTTTACAAATTTCAGTAATGTGCCCACATCAGTGTCCCCTTTTCATTCAAATACGTCTTTAAAACGGAGGTAGGCAAAATGTCTAAAAATTTTATCAACCAGGTGAAAACATGCCATATTTCAATTAGTATCCATGGAAGTCTATAACTTCTATGTCCATAAATAATTAATTGAGCATTAATTAACCAGGTATTTTGTGATAGTTAATACTTTAAAGACAAGCTTGGTCTTTATTTTTCTCTCTGGGAAGAGAGCATGCATTTGTGTTGGGGTAAAACAGCACCTTTTTCTTTTTCTCTGATCTTGTAATACACTTTCTGGCACATCTATTACCACAGTAGAATTCTTCATAAATGAAATCCTGCAATTCAATTTCTACTGAAAGCTATGCTATTGAATCATAACAGTCCTATAATACCAAAGAAGGTACACTTCACTTACAGCTTAAGTAGAATCTAACTACATGTACTTAAAATTAAAATTATAGCTCTAACATCTTTCTAGCATTAAGAGGTTGTAACATGAAAAACAAAATCATTATCCAGAGCTCAGAATTCTTCCTTCTCCAGCAAGTACCCTAACCATGAGTCTTGCACTCTGGCCCCAAAATTGAAACCTTTTATTAGGCTGTGGTAGTTTCATCAGAATAGACAGCAACATCATCTAGATAGTCTTTCACTCATCAGCAGGGACAGTTGAAAGACAGTCATAAACTCTTGGTAGAAAATTGAGCCTATATAAAGGTATGACCACTAGTAGAGCACTGTAGCAAACACTGTCACCATTCCTAGTTTAGAAGGGAGGTGTCTGCTTTCAGAAGTGATCTTCATGCCATCAGTCTCAAGTAAACATGACCTTTATCAATGAATAAGATACATGAGCCCATAAGAGGAATAGTATAAGCAACCTCTTGTCTTCAGTGCTGAGCCCTAAGGCTTCTTTGTAGCCTATCTGGCTGCTCAAAGTATGCAAACGGATGTTTGTATTGTCTGTCAAATATTTCCTCCTAACAGCACCTTTAACAAGGCATCTAACTATACAATGTATGTAGCAACAAGGAGCCAAAAACTGAGTCTTGAAGACTTCTGTTAGTCTGAAACTATTTCCAGGAACTGGAGAAGTGTTAGGGATACTGAACAAATGCTTTTCACATCCTGAAGTCATTTCTGTGTGCCTGTGTAGCCTGGAGGTGGAAATAATGTCTATATACTAATCACAGAAAAATGATCGGCTTTTAAGAGCACACAACTATCCCCCCAAGGCACTATATCATTTTCATTTTCATAGCATTTGATTCCCCACAGAAGACATATTGTTCATGATACTTCTTCATTCTCATCTTATCTCTTTGTTCTTCAATAACAAATGATTTTTTGAGGGCAAGGATGATCCTGCAGTGCAGATGTTATCTTAAAAGTCAGATATGTAGGCTTGTTTCCAGAGGATGCTCAATTAATCATCTGTGAATTGAGGATAATGTTGCTTTTTCTACTTTCTAAGAATCTTGTGAAAATGAGTCTGCTGTGGATAGAAAGGCATTCAGATATTACAAAGATGAGTGTTGTAGAAGGAATTAAATGTTCTCTGCTCTAAAATAATGGAATGAATGCCAAGCAGTGGTGGTGTGAATTGAGTGTGATGAAGCTCTGGCTCAAAACAGGTTTTTTTCATTCCCACAGTTGATTGAATCTGACTCTGATTTTGATGTCAGATAATACAGTCACGTGTTTAGCTGAACTGAATCAAATCATTATTTTGAAGTGCTAAGTGATCTGCACAGTAACATTTTCTAACATAATTTGGCACACATAAAATACTACTAATAAGAAACATTTTTGAAAATAACTTCCAGTTCAGAAAATATACTGATCACATCAGTTACCAAAAAGCAGCAGGAGAACATGGAACAGTTTATGCAGCTTTTCAGATCCTACTAATCTCTCTCTTATTCTAAATATATTCAGACAATGCTTAAAACTTCAGCTGAAAGCTTTCATTACTTTTTTAATGGATGTTACCCTTCAAGAAAGTTGCTTTAAATTCTCTTGGTTGAGAAAGACTTCAAATAAAATTCTATCTTCAGTGCTGCTTTTTTGAGCTGTATCCCACTTTCTGTTCTTGAAGATGAGGAAATGTTTTTAATCTTTTGTGAAGTGCACAGCTGGATGAACTAATTTAGCAGTGGTTTCACACTACGGGATTCTATTTGTTGCCATTTAATGCCGTTATTCTGTGTGCATGTTCATTTGTACATTGCAGGAACAAATGGATCTGCAGTAAATGATTAATTTTTGCCAACTTCAGGACACCAGTAAGACTGGCTGTATTAGAATGACATTACCAACTTTTTGAAATCGTGCTATTAGGACTTTTTGGAGGACAGTATGTTCATAAAGAACTGCTGTTGAGTCAACCACTCACCCCCAGCTTGAAACACAAATATAGAAAGAGGATCTGAAGAAAAAGAGAATTGATTGCTATTTTTGCATGTGCTAATGTAGGCCACAATCCAAAAAATATTGAAGTTAATCTAGAAACTACTTTGGCTTCACTGGACTTTTTGAGCATGCTCTAGGCATGTAAAGAAGCTGTCATCCTATTTCAACTGGTTGTGCCGAGGCTGCCAGCAGCATAGCACAGCACTGCGCCAGAACCTGCACTCTGTTGAATGATACCTATTTGCACAAACAAAGCTGATCTAAAACTCAGCTGCAAATTCCCAAGTATCAATTCTGTGATTTGTACTAAAGAACGGAACTGCCTTAAATGAGAAAAGGAAAGAGGGTTGGGACTTTTTTACTGTGTATCTCTGGAAAAACTGACAGGTAGTCCCAGATTTATTCCTTGACAACTTCTACATGCACAAAGGACACAACACAGGCTTGAAAACCCTCTAAGCCCTTTCCCCTTCACCCTCCCCATCTCCCCCTCTCCAGCTTTATTGTTGAAAGAGGTGTGCATCAGACTTTACCTAAAGTATTTTCAACAGCTCCAAGCAAGAGTATTGGTGTCCTTCTCTTTAACTTGTTCTGACACTGTAACATTTGACACTCCATCATATTGAAAATGATGTAGTTTTCTTTTTAAAAATCTAACAGTTTCATTACTTGGGAGTCATTGCTTCCCAGACAAATACATAAATGATGACGACTTGCAACATACAACAGTGAAAGGTTTTAGATCTTTTTGCCATATTTTGACATGAATCTGAGTTTGTTTACTTCAAAAATCATAGCAAAACTTTGGAAATATGAAGAGGAAAGAAAAATGAGTACAAATGTAATACAGCAAAAAAACATTAAAATTCATAAAAACTGTATGCCTCTAAAGTCTGTTCAATTGGATTATTCAAGGCAGTTGGATTATATCAACCAGTTATATAACATTAATCTGTGGGTTTCTCTTCAGGCATTTTGTATCCTCTCAGTTTCTCCCATCTGCCAGTAAATTATAGCTGAAGATACTGGCCAGCAAATCTAAGCATCATCAGACCTTTTCTACGGATTGTTCACGAGGCTGTGAACTCGTGTGGTGTGTAACATCTGTTTGCCTGGCCTCTTTGAGTTTATCGTATTTCCTTAGAATGTGGAGGTCGACTGGAGGTAGAGGAAGGTCACTGCTGTGCTGGATGAACTCCGGAGCCTGCTCCCTGCAGAACCTGGAGAGAGACAGGCTGGTGGCACCATGAGTGATGATGGGAGCTGTGCTGCCCAGGCTGCCAGACCTCATGCACAGTTTGCTGGATTGTTTTCAAGGACATAAATATTTGTCCAAGGGAAACTCCTTACTGTACAAACCATCTACTCAGATGTCTGCCTATTACTGCATGTAGTAGTAGATACATACTGGCATTAGTAACAGTGTACACATTATATTTTAATTTAATTGTTTTTAATTTTGAATTATTAAAAATTGTATGATAGAGGTAACTGAATAATCAGAATATCAGTCTGGAGTAACAATTATTTAATTCAAGTTGCAGCTTGATCCTGTATAATTGTTAATGATCTCTAGGTACCAAAAATGTGCATTTTCATTCCAACAGAATGCTGGATTCTGCATCTTTGGATTTTGGTTACTGTTCAGGCCATGAATTCAGCTCTTGCACCTGAATCTTAACCTCCCTTAAAAATTTTGGGATATCTGAATGCACCATGATCTGTTTATTTCCTTCCCTCTGCACTTTCTCCAAAGCTAGTACTAAGAGGTCATCTACTCATCGTATGTATTTTTAGCTTGAATAGCACTTTCAGTTTGAAAATGCTTTCACATATGAGTGATTTGAGTGTTACTAACATAATTACTGGCTTGTATTAGATTAGCAGTGTATTATTTTAATAAATGTAACCATCTATGCTCATAATAGTCTTCCTTTGGGATGTACAATACACAGTTAATAATTTTGAATGCAGATGTGTTTTCAAGACAAATAAGTGAAGGTATGAGTGGCTGCAAAGACTTGAGATGCTGAAACAAGGAAAATTAAAAGTTAAGGCAAATTCCATTGGCAGAGAAAGACAAGTAAAATCTTATAACTTCAGGCTTTTAACTTCATTTATTTATCAGTTTCCTTCTAAATCACTTTGAGGGGAAACCTGTCTTTTCCACTTTTGCAGGCATGGAGGTAAGAAGGTTTCCATAGGTGAGCCTGGACACATGTGATGCCCCACTCTGCTGGGTTCGGCGCAGGAGCAGGAGCTGGGTGAGGGTTGTGCCGGTGGCTCAGGCTTCTGCTTCTGGCCCAGGGCCTGCCCCCGGGAACCCAGCTGCTGCTGTGCCTCTGCTCTACTCATCATAATGTTCTCTTCAGTCCCACTGTGTTAGTAGTACAGGAGTTTGATTAAATCTTTCTGCACTCGCTTGCCTTTATAGAGTCAGATTTTCATCTAATGTAGCATAGGCTTTGGCAAAGCAGTAGTGTTTATAAAAAGGATTTTCAAGCAATGTCTTACCCATTCACTCAGGCTGAGTGAGAGGTCATGTCACATAAATATTCCCAAGACTAAAAACTCTGTGTGTTACAGAGCGGGTCTATCACGATCATAATTACCCTGCTTTGGTAATAAAGAGAGAGCCAGAAAATATTGGGAGTGGTAGAGACAAACAGTGAAAATTATTTTCTTTAAACAGGGGTGTATATGGACTAGAGCTAGTCTGGGGTATCAGAACTATTGCTGTCTAGCAGGAAATGGCACTATTATCACTAAACTGAAAGGTCAGCTCTGCTGGAAATGCCAATTACTGGTGACGTATGAGGTGGGTTTCTTAGTGTAATTGGGAAATATTTTTAAAAGGCAGTAGAAATCATGTGAGTGAACTGTAAATTTTGTGTTCCTCTAGGTGAATTACTGTGGTGGATTCCTCAGGGAGATGGGAAAAATGCTTCTAAAAACTGTAATAGATGTCTTCTGGGCATCAGAGCCTTGTTAGTGGTCTCCTGCCTTTGTCCTGGGTTTATTGTGCCAATATAAAGTTTAAAACTGCTGATAAAGGAATTCCTACAGACTTCAGAAAATAATCTTTGTACAATGCTCTACCACACTGTGAGCTTCCACAGATGGCTGTTATATTTCACACTATAATTTTCATGTGCATAAATGGAGAGCAAACACAAAGTGCTATCCATGGCTTTACCTGAAGGAGATTGCAGTGCATCCACCATGGATTTGTTATATCCTCTACCCAGATAAGGATAATAAATAATATATCATACATGCTCACATGTTGTGTCAGTTTGCCAAGAGCAGCAGAGTCTAGCTTTTGTCTCCCTCGTGATCTGTAGATCTGTAACATATTAAGAGCCATTTTTGTGTCTTTAGTTTTTTTTAACCTGGTAAATTCCTCTGGTGACAAGGGTTGTTGGAGAGTCACAAATTTGACAGCCCAGGATGTATTTTTTGCCACTAAACTACTACATGTGGACTAACAGCCCAGCATACAGCACAGCTACCTCTTTCTGTGACAGTGTTAACAGAACAAGGCTCAGTTCGGTCATATTGTTTTGGGGTATTTCCCCATTACAAAGGTTGTTGTCTTATTTATTAATGTCATTGTGCACCAGTCTGAAACCTTTCGCTTCAGCTCATGATGCAAAAATAACATAGTCTGTGACTGCTGGTGGTTTAAGCTCACTTTAGTTCCTGCAGAAAAGAAGACTGCGCCCACAATCTCATTGCCTTTGCTTGCTGCTCTTGCCTCCTGCATTCAGAGAGCCTTCTTGATGAACCCCGTGCAGCTGAGGGGACAAGGTACCCAGACAGCAAAAAGGACAAAACACATTTGTCACAGCCAGAACTTGGAGGCACAGTTTGATTTAGTGGCTCTTACTTTTTTTTCTGTAAATCAAATTACTCTTGCTGTAAAATTGTCCCAATCACTTTCTTGTTTTCTCTTTTTACAGAGCGATGAGGTTTTAACAGTCATCAAGGCAAAAGCACAGTGGCCTGCCTGGCAACCCTTAAATGTGTAAGTAGGGAACAGTATGTCTCAGTAGCCTTGTGTTGAGTCTCAGTTAATGGACTGCTGCAAACTCATTGTCTCATAGAATCATTCACTCTTGCAAAGAAATAATCTAAAAATATTTTGATAGATGAGTTTTTCATCCTTCCCCTCCCAGTTGCTTTTTTCTCTCTCTCCTCTTCAGCATCTCCTAATTTTTTACATGTTTTGGTTCACTCACTCTTACAGCAGAAGGATTATCCCACGGAGTTTGTGCCTTTATTGAACGATGATGTTTATTCAATGCTTGTTCAAATACATGTTGTACTCCTTACATATAGTATTTTGTATCATCCTGTGTCACGCACTGTGACAACTCTGTCAATATGGCAAATCCACAATCCACCACCAAAACACTTTTAAACGACTAATTCTTTAAAATGCTTATCTGAAACACTCTACAATAGCATCATGATCCTGAAAGCAGTATAACTATGGTTGTTTCACCAAATGAGACAGCAAACTGGCTTCCCAGTATGCTGACTCTAGGCTTTCTGGCACTCACCTGAAAAGAGGAAAAAACTCCTCTCAGGATACTCTCGAGTTTACTGGTTGTCTTTTGAGGGTGTGGGTGGTGGCTCCTGCATAACTTACCTGTTCTTGGCCCAAAGTTCATGCTCATTATCCAAGCCCACATGAGTGAGACTTACAAGAAATGACTAAAGGTGAGAACCCAGTATAAGGGGTCACCCCACTGGCTAACAGTCGAATAAAGTCCTTGGAGAAGCAGGGCAATTAGTCTACCGCAAGACTGTAAGGACCAGGTAGTCCTGTTTCATCTGTAAAAAGTATAAGGGAAGCAGTTAGCGGAACACTGTGTCTGGTCTGTCGTCTGTATTTCAGAAAGTATGTGAAAATTTGGAGGTTAGTCAAAAAAAAGCTGCAAAAGAGTAAAGTTTTCAGAAAACATCCCCTACCGTAAGAGGCTTAGGAACTCTTAAGCAGCTTAGGGTTTAAGCTGTTCAGTTTATCCCCTCCCCCACAGCTAAAAGGGAAAAAAAAAAAAGAAAGGGTTAGGAGGTGAGCACAGTTTAAATAGTGAAAAGATTTCTGATAGCTGATCCTTCTCTAATCTAGACGAAAAACCCAACTGTGAAATCCCTCATAGCGTGGAAGCTAAGGAAATTGGTGACAAGGAAATTCTCAGTAAAAATACAGGAAAAAGCTTTAACAGTGTGACTAACCTTCAGAGCAGTTTACCTGAACATGAGATGGATTTTCCATCACTCGAACATATTTTAATCCTGAGACAGAGCTGTGGGCTCTGCCCAGGAATTGTGGGGTAGGCTTTTTTTGGCTGATGTAATGCAAGTGGTCACTCAAGGTGACAGTAACGGCATTCTTTATTTATGGTCTTATTCCCCTGAAAGTGTCAGTATTTGGATTTGGTAGTGTTTGAATGTTGTAGTTGTGGATAGCATTTTTTTCCTTTCTCCCTTCTTTCTATTCACTCCAAACTGACACTTTAAAATGGAAACTTCTGTCCACTTCTCTGTTCTGCTACAGGGAGGTGTCTGACTGAAACAAGTAATTTATTTTTTCATTCCAGTTTCAGTTACTTTCCTAAAACACCATTTATGTATGCTGTTTCTGTATCAACGTCAGCAGTGCTAATAGGAATTAACAACTCTGGGCGCTAGGATGCCAGCACTGGACCACCAATTCTTTGGCACTGACAGGAGAGCAAATCTGTACTTTGTTCACAGAAAGACGGAGAGAGGATCTCCTGCTCCAAAGTCTCAATACATCAACTTTGACATACACTGAATATATTACATAACAAAAATCAAAGCTAATTAAAGTATGTTGCCCCTGGTCATAATACCTACTTTAATACAGCATCGTGAAACTTCACAAAAAAATTGAGAGTGAACAACTTCAGATACTTTCTAGGCATATTCTTTCACAGACGTGCCTGCAGACGTCTTTGCAACATACTCCAGTTGTTCTTCCAGTCAATTGTTTCTTTTTCTATCCGGTAATTCTCACCTTTCAGGAATATAAAAAAGAATAAATCTTGGTGTTTGTGCTTCTAAACGCTGTGTCAGTGTTCCCCTAACAAATGTTCCTTCACTTTATAGGTAGTGTTAGATTTTTGGCTTTTAAAATAATTACTTATCGTAATTTAACATTATGTCCTTTTTTTGATTCCATTTAAAAATATGATCTAAGCTTCAAAAGAAAATGTCATTTTCAATAGCTATTAGCTCCTGGTGTTAATTTCCCATTTGCTGTTATGGATGGTCATTCAAGAATGAAATTTAGAGTTGTGCAAGTATTGAATAAGTCTGCAAGTTTACTCCTCAGAGTAAACATTTGGTCTACTATTAATGCATAGCACAGACATCTTACTAATCAAAAATTGACTAAAAGTCATGACTAACCTTCTTCAGCATAATCATTAGTCACATTTCTAATATATAATATGGTGTGATAGTGGTGCCAATATGGTGTTACAATGTGTCATAATAAGCACAGCCTAAAACCCTTCCTGAATGGGTTTTATGACAATTATCAAATGCATAATACTAGTGAGCTGATTTACAGAGACCTAAATTGTCAAAAGTTGATAGATCCAGCCTGCTCACAGTTCAGCGCTCACCTCCCAATTCCATGTAGGGATTTTTGTTGCTAACCTCATCCAAGTTAGTTACAGCTATAACACTTAGATCAGAGGGAGGAGGAACAGTGCCCTGCAAAACTTGTGAGGGCTGTAAGAGTGTTACTCTGTTTGCACGCTGCTGTGGAGAATGGGGGTGAGGCGCAGCGACAGCAAGCTGTGAGAGCAACAGCACAGGTACTGACTGTGCTGGAGTGCAGGGACATTCACAGAGATGGCGGCAGACACTGTCATGGAGGAGAGCCTTATGGGCTCAGTATTTGCTTGTCACAGGCATCAGCTCAGTCAGACCCATCCCTTTTCAGGGGAAAGAGAGAGAAAACACACCAGGTGGAGCATGCAAGGGGCTCAGAATGACCCTGGACACCAGGGTGATCACCACCCAGCCAGGACAGGCACTGCACCTGCCGCTGAGGCTGCCGGGTCCTCTCCCATCTTTCCAGAACATCAAGGGAGGCTGCAGCATCTCCTCTCCCTGCAGACGCTGTACAAGTGAAACCCTTATTTCTTGCCCATGTTTGAGCCATCAGTAAGCCCTTGTTTTTCTACTCTGGCCACCTGTAATAACATATGAGAGGATGGTCTTGGCCGGGCACTTCTCACAGATTCATCATGGAGTCAGGCGGCTTTGCTTCTACCCTGTCAATGCTGGTCAGTGAGGCTGTGACTCCAGAGGCCAGTTGAACCTTGTTAACTAATGTTTCCAGCTCTTTATAGACAGAGGACACGAAGTGTGTAAGTCTGTGTCTAAATCTGACAGTGATATCAAAATCCTTCTGTTCATGACACCAGAGGTAAGAAGGAAAATGGAACTGGGAGCTTTTATTCTGCTTAGGGTGGAGAAATGGAGACTTCTCAGTGTAGATCCAGTGGGCATAGCATGCCACCTCAGGAAGAGCTGCTTGACTTCAGACAGTGAGTTCAGATACAAGAAATCACAGTAGGGGCTGAGACAAGTTGCCAGCCCTATGCAGGGAAAGATACAATGACACCTAGTAATTTTCTGAAATGCTTTCTGTTAAGTATGATAAAGGCATTAGCCTTCAACATATTCATATTGACAATATTTCAACATATTGTCATCTCCCAGTACAATATAATGCTGTGGAAACTGTAACCTGCCATACTTCACTGTGTTTTTCATCATTCCCTCTCCTCAGCTCCTGTATGTGCCTGCTCTTTGTCACTGTTTTTCCTTTTTTTCTGTACTACTTCACTATTCTCTATTCAGTTTCTTACCCAGGGCACCAGCATGCAGGAAATTCCTGAGTTTTTTCATGCAGGAGACAGGTTTGGGTGATCTTTGTGAACTAGTCTGATGGCTGCCCATCTGGTAACATTGGTAAAGTGAGGAGGAGTGCCTGAGAAAGCATGCCAGACCAAGTAATAAAACATTTCGCTGATACTGATGTTTGTATTACCAAGTTAGGTGCTTGAAAGTCTGACTTTAAAGGACTTGCAGGGAATGCATTCTTCCTTGAGCATGAGGGTATCAGTATACAGCATGCTGGCACATGAAAGTAGTTTTTCTTATCTTACTTGTATAAACAAGAGCACAGCTCATTGCTCCCTTCCTCTCAGCTGTGTTTCAGACAGAATAGAATTTTACTTTCATAGCCAGCTGCAAATCATTGGCCTTTGGCAGTACAGAGGATAAAATACAGCAAATACAGATAGTACAGCTGATATCCAAATCTGCACATCCAGCATCTGTAAAATAATCAAGCCATGACAGAAGAATGTGGGGATAAAGAAGGCAAGCCTTCAGAGATAGTATGCATCAAATTCCACTAGAACAAATACCTTTAAAAAAATCCTACCTTAAACTCTCTTCCTCCAAATATATGATGTTTGTTTTGGGTTTTTGGAGGGGTTTTTTGGCTGTATTCGTTATGCCTCTTTACAAACGCTGACATCTGTCTTGTGACACCCTGCTTTTGCATTCAGTAGGCACTTTTATCTAAATAAGAGCTTCCCAGGATAATCCACCAGAAGAAAATCAGCGCACATCTTACATCCTGATGAATTTCTACTACTCTGTAATGGGAGTGAGTTACAAGAACAAAACCAGGACCTTTTGGGATGTGTTGGGGCTAGTTCTCGGGCACAGAAGAAGCTGCCAATTCCACATCTTGGCATGAGCTGGATTGTCTTTAATGTGATGAAATCCGAACCGCAGATTTTTATCAGGGTGCTTGCTGCTTTTCCAGCTGCCTGTTTTCTCATGGTCACTGTGTCCTCTGTGATTCCTCAACCTCAGTGAAAGGCATTATCGTCGTGTATCTTTCTTTTATATAACATCATGTTTGTCCTGATGGTTGGGGAGTAGGAGAAAGCAAATTCTTCAGGTGGCACTCTGATTGTCCAAAATGGCAGATCCTCCATGCCAAGATGCCTCATCAGCACAAGGAATGTCATTTCACCATATAGTTCTTAGCTCTCTGTAAAAAAAGAGTGGAATTGAAAATGGGTAGTTAGACAGGAGTCACACATAGACATCTCTCTGTGTAGTTTCTGACATTTTGAAAATATATCCAGTAAAAGTATATGGTTCTTTTTCAATCTAGGCAAAGACAGAGGTATTTGAACAGAGGTATTACAGGAACTACACTTTTTTGTAGTTCCTGTAATCCAGGGAAGCGTTCAGCCCTGTGCAATGCTGTGGAATATGGCCTTCCATGTACATATAGCCTAAGACTGATAAACACAAACACAGATCAGCCGAGGCTGGAAATTATTCTCCAGTGTGTCATGTATTCCATTATTAAACACCTAGACCTTACAAATTATTAAAGACTAGTACAGATAGTGTGCCTTTCCAAGTATTTTCATATGTTCATTCTGGCTTTTCCTGATACGTAAAAAGGCAATATCAATTTGGGGAAAAAAAAAGAAAAATAGTTTTAACTTTCTGTCCTAAAACCTTTCAGATTCTAAAAAAAACTCATAAGATCTCACTTCCCTGCATAAATCAGCTGCCTGTTTCCCATTCCTTTCCTGCCACAGCTTCAGTCTGCGGCCCTAGCTAGGAGAATGAATATGCTTGGACAGAGGAGTCCAGCAGTATGTTTGTAATTACGAGTAAGCATATCATGTGTTTTCTAATTATTAATTTTTTCAGATGGTTGAGTTTAGGTTTAATAGGTCAACCTATAGACAATATGTTTCAATGAAAAAATTCAAGATATTTTATTTAAGAAAATAGCATAGTGAGAGTACCCAACACTAAAAGGTAAAGCTTTTAATGTTCACAAGCATAACTTTCATACTCCTTTCATTTATTTTTTCTTTTATGCAGAAGCAACTCTGCTTTCCAGGCTTTTTACCTCTTCTGTCCATTATTTGTTACAACCAGTGCACATTGAAGTGCTAGGCACTTTATTATAATTCTGAACTACTTGAAGTTTGGAACATTATCCTCCTCTTCCTTCTCTCTCTCCTGTTTTCATTTCATCTCTCCGTGTTGTTTGCGAGGATAGTCATAGTCCTGTGGTTTTCCTGTGCCTCTTGACTGTGTGCAGAGCTTACTCTTTTTCTCATCCATTTAAGCAGCTCTTCCCCTTTTATTTGGGGATTACCTGAAAATACTCCAGTAAGAACCTGGAAGTGAAGCTTAGCAGAAGAGGAGGCCTAGTCCTTTACCCTTCAGATAGATAGAACTATTTAGTCCAAACAGTTTATCAGTTAGTATGGTTACCTCATTATCCCCTCCAGATTACCCCATCAATCCCCTTCCATTTCAAGCTTTATAATCTTTGATATCTTTCCTCTGACTACCAAAATATTAGGGCTGTTTTTCCTGGCTTGCAAGAAGGATAGCAGAAAATGTAATAGGATATTCCCAGGTATGGTTTTTAGCATCAAGATAGATAATATGACTAAACTGGGCAACAAAGTAAACAATTCCAGAAATCAAATGAATAGTATTCTAGAGGAAGGTGATGGGAAATGCAGAAATGCTCTGATCCAAAATATGTTTGAATTGATGCATCATACTAGTTGGAGAAAAGAAAATGCTAACATACTGTATCTCATTTTCCTGTCTTTACTCTTGAGTGAGAGCTCTTTCTACCTTTGCTTTCTTTCAGAATTATTCTTCCACAATTTGAGCAAAAAAGTCTTGTATGTTTCGATCCTGCAGTGAATTTACTGTGATAAATAAGTCTTCATTACAGCATTTGGGAATGGAAAGCCAAGCCACAGCTGAGTAGGGATTTCCATCTATTTGTAGTTTCAGTGTTTGTTTGCTTCTCATTTTGTTTTTTACTTACACTTTTTAGTTTTTGCTTTTTCTACTTTACTGTAATCTGCTGTTCTTGTGCCCATAAAACTTCTCTTCCCTGAAGTAGCCTCCATATTTAAATCATTGAATGATTACTCACTGTAAGATGGAGAGCCACTTCAGTCAGAAGTGGAACTCTTTACTGTCTTCGGAAATGTAATAAAATAACTCCCTCTCCTCATCTTATGCTTCACTGATAAAGATCTCAATTTATTGTGTTTCATATTCTGCTCTTTACAACTCACACAGTCTTAATATGGTGGTATCTCACTGATTAATGTCCTTGTGTAAAACTACCCAAGATTATGTATGCAGTTGCATACTTAGAAGCCTTCAGCAGTGTAAACAGCTTTAATAAGAATTTGTGACTATATTAATGTTATCAACATTGTCTAATCAGTTCCATCAGACGATAGAGAGGTGAAACATGAATGTTATCCATGTAAACATGATGTGTTGCTAAACCTCCCTGCTGACCTTCTCAAATGTTACCTCTTTTGTGAGCTTCAGAGACAGGCTGATTTACAAAAGGACACTGGAAAGCATTTAGGCAACCATTTGCTGTAAACACCTAATTCTCAAACTTTCAGTTCTTCAAGTGTTAATATATTGAAATAGTTATTAGTAACATTTACAAATGCATACAAAGACAACCAAATAATAAATACTTACTAGCCAGAGAAAGCAAGCAATCACTAGGATTTTCCCCTTAATGACGGGGAGGAAAGACAGAAGAGTTTTCTGAAGGAGATTAATTTCTAAAATGTTTGGTAAACACAGTGACTTAACCAGCTTTGTAATCAGGGAGGGTATGTGTGGGATACGTACAGGTCAGCTGCATCAATTTAAAATTCCTCTATGTTTACTTTGTGGTACTTACTCAGTGATGATAGCTTTCAGATCCCAGCTGCCTTGGAAGACTGTTCCTGGCCAACAAAGATATTTTCTTCTATTTCCAGGTTTTTAGCCTTTTTTTAAAAACACCATCACATTACTTAAAATAGAAAGCATGACTTAGGTAATTTTTGAAAACACTTAGGTTTGTCTCATTTTTTGACTGAATTCAACTTAAGAAACAATGATGTTCCTGTTGACCCAAAAAAGCACTTTTAAATTAAATGATAATTTGGTTAGACTAGTTGAATTTGATTTTCCGTTACTCGTATAATTTCTCTGTGCTGGAAATAGGACAAAATTACATACATTTGCATAGTTTTCTAGTATGATGATTTCAAGTAGATGTTTCCTTTTCTGTTGACCTATAAAATTAATGTTATCTGAGAAATCTTTTTAAGATTTTCTGTATATCTTTCAGAAGTAATCTGTTTTAGGATTTATGTAATTGATCTTCATAGATTCTATCTGGGAAATATGAGAAACAAATTTACCTATTCACCTATATGAACTATTTCTGTCTAAACAGCCTGTGTAGATAAAATGTGCATGCATGCACATTGATAAGACCTATATGAATAATATTTATAGGTCATATTCAAAATCAGTACCTTGTTGTGCTACTACATGTGGAGTAATTTGTTTGGGAGGGCTTAATGGAGGGAGTGTTGGAGGAAAAAGAAACAGATGTGCAGAGTAGTTTCATGGCTTCGATCAGAGACTTTAATGGAGAAGAAGAAAGAGAATCTTTTTTCTCCCTGTTTACTTGGTGCCTCTGATTTTGGTAAAACCAAGCTAGTGCCAGCAACTTGCTCATTCCTTTGTATCATGTTTTAAATTTGGGAAGGTTCAATGCAGTTAATTATTATAAATACAATTAAAATAATTAGGCAGTTTATTCCAGCTACATTTTTCAAGGCATTTCAGTTAAGGCTGGTATGTGCTGAAACCATGTGTGACAGCAGCACTGGTCTGAGCCAGCTGAGTCAGTCAGAACAAAAAAGCAGAGATGGTGCAGTTGTGCAGCCTTCAGACAAGGTAAGCCTTGCACATGTCATGGGAGTCTGTGGCACAGTCTCACACCAACACCTTTGCTGCCAAGCCTTGCGTCAGCTGCTGCTTGCATGCATCAAAATAACGCTTTTTGTAGGGCCAGAAAGTACTTGGCTTGTTCAGGGCCGACAGTGTGTGTTTAACTGTTTAAGAAATTCACATAACAAAAATATGGTCTGTTTGGTTGTGTCATTAGGAAATAAAGCCCCTGCTTGCACAGACATTATCTGGGGATGCTCTGCACCAGCAAGAGGATGTGCTCTGCATCCCATTCACTTGCTGCCACCACCTGGTTCTGCACTGTCGCACCTGTGCACCAAGCCCCAGTAGAAACCCCCTCTTTTTCTTTTCCTCTGAAGCCAGGCATTTGCTCTAACTCAGAATCCCTATGACAGTGCCAAACGTCATTCTCTGATAAATTTATATTAATCAGCATTGAGAGGGGGAGATTGGAATCAATGCACCTTTCAGCTTTGATAACAGAGAGGCTTTAGATAAGAAATAATTAAATGCCCAGAGCCCTAGAGACTAGAGACCTGACTATGTCTGTAAGTCAATTCTGTGGATTAGTCTTCCTAGAGCATCTTATTAGGGGTGGATAGAATTATTCACAAGTACCACACCAAACTCCTCACAGCATACAAACTAAAATTCACTGAAAAGTACCTACTAATTTTCATTAATCAACTTCAGTAGACGGGGTTTGAATTTTGCAGTCATCCCATTTCATATCCGTCCACTTACAGTATTTCACATGAAAGAAAACTGTACCTTTAGTTCTTTTAAAATGTTATCTAGTGACAATTTTTTTGCTTTGTGTGATGTCTAGGTGAGTAAATTCTGAGATTAATTGCTCATTTTCATTTGATGTATATATGTATATACCGAAAAGATTTCCTGTCCTGCCATGCAATGCACTGCTATTGGTATTAGAATGTAATTTATAAGTATTACATTAGAAATGAGTAAATGATTCAGTTGCTTAATTAATCAAGTCCTCAGACTATCTAGCTGAGAAGTAAAATAAAAAAGAAAAAGCTACATTTAAACACTCAGATTTGGGTTTAACTGGCATTCTGAACGGCAGAATACAGAACTGAACTGCAATTAACCAACTATAATGGGCATAGTTTAAATTTATTTCTTGTTTTTGCCAAAGTGAAAAGAAAGAAAAGCTCATATCATAGTCCTTTAATCATCTATCCACTGTATATCATTAACATTTGAGTATACAAATTGCTTATAAACATTGTTCCACCTAATGATTTGAAAATAATTCATGCATGTATAATTCACCTAGTGTGGCTGAGAATCAGCAGAGGGTCATATTGAAATAAGGAAGCTTATTACTTATTGCTAATTCTTACATTCTTAAAATGCTCATTTTTCTTGCATGCTTGTTAGACATTTTCTCCTAATTGAAAGCTGCATTTATCTTCCTCTGTATTGTTAAGAAATAAGGTTCAGATAGTGTCTTGCTTTACAAGTTCATATATACTTCCCTTGCTGCATTTAACCCATTGAACACCTTATGATGGGTATGTTGTTGCATTACCGGTAAGTTTCTTTTAATAGAGAAAAGTGTGCGTAGCTAACTCTCCAGTTATGAAAGTGTACTGTGAACCAGCAGCTGTTAAATCTTTCAATGTGGAAAGGGTGAAGGCATATGAAGAACTCGGACATTATTTTAATTAAAAGAAAATAATGCAGGTCACATGGGAAACTGTTTATCATGCTGTCGGTGCAACCCAGTGAGCTCAGAGCGTTTGTGACAGTGGCTCTCTTTAGGGAGCTGGGCAGGAGCAGAGAAGCTCACAGTCCTGTTATTAAAAAATATGCTATTTATTTTGGACACCAATAACATTCTGATGTTACAATAGATTTTTGAAAGACATTTTCTGTCCTTTAATATAGTAATGTGAATAGTATGGCCCTTGCAGAATATATTATGTATTGAATATGTTCTCAGTGACTTGCCACTGTAATGAAGTGGGATGAATGAAATGTGGTTATAGTTGACATCTCACTGGATCTATGTTATCCTAACAGAAAATATATGAATGTTTTGCTGAAGAATTATGCTCTCCTTTTCTCTTGACAGATGACTGCATTTAAATTTTGAGATGCTTGAAAATATATTTTAAATACCCAAGTGGCTCTCTCCAAGTACAGATATGCTTTTATAAGAATAGCAGTTGTAATGTTGTATCATATGACCCATATTTTGCCTTAAATGGACACTATGGGAATATTTAAAATCGATTTTGTGTGAGGTATGTCTTGTCTAAACTTAAAACCCTACTTCAATTCTGCGGTGAAAGGATTACGATCTCTGTAGTGTATGTACTTATAACTATGACGACTATTCATAATGAATAGCTACCTACACTGCAAGAGGAGCAGATCTGTAGATTGAAAGAGTGCTGTGAGGAAGTGACACATTTTGGGATGGGTAATTGCTTTGGGTGGTGGCTGTGATGGATGCATGGAGTGTGGCTGTCTGCCAGCACTGGGAGTGAAGGGAAAAGCTCCAGCCTAGACTGATCAAAAGGAAATCAGGTCAGCACTGTGAGATTGCTCTGAGATGAGACCCAAAGCACAGAGGGAAATTTACCTCAGAAGGGCAACCCTGGTCTCAACTCTCTGTTTGCATTCATACAGGATGCTGCTCAGTGCCATTGCACGTTACAACTCAGTGCTGGACAGAATAGTAGAAAGTGATTTCAGGATTTACCTGAATAGAGGGAAATAGCAGGTTCAATAATTTTCTTGTCTGGGTGAATGTAAACAATGGATTCATTTTTGTAACAAGTGCAAGACGAGGGAAACATTGCGTATCACTTGTAGTTCACCTTGCACGATATTGAATACAATACCTTGTTTTCACTTGGTTTAATTCAGAATTAACCTTTCATGCTAAGTTAGAGGAAAAATACAATGGTTTAGTTATGTTTAGGATTTTATAATAGCTGTTTAACAATGAAGGCTTGTTTTGTCATCTTTGGGAAAAATGACTTGATAATCACTGACTTGAAAAATTCTCCACATCTGACCAAGTCTGATGATTGTACAGAGATCTCAGTATTCCCCTGATCACTTGTTAACATCTGGTAGCTCATTATTGCTGCAGAAACTGACCTTATTTGAGATGCCACTTAAAGCATAAAGAGGCAAACAAAAACTTTGTTCTTGCTGCATTTCACTGGCTTCTACTCTGGCTTTCACAATCAGAATGCAGAGTGTAGACTGATGGGGAAATATATGTTTTGACTGAAGCCTTTTGGAAGGCAGAACTGTTTTAATAGTTAAAAGTACAGTACTTAAGTGAAACTGCAGGAAGAACTGGAGGAAAGCAGCTAAGGCAAATTGGCATTTGCACACTTATCGTGGCCAGTGGTATTACTCTTGCAAGAAATAATCAAGACCTGAATTTACGCTAATTCTTTTGGGATTCAACAATAAATTCTATTTTTGTTACGTTAATTATAAGTAGGAAAAAAACCCCAAACATATCTTGAAGTTCTAAAACTAAGAAATTCTCAAATTCCAACCTATTTTCTTAGAAAGTAATTCTTTGAAGTAAGAGTTTTCATAGAAAATGTAACAAAGGCAAAAGAAGACAGTCCTTCAAGGAAAAATACATTACATTATCACTGCATTATCAAATCTGCTACATTTCATTGTGGAAGAAATGCAAGCGCATTGGTTAAAGTAAGTATCTGTCTTGTTCATTTTTTTGTGCTCAATTTCTTGGATGAGATCTCTTGCTATAGTCCTATATGGAAAAAAATGCTTTCTCACAAAGTATTTCTTATTCATTACTGATGAAAAGGTTTTGTCATTAAGAAAAATATTTTTTTGGTCAACTGCTCACAAGGGAACAGATGTGTAATAACATTTCTGGGTTTAAACGTTTAAAAAAATCTAGTTAATCATAAGGTGTGGTAGTAACAGTAAATCCTTGCAGAACCTTCCAGGCAGTCAATGGTACCTACTACCGCGAAGAGGTCTGTCCTGGTTTGAGCAGCAGCAGTCAGTTTTCTCCTTCTTAGGAGCTAGTATAGTGCTGTGCTTTGATCTTTTGGCCTGGGAACAGTGCTGATAACGCCGATGTTTTCAGTTGCTGCTCGAATGTTTGGTCTGGCCAAGGACTTTCTGAGCCTCATGCTCTGCCAGGGAGGAGGGGAGGCCAGGAGGAAGCAGAGACAGGACACCTGACCCAAACTAGCCAAAGAGGTATTCCATACCACAGCACGTCATGCCCAGGATGTAACTTGGAGTGACCCAGAAGGGGTAGAGGGACTGCAGGGTTGGAGGAGGTATCGGTCGGTGCTTGGCTGGGGGGAGTGGGGCGAGTTATTGGTCGGCTGGTGTTGAGGTATTGTATTCTTTCCTCTTGTTATTTCCTTTAGCACTATTATTATTGGTGGTAGCAGTAGTGATTTATGTTATACCTTAGTTACTAAACTGTTCTTATCTCAACCCGTGGGAGTTGCATTCTTTTTGATTCTCCTCTCCGTCCCTCCAGAAGCAGGGGGAGGGCAAGAAGGGGGGGAGTGAGCAAAAGAGGTTTGTGGTTGGGTTTAAACCACGACAAGGTCATAGCCATGAAAATCATGTTCTGGTAGCTCTGTGCTTTTTAAGTGTAATTTTTACCAATGTGAGTGTGCTATTTGAGCCTTTTAATTAAAAGCCGCATTAACTTTAGTTTGATGACATGCACCCCAGGGCTCGAGTATAAGGATAGCCTGCAAAGATTTCTGTATTTGTATTGTTGCATGGTTACATCTTATTTCAGTAGTGCACTACAGCACATGCATTGTCTTTACTTTTTATTCCCGTAAATCTCTGGAGTTTTGTTTTCCCCACAATTCCTTATCTCTCTTATTATCTCCCACTGTTATATTGTCCTGTCTATCCTAAAATGGTGTAAAAACTGTTATCTGTCAATGCAGATGTAAATGACGTTTCCTTGCATGCAAAATGTCAGTACAGTACTAGGAAGCATTTCCAAAGTTTGGGATTTTGTACACAGAATGAGAAAAATGAGAACGGCAGACAGAGCGCTGTCTCTATGGCAACACCATGGTGTGTCTAGTTCAGCTGTTTTCTTCTTTATGATTTTATAGATAGCTGGGATTGATCCAGTGAAGTTTAATATTGTCAGAAATAGAAGAATTCTAATACCACAATCTGATCAGAAATAGTAACGCATAAAGGACAATCTGATATAAAAAAACCCCACCACCATATATAAGGAAAACGTCAGGTGTGACTTTTGATAATGTAAAGACAAATAAATACGTAAGTCTGTCTGGAGCTGTGACACAATCCTGAGTGCTCCAGCTTTGCATTTGGCTAGTATTTAAACTGTATCTTAGGTCAGCAAAGTCCCTGTGGTATATGTTTCCTTCCTGCTTTGTATTGTTCCTCCACACTGTTGATGCACCATCTTAAAGACCACCATCTCCCTTAAAGCACAAGGTGATCCCTGCTTGTAGGACTTGACTTGAAGTACTTCAAAAGGTTTGGAGAAGCGGCAGTAAACTCCTGAGAGCTGTGTGCAGGAGTAATTTATGTTGAATGAGCAGTTTATGCATTAAAGCTAATCAAACCACTTTTGTTAAAAGGCTTTCACTTCAAAATGAAACTTGGACCCAAACAGTAAATTTATGGTTTCACACTGAAAACAGAAAATCTTCCTAGTGGCTTTAGATTTTTAAAATAAAAATTCTAAATTTGAACAAAAAAGCAGAAATATTTGTTTCACCAAAGCCAAAAGATCTAACTGAAGTAAACCTTAGACAAAACACATTGTAAAAATCCATACGAAATAACTGGCATTTTTACGAGGTTTTATAATTCATCTAGATTTGAGATTGGGTATGATTGAGCTCAAAATGCATGTATATGTTTGGATAATTAATATAAGACACAAGCTTTAATTGTATGAATTTTAATTTTATTAACATCTTTGGAGCTTACTTCATAAGAATGACTAAACCCAACACCATACACTGCCCTTGCAACTTGGTTAGTCTCTTTTAATAGCTCTATGAGCTCCATTTAAAAGTAAAAAGAACAGAGTATCTTATTTTCACAGAAAACAGGACTAAAGAAAGCTGCAAATTTCTACCTCTCCCAGCATGATGTCACATGCTATTGTAAAGTACTATGTTCACCCAAGTCTTTGCATTTATAGTTACACACACTCATTAGGTGTTCACTGAGAAACACTAATCACAAAACTACATCATGCTTATAAAAAGAATTGATGTCTTAAGTGTTATGTATGTTATTGAGACTTAGGGAAACTTCATTGTTTGACAGATGGAATGACACACGCTTTAAGAAAAAAAAGGTAAGGGAGAACATCTGTGTTTGGTGGAAAAGGAAAAAAAATTGTATCGATCTTTTTTTTGTCAGAGCAAGCACATATGGCAGTCCCACTTTCACTTATCTTTTGCTTTCTTTTCTTTCTATTTCAAATTCAAATGTCACTAGGCAAGGAAAGAAGTTGGGTATTACAACATAGAAAAGGTTTAACTAAGAACAGTCACTGCTAGAACTTGATACTAATTGTTCATGGAAATTAATGGCCATCCAATTAAATCAAACTTACTCATCCCATTCTATCCTTGCTTTTGTTTTCTTTACATGTTCCTCCCATTGGCAGTTACTGTTTTATGATTATTTCCCAACCATCTGTTGTCTTTCCTGGAGCCAAAATCATTTCCCTTTATAATTTCATGAGTAATCACGTATGCTTGATTTTCATGCAATTATATATGTCTAGTTACTAATCCTAACTCCTCATTCTTGTGTAAATACTCACCGAGTAATGGGAACGATTTGCCATTTAAATTAGTAGTGAATAGAAGTCTATATGCAAACTTTCAAACTCTTCCAATAGTTATCTTCTTGCATTGTTATGAATGCAATGATAATTAAATATTTACTCTAATTCACATCTCCAGACACCAAAAGGCATGGGTAGGTTAGATGGGTATAGATGCTGAATGAAATGGTATGTGTATCATATTAACAAACATGGTGAGGGGTTGGACATTGTCAGTGACAACACAGGACCAAGGGAATGTAAAATGCAATTCTGAGCTTTTGCTACTCATTAAATAAATGATTTTGAAATGCCTGACAATACTGTTTTAAAATCTTTGAAAGAGATTTGAAGGAGTATCTACATTTTGTAGCTATTCCAATAAATAGCCTCATAAGTAATTTGTGTTAAAAATAAATATTTGCTGTAATCTAATATTGAGAATAAATTGATAGCAAAGCAGATTTCATTGCTAAAGCAGTCTGATAAATAAGTCTATGCTGTTTATCTGACACTGTTAATGGGAAAGAAAAAGATCAGAAAGCTGGCTGGTATTTTTCTTACACTGCATCTAAGAACTGACTTTTCATCACTGTTTCCCAGAAAAAAGAGCATGGTCAGCATTTTGTTGGTGAAAAGGTGATACAAAGCAACAGTGCTTTTACAACATCCCATAGTGTTTCCTTTCTAAATACAGCTGTAGTTACTCTGGGCAATTTGTAGCCTCAAATTTCCTAGGAAGTGAAGAAGAGAGTTTCCTGGATTTGTACAGTTAGAGTCTTTTAGCTTTGTAGCCAGCCTGGCTCTGGTAAAACACAGTGATGCCATATATTGCAAAAGGATTCTTGAAACATGATTTGAATGTAAGTGCACAGTAAGTGATCTAAGAAGTGACAAAGTTATTCTAAACAGAAGCAAATGTCTAAACAGAAGCAAATGTCACCAGCACCGTGTGGGATAACCACACCTAACTGGTTTGTGACAATCTGCAAAGAACATGTACACAAATCAGCAGTTTTCAGAAACTGCAATTTGAACTTGAGACATCTCAGATTTTATTTATTATTTTTTTGGTGAGGAAAGCCTGTTCATATTTGTTAATTGTATCATTAGGATGTACCTACTCTGAAGGTATTAAATCAAACAGCTGGTATAGTAATGAAAAATACATATTATTATTATCTAAAGTAGCAATCCATGTATGTTTAGCTGACAATTTGAAAACGTCTGAAAGCTGCGCTGCCCAAAGTCGCTTCCTTTTGTAATGCTTTTTAAAAATACACAGATTAATATGATCTTAAAGCAGCATTTGTTCTGATCTGTGGTTTTTATGTCGGTGGCAACAATATAATTGCTTAGTTCTGTATGCAATTGTATATCCATCTCTTACCTGGTTATAGGCAACATTCTTATTTTAAGTTTGTTATGCAGGCCTTTTTGTAGTCCAAAAGGTTAACATATAAGAATTTTTTGTGGCTTGGTCTGTTCTTTCATTGTGAAATAAATAGCTAAACGCTTACTGTCACCTCCTCCGAGGTGCTCAGAGACAAAAACATCTTGGCATTAAAGTGGTTTTCAACTTTTCATATGGGTGTCAGACAAATTTAATTGACTCAGTGTTCATTTTATTGCAATTTTCTTTTCCTCAGCTCTTTTGGAACATGCACATGTTTAAATTATTCATTAGGTTAAATGCTTAACCACCCTGCATTTAAGCAGAACTTAAACAGGATTGTCCCCTTCCTCTGTGCAACTCTGAAATTCTGTTTCCATGTTCAAATGTTGATACATGTGGAAAAAACTTTGTTGTTCATGTAAGTGTCCTAATTCTTTTGCATCATTTCCTAAATAGTATACGTAATAATACAGCATCTAAATATGCCATCAAATTAGTTCTGTTAGTAGTAGACTTCTTATGAGAGTAGCATTTTAGATTTCATTTTAGATATTAATTTTCTTCTTTTTTCTTTGAAGCTAGTAAACTTTTCAGGATGTTATGATTTTAAAGTTTATTCAATAAAACAGATGTTGTGTAGGTGCTGCTGGTAGGCAGGAGGTGCAGAGTTGGAAGTTCAGGGGTGTGAAATGTGTTTCCATGCTTATACTGTTTGTATCAATAGCAAAAGGGTTTACAGATGAATAAATCCTGGGAAGTGTATATGAGATGGAGTGAAAGCCTCTGAGAAAGAAAGATGTCACTTTTGCTGACTAGAGGTATAATAGGTAATTAATTTACCATTTCCCTAAAATATGCAGTTTTCAGGTCTATGAGTTAAACTCTCTGCTTAAAATAATAGTGTTTTCACATTCTCGGTGCCACCTAGAACTGACAGCAAACCTCAAACAGGCATCAGACTTATATGGGCTTCTCTTGCGTGTACGCTTTTTTCTTCCTATTTGAAATGGCTATTTAGATTAGCCTTAGCACAAGCGAGATCTGATCCTGGCATATTCAAAGGAAGCTGGTATCCAGACTCTAAAAATGGGCTTAGGATGATTACACCTTAATACAGCTCTATGAAGAAACCTGAAGAATTACATGCTATTTCAAACTACCATATGCCCTGTAGAGTTATTAAATCCATGAAATCAATTAGATTTTTTCCCCAGCATAAAATATAGAAGAATAATTGATGTAGAATTTTATTTCAAAGACCCATCATCAGTATTTTACCCTCTCCTGTTCTGTCAAATATGCTCACTTAATGACAACATTATTTTGTACCTACCGCCAAAGTCAGAACTTGGATAACTGTGAAGCAGTTCCATTCAGGTCTGTCCTTACATAATAGGCTTTAAGCATGGGTGAGGCAAATGTCTTACACAAATGTAGTACACATAGCATCCAGGAAGTAAAATTCACATGGATTCCAAAACTCTATAGTCTAATTTGTTGAGCTAGCTCATATCATAGAGAAAAAGAATACATGCTTAGGCTGCCTTTTTCAACTTCTTTTATACTAATCAAATATTAAATCAAAATTAATCTAAAAGTTTTACATCCTGAAAATATTATTTTCAATATTTGTATCCACCTTCCTTGTGTGAGCTCCATTACCTTGTATGGGGATATCGCTAGAACACAACACTTGGTTCAACACTTGAAGCAGGTTTGTTGAGGTTTCTGTTGGTTTGTCAAAGGCTTTCTTAACCTCCCACTCCAGCAGTGATAGCAACTAGATTGTCACTTAGGGGAAAAGCTTGTAAATCAAAACCATGTTTGTGTTCTTTCAGCTTTAAAAAAAAAAAACAAAAACAAAAACAAAAACACCACCACAGAAACATATACATGCAAAACCAGAAACAAACATAACCAGCCAACAATAACCCATGGGAAAGAAGAGCATTTCCTTGTGCTGCTCAGTGTGTCATCCCTATAGCTGGAGATCCAAATCATGCTAAGATAAAAAACATACATAGAATAAAAATAAAGAAGATGGAAAGCATTAGAATGCAGGACACTATCTGGTACTTTCCTTCGCCCTGTACTAAGTGACAGGAATTGTGAGCAAGGTGGATCAGGCTCACAGTGGAAAAGTACTGTCTGCTTCAGCTAATGAAAGCAGGATTCCCTAGGCCTGTGGGGTTCTCAGGCTTGTCACCTAGAACTCACCTGATGTTTAGGATTTGATCTGCAACTCCTATTTGCCATTGTTTTTATGCAAGTATATGTGAAAGGGAAGGAAAAGGAACATGTTAGTCCCACAGCAAATTCACATCAGTTAGAAACTTTAGGCTTTTCCTGTGGGCATTACCAAACATGCTCAACCTGTCACAGAAGAACACTCTTAAAATTTAAGAGCCTTAAAATGATAATATATACTTCTATTGAAAGTAGAGATAGAGATGATGATCTACATTCCTGTTTCATCAGGCATGTTGACAATACAGAAATGAAAAAGGTCAAGTTTAGGATGCACTTGAGTATCACTAGATTCCTTCAGAATACCCATAGGCAAATCTTAGGACACTTGAGCCTGATGTGTTGTTGGGGTATGCCTGGAAGGATTTAGGTTCCTGACAGCTTCATAAATTGTCATTTATGTGGAGAGTGGAAACATCTGAAATCTGTCACTTTATTAAAAACCCTAGTAAATAAAACCCACTGAAGATCATTTAAGATTGTAAAAGACCAAACAGTGCCTGCCCCTATGCCCAGGTAGTAGTTACTAACCGTGCCTTAGATCAGCCCATTTCTCCTCCTTAGTTACAGAAGCTCAAAGACTCTGAATGTTGGGCAACATTATATATCTGTGGTTCAAATATACTGCTTGCAGGTACTACACAGAAATTAATAAAGTAGCAAGAGTAACAAATACATTTTATGATAATATATAAATACTTCATTATTGTCTGAACAAGAGTGGAGGAAAAAAGAGAAAAAACGTGCCTCCATCCATCGCATTCCTTCACATTTCTGTTAAACAGCTACAGGATGAAATACAGTAAAATGGCCATAAAAGTACCTATTTGTCTTAAAGAAGGAGCAGAAGGTAGGTAATTTTTTTCAGAGTGCTCTGAAATTGGAAAATGATGCAAGCTGCAGATCTCCTGATATAATTTAACACATGCAAAGACTTGCAGGCGAAGCACATCTGAAGTGTTCCTTCACACAGTTTCAATATTGATAGAGGCTAATTTAACTACACAAGTATTTTTTATTCATACGAATAACACAATTAATATTTACTTTGCTAACAAAGTATTCAAAGCTTTTATTATATGTGCCTATCACAAGAATAACAGCTGAAAAAGTTTTCCATTCCTATGTGTCTAAAGTGATTTCCAACCCTCTGCTTTTAAATTGTATGACTGTATCTGCCTCTTTGCTTTTCCTGAGCACATGTGCACAGAGCAGTGAGCATCGTGTCACACAATACACACCAACTCAGTAGTATCAGCTCAGGTGCTGGATGCAGTAGTGAGAGCTCCACACAGCCTTTGCTTTTCCCCTGCAAGAGCTGACCCGCAACTCTTACCTGCATCTGCAATGCCCATATTAGATATATTCTTAATCTAAAGATCATGTATGCAAACACATTTCTTACTGTTTTGACTTCTGCTGTGTACTGCTTCAAGTACAAATTCCAATAGGGAATTCTTAGAAACCCATATAATGCAGTAAATCCTTTAGTTAATTGAAATCAGCTGACAGGCTTTTTAAGACTAATCACTGCTATGTACTTGACAAATATATCAGGATACTGTACTCACAGACTGAAGTTGATACCGTCATTCATTATTTATTACTTTACATTAGATAAGTTGTTCAATTGAACAACAAAAAAAAAAAAGTCATTGAGTCATTGGCTTCTCTTTCTGGGAAAGGCAGGATTAATGTCATCACTTTTAGAAACTGTTCTACTCGGAGTCCTTAATTCAAGGACTTTACGCAGTAAGAAACACTGGAACAGAAGTGGCCAGAACATTTCACCCATTAGCAAATGCCTGCTTTTTCATTTGCCTCTTGAGGATGAGCTAGGAAAACTTAATTTTTAGACATCTTACACTTAAAACTGTGGTAACTACTCAAAATCACGGTCTTTGGGCTGTTCAGTTTTCTAATATGCTGAGAATGCTATGAACTAGGAAAAATAGACCAATGAAATGCTACATTTTTACAGGGACTCAAGCATTTGGATGCTCAAAAAGCAGTGTGTTTTAGCATAAAACACAAAAAGAACCAGGCTTCAATTTGACTCTGTATTGGCTCAAGTCCTGTAACTGAAGAAAACCTGGGCTGACACCAACCAGACCAGTATTTGGAAGAGCAGAATTGCCAAAATCATATTTTAAATACTTCTGCATTTGTTGTTGCTCACCAGAAGGATGCCATGAAGTGGTCCAGCTTTTTATCTGAAAACAGGAACTTCCAGTTCAGGCCTGATTTTATTTTTCATCTGCAGAGGAATGGGATAGCTGCTTGTCAGCATTGCAGAGCACTTCATGATTCAGCAGGATTTGATTTCTTCCTAAGAGAACAGCTGACAAAGTCTGGATGAATAGGGGCTCTTTCACATACATTGGCAGAAACCTACGACAGTCTTGGCTGAACTCTCTAGGGCTGGCAGTGGCCATTAATCTCTCAGCTGAGCACTAAAACTCTGTTAATGAGTGCTTTCTTGCACACATACACAAGTAACACTTCCAAGCACTTTTGGCATCAGAATTTCTGTTCTCTTTTGGAGGTAAAAAAGTATTCCAGCAATCAAACCCTCACAGTATTTCTCTGCTATTTTACTTCAACTTTTTTAATTATTATTATTCTATGACTAAGACATAAGCTGCTGCTGCAGCAGCTCTTTATTGCTACATCTCTCTCACCCATTAAATTGTAAATCTCCTTGAACAATGTCAGAGCTGTTTCTCAGATGATACTTGGAGAATGAAACTAGACAGGGCTGAGCAGCTGTCTTCCCCCAACCCTGTTTCTCCATCTCTATGTACCAAACGGTGTTGTGCCAGTGTTCAGCATTTCCCAGTCTGAAGTACCAGTTTCATTTCCATCTAGCAACAAACGAATTCATGTCTTCCTGTGGCAAATTTGCAGGAGAGCTGCTCCCTCTGCTGAGTTTTCTGTCGATCGTCACCGGCACCTGATGTCCTTCCTCACCATGCTTGGCCCCAGTCCGGACTGGAACGTGGGTTTGTCTGCTGAAGACCTCTGTACCAAGGACTGTGGCTGGGTTCAGAAAGTCGTTCAGGATTTAATACCCTGGGATGCTGGCACAGACAGTGGCATTAGCTACGAGGTATTTGTAATATATTAAATACATTAAGTTTATCTTAATCAGTGAAGAATTAGAGCTATTTGATCCACAGTAATGCCATACATGCCTTTATACTACTCTTGTAAAAATTTTGTTCATAATTAATTAAAATTCATGTAGACAGATGCTACAACTACTGTCGGTTGTTGCATCTGAATTCCCTGAGCATTATTATTGATGGATAACATTACATTCACCTAGGATATTATTACATTCATCTACTTAATAAATGGATGACTTAGCCTGCTCAAAACTAAGTATCAAGGTGTCCAACCGCTTTGATACAGATCTGTGTGCCATCAGCAGCCATATCACCTTAAGTTTTCTACTGTTTCAACTCCAATGCCAACTGTTCTGTTTTGCACAGAAAACTTAACTGTTCCTTACAGTGACTGAAACTCTGAAATTCTCATCACTACAAGGCTCTAAAAATCGTACATTTTCTCTGTCTCCATCACTTTCTCAGTCTAGAAAAAGATTCACATCATCCTCAGGTAAAGTCCTGGTTTCGACCAAATGAGTTACATCACGTTCATGAACTGGTTAGGTCTCCATAGGTTCCAAGCATACCTACACTGTGAGTCTACAGACAGTACACAGTTGACAGTAGACAAGAACAGTCACATCCTCAAACACCACACAAACTCACTTTTCAGGTGACAGAAGATGGCTGGTTTTTTTCTTTCAGACCTGGTCTCCTTAGAACCTAAGAAATTTCTCCAGTTATAATACAACTCTGGAGCCATGCTGAATATATATTTTTTATTAATGTAGTTGTGTCTAACCACACAACAAGACTCACATCTTATTGTGAACCCAGCTTCAGGGTTGAACCCCGAAGTGTTAGAGAAGGGCTTCCTGACACACAAAAAAAAAAAAAAAAAAAAAAAAATCCAACACCTCACCATTAAGTACAACTGCACTGACTTCATCTTAGATTGGAATTTCCCAATTTTGCATTTTGGAGAAGTTTTAATTCCTGCAGATGAATTGTATTATTAATAACAATTATTTGTTTCTTTAACATTTTTTTCTTTTTGACTGCAGTCTCCTAACAAACCTACAGTGCCTCAAGAAAAGATCAGACCACTCACAAGCTTAGATCATCCCCAAAGTCCATTTTATGATCCAGAAGGAGGATCCATCAAGCTGGTAGCCAGAGTTGTCATTGAGAGAATTGCACGCAAGGTATAATACATATGTATAACATTCTTAAGCAAACAAAACACCTCACTTCATAAACCAAAAAAAACAATCCTCCCCCCACACCCCAAATCTACCCTCTTTAACCTACACCAAACAAAGGTTGTGGCAGAAAAGAACTAAAACTGTCTTAACATATTATTTCTCCTACTCGTGGTAATAACTGCATCTGCTTAATTGGGGATTTTTTTCAAGTATGCATAGGAATGAGAAGAGAAGAAAGTGCTGCAGATGCAGTAGTGCCTCACAGTACACTGGGTTAGCCCCCTCACTGCATACACATATAAGTTTCCTGTAACACGATAATTCCTTTGCAGGGGGAGCAGTGCAATATCGTACCTGATAACATCGATGATATTGTGGCAGATCTAGCACCAGAGGAAAAAGAAGAAGGTACATTTTAAATTAGTTTGTGCTGTACTAATTTACATTTTGTTCCATTTTCCACTGTCATTTTTTGGATAAAGTGCAAAACTGACTTAGGAGCAAAAGCCTTATTCAGTGCCAAAAAGTGATTTTGGTTTTCATCTTTTCTGGTATTTACAATTAGCTTTCTCTTATGCAGTAAAGGAACTGCATGCGTACCTGGAAGATGACAATAACAATGGAAGTGATAAAAGAGAGAAGCCTTTTGGGGTTTGAATTATTTTTTTTTAAATGAAAGTTGGCAATTAGTCTTGGAGGGTTGGGGGCTAAAATGGAGAAGACAGAATGCAAGAGGAAAGACTGTCCCCTATTAGCATCTAAAGTAATCACCAGTCAGGTAAAGAGAGCCAAATGGAAGACTATTTTTAATATTCACTGCCTTTTCTTACTTTTTAGATGATACCCCTGAGACCTGCATATATTCAAACTGGTCCCCATGGTCGGCTTGCAGCTCTTCTACCTGTGAAAAGGGCAAGAGGATGAGGCAGAGAATGCTTAAAGCTCAGCTGGACCTCAGTGTGCCCTGCCCAGATACCCAAGATTTTCAGCCATGCATGGGTCCAGGCTGCAGTGATGAAGGTAATAAAGGGAAAGAGTGGAGAACCTCTTGTAGGGTTTGCTCTTTCCTTAAAGTTCTTAAAGCTATTGGTTGCTGCAGTGTGACTTGGGTTATAGCAAAGAGGACTAATTGCCAAAGAATACAAACTGGATTTATCTTAGTTGGTGCACAAAGTACACAGAAGTAAAAACAAAAGGAGCAAAGTAAGCAATCAAGGAAGCACAGAATGTGAGAAGCAGCATAAAAGTGACATTGCACAAACAGGCAGCTACAGATTTATCAGCAATTCCATCAATATTAGCTATTGAAATGGTTCTCTGTGTTTTAGATGGTTCCACTTGCATGATGTCTGACTGGATTACATGGTCCCCCTGTAGTGTTTCCTGTGGAATGGGAACGCGATCTAGAGAGAGATATGTAAAACAATTCCCTGAAGATGGCTCTATGTGTAAAGTGCCTACTGAAGAGACTGAGAAATGTATTGTAAATGAGGAATGTTGTAAGTATTTTATTTAGCTTTGTAAAACCCAGCCAACAGCAGGAGTACTGCCCAAACCAAGTTTTTACATAAGCTCTACTAGTGAATGTTTTTATTTGTCCATTTTGAATAGCCCCTAGCAGCTGCCTTGTCACTGAATGGGGAGAGTGGGATGAATGCAGTGCTAGCTGTGGCACGGGGATGAAGAGACGACACAGAATGATCAAGATGACTCCTGCTGATGGATCCATGTGCAAGGCAGAAACTACAGAGGCAGAGAAATGCATGATGCCTGAATGCCGTAAGTGTCCATGAGTTTCTCTTCTCTGCTATAAAGATAGGCATAACTTCTGACATGTTCCTCTGTCACACAGATAATATACCCAAACAAGAAGCAATGCTGCTTTTTCTTGTTCTCAAAATTAGCTCCCCCAAGAAATGTGCATTAAGCACTAGTTTCACCAGCAGGATGAGAATGTTGAGAAAAAATATTCAGTAGTATCCTATTACTGTATTACCCAGACAGCAGTGTGCATATTAGCAAGCCATACCTAAGCAACTCTGATTTATGGATTATGAGTTATATTTAATCATAAGGCTATAATAAAACAATGCCCTCTCCTTTTAGCCCATGAACAGTTCAGAAATTGAAGTACTCCTTTCCTCTGGTCAGCCAGTCTCATTCTTACTGTGACTATTGAACTAGATGATCTTAAGGTCCTTTCCAACCCTAAGTATTCTATGATTCTATGATTCATATTGTTTAAATGTCAAGAAATGTTAAGATTTTCATGAAAGACAAAGAATTTTAAAAGATTTTTAGTAGACAAAATGTGAAATAATCACACTTTAGACTATATCAACTTGAGTTTCAGTCCGTCCACGTCAACAATACAGATTTTTTTATAGGAGTCATGATTGAAACATACCTTCTTAAACTATTTATTTCCCAGGAGCACTGGGATTCTGCAGATATAAATAGGCTATAGAGAAAGACAACAAAGAAAAGGTATTAATATGAGGCAAAGCTTTCAACTTAATACAGTGTTTTCTGAGCATCTATAGCAACATCATTCAGCTTATGATTCATTTTGTCCAAATGTATACAAACAAAGTATAACTGGCTGATGACAGATAAAGCAGTACATTTTTCACCTGTATTATTTTCAAAATGTGTAGCTTCATAATTTATGTACAATAAAAATTCATTACCTTTTTATTTTCGTATCAGATACCATCCCCTGTCTACTCTCGCCTTGGTCTGAATGGAGTGACTGCAGTGTAACATGTGGGAAGGGCATGCGAACCCGGCAAAGGATGCTGAAATCTGCTGCTGAGCTGGGAGACTGCAATGAGGAGCTAGAACAAGCAGAAAAGTGCATGCTGCCCGAATGCCGTAAGTGTGGGAAAGTGGAGAGAGAAGGTTAATTATGAATGGCAAAGTTTATGTGTCAAAACTCTATCACCAGTTTTTAGAATCACCTCTTAGGGAGGATAGCAAATATGGATTTTTATTTTTTTTTTATTAGTAGTACTATTATTATTAGTGTGGATTTTCATTTACTGAGAGCTAGAATATGACCATCATTTCAGCTTGCCTTACTGAACCTTATGCTGATGACCAATATTGCTTTGGGCGTACTGTTTCTGCATATTTATCACACTACAAACTTCAGGCAACAGTCTGTGCACTTCCCAATAGTAAATAAGTCAGAATTATAAAACCTCTCTTTTACTCAAATGCAGCGTGTGTTCTACAAAGGAAGGAAAGAAGAATTAAAAACATCTCTGTGGTTCTTTTAGCTCACACAAAGAGCACAAAAGAGGCTCGCTCCATCTTTGATACATCTCTGAATGGTATCATAGATTTTTTTATCTGATCTATGTATCCCTTTGCAACCAGGAATACGTATGAGCCACTGGATGCTGTGGAAACAGCTGCATTGATTCTTTTTTACCTTACTCTACTGAAATCTGCTCCCTTCTTGAGTGGTCCAAATTTCTAGTTGCTTTGCAGTCTTGTGAAGCGCCCAAGGCGCTCCTGAACAAGTAAGATATGATTGCTTTTAGTGTCCTGTTGCCAGCTGGTTTATGAGGCTTTATAAATGAATCACATTATTTTTACAGAAAGTATTAGTTAATTTGTTAATTCAGCTTTTCTTAAATTATGCGAAATATCATTTTCATTATTATTCACTAGGGCTGTAAGTTTTAAGTAGTGCTGAAAGATGAAAACTTTTGAAGCTATTAGCAAATCTTGCTTATTGCATAACGCTGCCAGTAAAGCAAGGCTTACACTTCAGAGGCTTACACTTCAGATTCTTTGTGAATATAACTCAATTTTTAACAACTTTTCATTATAAAACAGGCATACGGGTGAGAGAATTGAAGAAAGCACAGGGGAAGAATTATTTATACATTCTTGGTAATTTTAGTGATCTGCCAGCACCACTCTTGAAAAAGAAATTGAGGAAAGTGTCAAATAGTAATTCTGACTAGAAATGAACTCCAAAAATTTTGACGTGTAGCCTCACATCATCTGCTGAAAAGACTGGAGGCTTAAGCTGCTTTCCTGTGTTCAGGGTGCAAAAACTCATTAGGCACATCAGTGTGTTTCATCTTGACCTTATGTTTAGATCTCACAGCTTTCATGTAACATTTCTTATTCTTTACAGCCATTGACTGTGAACTAACAGAATGGTCCCAGTGGTCCGAATGCAATACCTCATGTGGAAAGGGCCATATGATTAGAACAAGAATGATTAAAATAGAACCACAGTTTGGAGGAACAGCATGCCCAGAAACTGTCCAACGTACAAAATGTCGAGTCAGGAAATGCCTGAGAGGCCCGGGTATGGAAAAAAGGCGCTGGAAAGAGGCCCGGGAGAAAAGGAGAAGTGAACAAGCAAAAAAAAATATAGATAGTGAGCAATATCCAGGTGAGTGTGAAACCATTTTTCAGTATGCTTACGTCTGTTTTTCTTTTCTGCATGACAGGAGTTTGTGAGCAGCTCCAGTTCATGCATTTCAGTCTAGGGAAAGCTTTGGCAACAAAGCAAAGCATTTCTCAGTGTTTGACAAATGCACCTTGAGTACACTTAACTGGGGTTTCTTGATTCCTACTGTAAGAACTAGGCTCTATGCTCTCTTCGATTCAAAAGCTGTAAGTGTGCACACTTACACTGAGATAAGTAGGTTAGACTGAAATACTAAAAACTTACTCAAATGACTTTTTTCAGTTTGTAGGCTGAAGCCATGGACTGCTTGGACAGAATGTTCTACACTCTGTGGAGGTGGAATTCAGGAACGCTACATGATGGTAAAGAAGAGGTCCAAAAGTACTCAGTTTACTAGCTGCAAAGACAAAAAGGAGCTAAGAGCATGTAATGTTCATCCTTGTTAACAAAACACAAGGCTTCCAAGAGATGCACTCTGAGCTAAATGGAAAGTCAACCTTGGTTTGGTTTTTAAAGCAACAACAACAAAAATATAAAGTGTATATTAGTTTTCATTTTTTTGCAGTGTGGTTTGCTTTTTAGTCTTGCTGGTGCAAGAAATATATTTTATAAATATTTCCTTACAGGTTTATGCTGAGAGTAAATCTTTGATACTCCAGCCAGCCCTTAATGCATAAAAATAGTAAGTCATTATGAGTTATTTAACTAAAATACAGACATATCTGTGAACATGGAATAGCCATATAGAAACATTACTTGTAAAGAGTAAAGACATGGGATGCATGCATATTAACATTACTAAGTTGAAGTGACATGTTTCATATGTGGGAGGATTTCTCTCTCAATTAGATTTTGAAAATCCAAAGCAGTGCCTATGTGATTCCATAACTATGCCAAGGAGTCATCTCAGTGATGCTGGTTCAATACTATTGAAGGTGCATGTTTATCATTTTACACTATTGGGTCAAGCTATAGTAATTATCCTGTATACTTTTCTTCACATGGATGCTATGGTCCACGCAAAATGGTCTTAGTTTCTTTAAATCTTAAAAAGGAAATAATTTGTGCAGCTCAATAATGGTGCCTGCCCACTACATAGTCACAGCCAAAACAGCACACACAGAAAACCTGTGAATGTCAGAATATATTTAGATTTCATATTCATATATTGGGTCTATCCACTGCCTCTCAAAATTGATACAGAACTACTAGAAATTGGTCCAAATACAGAGTTGCAACAGCTGTGTCATAGAAAGACTTCCACACGAGACACTAAAAATTAGATTCAGTTTCATCAGGATGTTAATCACAGGCAAAGAGAGAAAGAGGTTTATAAAATAATAAAAATATAACAAACAAATGGAAGGGAGCCTCTGAAATGAAATAATGTCAGCCTCTTAGCATATTATTTACACATTGACACAAGAATATATGTACAGCTGTCTCATTTATGTTTTTTTACTCAGAGTATAGGAGGCTCTAAAATTTACTACATTTGTGAGAATTTCTTATTTGTAGATATACCAGCCAGGATTAATGTCTTCCCTGACCACTTCAGTGATTAACAAACTGCCCGAGATTAGAAAATAACTCCTCAGCATTCTAATTGCTATTTCACACCATCTCTTGCAGAGTTTAGCTCTCATCCCCTACATGTAATCAGGTGTAGGACCAGCGAGACCTTGGGCTTCACTTGCTATTGGAATATAGCACTGTCCTATAAGTTTAACAGAATAACAACAAAGATGAATGGTGAAGGTGATGTGTTATCTTTTGGTCCAGGAAAGGCAGCATAAAGTCTATGTCTCTACATAAGTAATAACAATGCACTGAAAATAAAGACTGTTGATGTTGAACACTTAAAACAAGCTTGAGAGAAATGAATGGAGAAAAAGTTACTTTATAGTCTCTTTAAACCAGCCTTAAGTAATTTACTCACTTCCTTAACACTTGGTCACAATCCTGAGAACCTGGCACCCAGGTTTTAAGTGCCCACATTTGATGTGAACCACAACCCACTGAGGCTGTTCAACTGCACCATCAGTACCCTGGGAATCCTCTCATTACCTCCCTGTACCCAAGCGGGCTAGATGGGCTGGCTGCATGACACTGTAGGCTTTTCATCATCATTTCTTCACTGAACACTCCAAGGCCTGCTCAGAACTTCCACAGTTGTCACATCCCACTCCCTCAAGGTATTTTACTGCTCTTTTTTAGATCTGGAATGAAGGGAGAGCTGGGGAAATAATGAAACCAACCACAGTGTTAAGCCTCTCCTGCCACTGCCAAATGAAATGGCTTCAGGCCCATAGTGAACCAAACCAGGAGGGAAAAAATAATACAAGGTTTAATGATGAAACCAAACAGCTCCCCATTTTGCACAGCTTGGCTCATTTAATAATATAATTCAGATAGTTTACCTCCTTCTGCCTGTTGAAAATTTCTGCAGTTTATGTCTCTACAGCACTGTCATTACAGTGTAGCAGCAAGACTGTGCCTAGGTAATGACCTTACCTTGCGCATTACCCTTTTATGACTAAAAAAACAAAAAGTAATGCTCCAACAAAAAAACCCAGTGGAATGATACAGACACTGGAAGAGTGACCAGCTGAACATATTTCTGATGAAGAATCAGATGTTTGCATAGAAGGACTACAGTGATTCCTGCCAGGCACTCAGCCAGGGCAAACCTACATGTGCAGTCAAGACCATCACACCAGCTACCTTTGTGAGCTGCTCTTGCTGAGCCTGAAAGAAGCTGCGACAGTGTGGGTTTTGTACGCTTGGGTCTGTGAGAGCTTGGGGCAGGGGAAGCAAAGGAAAAAAGTGTCCTGAATGGAAAAAAAATTATGTGAGTTTATGGACTATATTTATCTCATCAACCCTTACCACTTGTTCAAGTTAATCTTGCAAAATCATGCCTGCTTCTGCAAATAATCAATTAAAAACAACACTGTATTTTCATTTTCATGTTTGTTCCATTTCATTAACCTATTTTGGTTTTTAATTACTCCCTTTGCCAAGACTACATAGTCCCAATACACCTTTAGGTATGTAGGAAATACACAACATCTTCCCAAACGTGCCACAAAATTGTGCATTAAAACAACTTGGCATCCCTTTCACTGTGGTCCTTACTAATTTGATTCTCTGTATATTTTTTGTTAGGAGGCTGCCCAGTGTGATTTCCAGTCATTTCTCTTAGGCTTATTAAAGTAATGAATGTTGGATTTTTCCCCTCCACACCTTGTTAATACATGCAATGACACTATAGATTGCACTGGCTCAGAAATGTATGATTGTTCCTGCTTGGGTTCAGCTTTTCACACAGTTTTCCTGTTGAAACATTTTACAAACCACTTGTCCTTCCCATAACTTGATACAATATTTAAGCTTGTTACATTTTGTAAAAAAACCACACAAATAAAAACAAATGAAGAAAAAAAAAATAGGTTGATTTTCTATTCAGAAAAGAAGCTCTGATACACAATCTCTAAAAGTATTGCATTGTCACTGTAAACTTTCTAGTAGTGTAATAGCCACTGATTATCGGTCAATAAAAATAAGAACTATTATCTCTCCTATCTTGCAAATAATCCTGCTGAACTGAAAAGCACAGATGTCATTTCAGTTTTGTAGACCTCAACAATCAGATCTTAGCATTGTGTGTACATTGTGGGGTTTTTAACCTAACATACAAACTGTAGAGGCTTTACACATAGTAAAAAGTAAAAGTTAGGGGCTTAACACCTGTACAGTAGGACTCTGTGTGCAGCATACGATTCGAACAACATTTTGTTTGTTTGCATTTTTAGATTTCCTTCCTTGTTTTTGTTTGCTGTGGAATTATGAAAAAGCTACCATGAACATTTCTTACCAAAGTCTTGTGTAGATGTTTTATAGCTGTCTGGCTAACACATTATTATTATTATTTTGGAATAAAGACATCTTTACTATGAATTTTATTCTTGTATGAGATTCTGTTCAATCAATATGACTATGTACATCAAAACCCCCATATGCTTATCAATATAAGCAGTCAAGTTATGTTCTTATTTACATTTCACTCTTGTTTCAATCTAACAGGATATCAGAAGTGAGCTGGGTTTCACTAGAGCCACTCATTCTTTCCTCTTGAAAGTGATTTGTATCATAGTTTTTGTCGGATAGTTTGTTGTTCTTTAGGAATCACCGAGTAACTTAGGATCATTACTCAAATTACCCTGTATAACTCTCCTGCGGGTTTTGTTGCTGTTGTTGATGGTTTTTAATAAAAGAGAAACTATTTAAAAGAACATATTTTAAAGCCTTGTGAATGGAAAAATAGTTAAAAAATGAGCTTTTGAACAGTCTGAGATTTTGTGAAACTTTCAACTGACTTTTTGTGCTACTAGTAGACTGTTTAGGCACACTGCAAGTGCAAGCATGTCACTGATAATTACACAGAAAAGTACAGACCAGTTTTTCCCCGCAAGGGGTCACAGAGCACCTAAATCAGCACAGTGACCATATGGCCTCTACAAATGCCAGCCATCTAAGTTACTGCTTGGGACCTGCTTGACAGCATGCCTGCCCTAACTGGGGATGCTCTTCTTTGCATGGCCAACACACCTAAACCATAACCAGCATGGCAGAAAGACAGAGTAGGTCCTCGAGCATGATTTGTAGTATGATTATATCATTTAACTCTCCTTTTAGAGGTACCTGCAATTCTCAGGGCCACAGATACTGATTCTGGGGTGGAAAAAATAGCAAATCCCTGAAAATATGCACAGCTCAGCTAAAATCTGAAGCCTATCACTGCAGTTCATTTGGCAACTATCATTTCCATTTCTGATATAGTTAATAATACCACAACATATCATCATATGGCTACAAGCTTAACTGCAAAGCAAACTATAGAGAGAATATGTGTGTATAAATATATCATATGGTACAGACTGCATACACCATTTTTTCATGTTTTTTCCACTTAGGAAGCAGTATACTAACTTCAACTACTAAGCACTTCAACTAACTACTAAACTTCAATTTACCAGTAAATTGAAATGCGCTTAAAAATCTCTTGCTGCCATGTTCCAGGCACTTAGTGTACTTTGCTTCACATCCAAACCCATTTAAGATCTTTATTGCAACACTTTCAACTTTGAGACTCAGTCACTTCATGCAGTGTTGTGCAAAACATAGCAATTACAGGCCACCTGAATCATACTGAGTTCTGTCTCCTCTGGTTTCCAAAAGACAGAACAGTTTGTGCCCTAACTGACAGGCACATTAACTGCTCAGTAGGCAATGACAGTTTTCACATGTGGTCTAGATAGTAGCTTAACGAATCTAAAATGCTAACACTTGGAGCTCTTAGTTCTTCTCATCTTCTTTGAAAAAGTCCTAGGGAACATCATGTACTTCACCTTCAGTAATAAACTTGCAAACACAGAGGCAGGAAAGTCCTCACTTTCTCCTTACCTGTCACATTAGCACAAGCGAAGATGAAGCCACTCCTAACTACCAATTTGCTTCCTTTTAATTAGCAAATGGCAGGGTATTTTAGAATAGGTCTTTTAAAATATTGATGTAAGTTTCAAAGAAAGATCAAAGGTTGTTTCCATACACCATGAACATTTCCCATCACCCATCTCACTGCACCATTTGAACCAGCAGCAGCATTGCAGGCACAGAGAGCAGCTCAGGCAGATGTCTCTTAAGGACTCTCTCAGGAGTGTATGGCAGCATCTGGAAAAGTGCCTGCTACCTCTGAAAGGCCCCAAAGCCCTGCATGACCCCTGCATTGTGCCAGTTACTGCCTCAGTGCACTTCATGGGCTCAGCCCCAAGGCCATCCTAATCACCACAGTGCCAACTCATCAGATTCTCTGTGAAGCTTGGACATGCCACAGGATGATGCTCTGCAGGGAGAGGCCACGGGCACAGCACAACACCTGCCTTTTAGGGTATATCACAAATTCTGGGTTTAAGCACAACCGGCAGGACCATGAATCCCCAGACACGGAGAACAGTTGCATTCCTGGCGCTCACCCATTCACATTGGAAATAACCAAGGGCCTTGAACATTCACTCACTCAAGGCCCAAACATGGAAAGGACGCCACAGCAGCATGGTGTATGCCAAACCAGCTGCACTTACACTGCCTTGTGTTTGGAGCAGAAAAACAAAAAAAAGGAGAGTGAGCACACATGCATATGAAGAGAAAGAGAGCAAACAGGACACATGACTGGATCGCAGAAGCCTTTCAAGCAATGCTGTCTCTCCCACCTAATGACTTAGATGATGCAGCAAAAAAGTCATCCCTCCTTGTGCCTGTAGTGGCTGGGGCCAGCACAGAGAAGATGGTATGATTGAATCAGTACAGAAAGCATCAGTACCTCAGCCACAGCTGCTCTGCTAATACAGCCTGTAAAACTATACTGGACAGGACTAGCAGCAAGGTTAGGGTTAGCAGAACAGAAAAGTCCCACCGCTGACTATCTTGCAGTCCTGATCCATTCTGGAGAAGGGGTGAGCATCACCTGCGGAAAGCCAGTGGCTCATTCCTGCATCTGAACAGCTTGGGGTTCAGATCAACAGAACTAGGGGTCCCAAAACCATCATCCAACTCCTGGGGAGACAGAGCAAGGGCAGTGTATAGGAGTAGCCAGTGGCACACCCATAAAGCCTCCTTAAGTAACATCCCCAGATAGGACTACCAGGGTTAGAGTTAGGATTTATACTTCTGTTGCATTAATATAAGCCCTGAACTAGGAAATTTGGGCCAACAGCTGAAAAAAAAAAAAGAAAAAAGAAGTGAATGACAGATCCCACACTTTATCCTGAACCTCCAGGTTTTACACTTTACTTGTCCACAACATGTTATCCACAGAAGTTAGAAACAGCAAAAATGTTTTTTTACTCACAAAACCCTTAAGCCCATCTGAGCAATGAGTGAACCAAACCAGCACCTAGAAAAAGAAAAAAAAAAAAAAAAAAAAAGAAAAGAAGGGGTCTAGATTATAATTTAGAAATGTGAAAATGGTGTACATCATGAGTTCAAAACACATAAAATGTTATGAATGGCAGAAGAGAATTTTTATACCACTTACATAAAAAGATATACAGGGAACAGAATGCACAACTATAGGAACAGTACTTCCAAGTGCAAACAAGCAGCTAAATTACTTAGAAGGTCTCTCTCAGAAGCCTCCATTAAAGACACTTGTCATACAATCTACATGCAAACATATAATTCTGTTTACTTTTCTATGGCTTGTTTCAACTTCTAGTTTACATCTACCTTAAACGTCGGAAGTGAGCATAAATATCTATAAATGGATCACTTCTGAAGAACACAGGGGTGTACAGAAAGGAATACTGATATTAATGTATGCACATATACAGGCTTGAAATGTATTACTGGAACTCTACCGACTACAGAAATAAAACCAGAGCCCACTAGATGGCACTGGAAGCTAATACAGACAGCTGCCCTTTCAAAAAGAAAACCCCAACTGAGCAGTAGAATCTATATGCACAGTATCACTGACTGGATACACTGATCTGCACAGGGTCTAAGTCAGCATTTTTATCTCTATCCGCAAACTCAACACTGCTAACACCAAGAGCCTTTCCACTGCAGACATGCCTGGTACCTTGCCGGGAAACATGAATCTTGTCGTACCCTTTTTCACTTAGCTGCAAAAGTGCAGTGGGTACAGACTGGATGGGAAGATGGCGAGAAGGATGTAGTGAAATGAGCTAACAATCTGTTTTCTGCACATGAAGGCACAGCATCCATGGACTGCTTTTCCAGTGAGGCATCCATACCGCCCCCTAGAGAAAAAGGGTATTTATGAATCTTCAGAAGCAGCTGCACTGCAGAAATCCTACAGCCCAGCACTACACCACCTGGCTAGGAGACAGGAACCTAGGGCTTCAAACACTCTGGCAAGGGAGGGCAAAAGCAGATGAGGTTTAAAGCCGGCCTCCTCGAGTGCTTCTGCTGGGGCACAGGGGCTGGCAGCACTGGGGCTGTAGCTGGGCCTCCCAAGCAACCCACAGGGTGGCACCTGTCTGAAGCTAAGGTTAGAACCACGCATGGAGTTGTGCTCAGAAGTCATTTTTTGCTGCCTTGTTTCTTCATTGGTGAGACAGAAAAGCACCTGCTACAGTTGTGGTGGGATTGGTTTTGTTCACCACTACTACATAAAAATTATCGCTTTAGGAGTGAAACTGGTTTAAAACTGTTAAGGAATCTGACTTATTTGACTTCTGTGCCTGGACACAGAAAAGCAGCCCCAGCCTCTACTTGGTTGGTTTGGGTGTAATGGGCAGCTACCTGACGACAGCTTTTTCTCCTTTTTTTTCCACATTAAAGTACATTCTTATATTAAAACAGTCTTCAGGTCAAAAACCCAGGGCTCATCTCTAATTTGATGTAATTTGGAAAACGTTTTTAGGGTGAATCACCTAACAAAACAGAACATTTCAAATCCTTTATTAAAAAAAATATTATTTATAGTATTTTGTCTATTTTTGCCAGTTAGAAAAAAAGATCAAAACATCAATTATCAACAAAAGCAACAGGTAGACATATTATTTTAAGTAACAACAACCAAGCACTCTCATATACAGTAGGTGCTGCTCTACTACTTAAGGTATGAATTTCACACTGGCAATTAGAATACAGAATACACAAAGGATAGACCTAACATTATTTTACAAACTATTGAAAAAAGATTTTATCCATTTTAGAATTTAAAATGTAAAATATAAATGGTAGCCAACTCAAGTTGAACATTTTAACATTAACAACAGACATTTTAATATTCCTTTGAAATGTTAGATTTCTCACTGAGGTTTCTCTTTTCAGTTTATACTTGGACCATTTATGCACTGGCTTAACAGAACACCCTACCTGCAGCATTCTAAGAAGGGAACAGTTGTTGAAGGAGCAGTTTGTTAGCAGAGCTGTACTTTCAGACAGCCTCTCTGAGCACAGGGCTAACAGCACACACGGGCAATTGGCTTACCCTTTTTCGTCTTGCTAGAAGCTGATGTGCAGCATTTATTCTAAAGCAGTATAAAAAAAAAGCATACCTGGAGCTAACTATGTCTATCTTCTATATGTTCATTTAATGTGCTTAAGACAGTCACAATTAATACAGTTTGCCTTCCTGAAATAGCTATCTCTAGATGCATTTTTGGGAGCTTTTCGTTTCTATGGTGACCAAAACCAGACTAACTGGGGACAACTTGGTTATTTCTGTCCTGCTGCAGTGATCTTTTTGTTTTCTATGTAGAATTAAAATAAAAAGTACAGAAAAACAAAGCAGAGCTGATTTTACAAAACGCACACCTCTAACCGGGCCAGAGGCTGTTAATTTTTGTTTCATTAATTGCAGGAAAAATAGTTTTAATTGATTTCTTGAGAGCCTTCAATTAATTGCTCGAAACTATTTCCAAAAGAAACGCGCAGAAAGAAAACCCCCAGCTTCTACATCCCGGCGAGGCTGAAGGCCCCATCTGAGACTCCTCCACCGCGTCTGCAGGTGGCAGCATGAGAGCAGCTTTCTAACCCAGGGAGCTTTGCTCTTCCCAAGTCACTCCAGCAAAGTAGCTAAGGCACAGAGCTGGGAGAGGAAGCTGGGTAATGGATAGGAGCAAGCAGAGTTCCCCACAAACCAAAACAGTGCTTTTGACGTTAGGAAAGCTACAAAGCTAGACACGCTGTGAAATGCTGTCAGCCTCATCCGCACAAATCCAGACCCGCCAAGCACCAACTGACAACAGACAGTGCCTGTAAAAGACAATGGGCTGTTGCAACCTGAAGGGGCTCCAGGAAGTCAGTCAAATCTTCAGAAACCTACTGAACATAGGTCCAACTCAGTACAGACTCCTTACATGCTCTAAAATCACCATCTCTTGAGAGCAAGGTTTCTCTCTTAAGTATTACAGCATTTTGAAGGAAAATCACTTTGCAAAGATAAAAAAAAAAAACAAAACTCTAGTTGTTAGACTCATCAGCAATATCATAGTTGTGCTTTACATGCCCCACAGAACACACATGAAGCAATAGTTTGGGAATCTGAAGTCTCTGACTGAATGTTCTGGGAGAGCCAGGCCCCTCGGAATTTATCTTATAAATAACAGCAGGGAACTGATTGCTCAACTCCCAGTTTTCAAACCGCTCCTTTAGGTCTATTGCCTTCCCTGAGCTGCTCCTCCTGGTATGAAGTGATTATATTAAAGTAATTGGATATTGTGTGATTTGACTGCAGAAAAGCTAGAACAAAGCACAATCTCAGCAGAGCAAACTTTGCTTGTGATACAACAAAACCTGTTCCCTCTTCCCTCCCCTCAAATACTGAAAGACCAGAATGTTAGAAAAGAAAGAACTAGGTTGCTATGACTACCATAAGTTAATATCAGCATCTTCTCATTAACACTTTCCTTCTTAAAAATCAAGGTTTTAATCATCTAATATACTTTGAGTCTTTAATCTAAAATTTTCCATATAATGTTTCCGATTTTGATCTTTGTCAGTGACATGGACAGTGGGATCGAGTGCACCCTGAGCAAGTTAGCCAAGCTGTGTTGTGTGGTTGACACGCTGGAGGGAAAGGATGGGATCCAGAGGGACCTGGATAGGTTGGGGGGGGTGGCACCATGCGAGTCTCATGGAGTTCAACAAGGCCAAGTCCAAGGTCCTGCACCAGGGTCAGGGCAATCCCAAGCACAAATGCAGGCTGGGTGGAGAATGGATTGAGAGCAGCCTTGAGAAGGACCTGGGGGTGTTGGTTGACAAGAAGCTCATCATGACCCAGCAGTGTGCTCTTGCAGCCAAGAAACCAACTGTATCCTGGTCTGCATTCCCGGCAGCATGACCAAGGGAGGGGATTCTCCCGCTCCACTCCGCTCGGGTGAGGCTCCCCACTTGCAGTGCTGCGTCTGGCCCTGGGGCCTCTAACATGAGAGGGGCAGAGACCTGTTGGAGTGAGCCCAAAGGAGACCATGAAGATGATGCGAGGCTGGAGCACCTCTGCGATGGAGACGGGCTGAGAGAGCTGGGCTTGTTCAGCCTGGAGAAGAGAAGGCTCCAGGGAGACCTTAGAGCAGCTTCCAGTGCCTAAAGGGGTGACAATAAAACTAGAGAGGGACTTTTGACAAGGGTCTGTAGTGACAGGACAAGAGGGAATGGCTTTAAAATGACAGAGAGGAGATTTAGATTAGGTATAAGGAAGAAGTTCTTCCCTGTGAGGGTGGTGAGGCCCTGGCACAGGGTGCCCAGAGAAGCTGTGGCTGCCCCATCCTTGGAAGTGCTCAAGGCCAGGTTGGAACTAGATGACCCTTAAGGCCCTTCCAACCCAAATCATTCTATAATTTAGCATGTGCTAAAATTGTACAGATATTTCAGTAATTCATTTTTAAGAACGTGTGCTGCTTTGCCAACAGTTAATTTTTACAGCCCACCATGCACTGTAGCAGGGACTTCACAATTTGGCAAGGGAGGATGTCCTCTTACTGTTAGTGAGGAGACAACACCCATCTTTCTGTCTTTACGAGGAATCATATATGGATAAACTAGACAGCTTTGCAGTAAACCTCCGTGTACACTAACACTAACAGGCTCTAGTTGCCCTAATGAACCCCTTTTTCGCCGACTGAGACCGGGGAATGGGTAGGAGCTGGTATTGTTCTACAGCATGCTGTTTACTGCAATGGGTCTTCACACCTTCCTCATTACTACACTGAAGAAATATATAGTAAACAATAATGTCTGAAAGCCTCTGCAAAAACATTTCTTCCCTGTAGAAAAGAGGACTGACAAAGTGAATTGATCATACTTTCTTCCTAAATAGGGTTAAGGTTGTGCATGTTTGGAATCTTATTAGTAAACTACATTACACAAGCCAACATCTCTATTTGCTACAGAGAAATTGCAAATTAACCCCCTTTAAAAGTAGGTCAGCTCACATCGCCTAAAAGATCAGTACTGTGTGATCAATCTTAATATTGTTATCAAGTAATCTGTGGAAAACTGTTTGGCAGACAATGCACTTTGACTCCATGCTCAGGGCTTCTGCTTTCTGATTAATGATTGTGCTATTCCCCATTTGTCCCCTGATAAGTTATACCTGTCCACCACTTAAGTAGACTTCATCTAAAATTCATGGAAGCATTAAAAAATTCACCACTTGGGAAACAAAAACAAAAGAGGAAAAATATTCTCAGTATTTAAGGGAAAAGTTACCAGAAGTTCACATTTCAGACTCACTGTTTGACAATTACATACTTCCACAGAGTGCTTATGATTTAATGTTTTCCAGATATATACAATACTTTTTACAAGTATGGCTCTGAATGTATGCTTACAATTAAAGGAGATTTTTCCAATTTTATTATTATCCAACCCACCAAAGGAACAGAATCTATTGTCTACAGATCAGACTAAATTATGCTGCAGTCCTCCAAGACCAGCTGGTAGACCTGTGTAATGTATGGATAGTGGATATTTGTGTGATGCCATTTACTGAAATGATTAGCTTTTGTCCTGTAATATTTTCTCAAAAGGTTACTGACCAAATCATTGTTGATTTACTGCCATATGAGAACCATCTCTTTTGGCTGCTGCCAATGCTGCAGTTTCTCCAGACATAGGAGGCAAGCAGAAGGCTCTTAGCTGCTTCAAGATCTATGTTTGCTCTTCAACTGGGGTTTATACATGGCATGGACTTCATTTTGGATGAAATGATAGAATCAGAGTTGTTTAGGTTGGAAAACACCTTTAAGATCATTGAGTCCACCCTTTAACTCAGCACTGCCAAGTACGCCACTAGACCATGTTCCTAACTGCCACAAGTACGTGTCTTTTAAATAGATCCAGGAACAGTGACTCCACCACTTCCCTGAGCAGCCTGTTCCAGTGCTTGACAATCCTTTTGGTGAAGAAATATTTCCCTGGAACAACTTGAGGCTATTTTCTCTTGAGCCACACCCCAGGCGCTTTCCATCAAGCAGCTTTCCAGCCACTCTTCCCCAAGCCTGTAGCATTACAAGGGGTTGTTGTGCCAGGTCCAGCACTTGGGTCACTTTGTCTTGTTGGACCTCATACAATTGTTCTTGGCCCTCCAACCCAGCCTGTGCAGATACCTCTGCAGAGCCTTCCTACCCTCCAGCAGATTAACAGTCCTGCTCAATTTAGTGTCATTTTCAAACTTAAGGAGGGTGCCTTTGATCCCCTTGTCCAGATCATTGACAAAGACATTAAACAAAACTGGCCCCAAGCTCAAATGCAAGTGTAACCATTATTAATGATTAAGGTAATTATGAGGTAGTTAGTTCCCTCAGATTGTTGTTTCATACCATGAACTGCTGGGTAGCTAAAAAGGTTCAATGACCTAAAAAAACCTGCTTGGCTTTAACTACCAGTCCACATCACCAGTTGCGCTGGTGCAAATATTTGTGGGATTGAAGTATGCTCAGAGTACCACTCTGGCTTAAAACAAAAGCACATGGTAAAGAGCACATGGTAAAGAGCACCCAAAATACAGAAGACATATATATATGGCATATAAATTCCAAATATAACTTACATATTAACAAACACCCATAGCTGTTTGCTTCATCTCCTTCGACATCTGTAATAACAATAGCATTTGAACAACTCAAGAACAGGAACAGGGAGGATTTCAAATTAGGATTTAAATTCTGAGGCATTACAATGTATTAATTTTTTATTACATTATGACATGTTATTTTTTTCCAAAGAGCTTAATGGCAAAAGATAGTACCACATATTGGCATTTTATAACTGCAGCTAGCTCAGCCACTCAGACAAGAGCCTATGCCTACCCCACCCTCCAAAAAACCGTTTTAATGTAAAGAGCTCAATTGTTCAGAACTGGAAAAATATTCCCCCAAAATCTTACCAAGAAAAATAATAGGTGGGTGCTTTCAAGGTAATTTTGGTATTTTCTCAGGCAGAACTTGGGAATATGCTCATACTTCAGTTCAGAACATTTCCTGCATGAGTCTATGGAAGCCAATATACTGAGTGACTTCAACAAGATTTCAGTGTTGGAAAGGAGGAAATAAATTTAAAAAGCATTTCTTAGAGCTTCTTTGCTCTTTTAGATACTCCTCAGTACCCTCTTGCATTCTTTGTTTTTAATATTTAAAGAAATATTAATCGATCTCTCTGGAAGCCCTATAAAACTGAGTGCATCATCTGGCTGTAACAAAGCACAAATTGCATAAAAACGTTCACATGACTGATACTTAACTCTTCAACAAATTCAAAATTCTTTATATCTCCAAGTTACACATTTCCTGCAGCCAAGAGATGACTGATTTAACTGAATTTCACAATTTAGCAGATACTAACTGAGAACAGCAGGCAAAATTGCAGCAAAAAAACACAAACATCTTTCCTCCACAACATGACTCTATTTCAGTGGGCTGCTTCACAAAATAAACAATCTTCTCTGTAAAGAAAGCAGTATGAATCTGGCGATTTTAAATTAAGATGTGTGAGGGTTTTTAAATTTTAAGTCCCCATCATAAACCACAAATGATTTTCCATGAAACACAAGTGCCCTCTGTAAAGTTCTCCTTGCAGCCCTGAGTACACCTTGCCTTGTATGCCTAGAAAACACAGTATCTAAACGCACAGGTAACTTCCTCTGCCAGAGGGCTGAACCTGCAAGCTTTATTCACAAGCATTTGGTAGCAAACCATACAGAAATGCAGTCCCCATCCCTTCCCTTCACATTAAGAGATAGTCTCATCAGAACTGAACAAGTTTTCTTGTGGAAGGGTAGGAAAGACATTGCATATTGTACTGGTAAAAGCAAAACTGCAGCATACCCAAGAACTGAAAAGCACAGATGATGAGGCTCAGCTTTCCAGTCCTGCTCTTCCCAGGACTGAGGAAAAGGGCTGGGATTACATATGGCCAGATGGAGGAAGAAGCTTCCACATATCAGCTTAGCAAATGTTCTGTTGCCCAACAGCGAGACTTCCCTCAGCCCTTTCTACTTGCCTTCCAAGACCTCTGCTGAGCCAGGGACTTGAAGTATGTTTTAGCTGGCCATAAAGTTGGAAAGAAGCAACAAGAGATAAAATATAACAAAAAGACAGAAACACAGCAAAAGCATAGCAAAAGCCAAAGAAATGACAAAACAAATTAAACAGCTGGAGAAAATACAGAGAATGCAAAATAACCATTAACATCTCCATGTGGCATTAATCTGACAGGCAAAACCAAGGATGACTCAGATATTTTCAAAAGTTTTTAAAAAACGAACAGTTATTTCCAATTCTGACTTGATTTTGTATTTCTAGACTCTTTGTTTTGTTATGTTGGGTACACACTTCATACAGTCATGGCTTTATTTTACGCACAAACAGAAAATCAAAAATGCCAAGCCTTGCTGATCTCACAGAGTGCTAACAGCTTTAAAGGCAACAATATGATTTCCCATAATCTGCTTCTATACCATGAGTAGTTTCAGTGGCTATAACAAAGAAATGGGAAAAAAAACGAGGTCACATTCAAGTTTTAGTTTAAAAACTGCTTCCTGGTTACTGTCAAAAATTACTTTTAGACACTCCTTCAACAAACAGTGTCTATAGGACACAAATGCTGGTATATGTTCCATGCAAATACCAGAAGGGTTAAGTCTATTTCTCTTTCCATCCCAAGGGGGTCATTATTCTTTTCCCTGTATTACTACTGCTACCTGTCTCTCCTAGGCTCATTATTTTATTTAACAGCTGAAAAACTAACACTAGCTCTATGTGTCTGCAGCAGGCAGATTTATAGGAACACCCCCCACACTCCTCCCAGATCAATAAGCATCATACTTACTAATAATATTTGTTGAATCAGGCCCTCTGCTTTTTTTCTGTATGAGCTACGGATGCACCAGCATCTATACAGTCTTTTACAATTATAATATCAGTGCCCTCAGGAATGATGAATACCTTGAAATCCTACACTTTTATGGCTCTCCACCTCAGAAGCATCTACTTTTAGGATATGTCGAACTATGCCTTTTGCATGCATTTACCTTCATCTTGTATGTATGCCACCCACTTCAAGAAGTCAACACAAACCACAAGGAGCAGACCTGTATCTTTCTGTAGCTAGCGATGGTAAAAACTGCTTTTGTTGACTTCAACTGCCTGTTCTTCTGATTTGGATTCATGTGTGCCAACTACTATTTATGCACCCAGGTCATGCCAAAAAATCCCTGTTTATTGCCCTTCTTCCCCTCCTATCTGTTTGCCCCTGGATACAGAAGAGGCTTCCAGAATCAAACCTGGTCCTGAAGGGTTGCCAATATATTTAAAGCGGTTTTCAATTAAGTCTTTAAACTGATTCAGGTTCTAATCCAGTTAATTTAATAAAAAGACAGTAGTAAGAAGAGTTTTCATAATATACTATTATATATTATATCATAATATACTATTATATATTATACTAATATTATATTCATTATATATATAATTTCATATATATATAATATTATACATAATATATACTATATATATTATATATATTCATAGATACTGGGATTTTTTGGGTGTGGAAAAAGGGTTATTTCTTTGCAATTTTTTTCAGAGAGAACTTAGGCCAGGAGAACATATTTATCTTCTATTTCCCCTCATTCCCCATTTTGTTGTTAATGTTGTACACTTGACTGTTTTTATTTGATAATTTAAAGGCTCCTTACCCTTAACATCCCAATGAGTTGAAATAGTTTTGGCCTCAGTTTATTCATGGCATAACTCCATTTTCTCCAGTTGGAAAGCACCAAGCACCGTAAGTTTTTCATTAGTTGTAAATCCCATCTATTCTTCACAAAAAAACCCCAACAAACAACAAACAAAAAAACCCACCACAAACAAACAAACCACAAACAAACAAAGAAACCACATAAAAAAAACAAGTGACCAAATTATGAAGAGAGGACTCATGTAAAACCTTATGAATTCTTATATGGGCTCGAATTCCTAGACTGATAAGTACAACTTTTCCTGCCTGCAATTTCAGAAATCCTATTTTCATTTGGATCAATCTGAGGCAACAGAAACACTTCTTCTCTGGTTACGCTGTTTATCCTTGTCTTACTCCCCAGAGCCATAAAATGCAGGGCAAAAACTGCATCATCTTAATTAAAAATAAACATGAAATCTCTGCAACAATATCCAGCTTTTCCCTCAGAATAAAACTAGAAAAGGGTAGCCACTTCATGTTAGCTGATACTTCGAGCAACCTTGTCTAGGGAAGGGTGTCCCAGCTCATTGCAGGGAGTTGGAACTAGATGACCTTTAGGGTCCTTTCCAACCAAAACCGGTCTGTGATTCTATTCAGAATTATATAACTGATGCATCCCATCCATCTCTTATCTTTTGCCAGCTCTGTTCAGTCTGGACTTTGGCCTTGCATGTATTACAGTTATGTTAAACTGTGAACAAACTGGAATAATTTAATGGTAAAAATACTACTAAAATAAACAATTCCAATGAAAACATGAGGCAGAAAGAAGAAACTCATCCATTATATGAAGCACTGGAGAGACAGGAGTAGGTGACAGAACCACAACAACAAGGCAGAATTTCAGTCATACCATCCTCTCCACAGGTCTGACCTTGCACACCTAACATCAACCTACATGTACATTAGGATACTTTTTTAAGCTGTCCTAGAGTGATGTCATGCAGTAAACCACTGTAAATAAAATCAATGAAGCAAAATTAGTTTTTATACAAGACGAGCTTTTACTCCATCCAGGGATGTGATGAGAGGGGAAGGGACTTCACACAAGAAAAGAATAATCTTGTATTCTTCAAATGCACCACAGGTTTAAGCACAAAGCTTAAGAGTCTTAAAAACAGAGCCATAACTTGTGCTTCACTAGAAAAAGAGTTGGCAGAAGGGAGAATTGTTTTCACAGAACAGTATCAGCATAGAGACAGAATAATCCTAAAAAAAGATAGCAGGGAAGCGCTGAAGAAGTAGTTCATAGTTCTCTCCAGTAAAAAGCCATGTTCAGGTGTGGTAGGTAAGATACTCTTCCTGTGGTTTAAATACTAAATAAAATCTGGTTTTATACACATGACTCCTGGCATATTCAGGTAAAAATGGGTCTATCTATGCTTTGCATTCCTCACAGAAAAATTGTCTACTATTGCATAGACTTCAGATGCTGCAAAGGCAGGGGAAGAGAAGGGAAGGATTGTGCTAAAAGGAATATACGAACCTATAAAGGTTTTATTTTCATATCAATAGAAAAGCATATCAGAAACAATGGAAAATAACAGAAACTGAATCACAGCTTCTTTATATGAATTCTGGCATTGTTTCTCCTGTAAGAGTGGTCCTAATTTATTCCTCATCCTCCACAGATAATTTTAATCTATCAAAGCATTAACAGATTTCAGACTGTCAAAGCCATAGCATTTATCTATATACAGCCTCTGCCAAAGTACATATCTTCATATACACTGCCATATGTTTTGTTCAGTCTGTTATTAAATTAATCAAACATGGCAGCTACTACTAATGGGTTGCTTTAATAAAGTGCATCCATCACCATGCAGACAGGGCTTGTGTACAGTTACATATGCTGAGCTCGGCCCTAGGCTTGTTCACACTGTCCTCCTATACAGCTCACATTTATCCTCTGTTGCCACTAGTCGACATCTCGTATTTATCACCACCGGGAGACGCAGATGCAGACAGTGCTAGACTGACGCAATGACTTGCCAGACTTGGTGCAAGAATAATGGCAGAAATATTACATTTGCTAAATCAAAAAAGTGGATTTTGTAGCTTTCAAAAAAAAAAAAAAAAAAAAAGTCAAGTATTCTGTCATGTTTTCCCAGCTGCTGGAAGTTACATTTTGTCTCTATCACTGAAATGGCTCTTTGGTGCTACAGAAAAGCATTCTCATAAGATTATTTTCATATTTTTAAGCACACAGTAATTCTCACATTCTACACATTTCCCCTGTTTCCAGTGCAATTTGATTTTGGTAGGTGATTCATATAATAGTGGCTTCAGCTTAACCCTTTTGAGTACCTCTATCATCCTGGTCAGGATCATAAGTAATGCTGCCCTCTCAAAAACTAAATAACACACTTGACTGAAACATTCATCTGTTACGTACATATTTTCCACCCAAATAAGTTCACCTAATAACTCACGAAAGCTTTTAGTACATGAAAATGATGAGATTAAACATGATGCCTTTTGATATACTTGCCCCCTTCCATCTCAGGAGAACAGCATTAAATAAAGCCATTCATTTTATCTCAAGGGATCTCTATAGTGCTTCATCTGCTAAACAATTTCATTAAATTCTCCATCCCTAGTAGAAATAAGGCGCAATTTCACATAGCCAGAGATTTTAGCTGCTGCTATCGCTACCGAGATGCAGTAAATATATTTATTCCGTCTAACATAAATCAGATGATCTACATGCTAAAAACCCTCCCAGGATGGTAACTAGTTGCTAATGAGATTGGACTCATGAGGAACAAAATGTCTTTCTCTCACCACTACTGTTGGTCACAGCATTTGTGAAATGCTGGGTACCAGAGAAATAGGGGCCACAGTTGCCTAAACGGAAAATACAGGCCTTTATCATCACCAGATCTCAAGCCCCATAACATGCTTTGCTTTTTAACAGGCATTGGTTTCATAAGACTGAAGAAAAGATAAGGCAGCTTTCATGGCACCAAGCAAATTAGGGAATATTTCTCCTGCCAAACTGAGAAAGTGGAGGTGGAAATCTCTCTGCTGTGGTACGAACATCCATAACTGTCATTACCTACATTTTCAGAAGTTGATTGGCTTCAAAAACATATGCTGTAACGTTGGGTAAGGAAGGTTCAGGAGGTACTAGGCTGATGGTTTTGAAGACAGACAATGTTAAATATTATGCTTTCTGTAGAAAATACAGGAGACAGGAAAAAAAACTCATTTTGCTCTCCAACATTTTAAAACTGTGATATGCTAAGCATTCATCAGAAGTAAAATTTTGCTTGACTGTGAAGACATGGCATCCTTCAGCTCATAAACCAGTAGGAAATAATGTGTTCTGGAACAAAGTATTTCTTGGGAAACCAACCATCTGTTTTTCATAAAATGGGTCAGCATACATACATATTGGCCTGATGAGTACCAGAGGCAAGATTACATATAACAGAGGTATTTTTAGAATCGGGAAAGACAGTTCACACTCTATGGCCCCTTGTAGCACACAATCACTCATCCAGACTTTTTATCCAACTTATTCTCATGGTGCTTCACATCCATAACCTTGGGAAGCAGACTGAGGCCAAAGAGCGAGCTCCGGCTCCCCGCAAAGTAGGTTATCTGAAAAGGAGACCTGATGCATGCAGAGCAGCTATTGATCAGAGGAGAAAAGGACTGTGCCCCCCTGTTATAATCCCCTTCAGGGTGTAGGACTGCTAAAATATTCTCATATCATTGCCTCAGGGCCTGGCTGGTTTAGGGTTTTTTTTTCTTTCTGTAAATCAAATACTTGAATTTTGTTTCTGTTACCAGTCTGATGTATACAGAAAGCTTTCATGATGTCCAGACAAATGTTTTATACTGAATATTTAATACTGAATATTTAAATGCAGTAACAGTATTCACATCAGTTATTACAGCAAATCGTGCCTTCATGAATACGCACAACACATTTCAGGATTAGCAAACAAAGGTTTGGTCAAGTGAAGTTATCATAGAATAGTTGGGGTTGGAAAGGACCTTAAGATCATAAATACCACCCTCAGAACAAGTTGTAGTTTTATTCTAACGAGTGCTTTTAGTAGGATTTAACCAACTTCTGTATTAGGCTGTCTTCCAGGAAATGTTCTACATCTTCAGCTGTACACTGACTGAAGCAAATCTTTTCCATCCACCCATAGACAAAAAGCTTGTTGATTTGAAATCCAGTGTGGCTACACAACTAAGTATTAATGACCCCTGGAAAGATTTTGAAGGGGCTACAAATAAATTATGTTAAAACACAGATTAGCAATGGAAGCTTCTGTACTTCTCTGAGTAGCTGAGTACAGCTGACAAAAAGGTTTTTTCCTCAAACAATATAGTAAGTCTTTAGGAAAGCTAGGTATCTGAAGATACAAAGACAGAAATATTCATAATAATTGGGTTCAAGGAAATGAAAACAGCATAAAAAAGTGCTATTCATTTGCACAAACACTTGGGTTTCTTTAAACCCTTCATCTAGAGAGAAAAACCTACTCTCAAAACATATTCACCATGGCTCCTGAGCTGATTTTCAAGGTGCTGGCTGGAGGTCAGCATCATACATGGCACCCTAGCTCCCACAGCTGCTGCTAAAAGACATTCCTACTACAACTTATAGACACTGGTTTGTTTGTTTTATGCAACAAGTGTAATAAATGACCATATAATTTTCTATATGAAACACTTCTGAAATATTGACATATTTCTCCTGTATTTATTATCTGTCAAGGATCACTCTCTCTTCTCATGCATATCATCTTGCATAATGAGCTTAAGGATCAAATTCTGACCTCAATATGGGTATATTATTACATTGTGTAAAAGAGAGATGTTGTATAACAATTAAAGAGAGAGGCTAACGCAGAAATTGTACGAGGTACTTCATATCTGTGCCATTAAACAAGAAAAATAAAACTTCTTTTTCAGATGCTCTTCAGCTGCTGAGATCCTGACAAACACATGAACAGGACATTTATTGTCCTCAGATCCCATATTCTGTGAGGTGAACCCATACCTGAGGCATTATACTGTTAATACACACCCTTTCACAAGGATGAACCCACAATATACATGGTAACTCAAGCCCAATGTACATGTTCCTATCTACATTATGGATAAGGGCCGCACAAAGCTCTTCCACTCACCACTCTGCTGCTGAAAGTATGAAGATTTCAGACCCACATACATCCCACGTAGCCCCAGGCACCAGAAGTCACCTATCTTAGAAATCATAGGCTGTATGAACAGTCAACCAGGAAAAACATTATGCGTCCTTTTTCATTTCCCATGTTTTCTGTATCCTTACTGTATCCAGCTGAAGAGCAATAGCACCCCAAAAAGATCAGGATCTTGTACTGTAAATCAGGGCAACATTTGTATTAATCTACCTTCTTGGTTGTCTGGTATATTTTCTTGTGCCAGATTTAATTGCAAATAATGTATTGTTACATATGTTTAATGTTATTCAGTAATAAAACTCCTGCTTCCTACCTTTACATTCGTTTCACTCACTCATTTTTTCTGCTCTGCTTCCTATTCTGCATTCCATCTAGGTGGAGAAAGGTGGTTTGTTTTTTTGTTTGCTTGTTTCCCCACCTTAGAAAATATAGATTTCATCTGCAGGATGCTAGCTGCCATATTTGACAGCTGCTTAAGACAGCAGAACTTAGCTTGGTCAAAATTTCATCGTAATTCAAACTTTCATATGAGAAAGAATACCATACAAACAGAAACTCATCACATGGGGCTTTGGTCCAGTAGGATGCCCCCATTTAAAGACTAAATATTTTCTGAAGGGGAAAAAGCTTTTCTTTCAGAATTAGATATCAACAGTAATTGTTCCTACCTACACCAGTGAAGCACAAAGCCACTAAAACAATTATGCTCTCTGAGGACCAATCAAATACCAGCCATTTACCTCTGAGACTTCAAAAAAATTGCATGTTTCTGGTCTGGCAGAAAGAGCTTTCCAGAGTCAATATTCATACTGCTGTGGGGAAACACATCTAATCTCTACATAATCCCTCTATTATTATTATTATTTATAAGACAATATAGTGGGTAAATAACAGCAGCTCCATCTGCATGCGGAATTGATGAGAAGCTGATTTCAGAAAGCAGTGATTCATAAATCAACCTCCCTGAAATAGAAGAATGAACACAACAGCCTCCCACTACACTAAGCAGTCCAAGATCTGTGAGTCTGAAATGCAGTCTTTGAGCATCTTCCCTAAGTTAAAGACACACCTGTGGGCTTAGCACCAAGGTTTTCCTTCTCTCCTGTTCACATCCATCATTTTTACTGAATAAAATATTATGACCAAACAAGATCAGGTTTTTTACTCTGAGAACTGCACAACCACATAGCTGGAAGGAAATTATACTTCTCCAAAAGCTTACTATTGAGACCAACAAACTAAGAATAGAACTGGATGGTAGTGCTACAATGCCATACATCCACAGAAATGTACAAAAGCGAAGTATGTCAGTAGCTTTAAATAGACTTCTTAACTCTTAACAGAAAACATAATTAATGCTTCTGTAGTAATTTTTCATTAAAGAAAAAATTTGAATGAATGCACTGACCTAAACATTTCATGAAGAACATCAAGGTAACAAAGTACCTACAGCAGTATTTATGACACTTTAAAGCTAAAACAGAAATCAAAATTTCATGCATTTTCTAGCAATTGTTCTGAAAAACACTTAAGCAGTTGCATCAATTCAAGTGAGATCAATCTTACTGTTAAAAGGACACACTGATATGGAGAGTGCTTTGGCAACCATGTATTGCTTTGACGACTTGGAATGCATGGTTGCCAAAGCTTTGTGAACATTAGCAGAATGAAGCTCACGCCCCAGCTAATGAAGAGAAAAGGTAAAGCAGACTTCTCCTGGTTTGCTGATGGGTAACCCAAGAGACAGAAATATGAAGGTTATAACACCACAAAAATTTAACTCCTGTGCAATGACCTATGAAGGGACCTTTGACTGTCTTCAGAACAGTCCCTATGAATGATGCCGTGCCACAACTGTTTTTATAATGCTCAGACTTGGTATCACATTAGCAAATGTTCTGCAGTTTATACAGTGAAAAACCTGCTTTCAGTAACGTTCCCCAAAATCCACTGGGGTGTTTCAAATAAAAACATGATTTCACCTCAGATCTGCCTCCAGGGTGATATTAATAATATTATTTTTATTCAGTTAAATATTTTATATTTCAGTTACAAAGCAATAATAATTTAAAAAAAAAGGATAGAAACTGAAGGCTCAGTAGTATTGTCATTAATAATCAGGCCATTATAATAAAACAGTCTCATCGCAATTCTGAAGAGTGGCAATAGAACAGTCCTACAGTGAAAAAACAGAGCTATAATGTTCATATTTTCCACAAATTTGTTATAAAGTCAGTTTATACACTAAATTTTAGGAGTAATTTCTTCTTTTATATTTGTATCATATGTCCTTGTGTTTTCTTTTTATTATTACTCTTAAAACACATTATAAAAAGGACAGAGGAGAAATAAAGCTGACAAAGTTGATGTGAATATAAGTTATGTATTGAAAGCAAAAATTTCTTATCCTCTATAAAATTATAGCTTCCAAATTAAACTAGTGGTGGTCTGTCACTGCTTGGCCTTAGAATAATAAAAATACAGAGCAGACACCTATCTGGTTTATTATCACAGTTTCCAAAACCACACACACACACTTAATTTACAGACCAGTAACACTTCAGCTGCATTATTCTCCACATTTAGAGGTTTGTGAGGGATTTTTTTCAGGTGTAGGGCCTCGGAACATAATCCTTTTATTGTGAGGGCATTCTTACAAGTATCACACGAACATGCGTGCACAGAGTGCAGAGTGTAGCGGGCTGAATGTGTGAGACTGAAACATCTAGGGCCTCCTACCCTGCCTGTGCAAGTGTCTTTTTCCACTTTTTAGGTGTTAGCCTATTTGGTTTGGAGAGCATTGCTTCTTGGACGTGACAAAAGAGACAGAAAACCCCACAGCTTCAATACATCTTCCAGCTATAGCAGATGGTATAAGAAAATAAACTACCTACCCCTCCAGTCTTCCTCCCTGTCTCTGGGTCCTCATACAATAGCCACATCAAAAATAAACTCAGTTCAGATTTCCATACTTTTACTCTCTACTGAAGAAACAGAGAATACACTTTTAAATGCCAGTTTAACTACCAGGCACAGTGGGTTGGTTTTTGGTTTGGTTTGTTTTTTTGGATGACTGCTTACAGAACAGTAAACCAGCCCACTAAAGTTAAAACTAACAGCCAATTTTCTCACACAAACAAGGGATTTCAAAACCACTCAAATCACGAAGCTGAAAGTGCAAGTGCTCTGAGCAAAAGGCAACAACTGGATGTGGAAGATTGACAGAAAAAGATAGAGCTTGCCAGGCATGGGTACTGCTTCGTGGTTCTCTGCTTACCACCTCAGCCACATAAAAATGTTAAAAGGACTCTAAGCAGTTGTCTGCTGGACACAAAAATTCATTTTCTAGCAGACCAGCAGATCATCTGCTGGACACAAAAAAAACTCATTTTCTTGCAGACCAGCAGATCATTATTTATCTTCACTGACATTCCACTGCCATATGCCCAGCAACAGAGGACATACCGTAATTAAAAAAAAAAAAAAAATAAAAAAAATATGGGAGCTTCTAGGGAAATTTGAAATGTTCTATCATTAGTCTGTGAAAACATCAGATCAGATAATGGATGTCAAAAACAATTATATTAATCAATCTATATTGTCATAAAGATTATAACCTTAACCTAGCTAAAGATTTGGAACGAAACTATAAAAAGCTAGTACCTTTATGGTCATTTAAGATCACTATTTTTTGCTTCTTTTCTTATGGAACAGGGAAATATTAATCCCATTTTACAAATGGCAAACTTCAAGGAAAAGTACTTCATGACCAAAGAGTAGAACAACTTATTAAGCCCATGTCTACACAAAAAGGTGAGAAAGATGGAGTCCCTCTGATAAAATTACAATACTACTGTAAAGTAGCAGCCATCTTTTAGGAGTTGATACTTCTGGTTATGAATAAATATAGCACAAACGGTCTTGGAGCTGAATAGCTCAGCAGAAACAAAACTTCTGGATGAATAAAAAAAGGATTTGGGGATCACATCTCCAGACTTTTGGCAAATGACAAAGAACCAGTTTCTGCAGGCTGGAATGAGCAGAGGCAAACATATGCTGAATGATCACTGACGAAATGGAAGCTAAACTCAGATCATAGCATCAAAGAATCACAGAACAGTTTGGGTTGGAAGGGACCTTCAAAGCTCATCTACTCCAACTCCCCTGCAATGAGCAGGGACATCTTCAGCTAGAGCAGGTCGCCCAGAACCACATCCAGCCTGGTCTTAAACGTCTCCAGGGATGATGCTTCTGCCACCTCTCTGGGAAACCTATTGCAGTGTTTTACCAGCCTCGTAATGAATTTTTTCCCATACATCCAGCCTGAATCTCCCTTCTTTTGGTTTAAAACCTTCACCGCTTATCCTAGTGCAACAGGCCCTGCTAAAAAGTTTTTCCCCATCTTTCTTATAGGCCCTTTTTTAGAACTGAAAGGCTGCAATAAGGTCTTCTCTGAGTCTTTTCTCCAAGCTGAACAACCTCAACTCTCTGCTTTTCCTCACAGGAGACGTGCTCCACCCCTCTGATCATTTTTGTGGCCCTTCTCTGAACCTTCTCCAGCAGGTCCATGTCTTTCCGGTACTGAAGACTCCAGAGCTGGACCCAGCACTCCAGCTGGGATCTCATCAGAGCAGAGGGGCAGAATCACCTCTGTAGATCTGACGACCACACCTTTATAGATGCAGCCAAGATACGATTGGCCTTCTAGGCTGCAAGTGCACACTGCTGGCTCATGTCCAATCTTTCATCCACCAGTACCCCCAAGTCCTTTTGCTCAAGGGTACTCTCAATCACTTCATCCCCCAGCCTGTACTGACACCAGGATTTGCCCTGCTCAGATGCAGGACCCTGCACTTCGCCCTGCTGAACCTCATGAGGTCTGCATGGGCCCACCTCTTGAGCCTGTTCAAGTCCCACTGGATGGCATCCTGTCCCTCAGCCGTGTCAACTGCACCACTTAAAATGATTGCCTCAAACAATTTGCTGAAAGGTTTCAGCTAAGGTCATACAGGATTTCAAACACAGAAAGTAAACAGGACAAGAACTGGCATTACTGCAGGCATTTACAGCATTTACTAATTTGATTGCCTAAATACTGAGAAATGCCTGCATAATTTCACTATTTAAATCCATTGATGGAAGGTACGTTGAAATTTTAGGTCAGTCAATTTGCTTTTAGTTCATAAATAAGTTTTTTTCAAATTCTGCTAAGAGATCTAGGAGAAAAAAATAAAATCTGGTAGAACAGACGCTATGTGGTTTCACCTTCTGTTCAAGTAGATCTTTGGTTTTATTCATACTCCATCAAGGAAAAAAGAAGAAAATAGTTAGAGCACACAGCATTGACATGCTGCCTATGTTCTCGGATACTCTTTCTTCCCACTTGAGGTTGGGGAAGACTTAAGTAGTATAAAAGAATCCGTGGAGTAAGAGCTCAAACAGCCAGGAGAAATCTCCCCATTATTTGTAAAGGTGATAGCACACAATACATTAGAAAAAAAATAAAAAGGAAATATTCTACTCATTTATTAAAAAGACCCCAAAACTATTACTCATGTAGCACAAGGCAAATTCTGTATAGCTTGGGGACCAGCTCTGTCAGTAACGCACATGCTCTTTTCAGCATATGGTTTAAAAAGGCCATTTATATGATTTTCTTTGATTATGTAGATTGTCAATCTTATTATCAAAGCCTATCGGAAATTTTACTGATAATTGTAAAATTAATAGATTCAACATGAAACTTAATTAAGAACAGCCCACTTGATTTCAAGTATGGAGACACAATAAGTACTCAATTGTCTTGCTGGAATTAGTGCAATTTTTTGTTGAGTACTCTGCATAAACAGAGTATCAACTGGACCCACCAAATTCAGCTAGGTTCACACACTGAAATTTCTGTCTAATGAACCCAGGAAAGACTGGACTCAGGGAAAAAACTCTAAAGAGACAGGGCACCTGGGAAAATGCCATTTGCAGCCTTTTTTGTTACCACCAAGGCCATTCTGCGTACCTGCATTTTTAAAGCAAAGAACAGAGAATTTTTGTTTCTTTCGGGGGCAGGGCAGGGGGGGTGTAGTCATTTAAGCCCAGCTGGTAACTCAAAACCATGCAGCCGCTCGCTTACTTCCCCTGACTTCTTCCTCCCCCCAACTCCCAGAGGGATGGGAAGGAGAACTGAAAGAATATAACTCCCACAGGTTGAGATAAGAACAGTCCAGTAACTAAGGTGTAACACAAACCACTGCTGCTACCACCAATAATAATAATGATAAGAGAAATAACAAGGGAAGAGAATACAACTGCTCACCACCCGCTGACTGATACCCAGCCTGACCTGTCCAGCTATCTAGCCCTTACGGGTAATTCCCCCCAGTTTATATACTGGAGATGACATGCTGTGGTATGGAATACCTCTTTGGCTAGCTTGCATCAGGGGTCCTGTCTCTGCTTCCTCCCGGCTTCCCCTCCTCCCTGGCAGAGCATGAGACTCACAAAGTCCTTGGTCAGACTAAACATTACTGAGCAGCAACTAAAAACATGGGTGTTATCAGCGCTGTTCCCAGGCTGAAAGTCAAAAGCACAGCACTGCACCAGCTACTAAGAAGGAGAAAAATGACTGCTACTGTGGAACCCAGGACAGGGGGAAGGGGTATGAGAATCTAAAAATAGAAGCTTTCAGTTCTAATTTGACAGAATATTTTGGCTCAAAGTAGATAAGAAATCATGGCCAAAAGTTCTTTTTCACATAAGATGCCTCTTCTGAAGGGTTCTTTCATTCTGATTAAAGATTTGAATCTTTAAATTGCTCTGATTACAAACTCCCAAACAACTTACAGAACCAAACTAAAGCATTTTCGAGAACTTCATTAGCACAGCATACAGCACAAACACAAACCCTGCAGCAGACTGAAAGACGTGACAAATGCACTGGGGTAGTGGAAACAGTAAAATAGGCAATTGGGCTGAGGCAGTGCCCATTTATCCTTCCAATGGTAACATATTTAGCTGAGAGAGCATACATAGCCATGGAGTGAGTTCACTTTTATCTCTAAATCATACAACCTTTTCCATTTGTAAGTTGAAATTATAAAATATATATAGATGAAGACTATGCCATTGTGGCATGCATTGTGCAGGCTGTGTTTTGTAAGATGTATGTCTGACGCTGATGCCAGCAAAGACAATAAATCCATCTTTCTTCAAATGACATTTTTGAAGAAAATAAGACAGGATGATTCTATGATTCTATGTTTCTGCTGGCTGAAGACCCCTGTCCTAATATACTGCCTGAGCTTTACCGTTCAGCTGGCTGTTTAGCAGCAAGAGTCTTAATGCAAATGGGAATCACGTTGCAAACAGTCTGACTTCTGCAGGTCTATTTTATGCATTTATCTAAAAAACACAAATTAGCATGTGATTCTTCTATATATAATAGAAGCCAATTGTCTGGAAGACATCCTGCAGTTACCTACTTTACAATTTACTGAAGATATTTATTTCCAGTCAGAAACAACACTAATTTTTTTACAAAGTTGACTGTGGAACCATTTAAGACTAACACAGAAAAGCTGTTCTGCTGAGTACCCATGAAAACAAACCAAAGTGACTCTGGTGTACAAAGTGTATTTTACTGCTGTATAAATTACTGGGTCTCAGTATCTGGGGTTTAGCTTTTATAATGCTTTTGACATTCACCACTCTAACACTTTGAAACATCCTCTTTCATTAAGAAAAAAACATTTTTCATTCCCTGAAACTAATAAAATTAAAACACGATCCCAGGCAAAGTTTACTTTGAACAAGGAGGAGAATAAAGACTCCATAAACACTCTCAAAGATTCTGCTTCTGCCAGACTGATTTACACAAAAAACCCTCAGACACATCAGCCAGTCACACACACTAGAGTGGAAACAAAACCTAAAGGACTAAGGAGATATTTGTGTTTCCAGACCCACAGCAGAAGAAACACAACATAGTCAGGACACTGTGTATGCACAGACACACACAACCTTGCACATCTAGTTTTTGATAACTACATTTACTCTAAGCTTAGACCATTTCAGTCACACATATAAAACTGAGCAGAAAATAAGCAAAATTAAATAATTAAAAAGAACCTACTGCAGCCTATATCATATCTTGAAATTTGACAATCTTACTAATAAATACATTTTTAATGAAACAAATGGAGTAAATAGTACTGGCCTTCAGCAGTACATATACTGATTTACATACTCTGGTTTTTAACAACTCATTTCTGTGTAGAGCTGTAAGTGAAAATTAGTAATAACCATGATTCATTATGCAGAAGTGAAGAGGAAAAAGGGATTATAGTTTACTGTCACACTTGCAATCATACGAGCACAAGCGTATTAAAATAACTACACTCCATTAGATCCAAAATCCATCTACTCCCATCTTCTGCCTCCAGCAATGGCCAGCAGCAAGTAACCAGGAACGGGAATAATGTTCAGGCAAGCAGGCTGTGCTACTTTCTACAGCATTCTCTGCCTGCCTTACCTATGTAATGAGGAAAATAATCATGAGACAATTGGATTTTCTCCACACTGACAAGTGGCATCTTGGGTTTTAAGATGCTGCAGAATATTATCCCCAGGCTATTACATTTGATGTTCTTTGCCTTTCACAAATCTAACTTCCCATACATACACTTAGAACAGGAAGCCAAAGAGATGTGCGCTGTGTCTTATTATACCAGAATCCAAACAGCATCCAAACTAGAATCTAATTTTTGGATGAGGGCAACACCTACTTACTGGCTGTGTCTCAGCTAAAGATCCAAAGGCACTTAAAATAAGGCAATGACCAGCATATCAGGCTGGTTGATCCACGTGAAGTTTAGAGCATTAACAGGGGCCAGTGATATCACAGTGAAGTTGAAATCCCTCCACAAACCAAAAATTGGTTTCACTAAACCATGAAAGCCTGCCTTACCCATTTGCTGAATTCCCTTTGGCTTCTTTTTACTTTAAGACACTGTGGCTGAAGTTTATACATCATGTCACATCACTTCCTCTAAGGGAATCCAAGAGCGAGAATGAACATTAGGAAGTGTATGTGCCTGCACATGTATCTGTATTGTTGAGTATCGGTGCCCTGAAGAAACTGTACACAATCAAGATGGGTACAGAGTAGCTATTATTTTTTTTGTCTCTTGTGCAATAACCCCATGGAAAGCTCTCCAACAAACTGCAGGCAGGAAATTGAATATACACTAGCATCAAAAGGCTGGAACCTCAAAAATCAGTGTATACCAGCAGCTTCCAAACATGCCTGGTCAGCAATAACAAGTCAGTGGATATGTCCAGCTTCACACTTGTGTCCTGCATTGCTGTGGCTTCAAAGAGAACAAAGACCTTTGCACAGACTGTGAAAGGGTTTATACATTTCTGCTTGTTGAATGAACCAACAGTGTATTCAGGGCTGCTGCTGACAATTCTCAGCAGTAAAAGTAGCTGTTAAATCTTGAATTAGTTTGAAGTCAGGCTTATTAAATTTGGAAATGAGCTACAAAGGTGTTTTCAAAAAGGATGAGTTAGTCAATTTTTAATTACTTATCAAGGAGCCGTTTTCAGGAGATGTCTTCTTCACAACTGTGCAAAGCAATAAATATAACACATTTGCAGCTATTTTCATTTTCATGGCAAACACCAAGAATTTGAAAGTAATACAGAGATCAAAAAAAGGCTTGCTTTGACCAATACTGATGTAATATTCCGTCTTCCAGCAAGGAGGCAGAAAAAAAGCACAAACATAACATCCTGTTCTTCTTATAGGAAATAATCTATGTGCTTATATTCAAGCAAAAATAATGAGACATTCTGTTCAAGTCATCTTAAAACTTCCTTACACTCCAATCATAGAAAGATACACTTTGATCAAAATTGGGCATTTGTACAGCAAGTTCAACTGCTGGAAGATTCAGCAGGTTATTACTTGTAGGTCTCCTCATTCATTCTCACATTAAATCTGGTTGCATTGATCCAATGAAAGCAGATCAGTGGCGACAAATTGATTTACAGAAATTATCATTCATGCCAGTATGTTTTATGACACTCAGTGCATTAGGATCTGGCTTGATTTACATCTGGAATTTACCATAGGCAGCTGCTGGCACCCTGTGGCGGTTGTTCTTGCTGACTTGCTGAGGTTTCCAAGCACAAGGCATTGTTGCCTGATGAGGCCATAGTAGCAGCAGCAATGGATGGCGCAGATGCCTACACCACCATCAGTGAATTTGCAGGATGACTTTCTTCTCCCACTACTTTTCAGCAATCCTTCCTTTTCTGCCATGGGCAATTCTGAAATCCTTTAAAATTGCCTAGCACAAATTTTAATGTGTTCAGAAGCTGCTGGGTTCTTGGTTGGTTTTGGGGAGGGGGGTGTTGTTTTGTTGGTTTTTTTTTTTTTTGTTTTGTTTTGTTTTTTTTTGTGGGTGTTTTTGTTTGTTTTGTTTGTTTTGGTGGTGTTTTTTTTAAAGCAAAGATCTGTCAAAATATTGTGCCATAAGCAAAGTACTGCCTTATGCCTCATCTCATCATGGGGGTGTGCTTCCCTCATCCAACCTGTCTCTGCAGTCAGACCTTTAATACATTCTGAAATGTAAATAAGGCATACCGTACAAACACTTTATTTCCAAAATTTGGGTTTGGCTTTATCAAGGGTTCCCCCTACACTACAAATCACTTACTGCATTTTAATGTGAACAGAGGACATCCTTTGCACTCACTAAACCCTTTATGCAGTCATAAATGACAGAGAATGCAGCTCTTATGCCACAGAAGCTGTGGCTGCCCCATCTCAGAAAGTGTTCAAGGCCAAACTGAACAGGGCTTGGAGCAACCTGGTCTAGTGGAAGGTGTCCCTGCCCATGGCAGGGGGTCGGAACTAGATGATCTTTAAGGTCCCTTCCAACTCAAACCAGTCTGTGATTCTACTGTTCTATAATCACAGTACTGCATGGCTCTTCAGCTCCACCACCACCAAACCTGTAATACCATGACCCACCAGCTCCAGAGTGCTCTGCACAAGGCAGCCGAGTAAATCACTCCCACCTTGGAGTAGGCACTGGATTGTTGTTTTCAGCATACGACAGGGCATTTTTATTTCCAGAATAGCAGCAAACAGATTTTGAGCCTCAGAGAAAGCATGTTAAAATGAGAACCCTTTTGCTTCAGAAAAATTCTTTTGTCTAAGTTAGATTTGCTTCAATAACAAATTACTGGGGTAGAAAACAGACTTCCAGTAAACCCAGGGAAGATGTGACATAACGCTCTAGCATAGAGAAAGAAATAACCAGTAATTTTCTACATTCTACAGAATGTAGAAAGGAACTTTATACATTATTACATGTTATTATATTACACATTATACATTATTATACTGTTACACAGCTGAGCTCCCCAATTACACCTAATTCTGGAGTTGAATCCTGACTTTCAGTGGACAGATTCTATCCTTCCCTCCCCTTCTCTCTGCTGAACATACCTCTGAACACGATGATTGATATTCTTCTTCCAGACAGGAAGTCTGGATATATGTGCTGGTACTCAGCAAAGAAATTGAAGAATATATGAGTACATACAATGTTGTATGCCATATTTGTGAAACATCCCTACATATTTTGAAATGCATTTCAATGACAGACTGTCTTAACAAGAACAAAACCAATTTAGTTGATTATTTTCAGTACATATTCCCTCAGTATTTGAAAGATTTCAAATTCTGACAAGGTATTACTGAGAAGTAGACCCTTTTTTATAAGATCTAAGACTTTGAATTTGGAATTTTTTATATGTTACTAAAATCAAAGTATTGAAAATCAAAAGTTCCAATTCATTAAATCCCCAGTTTAAGGTTTCACATTTTCAATTTTTCTTCTCTGAACCAGAAATGTGACAAAATTAGTTTGAAAGAAATAAGAAATAGATAACTAGCAGAACTTCAGCTTTAGACATAGTTCCAAATATCACAACAATCTGCACCACTACCATGGTGTGGTAAATATAATCTATTGATAAACTTCTCTCTTATGAAATTTCCTACCTGGAAAAAAAATTATTGTGTGATTCATTAAAAAACATATCGATAAATATTTTAAAAGAAATTGTAATGTAAAAATGCACTGACCGTATTGTCTCTTCTAGAAATTCTGAAGAGGCTGCCAGAAATCAAATATTCTTTTAAGGGTGAGCTCTGCTACAAAGAGAAGTCACATCAAGAGCAATCATTTCTAATTTTATCTAGTTAAGTATCAACACAGCATTTTTATTATAAATCCTCAAACTTGGACACTTTAACATTTCATTCTAAAGGCTTACCATGCATTTGAATTTGAACATAAAAATCTCAAAGACCAGCATCAGCTTTTAAAGCTCCTTAAAGCATCATGCAGCATTTCTCGGGATGCACATAAACAGGCATTGGGAGACCAGCGAGACAGAGGACTTCTTCAGTCAGAGAGATGCACTTAGCAAAACAGTTCAGGATGTATTTTTCCTCCTGTGGTCTTTTGGTTTTGCCTTACCATAACAACACATAATCAGTAGCTGCAATAGAAAGTGCCTTTCCTGGCCCCTTTAATCCCTTGCTCCACACACTGCTGCAGCAGGTGGTGGATGGTGGATGAATCATCTCCAGAGGAACCTAGTGCTATTTTACCTCCCAGACTAAAGCTCAAACCACCCAGCTGATACATCAAAGGGGATTCCACTACCTCCACTTTTAGTCAATTTATGAAGAAGAGTGCACTCTGGCCGCTTCTTCAAAGGACAGACCAAGGTACCCATCTTCAGCTGATGGCACAGAAATATGCACTCTAAGTGATCAGAGCCAAGCTCCCGTGGCTCTGATTTAAGGACTGTAAGTTGATTTTCATTCCTGCTGTCTCTCAGCTCATTCAAAATAGGTGCCCATAGACAGGTCTGCACTCTTGCTATCTCAAAATGTTCTTTAGATGTGCCTAAACTTATTCTTCAGCATCTCTTTCATCAAGATTAAAGTTCATGCAGTAGCTAACTTACTGTATCATAAATCTGGGTTCTGGATTCCATGCTTGCACAATCAATGTCTAAATGCTGACAAAACAAAACACTTAAATTCAGAGTAACCTGGATTTTCACTTCATTTTGCAGCCAGTTACTAACCCATGTCATTATTCATATTTTAATATAGATTTTTTTAATTCAAAGGACAAAAACCCTACCAGACATCATAGTTAAAAAGAAAATAGTTTATCCATATTTTGATCTAATGTTGATGTATTTTTTCAAAACATATCCAGGAACCTGGCAATTCCATTTCTAATCCCAAATTCACAAAGATATTTAGGTCCTTAACTTTTAGACATCCCACTTAAACCAAAGTCAGTGGCACGCAGTGACAGCAATATGTTCACTAATCAGGCCCTCATTATGGTTAAGTTTCTTCACTTCACGTAAATATTCAGTATCTGTCATATGCAGGGATAGCTGCATATTTCATTATAACAGGGAGTTGTATATAGAGAATATTTCTGAACTTTGAACACTCACAACTTATTCATTTTCATCAATGACCTGGATGAGGGAACTGAGTGCACCCTCAGCAAGTTTGCTGATGACACAAAACTGGGAGGAGTGGCTGACACACCAGAGGACTGTGCTGCCATTCAGCGAGACCTGGACAGGCTGGAGAGTTGGGCGGGGAGAAACTTGATGAAATTTAACAAGGGCAAGTGTAGAGTCTTGCATCTGGGGAAGAACAACCCCATGTACCAGTACAGGTTGGGGGTTGACCTGCTGGAAAGTAGTGAAGGGGAAAGGGACCTAGGGGTCCTGGTGGATAGGAGGATGACCATGAGCCAGCAATGTGCTCTTGTGGCCAAGAAGGCAAATGGCATCTTAGGGTGCATTAGAAAGGGAGTGGTTAGTAGGTCAAGAGAGGTTCTCCTCCCCCTCTACTCAGCCTTGGTGAGGCCGCATCTGGAATATTGCGTCCAGTTCTGGGCCCCTCTGTTCAAGAAGGACAGGGAATTGCTTGAAGGAGTCCAGCGCAGAGCCACAAAGATGATTAAGGGAGTGGAACATCTCCCTTATGAGGAGAGGCTGAGGGAGCTGGGTCTCTTTAGCTTGCAAAAGAGGAGACTGAGGGGTGACCTCATCAATGTTTACAAATATGTAAAGGGTAGGTGTCAGGATGATGGAGCTAGGCTTTTTTCAGTGATATCCAGTGATAGGACAAGGGGCAATGGGTGTAAACTAGAGCATAGGAAGTTCCACGTTAACATCAGGAAGAACTTCTTTACTGTAAGAGTGACAGAGCACTGGAACAGGTTGCCCAGGGGGGTTGTGGAGTCTCCTACACTGGAGATATTCAAGGCCCGCCTGGACAAGTTCCTGTGTGATGTACTGTAGGTTACCCTGCTCTTGCAGGGGGGTTGGACTAGATGATCTTTTTAGGTCCCTTCCAACCCTTGGGATTCTGTGATTCTGTGATTCTGTGATATCAACTTGTTATGTTCAAGAGATACTTAGCATACCTATACATAGCTTATATATACTTGTTAGGTACGCAAGTCCACACACAGAGTACTTTACAACCACTGTACTCCAGTGGCACAGAGCACTTTGGATATATTAGCATTTGTGCAGAATCTATTTATTAAGTTCTGGCATGGAAGCCTTACTGCAGAGAAAAGCAAAGTCATGACAGGATGTGGTTGGTTTGATAACTAATGGAAGGAGATTGCATAATACAGAACCCTATTATCCCTTCAGCATAAAACACAAGGGAGGACGAAATCTAATAACAGAGCAGCATAAAGGTCTCCTAATGGAGAGAAGGCTGATTCTTCCCTCAAGGGGAGCAGGATTAGGGTTTGTACAAAATGAGCCAGGACTAACAGCTATTAGTTACTCCAGGTTTATCAATAGGTGGAAAACTCAGCACACAGCCTGCCTTTACTCCTCAGACTACAAGACAGTGGAAGAAGGGGAGAAGGGGTAGCACAGGGTCTGTGCAGCTGGTTAAGCTCCCAGACATCAGAAGCTTGCTAACCAGGCTGCTTGACAATCCCCTGGCCAGCTCTGCACTGCTAACAAGTGATAACATAGCACACAGCTCGTCATGGTTTCACTTATACCCGAAATCAATAATTATCCTTCTTGAGGATTGAAAATTGCCTTAAAGTTTTTTGCTTCTTTCAGAACACCATGCTACTAGACAAAGGGTTGTAGAAAATACATGAATCTGTGATAAGAAATACATTCAGGATTTTTAAAAACCCTACTTCACTCAGTCTGTACTTCTTAACACACACACACACACACACACACACACACACCCCCAACCACACAACCCCCCCACACACACCCACACACACACCATCAAGCCACTGTGTATTTTGTTAGTTCTATCTCTTTAACCATCTATCACTGCCATCAACTTAATTTCTGACCAGGGACGTGGGGTGTGATGTAATCATGTGGTATAGTTGTTCGAACAATTCAGTGCTATCTGGGTATCCCTTTGCCATCTATCATCTAGAATTTTATACTGCTTTCCAGATCACTCACAGGAATTAAAACTCTTCAGGACATAATTTCTTTCCCAGCAATTTCTTTCCTTGTCAAAACCAGAAAGAGAAGTTCAATCTCTTTACACTGAAAAACCAAAAAGCATTAGACTATAAAGTCATGCTCAGACAGCTGTGCATATGTGTGTCTGACTCTGTATATCTTTATTTTTCTTTCCTGAAATCAAGAGCAATCTTTTTGTGAACACTGTATGTTGAAATTGAGCCTCATCTCAGCTGAAGCAGAGATCATGTCCTTTTGATGCAATACAATACAATCAACATCTGTGGGAAACAAAGCTTCACATCAGGGCTTACAGAGCGCAAACAAGAGCAGCCTGAGGGGGAGATAATCAGTTTACACACAACTTATCATACCCATGTTATCAAGATGGAAAACAGCAGCAGAAATTAGTCTGAAGTGAAATTTCATTTTAGTACTGCTCAGTATGTGACTGAAGAGACCACGCTGCAGTGAGCCCTTAGAAAGCTGCTGGTGAACACCAATGACACTTGTCATCTCAGCACATAAAGGGAGGTTAACTTTGTATATAAACTGAGCAATTAATTTGTCTCAGTTTTATAGTTTTTCCCATCTCTAAAGGCAAAGTTCTTGAACTGCTACTGCTTTTACAAAATCCTCAAGAAGAATCTAGTAGAAAATACAAGGATCTAGAGGATCAAGCACTATGAAACAGTCTATGTCCTGTAATTTGAAACACAAATTGCCATCTCCTGCCATCACCTCTGCAGCAGTGGCTGCTCACACTGCTGCCCCCATATCCATCACCATTCTCTCACACCATGACACAGTGTCAGAGGTAACAGCAGCAGTGGAAAACCCAGTGAGCAGAGGAGCAGCAGGGAAGGTGTGCTGGAAACACGTGGGACAGTGGTAGGTCAGGGAGCAGGGCAGCCACGTGATCTGTAGGTAGGAAGGTCTCCTCGACCTGCATCAGCTGAACACCAGCTGTGGAAGATGTGGAGTAGTTACAGGCTGTCTTATTGTTATGATCTTACAGAAATGCTGCTTTGCTGTTCTTTGGCCGAAGACAAAATGAGGAAAAATGTCAATCTAGAACAAAAAATATTCCTGGTTTTATTTTTTTTTTTTTTTTAGAAAAAGGCATTTTTACTTCTGAAATTTAGTATTTGACACCAAAATTACATTTAATTAATGCTTCTTTTTGAATTTACAACTGAATTTTAAGAGTTTAAAAACAAAGCACACCTCAAAACTGAACGATTTTGCATATTTGACCTACACCTGTGAATCACGTTGGTTCGATAAAAATGGCCTTTGGTTAATGACCTAAGCATCCCTTGGTTAATTAACTATTTGTCCAAACTAACTCACCAGGGTCTAACCAGGGTCCCAGGGGACATCTGCTTCTGTGCTATGAAAACCTCTAAAGAGAGACCCTCTGCCTGTCCCAGTAGCATCACGTTATAAAATATACTTTCTACTAAATTTTCAGGACTGTCTAGTAATCAACTGGTTTGTTTGTTTGTTTCAACATTGCTGTATGATGACATGAAACATCTATTGTTGCATTAATCATAAAAGAGCTCAGACATTTGTAATAGATCAGATGTTGCTAATCTAGTCTCAGAGAACTGAGGTCTGAAATGTTTTCTCAGAGGAACAAATGTCTGTAATTAACTGTATTATGTTAAAAGGTCTGAGAGTAGCCATTTTATCTCTATGACCTGTCCAGTGCCTGCCTTGAAATTGTACCCCTGTAAAGAGACTTTAACAGCATTTTCTTTATTCAACAGCTAGCATGGAAAGAGATTTCTATCCCACGTAACTGCTGTCTGGAGACACTGCTTGGAGCACATTACTTTTTTAAACAAAAAGCAAGCCTTGAAAGAAATATCCCCATTATATTTCAAAAGAACCCCAACTAATTCAGTATCGCTGCTATTTTATGGGTATCCCCCATTATTCTTTCCTTAATACAGAAATTGGACTTCCACTGCATTCAGGAGGTGTCATGGACCAGCAGGCATTATTCTGAGCAAGGCTGCCATTTCAACATTACAGCCTCCTCCCCATGCTCTATAGTCTCTATTGCTATCACCAATGTAATGAAGAATCTGATATGAAAGGCTGCAAAAAATTAAGTACCATTGCCATGAATTCTGTTCCAGCTGCTTGCTCCTCATTTTAAATTACAATCCTCTGCATAGCCACAATATCATAAGCGATAAGGATGTTACAAAAAAGTGAAGAAGTATCAAACTGAGGGAATCCTGGCTGGAGTATAGAGATGAACAGATGAGTAACTCTGATCCTATATGTAAAATAAAGAAGTAAAATGCATGCTCAACAAAATAAACTGCCAGCTGTGACAAATTAGTATTCCTCCTTTGACTGACTTGGAGTTATGCTGGTTTACATCAGGTGAGGATCTGCTCCATGGCTTAGCCTTGTCATGTATCATCAGTAATTTCTTTTCCTGTTATTAATTGTGCTTAGGTATTCTTTTCTACGTCATCATAACAATGGCCTCCTCACTGTAGCAACACTCCAAAATATATTGAGCCTCCTCCCTGATACCTTCAATTTCAGCCTTACACTGTAATGACTCTCATATAAAACAGTCCTTCCTGAAAAATGTAACACTTCTAAAACAAAAATTTAGAGCTCTACCAGTTATTGAGGATCTGACATATTTGCTTTAAATAACTGCTCTTCCTGTTCTAAACAGTTCTGTTGTTTATCACATTTGCTAAGCAACACATTTTCCAAATTCTTAGATTCCAGTTGCAGCTCTTTTACCCTCCTGTGTCCACTGTCAATGCTTCCATATAAGGCTGTGTGTTTTCTTACAGGCAATGCTCTGAATAGCAAAAAGAAGCTTTTCAGCTGTTTCATATGGCTAGTAGTCTTCAGTTTACTAGCAAAAAATGACTGCACATCCCATTTATCACAAGTGTTGAGCCCACGTCTTTGTATTTTCTCTCCAGGTCAACTGGAAAAACAGCAAGCCAGGCAGACAGGACACAAGCAACTGTGTGTACTCATGTAGTCATCCTTAGTGCAACAGCAACTACACTGCGAACTAGCATCACTCAAGTTTATTAAGTTAATTCTCCATGATCCAGCAAACATGAAAGCTTCCACTCTGAAGTTTTAGACATATTTCTTACAGCAACATTCAAAATCTCAGTATTAAGTCAATACCCTGCAAGGAAGATCCCATTCTTTATTTTAAAACAGAGATGTTCAAACAATACAATCCCTGAAAAAGAAAACTGCTAGGTTAAAAGAAAGGGTTGAAGTAAAAATCTTCACAGATAACCTGACAAAAATGTCAACAGAAAGTGAGAGTAGGTGGGTATTTCTTATATACTTTCAGCATCATTAATAGCAACATTACTTGAACACAGACATCAACTGGGTCATCGAGTCCAATTCTCTGCTCTCTCAGGCAATCGTGTTGTATAAACCAGTTCATAAAGCCTGCTTGTATGCTTTTTTCGCTCCACTAATAACCCCATAGATAATCTTTTGCTTTATATAATGCATAAGACTGAATATCAATATTATGAAAAGCGTGACAGTTGGTGCTTTAATAAGTTGCCTAGCAATATTTGTGATGCTGCCATGCATGTGCAGCACTACATCGCAACCATAGAGAGGCTACAGGGTAATAAACCACAAGGATTTATTTAAATCTTAGAGACCAGCGTTATTGTTTGACTCTTATGTATTCTAGTTTGCTAAGTAGCTGCTCGCATACATGACCTTCTTAGGAGATCACATTGCTAAAAAGTCAGCTGAACTGAACTTGTTATATACATGGCTATGTATATGTATGTATGTGTATATATGTACATATATATATGTATATATGTGTCTATACGTATATATATATACACACACGTATACATGTATAACAATACACTTCTACCTTGCCAGTTGTATGCATAATTACTATAAATGGCACAAACCAAACAATTTTGGTCACTGACCAACTAGAATTACTCCATGCAGACTTTTATAAAATCTGCTTCCTTCCCTGCGCATCGTCAATTGATGCCAGAATCATACAAGCAGAAGAAACTCCCCTCTTTCCCCTTATAAATCTCTATATGAAAGGTACGTAACAGGATGAGAAGGCATACAGAAAAGCATCACTACAGTTACTCTGGACTCAATTTCAACAGATTCAATGAAAAAATATGAGACAGCGCTTGGACTGTTTTTTCCCTGCTTTATAACAGTGGCGCGCTCTGAGCTTTGCTGCTTCTGAAAGGATCCTTGCAGCCGTTCAATGAGATTTAAAAACTTGGCCAGTGACGCAATCCTTATAGCACCTTTGACGTTACTGAAGTCTCTCATGCATACTTGGGCCAAGCTTGAGAAAGGTTAAATATGTCTCAAAAATATTACTATGCTGATGTCAATATTATTCACATTACAACTGTGCTAAGAGACCCCCTACCAAGGCTGAAGCCACACTGAGCCAGCACTGTATGCGCTGGTAGCTGGAATTCATGCCTGGCCCTAGGAGCACTCCATACTAATTGATTACGCAGAAGAAACAGAAGAGAAAAAATTAAGTTATAAGGACTCACTTGAAGCCAGTATTAGAAATCACATCTTTTGAATCACAGGCCTTTACAAAACCCAGTCCTTCAGCCTGTATATGCACTGAGCAATGAGAAATAATAATAGACACTGTGAAGCTACCTTAAATAGCATCTCACAGACTTCTCTAGTACCTGAAGATTCTCAGAGTCATAGACTTGTGCTGCATCTGCCACTTTCAACCCTCACTACTGACAAGTTCTCCAGATAGGAAAATTCAAAGGTGCAATTCTACAATTCCATCACCTCTGTCGCAAAGCCACTTTGAGAAATTGCTAGTTTCTTTGCCACTGAGCACACTGATGATATCACATACAGCATGTACATTTCAGTGCTACCACCTCAAACTCAAGAGTATTTACTTTGCTTTTATTTCCCTTTTTAAACGTGTCTTCAACCTCCTACTCATTCATTTCGCAGAATCTGAATATGCAAACACACCACAGTACATCTGGATCATGGATCATCACTTAAGTCTTCAATTCACCAACTAGCTCCTTCTGCTGATTCACAGGCTTAAACTTCAAATAAACACCACTCATTTTACAGTTTCTAAAGCAATCTAATATCAAAGGGAATCATTACATGAAAAAATAGTACTTCCCAGAAATAACAAGTAAGGTTATTCAAAGACATATAAATACAAAGTCACACCTTGAAGAGGCAGAAAAATAATTTCTAATATATGCATAGTTGACCTGAGCTGCAGGATGACAGTTTACACTGCACAAGATTGGCCATTCACCCATCATTTGTATTTGTTCCTCTGCCTGACAGTTTCCCCTGCAGCCTGGGTTGCTGGTATCCATGGCAGCTGGTGCATCCTGCTGGGGACCTGCCGGAAACACCCTTTGTATAGGGACACAAAGAAAGAGAGTACAGTGGGTAGAGGAAAGGAAATAACAGTTACAGGGTTTTGAAGTCAAAAGGGTGGCACTTCAATTTATAATTAGAAAAGGCATGTTAATTACAGATTATTGAAAGTGAAATAGGTCAGAAGACAAAGATATAAGTGATAATTAATGTACCACTAAAACAAACGCTAAAAGCCAAAACAACCCCCCCAAACACTAATTCTCTCAATAATGAATAAATAGTGAGTCACACATACTTTTTATGCCTTTTTCCTCTCTGTTCTCCTCACACAGAGGCAATTGCATTTTAAGAGCCAGTAGAGAAGACATTTCAGCATGGATCTCCAGAGGAGAGGGGAGAAGGGAGGGTTTCCAGAGACTCTGTCCTTAATTCTAGCCACTATCAGCTATATAATATAATTGAGGGAAACAAAAAAAAGTTGAAAAAACATCATGAGAGGGTTCTGCCAGTGGAGAAAATTATTTAAAATTCAATGTTTCAGCTAGTAGTGCCAAAGCGATACAAGGGTCAGAGGTGACTGGTAGCACAGGAACCCATTCTGTCTCCACAGCAAACTCACAAACTTTGAGCATCACAAGTTTGATGATTTCTTTAGGTTAAAGGGCTGCTAGTATTTGAAACCAAAACATTTACAAATAGCATATCTTGTCCCTGAACAAGGAATACCACAGTACACTCTGGGCCTGTAAATCTCTTAGTGGCATTACCACTTAGTGGCAAGCTGGAGCAAGGCAATCCATCCCTCATTACAGCACCACCTGAATACTCCCAGTTTATGCTTGATAGTAATAATAATAATCTTTCCCCAAGGCTTAGTCACTAAACCCAAATATTGTTCTCCTGAACTTCCTGGTGCAGTAAAATCTAGTGGAAGATATGAAAATAAATGTCTGACAAAATAGCCCTATAAGACAAGGTCATTTTAAGCCCTGACTAGTTACTAGAAAGAGACCTATTGATTACAATATGTGACTGATTAAGCCCTAAACCAATGCCTTACAGGACTATTTCTGTCAGACAGTTACTTTTAAATCTTTCTAGACTAAACTGCAACAGAAAAATCCAAGTTTTGTAGTTCATCTATGAGGTCAATGAGAATCATGAAAACTCTTGAAATAATAAAAGTAGGTAGAGCAATTACTGTTATGACTACTAAGCAATAAAGCAGGAATTTCACCGAGAGGATTAATAAAAATCCCAAAACATAAGAATGTTTGACTTGGTGAACATCTCTTTACTATCTATTATTTCTGCTAATAAACAAAACCAAAGAGAAAAATACACTCAGACCCAATCCTAATCATCTAGCTGCTTTGGAAATGCTAAGAATATGACCCACTGCAGTGCTTCACGCAAACGCTAATTAATTTCCTGCACCAAATCTCAATGGAACCATGGAATCCAGGAACAATTTGAAATTTGCAAGCTGAAGGAGATTGTAAACCCTTGTCAAATCCTCTTCTTCCACAGAAAGGAAACCTTGTGCCTGTATATCCCACAGTCTCACACACCACCCCATCTGCCCAATGCAGTCCCAACCAGGGACCATGAGCCCTTGAGTCCTGATCTTCCTTCAAAGGTGCTCATTAGAAATGCTAATGCTTTTTATGGGTAGGTGGGAAAGTAAAAGTGGAGCCATTACTTTGCTGCTTTCATCAGCTTTACTAGTAATTTTCACATTCCCTTTCCTCCTATTTCTTTTTTATCTGTTTTGAATTGGCCATGATTAAATCAATAAAAAAAAAAACCTTACCTAACAAATGAGTTACAGAGAAAAAACCCCAAAACAACCAAACAACAAACCAAAAAAAAAAAAAAAACAAACAAAAAAATTAAATTGTGCAGAGCTTTTACTCTCACTCATAACTCATGGAGTACAAACAGTGATTAGCCAATAATTATCCATTAGCAACAGAATTTTCTTATCATGTTAACACCCTTAGCTAGAAAAGAAGAAAGTCTACAGTAAAGTCTCTAGCATAAATGCCAGTATAAAGCAAGTTTAAAAATCACGCAAAAGCTAAAAAAAAAAATAAAAAAATAAAATTCAGTGAGCTTTTCTGACATTGAAATATTTAATAAACCTGGGATGACAAAAGATAAGAATTTTATTGAAACCAATTTATTTCTAATTCAAATATTTGAACAAAACACTGTGCATTGTATGTAGGTTTTTTACTTGCATTTGCACTATAAAAAGTTCAAGTCTCCTAGGCAATTTTTATATTGTATATTAAATCCACAGAAAATGGGCTTGAACATAAATCTCTCATTCAAATGGAAAACATTATAAAAGCCCAAGCCTTACATTTTAAATCTCCTAGCCTTCCTCTTGAAACTCGAGGACAGCTAAGATCATCTTTTAAGTCTTAACAGGAGGAAAACCACTTCAGGCTGAGAGCATGCTTAGGAAGCTGCTCCTAACTCCTCCTCGAGCCATTCCCCCATTCCTTTCTGTCATGTACTTGTGGCATGTAAGCTCTTTACTAATCCTTCTTCAAATGCAACACTAATCTCATAAAAGATACTTCCAACAGCCTTCCTTCCCCACATTACAACAAAACACAAGGTCCTTGTGACATTCTCAGTGGTCTTGCTCATGTCCTGGAAAAATTCTGGAAATTCATGATATAGGGCTGTAAAAAAAACTGAAGTCAAACTGCTGTGGTTGAATTTGAGGATCTTTCCTGTTTATTTCCTAAGCCTGGGCTTCTATTATTCCTTTTTCTTGTCTGCAGAAAGAGCACAGTACTTCCCCCATCTGTGGGAAGCTTAATCAATTAAGCGGAGTAATTTATGTCTTTAAAGCATTTCCAGATTATTATACAATAAGCAGTCTAGAATTGCATCAGTGGGTTAAGTTATTTGAATTAAATTTACCTGAGACCAACTAAAAGGAGATCAAGAATTTGAACAGAAGATGTGTGAATGCATGAAGTAATCAAGCCTGCATTTAAATATTGAAAAGCAGCACATTTAGAGTTATTACAGCCTGGGATAAGTGATAAACAAACAGTATTCCACCTGAACATATATTCTGTGGTAGAACTACTGAAATTGCAATACCCAGTATTATTCTTTAGAGAGAAATTAAATGCCATGGAAAACTCTCTTTTACATAAATACTGTTTTGCCCATAAAGATACCACAAGCACCCTGCTGAAATACATAACCAATTATTTTAATCAGATATTCCAGCAAAACCCCCACAGCCATGTACATTATGTCCAGTGATGGCACTGATAAGTGCTTGTCACAAAACATTAATTGCATTTCATTGAAAATACTCAAACAGCCTAAACAATTTCAAATATTGTATGCCATTTCTCTATAATTGGTCCAAAGAAGTATTCCCCTCTACCTTTCACATCCATGTGAAGTTAAGAATGGTTCTGTAACTTGATGAAGACAAACACTTTGATGTTCCTTTGTGTTAGAAGAATCTTTATGCAATAAATTACAATTATGTAAATATTAGCCCCTCTAGGGTAGAAGTGCCTCTTTCAGGCATAAGATGATTAGAGCAGAAAAATTATTAGATTTGTCCATGACCATGGACAAATTTGCTTCTTCAGGAAATTCTCTTATCAAAGAGTTTAATCCTATTCCCACTGAAGCAAGTAAATTTGGCCACTGAGGTAAATGGAAAGAGAATTCATTTCATCCATTCAGGCAGTACCCTAAAAGCCCAGATGATAATAACATCCCTAGTATGAATATTTAGTTACAGTCCTTAACACTGTCCTTTCAAAGCCGTGAATGCTTTTACTATTAACATTCCTTTTCTTCTCACATGAAGTCTCAGGCTTCTCTGAAAAACTGCAAAATGTTACTAAACCTCCATAACAGCTGGGCAGCAAGCATGCACGCCCATAATCACATATTGTGGTTAGTGCAGTGGGATTGCCTGGTGACGGGGCAGCACACAATTACATTGCTTTTGGCATTAAAGCTTAGTGGATGATAACTTGATCTGATGGTTGCAAGGCTGCAACAATGATTACAGGATTTGTGAGAGACAGGCAACTGTGGCTGTGTAAGAAGAAAAATGCATATGAAGTAAAGGATGTTTGTAACCCTGATTACATCATGCAGTCCTTTCTGTCCCCCTCACAAAATGCATAGTTTGTACTCTGCTCCTGGAGGCTTTTATATTATGCTTCAGAATCAGTTTGAGGTAGTAAGTAGCAAGCAGGTTCCTCTGTTCCTTTTCTCGTGAGATTATAAAAGGCTCCAATAGAGCTAAACTTTCATTCCTTAGGAGGAGACCAGTTAGCTTATGATTTGGTGTTGCTGTTTCCTTATGGTTTTTCTCATTGTTGAAGACCACAAGACAGACTGGATTCCCAAAGAATGCAAAGGAGATGGTGCCTCTTCACAGCAAGCAATACAGTAATAGCAGAGTGAATTTGAGGCTGTTTGTAGACCTATGAAGTTTTGATAAGGAAAGGGTGAAACAAACATTATTTGAAGATTAAGGCTTTATCCTTAAATACTGAGGCCAAAGACAGTACAATCTCCTGAATAATTTATGCATGTGCTGAAACACGTGAATTAATGTAGAGCTTAATAACGTCTTTTTCTTTTATACCTAGACTAAAATGAAAAGTGAACAATGTTACATTTTCATACTACAACACAGAGCATACTCCTGCTTCACCAAAGGTTTATGGTACCTTATGTATCCAGCACAGAATTAGGACAACATACCAGATTCCAAATATGTTGTGAAGTTTTGCAAATTTGAACTGTTTTCAAGAAGGGAGATTAACATCCCATAGGTTTGACATTTAGTGCTATGTTTTCATTCTGTAACACTTGCTCAAAATATTTGTTACACACACATAGAATCATAGAATAGTTAGGGTTGGAAAGTACCTTAAGATCATCTAGTTCCAACCCCCTGCCATGGGCAGGGACACCTCACACTAAACCATCCCACACAAGGCTTCATCCAACCTGGCCTTGAACACTGCCAGGGATGGAGCATTCACAACTTCCCTGAGCAACCGATTCCAGTGCCTCAACACCCTAACAGGAAAGAATTTCCTCCTTATATCCAAACTCCCCCTGTTTAAGTTTTAACCCGTTACCCCTTGTCCTGTCACCACAGTCCCTGATGAAGAGTCCCTCCCCAGTTGTGGGCCCCATTCAGATACTGGAAGGATGCTATGAGGTCTCCACGCAGCCTTCTCCTCTCCAGGCTGAACAGCCCCAACTTTCTCAGCCTATCTTCATAAGGGAGGTGCTCCAGTCCCCCGATCATCCTCGCGGCCCTCCTCTGGACTTGTTTCAACAGTTCCATGTCCTTTTTATGTTGAGGACACCCCAACTGCACACAATACTCCAGGTGAGGTCTCACAAGAGCAGAGTAGAGGGGCAGGATCACCTCCTTCGACCTGCTGGACACGCTCCTTTTGATGCGGCCCAGGATACAGTTGGCTTTCTGGGCGGTGAGTGCACACTGAAGCCGGCTCATGTTCATTTTCTCATCAACCAGCACCCCCAAGTCCTTCTCCGCAGGGCTGCTCTGCTTGCGTGAAACTAACATCTTTCTTTAGAAGAACAGCAATAATTACCAACAACATTGGTCAGTGTCTGTGTATTTTTTAAAGACCTGACTCCACAGCTGTCTTAGGGGGTGGAGAGTTAATATGTAGTAGAAGATTCCTACTTCAAGAAATGCTCAGCAGATGGGTTACTTTATTGTCCTAAAAATAAATTGTGACAGATGTGCTTCATGACTAACATGCCGAATCCATGAGGTAGTGTGTCTGCATTGAAGGTGAAGAGGGGGAAAACCTGAAGTGACAACTCTGCTTCACATATTGACATGACACTGGCTCCCCCCTGCCGAAAGGTCTATAAAACAATAGCAAGATGTTATTGGGAAGTAGCAACAAAACAGTTACTGTGGCTCAGCAGCTTCTTGCTGAGATATCTTATTCATGCAATTCAGGTTAGAGCCCAACATCATAAGCACTTCTGAGTTGGAACATCAAGGTTAGCAGCGCCCTGATACCCCTGGATTTACACCAACTTGAATGGACTAGAAAAATCATGGAGTGTTATGGGGGCATTTGATGTTTGTACCAGCAGGTGGACACACTTGACAGCCTGTCTGTGGAGTGTAAGTTTCACTTATTTCTATTACACACATACTGTGTTATACACACACTTATATGCATATGTATATGTGTTCATTAAATTCCACAAAGAGATTGATCTTGGTGTGCTCCTTCTCCACCCTCCTCACGGCCTTAATGCTTTATTTTATGCAGAATTGGTACTCATGCCTGGAGACACTGTGGCTGCCCCATCCCCGGAAGTGTTCAAGGCCAGCTTGTATGGAGCTTTGAGCAACTTGGTCTAGTGGAAGGTGTCCCTGCACATGGCAGAGGGTTGGAACTAGATGAGCTTATGATTATGAAGGTAACTTCCTACAGTTAAGAAGGTAACTTTCTAGAGTTCACCAGTACCCAGATGAAGAGATTAAGCCAGTGGTATCTGCTGTTTAAGAGCAACTCTTTGATTGTCTGAACCTAGAATTTACCATTTATGGAAGGATTACTTAAGTACCTACAGAAAGTTACATATTTCCCCCCAGTTTTCTAAGGCAAAATCTTTTGCAGCAGAGAGGGCTAATTGAACTCTTAAGTGATGAAGAAAAGCACTGACAAGTACTCTAGGAGCTAGAATATTCCTGAGCTGCCAGTGACCAGTGGGTCTGGCTCTGCCCCAGCCCACAAGCCTACTGAAGCACCTTATTGTAACTGATCCATGCACTTGAGTATAAAGGAGATTACACTCTCTGTCTAGTCTGAATGTGACTCAGTCCTGCAGCTTTTTTATTATTTTTTTTTTAAGAAGGCTTGAAAACAAAAGCTCTGCCAATCATGTTTGCTTTATCTTATCCCATAGACTCCTTTGTATAAGAAAAGCTGCAAAATACTCTTTTCAGTTTGTTTACCTGAAGCTCCATAAGCTCCATGCCACTTTGAAAGTGTAAACACATATAATGAGAATGCTTTTGTAAAGCATTAACTCACATTTTCACAGTGGCCTGTGAGCACTTTTATTTAATAGGTAATTTTAGGGTGACAAATACATTTATTTTAAATTTTAGAATGACATATATTTTAAATGATTTTCATTTATTTATATTTTTCAATTTAGTTTATATTTTAAAAGATACTTTAAATTTTTAGAATTACAAATACAAATATGACTAATTGTTGTCTTGGCAGCCTTCCTCAGCTACCTCACCTCTACACTGCTGACAGCCCCATGGCTGCAAAGTAAAGCACTACACAACATGATGCTTTCAGCCTGACCTTGAGAAACATTTCCATCCTTAAGAAAGGAATTATCCTGCTTTAGAGAGATGAGCGTGGGTACATCCAGGTATTTGTACACCATTCAAATAGAGAATCTGTTCAATCTTTCCTCACTATTTAGCAATAGACTAAGACTAAAGGTATGGACTTCGGCTTACTCAGCCTGCCACAGCAGATGCTTCAGAAATACACATTACATGCATTAAAATAAACTCCACATTGCAGTTATTGCTCCCAATAAGCAGCCTCTCAAACCCATTCTTACTATGCTTACTGAGGATAGTATATTATTCTGTAAATGATTTCCTACGATTCCAATGTGATAATCATAGGGTAAAGCATGATTTAAAAGGGTTATGCAAAGGAAAAAAATCAGAATCCGCTACTTATTTTGCACGCTTTGTTAGCCTCTCAAAAACAAACAAAACAGAGCAGCTTTAGCAAAGCAAAATATTAGAAAAGACACTTTTATTTTTCCCTAATCTTCAGTTTGATGAGAATCTGCCAGCACTTCACACAGTAACTACTTGTACGTGGCTTCGACTAACAAACTGCTAATAATTTAAACTTTTTCAGCAGTAGTATCACATTTTAAATTACTTTGGAGACTCTCTAACCTATCTGAATGCTATCTGATCTTAACCAATATTTTTTTCACCCTCTTTCAAAGAGTTGATACTGTACCAATGTACAAATCTGCAAATATTGCAGCATCTCTTTGTATTGTTACAAAGAAAAAATCATATAACCAGGCACCTATTTCTAATTTGTGGTCTTCACCAAATCGTGGTCAAAAAAATGTTAGCACAAAGATAAAATAATCACAGATCTCCTTTATGGCTATTCATCAGTCTTGAGAAGTTACCTCCTCACTATCACTTTTAAGACTCGGGACCTACTTTCCAAATGTCAAGGCAATTTCTCTGTAACTTTCCTTTCAGCAGTGCTGAGTCTCCTCTGCTGGTAATTTTCAGGTAACACAAAATTTCAAAATTACAAAAATGAGAACAGATGGTTTGGACTTAATTCTCCCTTTTCCTCCTTAACGCCAGCAGGAGAAGTTAGACTTACAGACAATTTTCTCTATGCTCACATAACTGGTAGGTTTCTCCAAATAAACAGATATTATGCAATCTCTGTTACTATAATTATCACGTACAGAAAACTGAAAAGACAACAGACCAGTGTAGGGTAATGGAAGAAATTATACAAGATCCTGCTGTGAGCAGGCTAAACTAGATTCCATAGTGTAGGCAGGTAGCTAAAGCCATGATAAATTACCACTGTGTGATATATGTTTCTTAAAATTGGAAAAGAATAGACCAAAACCAGCACTAAGATGGCTGTTGTGATGCATGAGTAGAAGGAGAAATAACTACATTAGAAATGTTCCAGATCCCTTTCAGCAGTGGAAATTAATGGAACACTGTCAATTAGCCTGAAACACTTAGCATAATGTATTTGGAATTTGCATGATGGATGGTTTATGTAACTCCATAACAAAATTCAACAGAAGAAAATTGGTTCCTTCAACTTCTGTAACTGTTCCTCACTAAGGTAAAACAAACAGAAAAAAAGTAAATCCATATAAAAACATTTCCCAGGGATAAAGTTGGGCATTTACTCCTGTGTTTAGGCTTTCAAACGCTCTCCAGATGTAAAGCCCTTGCTAAAAAGCCAAAAAAACCATTCTGAGCCTATGTGCAGTACGCACACCTAGCAGTTTCACAGCAGTCAACGAGACTCCTCACAAGCTTACCACCTTAAACCTGGGTGAAAAACTGAGAAACGGGTTCTAGATTTTGAATCTAAGTGTGTTCTCTGCAGTCACTACTGAGCTGATCCATTCAGCTCTGTCACCCTTCGAGCCCTGCATTGCAAAATGCTCCAAACGCACAGCTTATTTCAATAAGACATTTCATATGCCAGATGGACACACACTGGAGTGCCTGAATGAACCGGAGCCAGGTAGCAGGAGTGTTTTCTAGTCATTACCATACTGTTCTCTTCATGTAACCCCATTAGAGCAGAAATAGATCAGTGATAAGCAAATGCAGGATGCTGCAGAGATTGTAGCCACTTGGCAAAGTGCTAGGACCTGTCTCAAGAGCTGGTTCTTGTTAGACAAGAAAAGGAGAAACTTTCCTTTGCTAAAAAACATTTTTCTTCCTGCAAAACTGCAATAAGGCCAAACATGACAGTGCCCCTCCAGGACTAAAGACTGGATAATTCAATGAGAAAAACTACTTGCACGTTTATCAACAACATCTTATGACCCAAACACAAACGTCTCAGACAGCAGAGATTTTGGGTATTTTTCTTTAAAGAAATGCCAAGTCACTGTACCATCTTTAGGCTAATTATTAATTACCAGTGTTTTCCCCTCATGCAAATTCAGCCATTTGTCAAATTCCTTATGGAGTAAGAAGTCAAATAGATAATATAGAGAATATGTTTTAAAAGTATAAAATATTCTGCAAGAGGCAAAACCTCCCTGTGGTTGCTAATTATTAAGCCACATGCTGGTACAGTTATGTAATTGTAGCTGCACATCTTGCCTGCACTTTTTCATTATTTACTTCAGCAAGAGGTGGAATTAAAATAACTTCCTGCATGCCTTCATCAATAAAAAAAAAAAAGTCTTCTCAGACCTGAACTTTATGAAAGCCCCTGACAAAGCCTTTGTCAGATAATGCCTCTCACTGAACATTAAGCATGAATTCTTTGGTATTTGTCACCAGTATAGCTCCTCCCTTCTTCATGAAATTAGTGTTATTAAGTGTAAAACGAATGCTGTGCAGTTTCTCTAGCATAGACCTCCCCCCCCCCCAACTGATCTGTGGGTTGGAAAACATTATATAAAAAAGAAGGAGCCACAGATGGTCCTTCTGTGGCAGTCCAAGATGTTTAAGATCACCCTGCTCCTATTACAAAAGCCAAACAAAACCAATTAAAGCATCAGACACCATGGCACATATCAGAACTACATGTGCAGTTTGTCACTTTAATCATACAATTAAACCATAATCAGGTTACATGGAGCAAGACACCTCATCTTCTAGGGTCCCAGCTGTTCCCTCAGAGAAGTTGCAGCTAGGGGTTACACAGTCATCCTGGGATTTACAGGAAAAGACTTCTTAGCATTACCTTCTTCCTGCTTTCCCCACAAGGGTACTCCTGCAGTGGGTGCAGAATGTTCCCAAAAACTTCTCTCATGCCTACCCACCTCTGGAGCAGAGACCACTTCATAGAGAGGCAAGAGGAAGAGGGGATGGAAGCAGCCCAACTAACATTTAAAGATAAAACGAAGCTGAGACTGCACCTGAGAAGGTGTGTGGGATAAATTTCCAAGGGAAGTGAGGACAGAGATGAAGGTAAGACAGGGCGATCAAAGGGTCACCTGACATAGCACAGGCATGCCTTGACAAGGAATTTGCAGTGGTGTGGAAGGAGGAACTAGTGGAAAGCAGGTAAACACTGAATTTACATTTGAAGCTAAATAGATTTGAAACATAAAAATAAGAGGTTTATTTAGTTATCTGCTTATAATGAAAACAGAAATTGTCCCACTTCCAAGCAGGGAACTTCAGAATTATAAATTATTCTGGATAGGTGGCCTGCTTCCTAAGATATTTAGATCTACTTAAATTCAGTTCTGAGGCTATGGCTACTGAAAAATATAGTTTCTTTCAAATTTCACTCCACAGCAAACATTCGTAAAAGACTCAATATGGGCCTGAATATGACAAAATTACCATTTGCTTAACTATGGCTTTGATTTTCATATGTAATAGTGGCATTTTTAAATGTTAATTTGAAAACGCATAATATATACCCATGGTTAGCATAGGTGAAGAGTTCCGTCACTCATGACTCCAGCTCGAGCACTTATCACCATTCACTTCACTTAGTCAAGTGAAGATTTTATTTTACAACTCTGCGTTACACCCCAGTTTGCCAACCAATTTGGCATACATCTACATTGGTAGAGTGCCCCTCTGACCATGCCTGGAAGCCATCAAGAGCCCAGGGCAGATGAAGCCAGATCCTCTGCGCTCAGACTCCTTCCCTGAATAGAGCAATAGAAAGACCTGCAGAAATTCATGGCTGAGAGGTGGTAAGAACAATTTCTATAACTGCATTAGCTAGAACCAATTTCATGAATGCCCCTAGCCCATTTCTGTGCTGAGACAGGCTATGCGGAACCACCTTTGGCAGTGACTCATATTAATCTATTTGACACTGCATTGAAACAGACTGTCAATGATCACTCAGACAATAACAGAGCTCAAACAAGACAGTAGCTAACAGCCAGAGTGAAAGAATAGTTTTAGTCAAGACAATTTTTTCTTATCAATTTGCAGTTACTGAGGTGTAGAAGACAATATGGAGCAAGGACTTTGGAAAGAAATTTCCAGTAGGTGAAACGTAAGAATTGACTGGCATAAAGGCATTTATTGAGCCACAGACGTGCACCAGTGAGCCTCCAATATTAACTTGAACAAAGCAAGAAAAATATCTATAGGCTTCATGGTCAGTAGCCCTGGCTCAAACCTACTCAGCCAACATGATCTGTATGATGCAGGAAATTCCCTACCCTTCACAGATATCTAAATAACTCTGGGGGTTTGTGCCTTAGGTCCTTCTGCATCAATACACTATTTGAGACATGGAAAATTGTATTATTTCCTTACGTTAGCAGGTGACACAGGACACTCATATTGGATTAAGCACTGAAGTCACTACGAATTAAGAATTTCCACTACATATTTTACAGGGTCAGATACCCTGAAAAAATTAAACAGGTATCATAATCTCACCTCTAGTCTTGGATACGTATAAACATATAACTAAAAAATAAACCAACCCAACCATTCCCAGTCATTTGCTGTCATTTGTAATTGTTGTCTCCTGCTTATGCAGCTCAAATACCAGAGGGCACTTATCAAATGAATAGATTAAAATGGTACAATTTCCTCATTTAGTCCCAAGTAAATCAAGGAAAACACAAGGAAAAAGCCCAACAGCAGAGTTTCATTTACAATTCCCAGCCTTCAACCCGTGACACTAACAAAATTAAAAAGAAGGCCTGCCTAATAATGTTGTTTACTATTAACAAATACTAATACTGCCATCTCCCAATTTTAAGGCAATTACAAAAGGCAATTGAGAATACCTTTGAAAATGTGTTTTAGATTTTGTAAGCAGTCACACTGACATTAGACTAATGGAGTGCCACTAAAATCAGTTAAATTGGCCTGGCTCAAAGTTCAGGAAGCATCACAATATCTACAGCCAAAAAGTTAGCAAGAAGATTATGTCTTATCCAGCAAATATCACCATAAGCCTTTTTCATTCCCATTTTCCCAAAATTTAAAAATACTCTGTGTCAAGGAGCAAACAGATGCCTCATGCCTAAAAGTTGGACAGTTCAATTCCATAACTTGCTTGCTTCACAATTAACAATTAAAGAAAAAAATGATTCTTAGCTTAAACCTTCATAGAAAAATCCTTGTAACAGCCACATCAAACAAAGGGCCTAAGGCTGCATGATTTACTAGCAATTTAAGAGTCACTTCCTGCATGTTGAGACTGGGCATCTACCAATAGTACCAATCTTTCTTTCTTTGTTCTTTTATTTCTGCCTATAAAAGATTTCTATCAATACTGGATTGGAAACAATGTAAGTATATCCATAATTAACCATAAAGTAACTGAAAAATTCAAGTGAACACACAAATCCCACACCCACCCCCCCAAAATTTATTGTTTAAACTCAAAGCTTCACCAACATAGAATCATAGAATCAACTAAATTGCAAAACACCTTTAAGATCATCAAGTCCAACTATTCCCCCATCACCGTCAAGTCTGCCACTAAACCATGTCACTAAGGGTCTCATCTTTTGACCACTTCCAGGGATAGTAAGTCCACCACTGCCCTGGGCAGCCTGTTCCAATGCCTGATCACCCTTTTGGGGAAGAAATTTTTTCTAATACCCAGTCCAAACCTTCTCTGGCACACCTTGAGGCTGTTACCTCTTGTCCTACCCCTTGTTGCTGGGGAGAAGAGATCAGCCACCTCCTACATCAGCTACAGGTTTGGGTTGTAACATGGACTCGCCACTACACTGTTATAGACTCTTACAGTCTATGTCCAGCGACCCAACATGTGCCATCACTCACCTCCACAGGGAGGGCTCTCCCCTCAACCAGCTCCCAGACCCAGGGAGAGCCCCCAGCTGCAAGAGCTCTGCACCACCAGCAACACCGGGTGGACAGGACAAGAGCTGCACAAGAAGGAATTTTCCCTGGAGCCTGTCTCAGGGGAAGATTTGGTGGGATTTGGCCAAGGCTTTGGTGGGGCTTTGGCTGGGGGACAAGTGCACCTGCCACCCCTACCGACATGTACAGAGGATGACAAGCATGGCCAAACCAGAGCTACATCCAGCCCAGAGTCTATACCCAAAAAAATCCTTTCCAGGTTTTTAGAAAACTGGCTGAGAACTGAATGTAGTACACATACTTTGGGGGCTGGTATGGAGTCCATTAGCAATCCCCTTTTTCTGAGCTGCCGCATTTCCACTGTCGTTACGACCCTCCTGTTGCATCCCCCTCTACCCAACAGCACCTGCTGCTACACTGGCAATCATGTAGCAGACATTCTCGCAAGAAGAGCATGCAGCAAACATAAGTGACACTTCAAATTCTGACCCTGTTCCAGTCTTCTGAGTTCCTGCCACAGCTGATTCATTTGGCAAAGCTTTGCAGTGCTCTCAGGAAAGAGAGAGGAGAGCAAGACAGTAAGAGGATGCTCACGGAAATATGTAAGAAAGCTATGTAACATACTGTTATGTACTCTCCCAGCATCCTGTGATGTGCAGCTCAGGCAACTTTTGAGGCAGAGAGCATCTTTGTATTTAGCCCTAAGTGAGTTCCTCTTCCATTAATTTCTTTTATCTGCTCTTAAAAGCTGTGAAAGCTTTCAGAATTTATGTCATCTTATTACAAAGGCTTCCACATCCTGATTATATTGGGTGAAGAATACAAAGACACAAATGAAGATTAAGTTTCTGCTGTGGGCTTATTTTCTCTGAGTGCTCCTTCTACCCCTTGATCATCTATCAGCCTTACTCTCGAAGCTCCCAATTCTAAGGCATTTGGAAAAAAAAAAAAAAAACACACAAAAAAAAAACCACAATCAAAAAAACTCAAAAAACAAAACCCCCAAACAACACCGCAAAACCCAAAACCAAAAAACCTAAACCAATAACTTTATTATTAATCTTTATTCACTCTGTTAGGTGTCCACCCCCCCCACTATGTGCTTTTACGTTTAACCTGCCCGAGCCCACCAGCCATTGTATATTTCCCATTTGAACAGAGATTCACTTCTTGGTGGGATGTTATCTTGCTTACTACAGTCCCCTTATTCTGCTCTTCAACAACGCCTCTTTCTTTCTGTTTTCCAAAATGTTTTGATGAGTACGTTAGTTCTGTTTTTCTGGTACAAGCACCCCGGGTAGTACCCATCCGCCTGTAAGCAATTTTCTTTGGTTTAAAAACAATTCTATCTCCTTTTAAATGTTAAGTGCCAGCATTTTAATTATATTTTTGTTCAGATAAGCCTGTCTGACCTGTGTAGGCTTCCTCTACTACAGACACTTCCATAATTCTGAAAAAAACATTCCCCTCATCCGTGTGAGCTCTCTGCCATGCTCCCAGCTGCACAGAGACCTAACCCCTACATTTTCTTATCTTGGCTAACTTCTAAATGGAGCCAGGGGCTGGAGACTGCAGAAAAGGGCAAGTACAGTACGAATGTTGCATTCTAACCCTCAAGTGATCTGCGATTGTATTCAGTATTCCCATTATCCCAGATTAACAACCACTGTGAAGAATGAGCATAATTCAGGTAAGACTGTTAATGAACTACGTTATTATCAGGCTTATGCTGTTTCAACAGAGCACTTGTTCTGCTAAGTTGTGGCATTTCACAACAAGGACTCAAGTTGATGCAGAGACTCAAATCCTTGGTTATTATCACCAAGCCCTTTTTATCCCCTTGTTCGGTACTTTCCCAACCTGCACATGCGTACAACGTTCAATCACTTTGGCCACTGTGATACTCTCCAGGTAAACAGTCCAATCACAATGTTGCAGACCCTCTCACAGCCCCCACATCCTCTGGCCTACAACACCCCAGCTCATCACCTCAGGGCTTGTCATGCACCAAGGCCTCAGAGCTCATTCCCAAACTCTTTTTCATGCAAATCTTATCACCTTCACTCCCCACACTAAGTGAAGTACTCAATGGGCTTATCTAGGAACTGCAGTAGTATTGTATTTCTTATTGCCAGTAGTCAATGTTAGCAACATTTTTGCACTTGCTGACTTCAATTCAGAGGGCACAACTGCTGCCATTGCTGCTCTGGGAGGGCAAAGCCTGTGTCCAGGGAAAATAAAATAACACCAAGGTTGACAACTGCAGAAGTAGGACCTATTTGCCTTCACCATGTGAAGAAACGTCCAAGCCATGACACCAAGAAATGTGCCCTGTCTGTGCTAATTTTTGCCCACCTTTTGATTTATTTGGAAGCAATTAATCCTTTTCCAACCACCAAACCCCAACAGGCTCTGAAGAGTTATGCCAGAAGATTGCTAATAAATTGTAGTCAACTAAGTACGACACTGCTGACATCTTAACCTACCAGGCACACGGGGAAAAAGAAAAGAAAAATATAAAGATTAGGTGTGCATAAGTGAACAACAGTTTGATGCTTATTATAAACAAACCACACTCTGAACTCAAGCCCATGCAGTAGCTTAATCAGCAGGGAACATAATGGCAAATGAGGGCAAAATTAATCTCCAGTGTTATATCATCCTAAAAAACATTAAGCAACCTTTCATTTGTTTCAAATCAGTAGTTTTCCCACTGCTTTCATAGAAATTATTAGTACAACTATTGCTACATATTTGTTCAAAGCAATAAGAAGTATATAGTACTACAGGAAGGACACAAAGAATACAGGCACTTTCTCATCACTACACCTCTGAATTTATTCAACTTAATCACCAATGTCTTATTCAACTAATCCTAAACAAAAAGCTCACCCAAATTCGTCCTGCTGCTTTGAACTGAGCTGTTTTTCCACACTTAATTCAAATACGCTTTCCCTAAACAATCAGCACAACTTCGAATTGAACAGAAGAAGGAATAAAAGTTCAAACTCATTTATTTTAATGTGCTAGAAAATCCCTCATGATGCTCTGAATGCAAGCGCAGTGATTGGATTAGAGGGGAGTAACTTTGCCCAATTACATGTGACACGTGATAGATATTAAAACGCCATTTGTTAGGTAGTACTATCAGAACAAAAAAAAACCACCCCAAAACCAAACAAACAAAAAAACAAACCAACAAAACACCCACCCCCACCCCCCCAAAAAAAAAAAATCCAAACCACAAAGAAACCCACAAAGGAAAAAAAAAAAAAAAAAAAAAGGAAAAACTACATTACAGTTTGTACACACAAATTAATTCAGTAAGTTCTCCTCCCCACGTGCTTTGTTAGGGCAATGAGTAGCTGTATAGAAAGAGCTGTGTTTTGTTACTTCTATTGTATTGTATACTTTTGTTATGTTTTAAAGTTCAGAGCTTATGAACACCAGCAAAAGCAATCTCAGCTACCCTTCCTATATAAGTTTCAGTCCTGTCAAACAAACAAATTGTTACAGTTCGTGGTCCAGACTTCTAAAGCATTATGCTGTCTGTGCACAATATTGCCTTTCCCTCCATTTCACTCGTTTCACAAGCCCCCCCACCTTTTTTTCCCCCCTTATTATCAATTGATTTGCATTATCTGTTTAAACACAAATGTTACCAACCACCTTACTCCTGTTGTAGATACTAGAGTAGTCTAGAAGACATGACTGTGAATCTCTGGGGTCCTATCCTTCCAGGCTGACAGCTAAACATCTGGTCATCTGCCTAGACAGATGAATTTCTCCACTTTCTGACTTTGTTTTATGGATATTGTTAGAATAATGCCAATAACATAGAAATCATTAAAAGCATTTTGAACTCAAAAGAACTTCAGTGTTCAAAAAATTTCACTTTCTAAAATTTGTTAAACAGCTCTCAAAATGATATAAAGGAAGCACAAGCAGAATCTTTGATATAAAGGGCATCACAAGAGCTTACGCTGTATTGTTTTCTGGGATTCTGCACTAAAATGTGTATTAAAATACTGGAAAGGCAAAGATTCAGAGATCCTTCCTGTACAGTAAGGTGTACTACAGAGACAGAAGGAAATTGATATTGCATAGCAGATTAGAACAAAACAATAATCTTTGATCTGTTAACCTAGTTGCCTTGGTAACAAGTCTTCACCAAAAGCAAACCCCAAGAAGAAGAGTCTTATTTACTGGGGGGACAAGTCGGACTTTAAGTCTGCTTTCATTCAGAATATTTGCCTAATTTTTAATCCGCATCTCAAGTAAACAGCCTTGTTTTCATGACGTGTGCTAACAGTAGTCCCCATTAACAGTCTTTTACAAGCAAAATACAACTATCTTCTGCCATTCAATATTATTCATTTTACCTCTATGAGTAATGAATATAGCTTACCAAATGTTGAAGAGCTTTAAAATGCTTCATTATTCTTAGAAGCTTTGTAATGCACTTAGGAAAAATCAGAAAGGGTTTGGTGGGGTTTTTTCAATATAAAAATATGATGCTTCTTTAAGAACGTATTTCTATTTAACGTGTTAATAGTGGTCCTTAAGCCTTTCTTCTAGCAACAGAAACTCATGATTATTTAATTACTAACAACTCACAAAATGAAAGCATGGTTATATGGCAATATATACGCATGTTGTGGTGAAAAGATGGTCAAGAAATGGTGTTTCTTACCATAATGGTTTCCACTGACTATTCAGTCATAGCTGCATGTATTTTTTTTATTTTTAGAAAATATCAATAGCTAGTGGCAATCCATTAAAAATGTAAATAGAGGAAGGTGAGATTAGATGGGTTTTGAAAATTAGCTCTAAGGATGATGCAAAGGAAAGAACAGCCTCTGTTATAGATATGTCAAGTTAAGGAAATTGGTTTATTTCAGGGCTACTTGACTGTTTTTCATTTATTGCTGCGTCTGCAGTAGAAAAATCCCAATGTCATTTCTGAAGCCTAAATTCAAGTTTGAAAGGATTGAAAACCAATATTTTTTGCCATGCATTCACACTCTTTAATTTTGGCAGTTAATCCTTACACATAATGCATTCAGGTGGCCTGACCTTTCCACAGTCTAGGGACTATCATGTAAGGTGGTGCTTCAATCAAGAAAATAACTATAACCGATCACAGAGTTAAAACATCGCCAACCTGAAACACCAGCAAAACCGCAAGTCCTCTAGTGATCCCTGGAATTATAACAGAATACCACAATAAAGAGCCTACTTGCGTTGCACACATTATTCAAATACTCTTGAAACAATATTTTGCAACATTCAAAGTGTCTGTGTAGCAGTCCAGCTACTTCTCCAAAAACGAACTAATGAAGTTTCTCTTCACTTTCTATCTTACAGACAGACCAAAAGTAAGATTCCTCCCGGACCTCTACCTTCCACTTTGGCTCCCCCACTCCATGCGATTTTAATGTTAGGTTATTTTCACAATTTGTACCAGAAACACAGGTTTAAATGTTTTTCTCCCAAATACTAGCAAAGCTAAGCAGCATGTGAACAAAAGGTGGAACCATTCCTATAAGACATAACTGATATTTTTGAAGACTGCAAGTACCTGAGACATAGCTATGCTGTAATGCATCTTCTTCAAGTTAATAAAACTGAAAGAACCAGATCTCTTCAAGATTGTTACAGGTATTTACTGCCAGTAACAATTAAGCCACAGTAGGGAACTTATGGGTAAACAGAAAACTCTAGGATTAAATTTCAAGTGCATTCAGGCTAGCTACCCATTTAAAGTATATTCCACCAATACCATGTTGTAACCATTACTTTGCCATAGTATTATTACGTTTTTAAAGAAATACACATATCTGATGAAGAGAGTTTCAATTAAAAAATCTTGGGTAGACACCAAGGCTTAGTACTTTAAATGACTATTCTTTAAAAGCTCAATCCCAGGTCAAAAATGTCATTGCAGAAGCAAGAGACAAGCATTTAGAGCTCTTAGCATTTTAAGAAAATTCAGATAACATATGGGCAAAACTAAGGGGAATCAAACCAAACAAACATACACCCCCCCGCCCCAAACCCAAAAACAAGGAAAAGTTGCTTATGAAAGAGAATCGACAGGTTTCAGACTCAGAGACCATTCGACTGTTCTTAGATATCAGTCTTTGCTTTGAAAATCAATGCAAATGGCCAGAGATTCAGTAATCGAGTAACAGAGAAGTCATCTAGCAAAGGCATACAGGCACTTTTCACCTGGCACAGGTCCTGCTCTGTGTTCACAGCCTGAGATGCAGAGTTCAAGGCAGCACTGTCAGTGGTCCTCTATTAAAACATTTCCAAACTAATATAGATCCCTGTCTCCACTTATCAAAGTTAACTGGGCTTTTATGTGATTGAATAGAAACACACTGTCCTCAGGTAGTTTCATCTCTTTTTGTCAGAGGCGGGACCATATTAAGAGACAGGTTTCTTCTATTATAATGGTCTTTCAACAGAATCACACTACCTATCAAAGGAAAAAATGAAAAAAAAAAAAAAAAAGTCATACAGAGAGTCACAGCAGCCTTCTATAAACCCAGCATTTTAAGGACCACAGAGCCATACAGCACTTCCATTGTAAATCTGCAGGAATTCCTTTTAGAAAAGAGATAATTTAGCTACAGCCTTTACAGGTACATGAATTGGAATAACCATATTTCCATTTTGGGTGTCACTATTAGGATTAGGGGTAAAACTGTCTTAGAATTAATTCTTAATCATATTTAAAATAAAAATTCTCAAAATAAGCCTTGCTGATACTCCTAAAAGAATTCCTGAACTATCTAAAAGAAATCTCCTCCTAACGACCACTACCACCAAATATAGGAGGAACAATAAATTTGATGTAAATTTTTAGACAAAAGACTTCCTTTGAGTAAAGACCAATACCTCAATACAGAACACTACAGCTTTTTCAAGTTGCTCTTTTGCACATTTCTGTCTGTACCTTCGTAACACATTGATTAACATGGTGGCTGGTTTTATATTTCTGAATAATTTGTACTTCTAAATTTATACACCTATGGATAGCTTTAAACAAATGAGGATCTACCTGAGCAACATTATTTGTTGCAGTGACAATAATTTCTACTATCATTTAAATAAATCAGGATCAGCTGGTAGTTTCTATCAAACTGTTACAAAAGGGAGTCCTTTTCCATTTAACTTTTTCCTCTAAAGATACAGACAAATTAATTTCTTAGCCAGATCTCCTAAGGAAATAAGATTTATGGCTGAAGTTTGCATAACTTTAAAGACTTGTAAGTCCATTTGTGAACTTCAGCTGGGAAGTAAAAATTCTGAAGCACTGAAAATGCTTATAAACTTCATAGTGTGCTCAGGAGATAGGCCCTTGTGGTCCCTACTGATGGCAAAGAAGGCTGCAGAATGAACTTACTCTCCAAGAGCAGCAAAATAAGTTTAGGTTACAGACGTAAGTTCTACCTAATAAGGAATGCCTTGTGTTTTTAAACATTCTGATTGCCCCTAAAAGGTTTCATCACCAGAGGAGTGCTTAAGTGACATCTTATACTGCTTAGCCAGTGACTGAAGTAAAGCCTTTCACTAGTGAATCCAGGTATTACCTGAAATCCATTATCTGAAAGCATTCTAGCTGGCTCCTTGAGCAGGACTCTTGTTTTTGGTTCAGTTCCTAGCTGAACGTGAAATCTAAAACATTTCCTTATAAAGGCAACATCCCGATTGTGTGCAAAGGAGAATCCAAATGAACTATCACTTTTACTAAGCTTCCCAGATCAAAATTTTACATGGACCGCCAGGAGCTTAGACTGCTTCTGCCATTCGCTCTCCGGATAAGCAGAGGATTTCTGCCTCCAAAGCTCCTTATCCAACCCCATCCAAAAGCACTGAATGTGGTTCAGTGCTATTTCAGAGTAAGGCTCACTCCCTGCATCTCTGCAAACAGCATAGTTCACATTAGCCTCTCAGGATTTAGATATCCACATCTAAATGTGATGCATCTAATTCTGACACCTGCTATCAAACCTCTGCTGTAGACAGCAGCCTTAACTCAAAGAAGGCAGCAGAGTGACAGCCATCAACACAAAAGAAAGGTTGTCCCAACCTGAAATGTCTTTGGAAACTGAATTAACTATCATCTTCATTGAGATTTTGAAAATGTTGTTTCCGCTTCAACAAGAGTTGATTTAGAGAAAACAGTTCCAACTATTAACATTATTAGGTCTGTAGGAATCACACTTTTTATAACATTCCCATAGAATGTCTCATATTCAAACAGAGACTGAATTAGTATTACCGCTTAGTTTCGGGAGACCTCTACCTCACTTCAAAGCTGCCTTTCAGAGCTATCGGTATCAATGTTCAAATGATTCATAGTGTGCTGAAACATCTTCCAACTTCTATTAAATGCCAAAGAGCACGGTGTCAGCTCTTCATCTGCAGCTTTTGGTTAAGGTATATTCAACCCTACATGTAGCATATACATCCCTACTGCAACCTCAGCAACAGAGAAGAGCTGAGGCATTAACTGCAGACACTTAAGAGGTTTTCCTGTGCAAAAAGCAGTTCTAATAGCTAACCAATATTTAATTAATAAAATTCAGGGATCATCTCCAAGATAAGACTATAAATGGGAAGCTGCAAATATATTTAATTGGTTAATATTTAATATTAATTGATTAAATTCAAAAGAAACTCATTATTTGTACAAAGAGGACTTACTTAACAACACAAAATAGTCATCAGCAGAAAAGAGTCAGTGGCTTAATATAGAAAAATAAAAGACCACGGTATCTGAAGCCAAGTACATCTACTTCAGGGTTATTCGGAATACGAAAGAAAATTCCTAAAAACATTCCTTTAGAGTAGCCATTATATTTTGTGCTCGCTCTCTCTCACACACACAATCAACCTGGGAGACATTAGTGGTTTTCTAAGTCTCGATGGTTTCTTTATGTACCAATATATTTTTTACTATTGACATTATATCAGCCCAGTAATGTATGTTCAAGGGAATAAAAGATGTATTTAGAAGATAAAAATAACAAACCAACAAGGGTAAAAACTACATCTACATAGAACTTGTAAGAGAATATATGATATGCAACAAAAGGGGACATCCTTGTTGGAATGAACTATAAGCGTGGTAGCATTAAGCAAAGAGATTACAGGAAATTATAAGCAATGATGTCACCAGTTCAAGGAAACATGCACACTGAACTGTAACCTATCTATTTTTCCCTTTCAAGGTGTTAGACACATTCAGGTTTTTTTAATAGCTTTAATGCCTTTATTTTAAAAGATAAATTATGCACACAGGTTGCTACAGCTTATTTTGAGGCCTAACATAGTGCCACCTTCCTTGAGTTTTCTTACCTCAGTTTTCAGGTAATTTCTTTAAATATTCTGAGTTTCATTTCTGTTTTATATTCTCCAATTTTCACCCTAATACCACATCTCTCTATTTACTTTTCTCCCAGATGCCTACATTATCTCCTTTATCATGGAATTTATCTTTTCATCCTTAAATCTTCTCATTCGCTCTCCACTCTAATTCCTTTTTGCTTTCTGTGATGCAGCCTGACCCTTTATCAACTATTCTATCACCTTCCTGTCTTTCTTCTCTCACTAAAATGACTCCTGAGAGATGCTGTAGACTTGCAGAGCTGCATGAGAGACCCCCTAAAGATCATCAGTGTCTAGAGGACAGAAATTACAGTTCTTGACTTCTAAAAAGATCCTGTTTGAAAACTCTTCACTTTTACAGAGTCAGAAATTTTACAGTACCACCAGGATATTCTGAAATTGTCATTGCATTTTATATTCTTTTGGGGAATCTGAGGACTTTAAGATTCCTTTGTAACTTGAAATATCTAAGTAACTGAATGATGAGATGTGATTCTCTTCTGTGCTGCAAAAAGCTAATAATTCACAGGAGGCTGGAGGAATGAGGAACAACTACAATAAACAATGCCTGTCTACCAGTTCTCAAAATGCAGGCTACATGTACGTATGACAGCCTGCCAGTCAACTGGCTATGAAGGTTTTTATAAATTAACCAGAGGATGAAATTTCAGTGTATGGCCATGTGAAATGTGTTGCTAATTGTAATAAACCCGAGTTCAACAATAAGCCTCAGAAGTATCATTAAATACAGTGTATATTTGAGATTGCAGTGAGTTATGGCTGTATCCAAAGTACAAAGACAAACTCCTCTGATGACAAATTATAAATATATAGATGTCAATGAATGATTTTCAGAAAATACAGTTAATATCTATCAAATCAGTGCTGCAATTCTGAAGAGACATTTTTCAACACTGAACAAAATTACTCTTAATCCTTGCCATAGCTTCAATAACTTGGCTGTTAAACACAGTGTTGTGACATGTACTTCTCTATATAAAAGGCTGAAGTAACAAAAGGAAAAAAAAATAAAATCACAGTTAAACACATAGCTGAACTAAGATCTGATGGTTTTAAATATCCCCACTTGAGGTCTAAACATGACTGCACTGGCCAGTTATCTCCACCCCCCTCTCCCACCCACCCTATTTCATGGCATATGATAGCTAAGAATCAAATCCTTCCATTTTATCATCTGTCCATTCACTGTATAATCTATATGCAACGGTAATATTTTAATAATTCACCCATAATAAACTAGAGGTACCAAAATAACATTTATTATGGTATCTAGAATGCCATTTGTCTATTTTCTACTTCAAAAAGAGAAAAGCAGAGCCACCTTGGGTATCATGAACCCTCACCAAAAATTAGATACCATCATTACCTTTTATAAAACCAAGTAACCTAAAAATACTGAAAATGTAATAAAATGCTCACCATGCTAACAGCTGACACTTGCTGGGAGAGAAAGTGGCTCTTTTATGCCTCAAAGCCACAGCTTGCCAAAGAACCTGTTTACCTCTCATCAAAGCAAAAGGATGTAATAGAGGACCTTACCAGTATAACCTTGCCCTTGGGTCTTACATCCTGCATTCTGATACATGAGAAAGAAAAAAAGACAATTCCTCAGAGAGATTCAATGTCACTTACAGTTCCACAATCAGAAACATATTAAGTCTACCCCAAAAGCAAGAGAAAGAGCAGGAATCTTAATGATGCTCATACACACATGCACCTATTTTTCACCATATTAAACAGCCTAAAAATAAAGCACCATTACAACTGCTTTCTCTAATCCTCTTATGAAGATAAACAATTACTTAACTTTCTTTATCCTGCAAACATCATCCTTAGTCTCTTCACCTTTCAAGACTGACACAGACCTCTTGGGTTATATGGCAACAGGACAAGGAAAACCATACACACTATGTATTATGTTAACATAATAAACCAGTTCTCGATCCACCTCACTACTTGATCGTCAAGCCCACACTTCTTTAGCTTATCTATGAGGATGCTGTGGGAGACAGTATCAAATGCCTTACTGAAATCAAGAAAAACTACATCTACCGCTCTACCATCATCCCTCCACCTAGTCACTTCCTCATAGAAGGCTATAAGGTTGGTCATACATGACTTCCCCCTCATAAAACCATGTTGGCTGTTCTTAATGACCCCCTCGTCCTTGATATGCCTAGTGATGGAGTCAAGAATAAGTTGTTCCATCACCTTTCCAGGGATGGAGGTAAGGCTGACCGGTCTATAATTACCCGGGTCCTCCTTCTTGCCCTTCTTATAGATTGGTGTGACCTTTGCCATCCGCCAATCCTCAGGCACCTCGCCCGTTTCCCACGACTTACCAAAGATGATGGAGAGTGGCCTAGCAATGACCTCCGCCAGCTCCCTCAGCACCCGTGGGTGCATTCCATCCGGACCCATCGATTTACAGATGTCCAGATTGCATAGCTGATCCCTAACCCAATCCTCATCTACCAAAGCAAACTCCTCCTTTGTCCTGACTCCTTCTGGGGCTATAGAAATCCGGGGCCCTCAGGGAGAGTCTGCAGGAGTAAAGACAGAGGCAAAGAAGGCATTCAGCACCTCTGCCTTCTTTATATCCTCTGTCTCCAGGGCACCCACTTCGTTCAGCAGTGGGCCTATATTGCCTCTTGTGTTAGTTTTATTTGCTATGTATTTGAAGAAGCCCTTTCTATTGTCTTTAACCCGACTAGCAAGATTGAGTTCCAAGGAGGCCTTAGCTGTCCTAATTGCCTCCCTACATCCTCTAACAACTGTCCTATATTCCTCCCAAGCGGCCAGCCCCTCCTTACATAATCCATAGATTCTCCTTTTCCACTTGAGTTTGCCCAGCAGCTCCTTGTTTAACCACGCTGGTCTCCTAGATCCCTTACTTAATAAAGTTGTCAGTGTTAAATACTGACCACTGACCTTATGCTGCTGGATATAAGAATATTATTAAGCGAGAAAATGCATGGATTTAATAATATATGCCAGATATTTACTTTAAATAAATATTGTAGAATCAAGTGTTTCAGAAAATTAAGACATGCAATTCCAAGTTAACATAGGATATGGAATGAATGTCTTACCAAGGACAAACACAGCTTATTTCAGGACTTGTTGCACTAACTTCTGTCACCGGGATCCACACCGTGATTCCAATTTTGTCTCTCCTCTCAGGCTGCAGTGCACTTTAAATATTCTGTAAATCAAGAGAAATGTTTTTTCTTGAATGTGCTCTCTAAAAGATAAAAACAGTTCATGCTATAAGACAACTATGAGTGAGTAATTATCCAGGATACTCCCAAGTGGCCAAGTATTGTATACTAACCAGCAAATTACATCTGCTTACTAATACTGATCAAGATCAGACAAAGATTTTCCTATTGATTAACTGAAAAAAATATCATAAAGTGCTAGGTTAAAGAATGAAGTACCATGTTTTTCTCCACATTATTTCCACAGTATTAATGTCTTATTTCTTTTTATTTACTCATAAAAATATTCTACATACTGTAGCTATTTTTCTACAAAAATTTCTTCCAGGTGAGCAATTACAGTCTTCTAACTTTCCTCTATATATTTATTCAGTATTAAGACAAACTATCTTGTGACATCTTGACACAGTTTTCCCACCGTGCAAACAACCTTACTACGCTTTCAGTTAAGCAGCACTTCTAATGTGGACTTCTACTTTACCACCTACATTAATAACCACTTTTCTGGTTTAGCTGTAATGTGAAAAATTTCTATGAAGCTTAATGATTAATAAAGGCGGGGGGAGAGGGGGGGGTGTCCAAAAAAACAGCCCACTTTTTTTTTTTCCTGTTTACATACAAACTCCATTAAGTATCATGTTTTTTCATTCAGTTTGGGTTCATTGTTACCACTGTCAGTTGGATTTTTCAATTATCTCAAAATATTCTATTTACTGGATACATTATTGAATCCTCCACATGCATGCAGCATTGTCCTGATCAAATGAACAGATAAAACATAGCAGAAAGGATTGCAAAAAGCTTCATGTAGAGCTTCCTAATCCTTGTACTATCTCCTGAAAATTAATGAATTCCCTTTCAGACAAAGGAATAGGACCTGTTGCTACTGCAAAGGCTGAAGGTACTCTAGACAACAACAAAGCGACAAGAGGAAGAAGTTATACGTGGTCTTGCAAGGTTAACAATGCAAGAAACAAGGAGTAAACAACCTCAAATTAAACTAACTGCATTATATTCTATAATACAACCTAATCTCTGTGCACATGAGATTTGAGAAGTAGTTTGTAGCCAAGAACTGGTTAGGGTGCCAATCCTTCCACTGCCAGCATTTGACTCCTAACAGGTAATGGCAGACTCCTGCACTGAAAGCAAGCATCCCAGTTGTGCACACAGCACACCAAATGGCCAACCTCCCTCCTGAAGGGGCATGACCAGACACGACACTGTGGTGACTATTATAAGCACTTCATAATAGAGATCATTTAGGGTGCAGCATTGAATAAAAAAAACCCCAACAAATCATCTAATTAAACCCCCAACATCTTACTACTACAGCCAATATGAAACTGGGAAAAATTACAGGTAGCTGCTATTAATCAATACAGAAACAATCAAGAGTTTATTAATTCATATTAAATTCCATTCTTTAGTGAAGAGAATTGGCAGAGAGCAGACCTGAGACCAAATGCCTCAGCAAGGTAAGTGGGATTTTATTCCAAGTGTCAGAAGGAACTACTGGATGGCCGCACACAAAGAGTTGCGGTCAGCGGCTCAATGTCCAGCTGGAGACCAGTAATGAGTGGTGTCCCTCAGGGATTGCTGTTGGGACTGGTCTTGTTTAACATCTTCATTGCTGACATGGACAGTGGGATTGAGTGCACCCTCAGCAAGTTTGCCGATGACACCAAGCTGTGTGGTTCAGTTGATATGCTGGAGGGAAGGGATGCCATCCAGAGGGACCTTGACACGCTTGTGAGGTGGGCTGATGCCGACCTTATGAAGTTCAACCGCGACAAGTGCAAGGTCCTACACCTGGGTCGGAGCAATCCCAGGCACGGGATTTCCCAGTGCTGAAATAAAGACATCTATCCTTGTTTATACTAGTTACCAGCAGCCTACTACTTTACTCTAGAAATATTGCCATCAGGGTGAACGCAATCTGAGCTCTCTCTGAATTGGAAATGGACTGGACATCTGATAACTTTCCCTTTGAGCAAGGATATCTCCCGAGTTTTGGGACTCCTTAGCTGAGACTAAGAGATCCTTCTTTGCCCAAGGCAGAAAGATCCCTTACCTGTGACAGATCCTCAGTGATTGATAGCATGCCGAATTAATGCTAGTGAAACATTACTAATCCATGTAGCTATTCAATATTATCATAAACACTGTATAGATAACACCATTTGGCATAAGCCTATGTCCAAGACTGAGACTGGACCTAGCTGCACCTAGCCTCTGTAAAGAGTTAGAAAAGCAAGGGGGTACACTCTGAGCCTCATGACTCAATGGAAGTGTCATCAAAATCAGGAAACAGGAAGGTATTCTTTACACTTTGTGTCACCGCTCTCTGTATGAATTATTCTAACTCAATTCTAGCTCAATTTTTCTTGTATGTTTCTTCCATGCAGTAATTAATGAGATTAATCCTGCCATCGAACATTTTAAACCTCGGTAAACCATTGTTAAACTTTGTTAAATTCCACTGAATATATTGAACTATGTCTAATTATTATTATACCTCAATATATTTTTGCTGCTTCTGTCTTTCGAGTGAGGTGCATTCAACTCATCCGAGACAGCTGCACAATGATGAAAATGAAGATACCAGACCAAATGAAGAGCCCTTTTGTACAGAACTCAAATTATACCCAACCAAATTGCTAAATATACGGCTTCTGAGATTTAAGGCAAGCAATACAGCCAGGGAAGGACCTGGCTGAGGCAGAGGAGAAGCTACAGTCACTTGATTAAGAACAGGGCAAGCACTTGAGCAAGAGGAGCCATGGCAAGCATGAGAAGGAGCCAACAGCTCTTTTGCCTGTACTGACAGCTAATTCAGCAATCAGCTGTAACACAAAGCAATACAAGCTATGGTGTGAACATCCTGTTCCCTCAGACCAACCTCCATCTGTTGACCTGGTGAAGTGGAAAGATAGTACACTGCTGGTCATTTTCACCTCTAATCTACCAGCAACAGTTTTGCTGAGGAAGAGGCACATTCAGCAATCCCATACAGCAAGCTCATTTTGCTCACCTCCATGGGATGAGGGCTCAACGCTGCTCTGGGAAATGAGATTTGTGGTGGGTACTGTCCACTGGAAAATAAACAGGTGTCCTCCTAAACCAAAAATATACCCCTGAAAACAGGGATGATTGCCAAAAGGAGCGAGTTCGACTGCATCAGACAAGAAGGCACCTAGGTTTATCCATCTGGAAATGACTGCCTATCAATTGATTGTGATACACTGTTCCTTTCCATAATGCTTCTCAAATATGTAGATAAGCAAAATTAAAAACCAGTGATTCAAAAATAAATGTAGTTTTCCTTGAAAGTCTGCTTCCCTTAGATTTCAAGCTTAGCAAAATCTTAGATGCTGAAAAATATGTGTCATTTAGAGTCAATGTTTGAGTCTATAACCAGCCATTGTTTTTTATAATGTAAGGCACAGGGGCTTCACAGCCAGACATATATCATGTGGTGCTCGACGTAATTCACAAATTCTTTCTTTTTCCAGAATCACTTTACACGCATTCAGAAATAAAAAACCACCTTTTCCTAATTTGATCATGTATCTGCATAATGTTTACGAAGAGGCTGTACATCTGAACCTGCCACGTGGTGAGGATATATGCAACCAGCATTACACCAGTGCCAATTCCTTTCTTCCTTTCAGAACAACGTCAGACACCAATTTGGTCTCTTTTTCTGAGGCAAGATCTGCTTCCCAAAGCTTATATCCGAGTGGTCTATCTTGACCCAGTGCAGCTTGGCAGAACTAATAGGGAATAACTAGCTAGTAAAACATAAGGGCTTTTATCTGTGTTCTTTCTTGCCTATAGCACTAAACCACTTTTCTAGTAGAAATCCATGATGCTGCTTAGAATATTTTTTCTGTTTGTGCATCTTAATCTCCCAAAGGGAAAAGCATAATTTATAAAAGCCATAAAACATATAAGTACAGTCTTTGTACAATCATAAATACAGAGTGCTTTCCAACTGCCAAATGGCAGCTTAGCAGATGATTACCTGATCTTCTCTCTGACGGTTATTTCTCACTCTTACACCAAGGAATACTACTTTCTGAATACTGGTAGCATTGTGCAGACATTACTGATTACTTTGCACTGCTGCAGTATCCTATGGTAGTAGCCCCAGATATGGAAATTGTGACCACACATTCCTACCGAAGGATTCCCCAAGGGCTGGCCACAGCAGCCCCACTCAGACAGTCATTAGGATGAGGCTCTAGATGAAGAGCACACTCTTCTGCACAGCATGGGAAGGGAAGGAGCTTCACAGCACATTTCTTACCAATGAATGTCGCTAAGCAGTGCCTTTGCATCACAGAGCAGCTTAATAAAAAGAGAACTATCTCGCATGAGACAGCTGCTGATGACAGCCCTCCTGGACTCAACAGAGACAGACATTAAAATAATGCAGTGCAAACTAATGCAAAAAGCTGCACGCCTGTTTCTAGCTCTAAACAAAGGATGACATAATTTTTAAAAAGCCTTTTTCTAAACCCATCTGGCTGCTGGATGACTAATTATCATGAGCAGCTTCATCTGGATGCTCACAGGTAGTGCAAATGCATTAGAGATGGATGCAGAGTTCTGTGTAGAAGCCTATGATTAAGAAAACTAATGATCTGAGAAGATGATCTGTGGCAGAACTGGTTTGATTTTATTTTGAACTGGCTTTGGAATTCTCAAAGAAGCGTGGGTAAAAGTCCCTGGTAAGTAATTTGTGCTTGCTGATAGATGCTAAATGCCTCTCAGAAAGCATATAAGAAGTCCCTGAAATGTTATGGAAAGCCTGTGGATAAACAGATTATTACAGCCAGCATTTCTTCCAGTTAATGTATCCAACTGACAACAAAAATCACAGAATAATTTTAAGGTTGAAACGGACCTGTGGAGTTCATCTGATCTAACACCTTACTTTAAGCAAGAACTAATTCCACACATACTCTCCTTTTTCTTTACTCACAATATCACAAAATAATATTCAGTGTATTGAACAGTACCAGTACAAGTGCACGGGTACCTAGCAAGGTAGGAAGAACTTATCAGATGACAAAAGCCATCTTTATTCATACACTCACAATGCTGGAACTTAATGTTTTGGGGGTTTGGGTGGGGTTGTGTTTTTTTGGGGTGGGTTTGGGTTTTTGGGGTGTTTTTGTTTTTTGTTTTGTTTTTTTTTTTTTTACTTATTACAATCAGCTTAACACACAAGCCTCATTTCTGTCCAAGCCAGGGGCTTCCTTCTCTTGTGGAAGCAGTAACCAGCCCCCATAGGAGGCAAAATGCTCCACAGGACCAGCAGAAACAGAGATCCCATGGTGATGCAAAGCTCAGTGGAGATTTCAGAAACACTGCAATAGATTTTCTTACTAACACTGACACATACCCAACAACTTGGAGCAACTTTGATTTTAAACCTTTGTGGCAACCTGTGCTACACGGGTAAAATAAAAGGATTCAAACCAGGATTTGTCAGTTGGGACCCTGGCACCTGACAGCAATATTTTCAGTCCAGCTATATCTCTTGCAAGGACTGAAAACAATGATGTGTACCAGCCAAGTTTCAAATGTGGGTTTAAAGCCATAAGATTTTTAAAGCAGAAAATGAATTAATTTTATATAGCGTTAGTGACAGCCATTCTAGCCCTTGCAGCCACTACAAAATGGGATATAGAAAACAACTGATATTTTACTAGCACAGAATATATCATTTGGGAGTTCTAAAAAATGTAATTTGAAATACCCCAGCAGTACCTTATGGTAGCAAAGGTTTACCTCCCCCAGGCTTCCCTTTTCCCCTCAGCCACTGTGGAGGGGTGACATTTCCCACTGTTCATTCTCCCTTGAGCCCATGTCATGCGCTACAGGAATTGCATGGCTGCACATCAGATGCTGGGCTGACCCAGAAGAAAGCAGTGGCTGGTAAGGCAAACTGTATCTGTCCTAAGTTAAATACCTAGACAGCTACAGCAAACTTGCAGCATATCCAGCAAAAACATTATCTGGGTTGGGGTTTTTTTGATGGTTGATTGTTGAAAAGGATTTCCACAGTAAACAAACACTCTTGATGGACACCGAATCAACGCTACTGATGAAAAATGTCGGGCCAGGCATCCTGACCACATTCTCAAATTTTTCCACATTATTTTTTTTACAAAACCGGAAGCTGATAGGATTTGAATGCCATCTGATTAACTCCATGTTATTTTTTGCTTATTATTTGTCTTAGTTTTAAAGGTGTTATTGAAACCTATTCTATGTGAAAACACTGTCATTTAAATAATTATAATCATGAGATGGTGTATAAAAAAAAAAATCTTTCTTTTAACATTTTTCTTTCCCACTCGTATGCTTATAAGTAGGTTTTACTTGCATTGGAATATTCATGGAGTATAAATAATACAAAAAGCATGAAAGCCACTAGAGTGTAGGTAGAAAATTTACGCTCCTTTCTAGTTCTTATCTTTCAGTTAACTTTCTTATAACTGTACAATAACTTGAAGCAAAATCTCTCCTTTGAGAGAAACTACTAAGCAACATTTACAGTTAACAGTGTACTCCGCCTTTTAAATATACATACTGTCACAGGATATTAATGCAACAGTCTCAGACTCTGATAGCATAACACTGCTGGCTATTAAGAGCAGGGGTGGGATAGCTAAAGAAATCCTTGCAAAATCAAGCAAAGGCAAATTCTGGTGCTTAAGCAGATATTATGTGCAGGAAACTTTAAAATAACCTTATTTCCAGTCTCTGCCATGTCAGTTCTCTCTTTATCAAGCACAGCCCATTTTCCAAAACATTGTTTTCAGTTACCTCCCATTGGCTGGGTAGTTTTTCACAGGCATATAACTTTCCTTCACACCTCTACAGATACCATGCATTTAGTAGACAGAGTCTTGAGTTTGAAAACAAAAAAAAAAATGAAAGCAACAACAACAACAAAAAACCCCACCAAAACCCCAAACCAAACAAATAAGCAAAAAAAATCCCCCAAAAACAAACAGTAAGAAATTAATATGTATGTTTTTAAAGTTCTGGCTCATTATTAGACAGTGCCTTTCCCCAAAAACTGTTGTGGGTTTTTTAGTAGCTAATCAAACATATACTGCTTTATAAGCTATTAATATTGTATCTGCATAATTAATACTATATAGCAGTCTCGAAAAAGTACAAGTCAAAGTGAATACACTAATATTTTGAGAGTCATTTAAGAGCCAACCCTTTCAGTACACTCTAGTGTGGGTATGCTATTTAGGGAAACACAAATTGAAATAACACAGCTTTGTTCTCAGCTTAATGGCTATGTCTCCTTTGCTAACTCCAGAATTTTCAAAAAGCTAGCAAGCACTTAAATGAAGGTTTGGAAAAATTAGGTTATTTTAAAGCTCTCCTTTATAACCTTACTTTGCTTTATGAAACTTTAATATGGTATTTCAGTTTTATTCTGAATCTTTTGTTCGCCTTTTTAAGCCACCTAATACAATGGGCCCTCCCAAAGTCCCGAAACTATCCTCCAGCAATAGCTGTTAGCAACCTAGTGAGATTAGTTTTATTGTGGAGAACATTTCTGGGAGACTTTAGATGTTGACTATCCATTTAGCTTACTAAAGTTCTTTTTCAAGACTGGTGGTGAGCATTTTTGCCATGTTTGACTATTCCCTGAAAGAGCTAGCACAACAAAATATGCTAGTAAATAAGCCAGTAATCTTGAACGTCTTCGCCTTTAAGAACAGAACATTAAGCTAAACAAAGCCTGAACTGAAAAAGCCACAACAATTTCCCCATGATAGCTTACAAGATGCAGTCAACATTTCAGGTTATTTGTCCTTTTGGCAACTAATACGTTTCAACATTATATTGTTCATCTCTGAACTCTAAAGACAGATACTGAAGATTCATGTGCAGGTGAGCCTCAAAGGCAAAGATTGACAAAATCTTTTTTGTACATACATTATAGGAAGAGAAAGTAGTTTCAGAAGTGTGGGGTAAGAGGAGAAAGAAGCTGACAAGATAGAATAGGAAAAGAAAAGCAGTAGTTTTTTCCATAACAAGACTCCACCCATTACATACTTATATTTGCTTATAAACAGTAGAGGTATTTATATTTAGGGTGATACTAAAATTACAAAGGCAGTATACATTGCAAGGAGTGTTTCCATAGCTATTTCAGTATTCTTTCATGAGGTGAATTATTAAATTTTTATAAAATTAGTATTGCCACATTTTTTAAAGCAAGGGTGTGCTATCATGAACTAACTGACAACAATATGGAAATGCTGTGTACATTTGCAAGCAACAGACTTAAAATGGTAGCAATGAAGTAACACTACCTCATGTTTGCAATTGTTAAGAGTTATGCACTATCCTATTAAGAATGAATAATATATGATTTTACTTTTTTCTAACCCAGATAGTTCAAATTTTCAATGAGAAGTACAGTCATTAGGTTATTTGGGGTTTTTTTCATTTGTTTTTGGTGGGTTTTTTTTGTTTAATTACAACCTGGTCATACAGAATTTCCTTTGCCAAAATTATTCAGCAAATATGTATATAATTCTGAAAAGCGTTTGGCTTAGAGCTATCAAGTTTTGTACACGGATGTCATTTTGTGCAAATTATCTCAAACATGTTAGTATGTTTCAAAATAAGACAAGATAACAGACAAACTGTTCTAACTTTACCAGTTGTGGCAGATGGCAGGATGCAGAATGTCTGGAGCCTGCCAGATAGATGGCTTTATCTAGACTGGACAGCCTCAGAAGGCATGGTACAACGGATGGCAACAACCATCATTTTCTCCCTCCTTCCCTCCATCTTTTTCTGCTTATACCTTCCACATCCAAATCCAATAGATTCAGATCTTTAATCTCCTGTTGAAGAGAACATTCCCTAGTCTGGCAGCCCAGCTGAGAATGGACATAGGAACAGAAATGCCTCAGCACAGAAGTAGAACTCATCAGCTACTCTCTGACAAAGACCACAAGCATCTTTAGGGAAAAAGAAACAAGACAGGTCATTTTGCATATCTTACTTGCTTCTGGAAATCTGCTCTCTGGAAACCTCTTGAACCTCAGATGACAGGGCTACTAGACGCTCTAACTCTTTTTCTCCTTCATAAGTGTATCTGATTCCTTTCTGAACTCTTAGCTTTGCCCTCTATTGCACCCTGCAACAGTAAATACCATAAATTGACTATTTTTAAGGAAAACCAACCCAACCTCAAAATCTCCAAACCTCTGCTGTAACAGTATTGCCCAGGAACTTCATATCAAAGCCCTGCAAAAAGCAGCATCTCCAAACATAAAAAAATATTACAAACAGAAGTTATCACAGAATACCTCAAGTTGGAAGTGACCTTTAAGGATCAAGTCCAACTCCCTGCTTCTCATGGGACTACCTAGAACTGAACCATATGACTAAGAGCTTTGTCCAAGGCTCCTTGAACTCTGACAAGCTTGGTTATGTTCCTCATGAATACTGCACAGCTACATAGTTCAATTTTAGCATAACCAGCACTGGAGTTATTAAACCTAGTCAAACCATCTATCAGAAGAAAACATTCATTTTCCAAACCAGCCTGCCCCCAACAAGCTTCTCCCAGCCTATAGAAACCCAAATGTGAAAGTCTCAGTGCTCCTCCCACACAGGTGCAAGCAGAGAACACTCTGTCAGCTCTGCTCTGGCCATGGTTGGTACATGGTTCCACAGCTTAACAGAACTCTACTCCTCTCCCAGACGGCCTTAACCACAAGATTAGACATAGGTTATTTGTGTTACTTGCTCCCTAAATAGAAGTCTTCAGTTCAATTACTAATAGCAGCATATATTTAAGTATCATAACTCTGACTTCTGCTGGATCGCACTATTAGACTTGAACAAGGAAAAAGCAGGCAGAGATCACTTTTCACCATGCCACACCTCGAGATAAGCATTTTGAGAACTGCAGTGTATCAACTGCTCCCACTCAGGACTTGTTTGACTCCGAGTACACATACAGAGAGCTGGGACTACATGAACAGGTTTGCTGTGGAGGTGGTGAGGCGTGGGAGAAAACATCCTAAACCACAGGATAAATTTTGCAGCACTTTGGAAGTTACCTTTTATCTCACAGCAAAGACACTCAACACAGGAACTCTAGAGGGCAAAGGGGAAAGAAAAATTTGTGTCCTGGAGAAACAACCTCCTCTCTCAGACCTCTTGGAGGGAAAAAGCATTTCAAATTGCAGTAAAGTCAAAACACTCCATCCAGCCCTTAATAAATTTCTTTATATAGAGAGAGAATTTCGTAGCCAGGGCCCAAAAGTTCCTCTCTTTTGCGATTTTAATGTCAATACAATTTTTCCCTCACATGCACTCTTAAAATACATAAAGGTAGTGTCCAGCACAGCACTGCTTTACTCCAAAAAAACCCTGGACACACCTAGAAACTAAATGTTAAAGATCCTCACCTCAGTACTGACTGCAATGTAAAGGAACAGAAATTCAGTTAGCAAAAACTCTAGCACCCAAGTACCTGGTACAGTTTTACAATTTGTATCCCACATGGTGCCAAAAGCTCTAAAGGGAATTAGGAAAGATGCAATTTTTCCAAGGACATTGTGCACTTTTAAGCTAAAAGAGCTATCATATACTATTTCTTGAATCCCGCTTTCTAAATGTCTGAGAGCAGCCATTTCTGTTTGGCTCTGAAATTGCTTTAAAGAAGAGGGAAAACAAACAAACAAACAAAAACCGAAAAACCCAAAACTAATTTCCTTTTAATGGAAAGCAGCACTTTAATGTTATGACTCTCAACCTTTATTACCAATTTACTGCATATTCCATCCAACTGCCTGCATAGGAAGGTTTCCTTTCGATATACAGCATACCTTAAAAGTAATGAAGGTCCTTTTTTATTCATTGGAGAAAAAAAAAAAAAAAAAAGGAAATTATCCAAGTCTTTAAGATCTTTCCTCTGACTGTTCAGCAAAGGCTCTAATATTTGATTACTTTTCATATTTGTTTGTCAGATGTTGGTTTATATGCATATAAGAGGACTAGAAGATGTCTTCTATCATATTCCATGAATCATAGAACCATAGAAAAGTTAGGGTTGGGAAGGATCTCGTTCCAAACCCCCTGCCATGGGCAGGGACACCATACACTAGACCATGTTGCTCTGTTCAACCTGGTCTTGAACACTGCCAGGGATGAGCATTGATCACTTCTTTGGGCAACCCATTCCAGTGCCTCACCACCCTCAGAGAAAAGAACTTCTTCCTTATTATCTAACCTGTTTAAGTTTAAACCTATTCCCCCTTCTCCTGCTGCTACAGTGCCTAATGAAGAGTCCCTCCCCAGCATCCCTATAGGCCCCCTTCAGATACTGGAAGGCTGCTATGAGGTCTCCACGCAGCCTTCTCTTCTTCAGGCTGAACAGCCCCAACTTTCTCAGCCTATCAGATACACTGCTTAGATTTGGTAGAAGTAAAATCCAAATAACATCTTTTTATCTAACGATTTCTGACTAGTCACAAGAAATTATGGGAAGTCACAAGCACACTTACTGCAGGATACTGGAGTTACATGACAAAAATAACAGCGGTTATTACCGCATTTATTTCCACGTGGCCAGGCAACAGAAGAAGCTGGGTTTCCCCCAACATCCCCTTGAATACATCTGTTGTATCTCTTCCTTGAAAAATACATCCACAAGTGGAATCAGTGCTTCTGTTGCTTCTTACATTGCAACTCAACCTAGGACATTTTTTATTGCCCAAATCCAGATTCTAGCAAACAACCTTGATATCCTCATGCAGCAAACATGGCACCCTTATCTTTCTTTTTAAACGAATAAGAAAGGTCAATCGAATATTTATAAGAAACTGCAAAACTTCAGCATTCTTTAGGCTTAGTGCACTGTACTGAGTATGCTTGACAAATGCTTCAGCTTCTGTAAAACCAGGACAGTCAATAGGATATGTAACTGTTGGTAAATTATCTTCTCCTGGTACTATTGCAGCAACAACTAAACTGCAACAATAAGGAAGTTAGTTGCTGTCTTAGAGGAAGTACCCCAATAGAGTTCCATTTTCCCAGTGACCTAACACTACATTGTTTAAAAAAAAAAAAAAAAAAAAAAAAAAGGGTTTGTATAAACAAAGTGTCAAACCCCATCAGTTTAGAATTTCACAGACAGTACAGCATTAAGTGATGCAAACTAAATAACAGGAAATAGCTAAAATAAAACAAACGCATCTCTTGTGGACATTATCAATTAGAACCAGATTAAAAACACCCATATTCTCAGAAGCCCTTAGGTAAACTATTAATGGAGTAAAGTCACCAAGTTTTCCATGGAGTAAAAACTTATCCACAGAACAAGGGCTTCCCAAACTGTCTTTCCTACACATTTATATCTATTACACAGGGAACACAGGAGGTTCTGCATCAAATTGTACTTTTTAATTAACTTCAACTGTATTCACCTCCAGCATTTTGCAAAGTTAGCTCACTTGCACTCTCCTGGAAAAGCTTTTTTGAGAAAGTATCTGCAAAAGCTCTCAAAACCTAAGTGCTAGGCTAATCTAATAAAAGATCTCAAGCATCCCAAATAAAAAGAAAAGTTTCATAGTGAAACTGCCACCTTCCTGATAAATAGCTTCATATAACCTTGACTCATGTAAATAATTCATAGGATTATGCAGTAAATTGTTTAAAAGTTGCAGGATTTTTATAAATTTTATGAAACCTAAGCATTGTTATTAGAACAAAAGCATTTGCATTTGTTTTCCAGCTTCTTTTCAGAGTTTCCTCTGGGTGGAATAAAAGTGTTTTAAGCCAAGCTGCAGATAGTTACTAGTATAATTATGTATAGCAAAGAAAAGCATATTCATTAAAATATATCTAGCTGTAGAGATTCTCCACAAAGCAAAGACCTATAATGAGCAATAAAATGCTAACTTCAAATAATTACCTTAAAAAGAAGTGGAGCTGCATTACACAAACTTTATATTTAACTGAAATTCAACGTATCATTTAAATACATTTCTATCATGTAACATTTTAGAATCATTAATTCTGCTTTCTTTCTGCTGTTGAATACCAGTGCCACAGACACAGATGAAAAGTGGGTAAAAATCGTAGCTGCATATAGGGAAATCAGGATTTTATCTGGAAATGAAGGAACATCAGACCACCTACAGTCAGCAAGGCTTTGTCACTCAACCTCAGCTCCCCCTAGGACAACCATTCGGCCTTGATGGTTACTCCTAATACGTCTAAAAACCCGACAGTACTAGTCAGTCCTGCTAGGTTTCACTCTCATTGCCACTGAAACTATATATCCAACTTAAGGTTTTCTGGTTTATTACTCTTCTAGGAATAAAATAAGCATCTAGAGACTCCTACGTTTTGTCATGTCACCAGGTAAGATGGACCTATTTGCCTGGTGAGTCACTTGATCAGATTCACAGGCTAGTTTATGAGATTGGCAAAAAAAACCAGAGGTTAATCCCTGGCATTGTTTACCAGCTATACAGACCCTTAACACCATGCTGGTGACAAGGACACAAAGGTAAGCACCTCTATAGGAAAACTATAACACTTGTTCCTAACATTTTCCATTTACTGATGGCTCAGTTAATAAAATTAAGCTTCTCAAATTTTGTCAGTTTTCATACAAAGACATGACAATATGTTTTCTGGTAGGAATTCATGTGTCTTTTGGAAAGTAACTTTGGCTTTTAAAAATATGCCCTGTTTTTTCTGCACCTAGATAGTTTCTTTTTCTTTTTAAAGTCTTGTACTGTATTGTCAAAGTTTTATAACAGTTATCCTAAAAAGGTACTTACAGTAGCTAAACACAGACCAGCTTGCATGATAATAATTTAAAAAAAAAGTTCACAGATGGTACCAATAAGGTATGGAATAAGCTAAGATCTAATGACAGTGTACCTATTAATTTTCATCCAAGTTTACCCACACATACCTGGGCTTTGTATTACCACATTAAATAAATTAGGCAATGGAAGACACTTATAAAAGCAAATGTACACTACGATTAGTTATCCAGAAATGAAACAATTCTGATCTGGAAAATTCTGTTCATTACTGTAGCTTTGCTCATCTAATTTACTACTGTATTTGCCATTAATTCACTGAAAGTCAGATCTACAGCCATATTAACCTCATAGAGTGCAATTCCCCAAAATGGCGAGTTGCGTTTTGCATTTTTTACTTACTGCTAGCTAGCTGCATTACAATATTAAATTTGAAATTTATATTACAAATATTAAGCTGTGTTAGCCCTGGAACAGAAGTTAACTGCTTTTCTCATTAAATGGATTTTTTATTTTAGAGAGCATTTCAAGCTTGTGACAGAGTCAGAAAAAAACTTTAAATGAATGGGAAGTGCAGTACAGACAATGAGGAATATGTCAATGAGGAAGGTATCTTCTGCAAGTATTCAGAAAGCAGGATTTTACTTTGCATTTTACTTTGTCAAGAAGGTGCTGTCACACTAAAACTGTTAAATCTGCTACTTGACTCCAAAACACTCAGTACCTCTGGACTCCCTTAGACAACTCAGTCTTTTTATTTTTTTTTTTTTAATCTAAAGAAATTAAGACAAACACTGACACTCTTACCAGGACTGCTGCATTACACGTCTGTGGTTACGTGGTTATGGAAGAAGTTCTTTTCTGTAAGGGTGGTGAGGCACTGGAATCGGTTGCCCAGGGAAGCTGCGAATGCTCCATCCCTGGCGGTGTTCAAGGCCGGGTTGGACAGAGCCTTGAGTGAGATGGTTTAGTGTGAGGTGTCCCTACCCATGGCAGGGGGGTTGGAACTAGATGATCTTAAGGTCCTTTCCAACCTAACTATTCTATGAGTCTATGTTTCCAGCAGCCATGTTTCCAAGATTCCTAGTACAAAACCCAATAAAAAAATCAAAGAACGCTTCAAACAGGCTGCTTTTAACGTCAGACTCCCTAAAAAAAAAAAAAAAAAGAAAAAGAAAAAAAACCCCAACAAACAAACAAAAACCAAAACAACAAACAAATAAACCTCCTAGTAATATGTGACTAAAAGAGTAAAAATAAAGAAATGTTTTGAACATGCATATCTTTTTCTACATTTAGTGCTACGCAATTTGTTATTCCTTGTTATATTATCAGTCAGGAAAACAAAACAAAACCAAACACTAGTGACTTTTTCATGTGAAAAAGTAACTTAACAGCTAACCACAACAAAAATACTGCATAATATTAAATGCTAATAGTGACTGATGTCCATTGGTCCTTGGATAACTTCATTTGAACACCTTAAAACCCATTAGCAAGCTTTGCACTCACATCAAGTACTTCACCTCATACTCCTGTTTAAGATTACAAGCTTCCATTCAGGAGTATCGTCATAGCACTAAAGCTAGGCTCCAGACATTATTAGGATGTATGAACATGAAATCAAGAAGAAATCAGGTCCTCAGCTGGAAAGTCACAGAAACAACATGTATGCAAACCATTCCAATGCTATCACAATTTCTTGCCACCTAACACTGCCGTATCACTCACCCAAACACTCAACTGCACTGTCAGATCCACCAAACATTTTCAGACAAACCACTCAGCTCTACTGCTGTCTGATCAAAGCAGAACCCAGCAATGCAAAATCCAACCTTCTAAACTCGTAATTCAGTGAACACAGACACAAGATCTTTGGTGACAACATGCAGTTGATTGGCATAATAGACTAAATTCCACCACTGACTAGGAAAAAAATCAGGAAAGGGAGTGGGAATGCTGCCAGAAGTGGTGCACTCCAACTCCACCAACAGTCTCCAAGAGCCCAATATCAACCAGAGCACACAACAAGGAGTGGAAAGGAAATGCACATTTTGCCAGCAGAGCAAGTCTTCCACATTTTTTAGCAGCTCAAAAATTCAACAAAATATAGCAGCCTTTGAGACTGCATTTTCCACAAGAGACAATGTGGATTCCATGCTATACTAATTACACAATTGTTGATAGTACTAGCAAAACTATCTGCCAGTTGGACAGCCTTAGCCCACAACAAAATGCAATGTGTGAAATAAAGTCACCTCTTGAGGCACACGAGATGGCATAAACATAGCTGTTCTAGAACAGTGCAATGCACTCCTGGCAATGAAACTAGCTATTTCTATAGAAAATGTTCAGCAATTTGTTTGAAGAAAAACACCAAAATACATCCTAATCCACAGAGATAAACACATTCTGTGCCAGTTTGTTCAACCAGAGGACTTTCAGATTGTCTTAGTACGTGATTCCTCTGATCAGCCTAAACTGATACTAGATTTTTGTTCATCTGGAATTTTCACAAGTTAAACCTCATACCACCACACAGTTCTGTTCAGTCTTGGAAACTGATTTGTTCTAGTTCTTTTAAGTCTAGAACTGAAGCAAACCTCATCCTTTACTATAGAGAAAAACCACATTAGGAGTTAAGAAGCTCAGCTCTTTGCTGTTACCTGTGAAACATGTTATAGTTGGCATCAGGAGAGAATCAAAAATAGATCAAAGGATGAAATAATTATTTTTTCTTCTGCATTGCAGGAATAATTTCATTGTCTTAGAGTACATGCATTATATTATATGCATGTGTACATATTATACTGGAGAACATTCCTATTACACTATCATCTTTCTAATGCTTGACTACAAGTCATAAGGTCAATAGCTGTATACAAATCAAACCCAAGTAGACTCACTGCAGGTGGTTATTTTTTCTTGTGTTACACACTGCAATGTACAAGAAATATTCTTGCAAATAAAGACGCTTAGAGGCAAAACTCTCCCAAGGCTGTATCTGCCTAATTGCTGCTTGTTACCACAACACGATTAGTAAAAATTGCCTGTCACACCCTATCTATCTTTTAAAGAGAACACAGCTCTTCTTTTACATTGCTAGAGTGTTTCTGACCTACAGTTATCCGACTCTTAGCACCTTCCCATTCTCCTTGCAGCGCATTGGCAGTATCTCCATGGGAATAACAACTACTCCAATGATATATATTATAAATGAGCTCTTTACCATTAGCAGTCTGAGTTTTATAGAAAGAACATATTCTACAAAGCTTTTATGTCAAATATTTGCACACAAACATAACCTTGCACTGAAGACAAGGCTGGACAAAAGGCAGAGAAACTCCTCAAATTGGGAGCAGCAGGAGGCAAAGGGAGCACCTTGTAATGCTTTGATTTCTAATTAGAATGCAAGACGCTTGAGGCAAACAACGTATCTAAGCCAAGCAATTAAGAGTGCTGTTACTGTTCTTCCACTGTAAGACCCCTTGCCTTAGCAGAAGACAAAAAATCATTACAAAATGCTTAATGCCTCAATGTCTAGGTAGCTTTCGGGAAACAAAAAATTATTTCCATCAAAATACAGACTAGAGATAAAAGAATACAGATACAACTAGAGTAATTTCATCTTCTGGTTTCCAAGGAGACAGGTGACCTCTATATACTTCTCCTAACAAGTGTATCAAAGTTACAGGTTTTATGGCTTTACTTGCTGTAAGAAAGTACCTTAATACCACAGAAAAAACTGTCTCCTCCAAAATGAAATTAGTCTTAAGCAGAACAACTTGGGTAGTTAATCAATAAAGCTTCACTACTGCTGTCAGTTCACAAGCTTCCTTTTAAGAGAGCATATACTGTAATGTATGTTGCCAATCTTTATTTTAAAGAAGGAAAAATAAGGTAAGAAAAGCTCCGATATGGAAGCACAGATAGTATACTACAACTAACAGATGATCAGGGCAGTACACATTGGGCAAAACTTCCTGTGATCTGAAATCCATCTTTTTGCAGTCCACCAGCAATTCTTTGAAGCAAACATTTATGTTGCACCAGCAATTCTCTATTTCAGGCTTCCAAAATCTCAAAAGGATTCTGCTTTCTTCCTCAGCCAATTTCAGGGAACCTACTAGAGCCCACAGTACATGTAATCACATTTTCAATACTCTCCTAATCTACAAAAAGCAGATTTGGTTTGGCAAAGCACATAGTTAAAGAGATTCCCTGTCTTCCCTTACTTCTTTATCAAGTATCACTCACACACAACTATCTTTTTCCAGAGAAACTACTTCAAATTTCTCTATTTAAATTTTACCACCCATTTCCAGGCATCAGCACACATTTTTACTGTCTTGTGTCCCTTACCCTAATTTTCCTGCTTTCTTCCACATATTCATTTCAGGCCAAATACTCCAGTAATACAGAGATGAAGATAACAAGCTGCAGTACTCTGGTGTGCTGCTGTGAGTAAACAGCAAGCAAACAGCAAGCCTGGGGTAAGTTAGGGCTAATTTCAGGCTGTCTCTAATCTATCTCAACTGACAGTAATAAGAGGAAACCAAGAGCTCATCAAAATATCTCTAGGTACCAGTTCTACTTTGTAATTGTATAGCAGATGCTCAGGTTCTTTGTGATGCTTCTGAGATTAGCTTTAGAGCCCTATACTACTTGCATAGTAGGACTAGGAAAGTGGCTTTGAGATTCGCCATTGATGATGAGTCCCTGCATCCTCAAACACATACCTGGACACAGGCTAAGCAAAATATCCATGAAATGCACTGAGAAAAAGATTTGTTTCAGGAGACAAGAAAAAAAGCTGGAAGAGACAGTTATTTTGGAGCCGGCTAATAACACATGTGAGAATATCTATGTCTGAAGGTGTTTTGAATGAGATCATGAAAGAGAGGTCCATGATTTTGAGGAAAAATAAGAACTGAGGGAAGCTGAACAACAACAGAGCTATAGGTCAAACTCACAGAAACATTAAATGAAGTGAAATGCTAATAAACACAGGAGGAAAAAAACATCAGCATGTAGTGCTAGAATCAGGGGTTGCAGTGCAAAATGGATTAGCAAAAAGACAAAACCAGCAATAAGAAACCTAAAAAAACAGACCTAGAAAAATGTAAGTTTAAGACTTCCCCAAGAAGGCAAACAACTAATGCAATACCGCAAACACATTCAATACCCGGTTTTTGTTAACCTTCAAAGAAGACTAAGAGATCAGATATTAAGCACAACTGGTTATAAGAAAAACAGAACAAAGAATTTAAAAATGCCAGACAAAACACCACACAAAATCCACACACTCAGAGTCACAAAGATATCTTATGGAAAAAGATTCCTAGTTGTTCTGTTGCCCTTGATCCCATACCTGACAAAACACGCACAGAAAAAAAAACCCACAGAGAAGTGGCCTAGTGAATGCTTACAGTGCCAGTACCACTGAGCAGGACTTTGATCCACTACAAATTCAACAGCAGAACTGTCACCCAGGTTCTTTTACTCACCAGCTACCTGGATCATGGACTTTCCACTATTCATGATGAATTTTACAGACAGACAGCTTCTCTCTTCAGACTTCTTTCCACTACAGAATTCTGGTTTTATACCTTTTCGTTGACATATATGTACTGCAGTATCCTATTTTACCCCTTGATCAGTCAAGCAGGCCTTACACTCTTATTTGGCTTGTAATTCCCTCCGACTGTTTGTATAAAGGACAGTGTTTCACTGCAGAGGACAAATAGAATCACTACTCTTTTATTTTTGAAGAATTTTTTTTTTAGAGAAAAAGTGCTGAAATAACAGTTTTTGTGTTTTCCTATCCTCAAGGCTTTCTGAGAAATGTATATAGCCCATTACCTATAGCATTTTCCTACTACTGGAGGAGCTCTTGTTACACAGATAGAAGGGAAAATGAAGCAAATCAGAAAAAAAACCAAAATACCCAAACTTGAGTGCTCCTGTGTCCAGTGTAAATTCTCCTTTGGAGCACAGCCTCATCTGATTGCAAGACCCTTAGCACTCACAGATGTGTGGTACAACCTGACAAAGGTACGCAGCATCATTGCACTAACAAGATGAACACATGGCTCTTGCACTGATGTCTCTGTGACAGGGCATTTGCCAGAATTCCTGTGCTGATAAGCATTTGATCATACAGAAGCTTACATAAATAGGCAGACAGACCAAGCTAGATAAGAAGAGATGTGACACACACTGACAAATACATTTTGGGGGTGCAAGTCTTACAGCACAGTCAGCAGAAAGTCCAAGGCAAAATGGTATCTTATTAAGGTAAATCACATAGCATGAAGCAAGGCTAAGCAAGGTTATTAATCCTTTTCATCTAATAAAAAATAAAAAAGGTCTGCTGCATACAGTTTAAAGAAAGGTCAGACAAGTATGATCCTTAGCCATGGAATTCTCACTAAAACTGCTGCTCTTACAAAAGGCCTTCTTTTTCCTACAGACAAGCAACAAAGCATCTGTCTGTATTCAAAAGTCCACAAACTAAAAGCACAGTAACAGATTCCAAACCATGTATGCTATAAAGCTATAAATCAAAAAGCTGTAGTATGATTTGGCTAAGAGTGAGTGATTTTATTTATTTTTTTTACTATAATTGAAGCTCTTAAGATCTGTGCCCTTCTTGACTCCCAATAAACAGCTAAGATACATTTGTAGCTGCATGTAAATCTCAATCCAAGGGAAAAAAGGGAGATTCTTTACCTGCAGCAGAAAGTCTTCCAGGGATTCACAGTTGCTGGGTGCAACTTCTTAGGTTAGTGTCACTGAACGTTGTCTTCAGTCTGCTGCCTGGTGAGCTTTTAAGGCAGCAGGATGCTGACAAGACCTTAGCAGTCAGAACACCTGTAGCACTCCAGGAAACTAGGTATCACCAGACCCCTTTTACTTCTCATTGTTCTTTTTAGAAGAGAGTTTAAATGTGACAATAAACATGTGTATACCGGTAGCCTATCATAAGCCCCCCAGATACAGAGCATTTACTGAAATCTCTTCATGGAATGAATCTAATCTAAGATTAGGTCACTAAATTGTGCTAAGATCTCCTTCAGTCTGAAAATTAAAAAACTGATTTTGCATTACACAAGTTGTATTAACAAACTGTGTTTATGGATTAATTTTAATCTGTTTTTCCCGCTTCCAGCCTACTCTTAGAACATTAACCTTCCCAGCTAAATTCTACTATTCACAGCTAGGATATTGCACTTAATTCACAGTGAGTTCTTTGCAAATCAGTCATCTTAGGTTTTGAAACATGGAATTTATTTTATAAATACACTTCATCATCTAAAGGGTTAAATATTTTTAAAATTCTACCATTCAAATGGTTAAAGACGCATACTTGAGCAGCATATTTATTGAGAAGTAGTTTTGAATACATCAGTGAAAAACGTATTTAAGCTGAATTCAAGCCATATGAAAAGTCACGATACGTATACAGCTTTCCTACCAAGATCATGATGTGTCCACTGAGAAAGGCTGTACTACATACATATATGCTGGTTCACTCAGATGAAAGCCAGATTTTCTAAGAGATCAGCTGCCATGTAGAGATCATAGGAGGTTGACATATTTTTCAAGAGAGCACAGCACACAAAGTACTCCCTGTGCTCCTCATAAAGAGAGGCGCTGCTTGGAGAAATCTAGCCCTAAGGGAAGGGAGCGGGTGGAGGGTAGAGCCTTTTCCCTTATGCTATGAAAATGGAATGTAATTGCACAAGGACAGGCTACACACACACAAAAATATCTTTTTATTAGTCCTATTAGTATATATATGATACCGTTCTGTAAAAGAGGTAGTAATCTCTAACCATAAAAATGTGTATGTGTATATTGAGTTGTCTATGTAAAAACATACCTGCATGCTCTTCAATGAAAATTTTAGTTATGATTTGTACTGCTTAGTTATAAACTCTATTTATTTATTTACCAAACTAAACACAGCATGGAAAATAACAGTTATAATTGCTAGGCTAGATTGTCAAGGAGACGGTTTGAGTTTCAGAAAACATAACAAAGAACTAAATTCAGTACTCCGTATACAACTTCCTCAAGGTTAGAAGCAGGACAGAAGCAGCTGGACTAATTACTACTAAGGTTATGGATCTGCATAGGAGAGGCTGTAAAGCTAGAATTATTATTGGATGTGTCTTTTATTTTGGGCAAAATTTACTTGGCTAGCTACCTAGAGAATCAGGTTTGTATCACTGGCTAGGCTTATTATTTGAAATGAGGCTCAGACCAAGCTATGAAGAGGAATTAGGAAAGCACAGGCTAAAGACCTGCAACAATGCTTGATTCTAGCAACGATAAATGGAAATTCCTTTGTACAGGAATCTGAAGTATGCTTAATCTAGACTCATTGCTGCAGCTGGATATCTTCCAGAGAACAATATTCCCAAATGTAACTCTAATTCCAGCTCCAACCTGAGTAAGAGATACAGGTTTTTTCCATCTAATACATTTATGGTGAAAGCACAAGTTAATGATTTATAATCTAAATGGGAAGTGGTCATACAGCCAGGGATCTATTCAGGGCTGAGAGAGAAAGAATCTTTAGCACTAGATCTTTGAAACAGTTACATAGCACTATTACAGGATCATAGAAGGGTTTGGGTTGAAATGTACTGTAGGATTATTGTTGTGGTTTAAGCCCAGCTATTAACTCAAAACCACGCAGCTGCTTGCTCACTCACTCCCCACTTGCTCCCAGATGGATGGGAAGGAGAATCAAATGAATGTAAATCCCACTGGTTGAGATAAGAACATCCCAGTAGCTAAGGTATAACACAAAACCACTACTGCTATCACCAATAATAATAATGATAAGGGGAATAAAAAGAGGAGAGAATATTAAAGAGGAAAAGAAAAAGAAAACAATAAACCCAAATGATGCACAATGCAATTGCTCACGACCAGCTGACAGATACCCACCCTGACCTGAGCAGCGGTCTGGGCCTTCCGGGTAACTCCCCCCTGTTTATATACTGGGCATGATGTTCTGTAGTATGGAATACCCCTTTGCCTAGTTTGGGTCAGGTGTCCTGTCCCTGCTTCCTCACAGCTTCTTGTGCCCCTCCTCACTGGCAGAGCATGAGACTAAAAAAGTCCTTGGTCAAGGTAAGCATTACTTAGCAACAACCAAGAAGACTTGTGTGTTACCAGCACTGTTCTCAGGATAAAGTAAAAAATGCAGCACTGCACCAGCTACTAAGAAGGAGAAAAGCAACTGTTACAGCTGAACCCAGGACAATTATCTAGTTCCAACCCCCTGCCACGGGCAGGGACGCCTTCCACTAGACCAGGTCGCTCCAAACCCCATCCAACCTGGCCTTGAACACTGCCAGGGATGAGGCAGCCACAGCTTCTCTGGGCAACCTGTGCCAGGGCCTCACCACCCTCACAGGGAAGAACTTCTGCCTAAGAGCTCATCTCATTCTCCCCTCTGTCAGGTTAAAGCCATTCCCCCTTGTTCTGTCACTGCAGGCCCATGTAAAAAACTTGTCTCCACATTTCTGGTCAGCCCGTTTAGGCACTGGAAGCTGCTCTATGGTCTCCCTGGAGCCTTCTCTTCTCCAGGCTGAACAAGCCCAGCTCTCTCAGCCTGTCTCCAGAGGAGAGCTGCTCCAGACCTCAGAACATCTCCATGGCCTCCTCTGGACTTGCTCCAACAGGTCCACACCCCTCTTGTGTTGGGGGCCCCACAGCTGGATGCAGCACGGTGAGAGGGTCCCACCAGAGCTGAGGAGAGGTGGAGAATGCCCTTCCTCAACCAGCTGGTCATGCTGCTGGTGATGCAGCCCATCACAGGGTTGGCTTTCTGGTCTGCAAGAGCAAACTGCCAGGTCATGCTGGGCTTCTCATCACCAAATATCCTCCAGTCCTAGAAAGTCAAGTTTCTAGTATGGGAAGGGAATTAACAGCCCAACTGGCTTAGACTGTAGCTAGGGACTGCTCAAGAAAGGACAGCCTATGAAGCTGACATGGGTGTCAGATCACTAAATACAAGCAAAAGCACAGGTAAAAGGATAATAAAAATGTATTAATAAGGTTGGGAGTTATACCAGATGTGTACCTGCTCCACTTTAGCCCTTTAGATCTTTAAATACCCAGCACACATTTCACCCTCTCCCAAGTCCTACAAACTGTACTGTGTTTTTCCCTCCTGTCCACAGCACTCACTTCAGACCTCCAAGCCCTTCAAGATTCAGCACTACCTTCAGTTCTGCAGATGCTCCCAAAATGAGAGTTGGAGGAAGCACGGCTAAATGAGCTGTCACTCCAGTTAAGGCAAGTACTAACTAGCCTGCAAGCCTACATTCAGAGTTAGCTTACAGGAAAGTAGAGAAGCAGGAGTAAGATGAATGCTGCAGGTTAAGAGCCTTCAGGGTGATGTGAGGACTGTGGAACAGAGGTGTAAACACGCTGCCACTGGCTGTTGGGTATGTTAAGTCCCACTGCATTGCTGAAAAATGGGATTAACGTTAAGGACAGAGCTTGAAAAAGGAGAGCATATGCAGCTGAGTGATAGAGCTTGACATGCTCACACAGCTAAAATAAGAGCTTGAAGAAATAGGAAGAAATGTAATGTCACTCCTAAAACCTGCATAAAACTCATGGGTACAGCTCAGGCTGTGACTAGTCAAGGAAAGAGAAACTCTAGAGGTGAAACTAGTAATGGATCACGAACTACTTAAAATGAAGACACATGGAAGAAACTGTAAAGGAGTTACTACTCCTGCTAAAGCAGGCAACAATCCAGAGGAGAGGTTGAGCTGGTGTAAAATTGGAAATGGATAGCTGGAATGCCAAAATTAATGGTGATTCTTTAAAACCTCACAGGGATAAAATGAGGCATGAAGGAAGCAGAGGGAATTAAGCTACCACTCCTTCTAAGACAGATACCAGTTCATGCTACTGGTAAGACTGGATTTTGGAATTAAATCTAAGGAAATAAGAGCCTACTGAGGGCTGATAATGCTCCTTGAGTACTAAGCAAGGCGTAGGGCTGGTTCAGTTAGCATTTGTCTGCCTTCTCAAAGATCAGCTAGACTGGGAAAGGTCTAAAGGCTTGTCAGAAATATCTGCCATAAAGTACTGAAACTTTAAATTCAAGTAATGCTGCACATGAATATCACACACATGCAAATATGTATCTGTGCTTCAAAAACCCAGTAATCATCAATAGCCTGCAGTAAAGTGCTCTTGCTTTTAGCATTTAACAGATGTCTTAATACATCTTACGTAGTGTAGATTGGAGAAAAAATACTGGCCTCAGATTTCAAGTACTACCTCTCTATAATTTGTAAGCATCTCTTGAAAGGCAGAGTTTTAAGTTTTGCAAGGGCAAGTTTTGCCTTAGATGGAAGAAAACCTCCCTCTCATAGCAGCCTTGAACCATTTTTTCTTTTAGACACTGCCAAAAGATGGCTGACATTAAGATCTGCAGATGGTCATACAGTACATGAGAATTGCCTGTAATCTTAGGATTCTGTGAACTCACAAAGATGACTGATGAATGCTTGTTCAGGTAGAGACTAAAGAGTAAGTTAGCTATAATTTGGCTAAAATCAGGTTAGTGGTTTTGGTTACATCCCTCACAATTTAGTAAAGTTAACAGTAAGAAAACATACTGTAAAGGCCCAGCTGTTCCCTGAAAATGCACTATAGACTAATTTTGGTGCTTCCTAATGGGGGAAAGAAAAAACCCAACAGAGCATTTGTATCACCTTACATCTCAGCAAGAGAATTTATATTAATGGGGAAAAAATAGGAGTTGAAGAATCTTCTTTAAAAGTGCAGACTATGAAGTCTTTCAGAATCCATTAGCTTTCTACATACAGAAGCAGATACACAATGGCAATTCCCATTCTAAGGTTTCACACTTTTATCTGACCCCACATGAGGATATTACAGTACTATGATGATTTAAGTCTTTTCTCTTGGCATTCACAGTTCTAGTGATGATCTACCCACCTTCTCCTTCCACAGCCTCTATGTACCAGTGCTCACAATGGTTTATAATCCAGGCTACTGGAGTTTAGTTATATACAACTCACTGTTTTTAATTTCGTAACAGTTTCTTTCATACTTTCAATGCTTTTAGAATTACAGTACTTCCTCCGCATTGCTTTGTGTTGCCCTGCACATTCTCTGTTGTTACCAATTTTATTCAGAGTTGATGCTCAGCATCTTTCAGAACATAATCTTATTTTATAGACATAGGCTGTAATACTTCCTTAGGGCTTGTCTGGTCATTGCTATGTTCCTTGGTTGAGATGAACATAAAATGCTCAAAAAGTCAATGATGTGGCACCACTGAGCCTCTCATGCAGCAGGTGTAACCAGAAGCTAGGATGGGTGTAGCTGTGACAATGACTGAAGGTTAAGCAGCTTGTCACCCTCTTCATCCTGTCACACAGAACATTTGCTCAACCTGCTGAACTGGACATTAATGGCAATTAGCCCTTTCAGCGCCTCCTGAAGGAGATTACAAATCTTCCAGTTCAACCATACTTCCAATTATCTTAGCTGTGTGCAAAGTAGAACTATTTTACCCCAGATAGCCCAGCCTCTTTGAGTTCAAGTCACCCTGAGTTAAGGAACCTCTCCCACTTCTGCAAATACAACCTTTTTCAAAGCAGCTAGAGTGCCATTTTTCCTAACCTGTATTGATTAAGCTGGTTTGGACCACTCTGGGGGATATCAGAGATGGCTTTCAAAGACTAAGTTCCAGTGTTGAAGGATTGTGCAGACTTGAGATGGACAACCACATTTTGGGGAACAAGAACATTGCATAATCTTGCTATCAAGTGTTCTTTCAGGTAAGACTGTGACATCATCTGGCTGGGAAAAGAAAAGTCTGTATACCACTCAACTGAAATGAGATATATTGGTACCGTTATGCTTACAACATAAGTAAACTATTTTATGATTGTCCATAGGCAAGCAAGTAATGCATGGGTAAGTCTGGAAATATCACAAAATGCGATCAATGAAAGACAAAATACTATATCTAAATTCCACCCTGTAAAAGCCACCAATTTCCTGAGGCTGTGTAAAGGTATTATCAACTATACAAAGAATGCTAGAAACTATAAAAAGGGATGAAAAATATATTTGAAACTGCTTTGTGTGGAACCCTTATTAATTTTTTTTCCATGACATAAACAAATATTAGCACATTTCAGGACTTCAGTTTAAAACAAATAAACAAAAAACTACAAACTGCACAATATTTATTATGTTGCCTTAGATCTACAGGGTGTATCAAAAAGTCACAAATTCCACAAAGCAATTAAAGTTTAAGGTAAGATGGAGATGTAGAAGCACGATGCATACTGAACTGAATCCTCACTAGTACTTGCTAAGTTAAACCCAGGTGTATTGGAAGAGGCCTATCTGTTATATTTGATTTTTTGCCCTGACAACAATAATGAAGGTGTTATTCCATGCACTTATGGAATTATAAAGAATTGGTCTGGCTGGTATTTTAGAATATTTAATCTGTTTACATCAGCAGAGGGATTCATTGGCAAAGAAAGCAGGCAGCAGAGTGAATGCTGTAATCTTTTTCTTTAAGAACGCAGTTGGCACAGAAATTGTCCATTTTACTCTGGAGGATGCAATTACATTTCAGCCTTCATGCAAAGCTGGCTTCATGAAATTGAAAAGCCTGTGTATGAAAAGAAACATAACAGCAGGGAAAAAAACAAAGACTATAGCTGGCTATGGATCATTTCTCCTTCTCCACATGGTTTGGGGGAAAAAAATAGCTGGATGCACTGGGTGAAGCCAATCTGCAGTAAGCAAGCTTGCACCAGCCCTGCCGACCTAATGACAACAAGGAGTCGAGGACTGAAGAGTACAGACTCCTGGGGAAAGCAGATAATCAACCCTTCATGTCTTGAAGAAAAGATTTTATGAGCTGCACAAGAGAAAAAAACAAACCAACCAACCAAAAAAAAAAAAAAAAAACCAAAAAAACCCAACAGGCCAAAAACCCCCAAACAAAAAACAAAACCAAGAAAAATGAAAAAATAACAAACCAAAAACCCAACCCACAAAAACCACCAACAAAAAAGGACACAGAAATGGGAAGTCATCCTAGGTCTCAAGGGAGGAAGAAGAAACTTGCTAATCAACTCAAATCCAGCAGCTGAGGCTGGAATAGAGAAGCCCCCCACCTACCCCTTACTCTGCCAAAGCCTTTGAGAAACTGCAACACAAATTGCAGAAATGCTTGAACAGAACACGTTTCCATAAGGAACTGCCAATCTGTTTCTTTTGTTAAAGAATATTAATAAGAAAAATCAACTTTCTGAGCAAGAGGGGAAGACAAAAAATGTATAAGGTAGATTTTCTTCCTTCCTCTCAGCTGGATATAGCAAAACTGACTGTGAGAAAACTGATTTCTCATCCAACTCTGGTTGTACCATAATGAACAGAAGGAAAGTTTGGACTCAGATACAAACTAAAAATACAACTTTTAGGTCAGAAACTGTCAGCTTAAGAAGTTGCACTCCAATTATGTAAGGCTACAGTAAGTTAATTAACATTTATTAAGCAATGTTAGTTCCCAAAGTGAGAAGCAGCAAATCCAGTCAGAAGACTGCTTCTACATTTACACAAATACAGCTTGTGTTGTCAGACAAGAAGTGAATGAAAATATTGGCTTGTAAATTATTGAGGTAATTACTGCATGGATTTAGATACTTTCATTAATGGTAAGGACTATGACAGATAGATGTGCACTTAGAAAATACATGGTGCTCACATTTTATCATCATTTATCCTTTTTGTATGAGCATCAAGTTGTTGAACAGAAGAAAAAGTTTGAAGACCCTTTTGATGAGCACCTTAAAAATGTCTAGTTGCTATCAATAATAAGATTAAAATTCCGTACCCTTGATAATTTGGCATGTCTTGTCAAGAAAAAGGTAAGAAAAAGGCAAGTTATTAATAATAGCCTCTTCGTTAAGTGAAGAAATTTAAGTCACCTTTGACAGTCCAGTGAGGAAAACTACCAATAAAAAAATCATATCACACATTTCATAGTTTGCACACATTTATACTGGCATAAAATATACACTGAAAAGTAGGCATATCTGTCTGCTGTAACAACTTTGTATTTTTTAAATAAAAACAAAAGATGAAGTGTGATAAATTAAGATTGTCCACTGTGTGATTCAGGAGGAGCTGTAAAAGTTTCGTATCCCAATCCTTTCATTCAATGCAACAGTGCAGTACTAAAGTAATCCCCTAATTATCCATGCTTATACCACACCAGGACAGTTTAAACATCATGTGAATGAAATAAATTTGTTTCTGAGGGAAGTGAAACATGCTCCAGCTACCCATTAAATGCTCTTCAACCCCAGTGGGAGTTTGAAACCATGACTGGTTCATTGGTCAGCTTTGAATTGCATTTACAAAAGGAAATCTGTAGTCCAGAGGACTAGATAAACTAAACCTTGAACTAAGATCACGCACACAAATTTCAGAACCAATTCTGCAATATACTGAAATGGTCCTATTGTACCAAATCATAACGCCCATACAGATCACTTTTCTTTTACCAAATTTTATGAGTAAAGGCTGTTCTTCAGTGTAAATATAGTCACCATAGTCTTCACAATGAATTCGGTGGAATTTCACTGGATGTTAAATGGTCTGAGGTGGGCTGCTTTTGAAATAAGACAAGCTTTTATGTTTTGTCTAAGCTTACTATTCAACAGCAACTGCAAAGGTATACTTATTTACTTCAGAAAAAGTATTTTAAATCAAGATTTTTTTTGTTTAAACCACTTCTAAGACATCAAGACAAAATGCTTTTGCATGATTTGCATTAAAGATAAAAATTCATTGCTCACTTGAATTTCTTCCTTATCCACCTAGATACCCTACTGTTGCATAAAAACTTTATTTTCTTTACTATTTGTAGAGTTGGTTATGTGCTGTCCCACTTTTCTATGTAATCATACTCACCTTCTATTTAAAGAAGCCAGAAAACCTAACGAACTTTTCCACAGTCAAAAGATCATTCTCTTCCTTTAGAAAAGCTTATGCAAACGTCTATTTCTTTTAGCATTTGCTCACAGGTCATGCTTACAAAACATAAGTTTTCTAAGACTTCTCTTTTTTTTTTTTTTGTTTCTCTTTTACGGAGACCCTTCAGCTTGTCTATATCTGAGATTGCAGTATCCAAAACTTGCATGAGATGAAGCTTCAACAATTTAAAACCAGGATAATTCTATCCTTAGGGTGGGTAATTCATTCTTCACCTTCCACTTCCTAATGTGGAGGGGAAGGTGCAATCCACTTTCACACATAATCCTTGAGGACAGGCAGATGCCTCAACAAAATTCAAAACAGCTCAGTTACTGACCAAGGAGCTTGTTGGAGTCAGCCCCCTCCAAGTGCAGCCCAGGGGAATGCTGAGACTGGCACAGTATTTTACATGTTCCCTGTGTCCTGTAGACTGAAAGGTGGATACCATCATCCACCTGCAGTACTGCTTAGAATCCTCCCCCAAAGACAGACACTCTTCCACGAGGTTAGCATCTGAAGATACAGCAGATAAAATGACAGAACTTCAGTATAAGAGCATCTCATTTAGATCACATTCCAAAAAGGCAAGACTAGGAATCAGTTCTTCACAGAAAAGGGTTTTGCCCACAGGCTGTGGCTCACAGAAAAACTTCATAGCCCAGTTACAGACACCCTGTGCCCTCTGCCTTACTGAAGCAACCTTAACCCTTCTGGCTGAAAAGATACTGCTCCATTGAAAAGAACTGAAAATTCACAGAGCCAAAAGAAGAATGCACATGACACTTAAGGCTAAGAGTAGCTGACATAGGATGGGGAACATTTCTGTGACAGCTTCAATACTTAAGAAGAAAAGTATGGAACATTGAATCTCAGTTTCCTATGTAGTGGTCTACAGTAGATTTTTCCTCCTGCAGTAACTAATAGCAAAAGCAAACCCTTCTCACATAGCAAACTAGGTGCTCACCATCCTTTGTTTCTTAGCAAACAACCCATATGTTCTCCAGACACTGATAATTTGTGAGAGTTTATTTTTTACCATAAACTCTGGCACAATATGAAAGTTCAACTGCTAGCAATTGCCAATCTTCCCCAGATTTAGGCAACAATATATTTTGGGAGTATGACTCAATAAAGCATTCACATGAGCAAGTAAAGCAGGTGGCCAGGACATAGCACATAGCATCAGCTTCGTCAGAACATCCTCAGAGAAGGAAAATAGCTCTTAACTGTTTGGGGAGATGATCAGAGGGTGGAAGAAAAACTGGTCTATGTTGTAACTATTACCAATTACATAACCAATAAATCAAACTTCACAGTCTATTGCCTCAGCAAAAGATATAGAAAAGCCCCAAATCTACTGTTCTGATCAAAGTGCTTATCATGCTGTTGCCATTAAGTCTCAAAGAAACTCATTTACACACAGGGCCTCAGTCATAAGTTATGCCTGCACCAAAGGAACAGCTTTCCTGAGTTTCTGTCAGAAGTATCTCATACAGCCGCACAATTCATTTATTCACCTGTTTCAACTGCAGTAGAAGAAATCGTTTGTTAGTCTGTTGGGAAGGAGATGTCCAAGCTACAGATAAAACTCCTGCTGTCTTATGCAGATTTACGCTGGGCACTGGGTCCTGTGGTTGCAGAGGACAGAAGACCAACAGCCACTGCACTGAAGTACCGCAAGTCACGCTGCAGCCAAAATGGCATGTTCAGCTGCGATTCTTTAACCTCCTTCTTCACGTGAATTAAGCAGAAGAGGAAACTGAACAATGTTATTTCTGTCATTTGTTTGCTTAGTAACAAGGCTGTGACCAAGTTATAAAAGCTGAGTAGTTTCAGGATAAAGTTTTTCATCTTTAGCCGGAGATTTGAGAAAAGGATCTTACCATCTTTACTCACACAAGCAGTCCAGGAACATTATTGTAGGCAGTTCTGATTCAGAATGATAACTTGGGAAGTGTCTAACTTTAGGGATATGGATTGTCCCATTTAATTAAAACCAGAAGTATTCTGGTGATTGAATCAAAAATGTACATGCATGTGCTTCAACTCTGATTTGAATTCACACCTGTGGGAAAAAGGACTACATGCCCAAACCCTGCCTTGAACCCAGAACAACAATGCATATGACACATGCTCCAGAGGGATTACAAAAAGAGTCAAGGCAACGTAACTTCCAAAAAGAAGTTGCCATTCTGACCTCCAACACAAGGGCTTGATCCCAAAGGTCCAACATGACTGTTGGGACACCATACTTGCAATATTACTGCTTTGGTAACACTTTCTCCAAAATTCAGTTAACATATAAAAATAACAGGTACAACTGATACATAAATATTTACTGCCAGAACCCAAATTTATAACTTCCTCTAGCCTTACTTTTCCAGATTTTTCCCTTTTTAGACATGTCAAATAAAATACAAAAAGTCATCATAAAGTCTTCCTGTTTAAAATCAAGAGACAGGAATAACTTGAGAAAGAAAATGCTGCTCTTAACAGGCCTGAAGAGGAAGAGATCAACATTTGACCTATCCCTGTATTTTCTTTACCATCAGTCCACATCTGGTCATGAGTGTACTAGCTAGAAACCACGGAGCTGAAGCAGAATTTGACAAATGAGGCAGACTGGACTTTTCAGGCTTTTGCAATACAAAAGTTGAACTTTCTGACCAAGTGAATCCTCAGTTCTGTTGAGGATTTATACTATTATTTCAGTTAGCATTTCTAACTTCCCACTTCAAGAACACCTAGCAGAAAGGGCATTCTTGTTGCAATTAATTTACTATTTTTAACCAATACTGCCTTCTGCATGGCCTCTAGCTTATCTGATTATATGTTAACCAAAACTAAAGACAGATCTAAAAGGAATAAAACTTTTCATCAGTCTATAAGGGCACTTGTGAATTTATTTTACTTGCAAGAAGATCCCATCTGATCTATCATTTAATTAAAAATGTTTTACAGACCTAACAACCTTTCAAAGAAGGCCATGACTATAGAAACACTAGTGATAATTATAATTTATAAGGCCCCAAATCACCAGGAATCAAAAAAGGATTTTCTTCTGGGTGTTAGGGGTTTTTTGGTCTTCTTGTTTAGCTGAAGGTTTTGTAACCTTTTAAGGTTCAAAGATAAGGGACTATACCGTCCTCACCAAAAGGTACTTTCTTAGCATTCTCTTACAAATTCATCAAACTGTAAAGCATAAAACCACAAAATATTTTTATTCCTTCTTTTGGTTAGGGAATAGTAACATGCAGCTGTAAGCAGCTGAGTGGAAATACATTAGCAGAACCTTCCTGCAGTCCACATTATGATTGAGGTCTTATATATTTATTCACATGAACTGAGAGAGACCATCAATTATATAAAGGTTCTACTAGACAGTATGATACCAATTTTCAGATTAATTTTTATCGCAGATGATTCTGCTTCTTGAACTAGGGAAGAAACAAAGCTTTGGAGGTAACAGCATTTATATTATTCAGTGCCTTTAAGGTTTGCTGGTTCAGGTTTTATATACAGTCCTGCATACTAGCTAGGCTCTTATCTTTCTCTTTTTCTTTTTACCTGACAAGCCACTTTCAGTGACATTTACCACACCATCATTCCACCTTGCAGAAAATGGGATCTATTTTTCTATGCATTTATAAATACTCAAATGATATAAAGATTTTAATTTTTTTGTTTGTTTTTTGTTTTGGGGTGGTTTGGGGTTTTTTTTGTTACTTATTGACTATAGATGTGTAAAGTATAGGACCAATTCCTATCTCATCTGGCTCCTATTAGCATGTTAGCATAAAAAACAAACTTCATGGCTATATCTGGAATGAATAAGTCACCCTATTTTCAGGAGATTCTTTTTTCAATATCAAGCTTCCATCTTCCCTAAGCTTCAGCACGCGAGAGGAGGACACTAGGAACAGTGCCTCAGAAAAGAACAGAGTGATGGTTGTCTAGGTTAATGTAGGAACACACTTCAGCATATCCCCTTTTTCTAAAAAACAGTTCACCAAGCAATGTAAAGGTCAACACTACTCCTCTTTAACCAAGAATGACTAGCTATTAAAGAGGGAAACACGGCTTTGCCTCCAACCTAGCTATAGCCATAGCACAGCTTAGGGGACACACTGTAGCAGTAAAAGACAGACATCACAGATGATACTTGGGTTACTGGATTATCCTTTTCTTGCAAGGTAAAATGAAAGTGATTATTTGATTGTTTCTGACTGGGATATCAATTTCCTTCTTTCACACCATGCCTTCATGTGTATTTGTAAGATTAAAACTTCAGTAATAAAAGCAGCATCAGCTAACAGGCAAACATTAGGGGAAAGTGTAATAAATAATACCCAATAGCACAGGAACAAAACCACCAGATCTTAGAAGTCAGAAAAGATGGCTTCATACTCAGCATGTTGACTCCATCAACTTCCACTTTACTTTCTTCAACATTTGGTTCCAGTGTCAAATTCTGACTTACAGTTGCATAGATATATGCAGAACTTCAGCTAGAGAGGAGCTCAGTGTAGCTCATGCCATGGCTATGGCTCCTCTTGGTAGCAGGAAGCTTTTTTGACAGTTCTCCATATGTTTATTCACAAGATCAGATTGCTGGCAGTAAGGGATGGAAAGCTGGACAAAATTGCAAAGGGGAGATAAAAACCACTGACTGTGGAGACAAGACTTTAAATCCATGTGAGCAGTCAATAACAAAAACCACAGACCACAGAGCTGGGAATTCAACAGTTCTCCTCAAGCTCAATTCACTCTCAAGACTGAATTATTCACTATATTTTTTTATCTTTTTTTTTATTCCCCAGTAGTGTTTGCAAAAGCTGCTAAAGAAGAGATTGTCAAATTAGAATTAAAGTTAAATCAGAAGAGGCGTTTTCCTCCCTCTTTCTCTAGTTTTGAGGAAGCTTTCTTAAGATAGATGAAAATAGCAGGTGACAAGTTACAGCACCTAGAGTCCTCTCTTAACAATGTGAGGTGTATGAAGATCAAGAAAAAAAACCCAACCTGGCTATCTGCTATAATGGGGTCATGAAAATGATTCATCATCTGAAATAGCTTGTCTTCATGTTATACTGCTTACAGTCTTCTGGGCAGTGTCTTCTACTTTGAGCTCGCATTTCTTTCTCTTCCCTAGGCAATAAAGCTTTGTCCAACAGCAACATGGGAAAAAAACCCTTCCCCTAAAATCCCGTTGATGAGCTACAGTAAATGTAAAGTACCTGTCTTGCTTTTTCTCATAACCTTCATACAAGCAAAGCATTCATTATCCACACTCCTTCAACTCACTTCATAAAATCTAGCTGAGCCCCAGTTGTATCAGGACACTGGCTGTCAGATGTATATTCCTAATCCTCTAATACAGCACAGCTTCTAGTGATGCTTGATGGTATCCAAGAGTTCTGACATACTTTTTTTCTGCTCGGTGACGGACAGGCATTTTGCTCTTCCTCCAGGACCTGCTCTGAGAAAGCAACCAACCTACCTACCATAATTCAGAATACTCTGTAATGACATTTTACCAATTCTGACTTAGAAACAGCTTACAGGCCTCCTGCAGAGGAAAGAACAAAGCTGTGTACTATCCAGTGTTTAACAGTGGTTTTATGCATTATGTTTTAAAAATCTGAACAGATGTCAATAAAGTTTTATGTGACTCTACATAAAAAGCCTTAAGATTGTATAAATACCATAATGAAAATACACCACGACCCCTTCTCATGTTCCTGTAACACAGTATTGAATACTGATCTCAGAATCTTTAAACGTCTCCATATTATTACCTCTATGCAAGAACAGCTATCAAGGTTTCATAAGACATTCCCTCTACTTAACACTAACCTGTGTCCATCTGACCTCTAGCAGCCAATGAGTCAAAAGCCCAAAGGGGGGCATACCTATTTTCTAACTACACTCCCCTTAAAAGCATTCCTAAAACCTTCTGTGAAGAATAACTAATGGACCTTAAGAATAAAGCTGCCCAGAAAAGCATCAGCTCACAAACACTCAGTAGTCATTACCCATGTTACTATTTCTTGTATGTTCACCTAAGCATTTTCTGCTTTCAATTAGTATAAAAAGATACATCCATTAAGAACAGAAGGTAAAGATTATATGCATGTATGAGGGACAGTGAGGCAGAAAGTCTGGCACAGCCAATAACAAAGATTTGATAGGCATATCAATCTTTGGTTCTAGAATGGCATTTCCCTTCTCCAGTTGGACTTCAGCACAAGGGCATCCTTTAACCATAGCAATGTCCTCCTTGATTTCTGCCTTTTCTGTAATCACAGAGTTCATCCACTTTGATTTCTGGAAAAAAAAAAAAAAACCAACCTTGTTTGTTGCGTTACATTTAGTAAGTTGATTGCTCTATATGTTTCCCTGATTTCCTGAAATACACTGGCCTCTTTCTTCCCTTTCGTTAAAGAAAAAAGTATTAACATGATGAGCTATATCCACGTATTTGTGGCCAAATGTCATTCAACCAGTTATAAATAGTTGATACTAATCTTTTATATGTTCTGGTTGCAGCATAGCCGTAATAAAAATTCTGATGCATGTTGCCTCACTTTCTTCCAGAAAGGCATTTGTTTCATCAACGCCTTAGCTTTGAAGACGATTTCATTGCCAAGCAACCCCTGTGTGACTGCCAGAATACTGGGGGAAAGCTTTATTTCAAGAAAAGAAAGAACGTGTCAACTGATGATGACAAGAACTGTTGCAGGTCAAACAGTTAAACTTATTCTGACTTCATGTGCAGCAGTCTTGGGGATTTTTTTTTTCTAACTTCTGAGTACACTACTGTGCGAGGGCTACTCTGAGCTAAACAGCAAAAAATAGACTTATGGTCAGTACAAACTGTAACTTGTAAGATAAAGTTAACAGGAGTGATCCACTGCAATGCCCTTCTAGGACAAAAATTAACCAGTACTACATTCACTAGGGGTCTCAAACATAACACAAGCCCCTGAATGGGGAAAATCTGCAGCTGACACAGGAGAAAACTCACCACAACTAGGAGTTTCTGCAAGAACAGAAACATGCAATCGATGACAAAAAATGGGAGATAAGATCCAGCTCTCACAACAGGAAGGAAAAGTTGCACTTGCTCTGAGACACAGCAGATTGCATTTACTGCTGTTATCTCGAGAGAGAGACATGGGAAATTGCTTAGAGAGTACACTTAGTACCTGCCCAGAGCTTTTGAGAATAGATGCCTTTGGTTACTAGCAGTAATGTCCAAACAATTTAATGGTCTTTCCTCCACCAGATTAAAAAAATTCCAACCCTCACCATCTGTATTACAAACATATCAGCACCTTCAAATTGCTGCTATTTAAAAAATTAGGCAAGATATTTTAGTTAAAGTAGAAAGATACAGAAATTAGTGCTTCATCACCAGCCTGTCCAGAGCTCACTCTGCAGCAAGCCGGATTCCCAAGCTAGTGATGGGCTTGTGGTCCCACAGGATAAAAACCACAGTCTAGTAAATGCATTAATATCACGTTGCAGTTGATCTATTGTCTATCCTGGACAGAGTACAAGCTATAGAGCAGCACAGCCACCTACATCAGGGCCAAACTACCAAAATATAGCCAAATAAGCTGCATGAATAAGTCACAATGCACAAATTGTACAGTAATTCCAAACCTGGTCACACATGATCGCTGGACGACTTGAACTGTAATTCACTAATGTCTCTGCCTGTGGTCTTTGATAGCTCCTGTCTTTCCTCCCCTTTATTAGGCATTGCCAGCACTGTCTAGGACTTGGATTTTGTGCTATGGATGGAAAAGTTCCTATTCCTAGAAAACTTACATATGCACAAGTAATTCGCCAGCCCTCTTGAAACTGGTTTTCCCAGAAATGTATTCTGCTATCTCTGGTTCTACCAAGTTCTCTAAATTTTACCCTTTCTTCGTTGAAGCCAGAAGAGGAGCAGTACTGCTAAAGCCTGCTCCCTAGTTTCAGAGAAAGAGCTGTGATTGACAGCACCTTTGCAGAACTGTACCTGCTTATGCTCAGAGAAGTAAGCATGCTCACAGAAGTAAGCCAGTCACACTGGTATTTCCAGCACCAAATAAATATTTGTGCAGCACTTATTGAGATTAGTAGGGAGTTTCCCCATGTCTCGATGTGAAAACACGTATTTAACGTTATAAGAATCTCTCAGCTTCAGAAATATGACAGCAACAATTGTAACAGCTACACACCATTTTATTACCTATTTTTTTCCCTAATAACAAACCAGTGTGAAAAAGTTGCCTGTTGACTGATGGAATTATACCTGGGTTATACAATCAAGTTTTACAGACATAATTTTTCTGTTAAGAGTAAGGAAAAAAGTAATGGTTTTAAGACACAAGCAGTGCTGCCAAATCACTGAGAGACAAGCTATACCAATATACAATTTTTGTTACCATCTACTCCATTCACAGAATACACCTTATTTCAATGATGTACTTTTTCCTTAAAAGGGAGAAAATTAAATAGTTTCTACTAGTAGATGTTGCTGACTACACGCTTTCTAGAACCGTTATCCACCAGCCTCCAAACAGTAGGCTGAACATCCATACCAGTCTGAACTTCCCAAGCTCATCATGGCCTCTAACATTTGCCTAAACTATAACAAAAGAGGGGAGAGGGGGGGAATCACGTTAAATGTAGCAGCCATTTCTCAGCTTTTCCCTTCATGACACCCACCAGCCTCCCTCCCTACAAGCCCAGAAAGCCAAGCAGCACCTTACAAATCTCCTGCTTGTCAGGATAAACATGCTTAATGGCAGACAGATTCTCAGCCTTCAGCTCCTCCAGAAGGCTCTTCTACCTTTCCCCTCAGGCTATGGCCGGTTGGCAGGTACCTGAGATTTCTCATCGGTGCTTTAACTCTTTCTAACCCATCACCAAGGCCAAACTATGAACTCGCTTAAGATAATCCTCCCGTCCAGAGTAAATTTCTAACGTTTTCCCCTCTGCTAGGTTCCTGACAGTGGGGACACGCATTATTTATCGACTGTAATTTCAAGACAATCAGCTGAGTGAATGGAGTAATTTCTGAACAGGCAGTGGAACACAAAGAACATACGGTATTTACCAGACTGTTAACATTAAACGCCCACCAGCAAGGCGGAGGTCTGGGGCTGGCCGGCGATGGAGGAGATGATGCTGAGGATCTGCCTACAGGACCTGCGCTCAGGACCACCCTCCATCAGACTCTGCGCCGCTTCTCAAGTTTTCCTCCGCACCCCTTTCCAGACACGGCCGGGTCGCGGGGACCCCGCCGCCGAGAGGGCTCCCGGGCAGAGCACGCCCGGGGCTGAGGGCCGCGGGCCGCGGGCCGGGGCAGCGGCAGCCCTGCCCTTGGGGGCGGAGGGGCGCGGCGCAGCCGGGCCAGGCGGAGGCACGGCCCGTCCCCGCCCGCGCCCGCCGCGGGGAAGAGCTGCGCCAGCGCGGCCGCGGCCCTCCCCACCCTCGCGTTCAACTGGTGGGACCCTACGGTCCCCCCGTTCTCCACCCCCGGCAGCGGCGCGCAGGAGGCGGCGGGGCGAAGCCGGCGGCGGGCGGCCCGGCTCGGCCCGGCGGGGCGGGCGCCGCTGGCTAAGGATGCGGGCGGCGGCCCGGCGGCGCGGGCGGCTGCAGGCGGGCGGCGGGCAGCGGCGCAGCGCCTGACCGCAGGGCTCGGCTCCGCTCCGCTTCCGAGGATGCTGCGGGGCGATGCCCGGCGACAGGGAGGACGAGATTTGCGAGAAAGCGCTGCAGCTCCTGGCCGAGCTGTGCTCCGTCGGGGCGGTGGAGAACGAGAACTGCCGGGATTTCATCTACTACCTGCGGGACAGAGCCCGGCCCCGCCTCACCGACTCAGGTACGGCCGCCGCCTTTGGCCTGCAGGCACTGGCGGCCTCCCCCGTCCCCTGGATACCGAAGAAGGGTGAACATCCCCGGCGTCCCGCCGAGGCCGGGTGCCGCGGGGAGAGGCCTGCCGCTGGGTGCGAGCGAGCGGCAGGGTGAGGGGAGGGGGGCTCCCGGGCATGTGTGTGGGGATTTGCCCCGGTTTGGGCGGCTGAGGATGCTCGTCCCCGCTCGGCAGCTTGCCGCTACGCCCTAAACTGCCGGCTCTCCGGTAGAGGCGTCCGGCGAGCAGCTCTTGGAGGGGATGCAGAGCCCTCCTTCGGCAGCTCTCCCCGCCGCATCCCGGGGCCGGCAGCGCGGGCTAGCCGGCAACTTCGTCCCGCCGCTGGGGTCGGCTCGGCTCCGCCTGGCCCGAAGCGGGCCCGGCCTCCCTGCCCAGCACCGCCTCCCCGGAGCTTGCTGCAGTGCCACAAGCCCGGGGCCCTGCCTGGGTTCTTGCTGCCCTCCCCGCTGCACCGGGTTCAGCTGTAAAGACCGGGGGGGGTGGTGGTGTTGGCAGTGGGTGTCATAGCTCAGTTTAGATGCAGCACAATTTAACCGAACTTTCTAATCCTGTGTATTTCACAAGGAAAAAAAAAAGACTGTTTCTTGGTTTCTGTAGCAGATGTGGGGTTGTAGGTCTGATACGATGTACACTGAGTGCTTCTGTGTGTGTGTGTGTGTGTGTGTGGATTACGATTGCCTTTTCATGTCTTGGTATAACACAGAAACTTTAATTTAAGGAAGCTTTTTAACAAGAAAGCTGAGTTCCAGCTGCATGAAAGTGTTGAAATTCGATTGGTGATGTTCTGTACATCTCTGGCTGTAAGGAAAAGGCAAATTGCAGTTCGAAGTAGAAGTTTGTTATATTTCTTTTTATACCGTCAGGTTGAGTTTGCTCAATTTGAGGAGAAATCTAGAGAGTGAAAGGCGAAGTTGATAAAACATTTGCAGTGCTGGAAAGCCTGGCTCAGCTCAGCTGATCCTCGCAGCACGGTATTAATTTATTTAATATTCTCTGACATAAATTAGGTCATTTAGCATGGGGCAGTCTGATGACATGCTAGTCTTAAATTTCTGCAGTTTGTTGAGTCTGAACTAACAGTGCAATTTACTGACAAATGCTTGGATGTGCTGAGAGGCCTGGAAGAAACAAGTAATTGGTGACAAAATGATCTGCTATGACAATACATGAATAAGGAATTTTCTGACATTGTTTGCTTGTATCCAAAGCTATTTGCAGCCATTCTGTTGGGGGTTTTGCGGGGTTGGGTTTTTTGTTTTTTGTTTTTTGTTTTTCAAATTGAAGTGGTTTATGCGATACTTTATAAGGATTCTATGAAATTTGGTAAGTTTAATTGTTTTGTTCATATAGGCAGATTGAATTGCTTTGTTCACATAAGCAGTCATTTTTGTGACAGACACCTGTGATTTTCTGTAATTTTCATTTATCAAGGGATCAATCATGTATTTGTTTGTCAGGTGATGAGTCCAGAAATGTTTTAAATCAGTGCTGACTTTGAATACTAAATTACTTGAAATGTGGAAGGAGACTTTAACCTCAGCTACTTGGATAACAGCTCTTCAGTTTTCTTTCAGAAGCTACCTCCCTTTTTTCTATCAGCCTTGGGCAAAAAGTCTACCCCGCATAATTTTTAAAACACAGTCTGCTCAGTAAAAATTTGTCACCTCTACCTAAAGATTAAAAAAAAATAAATATAAATAATCTATGTTTATTTCTACCTGTTTTGCTTCAACCACTATTACACAACAGCCTTCTGGTATTGTTGCAAACCTGCTCAATTACACAGAGCAGCGGTCCCTAACCTCTGCCAGCCAATGTGCAGCAACAGGGAGCAATTACGCTGCAGGCAGCATCTTCCTGTTGGCCTCAATTTTAACATTTTTATTTTTTGCAGCTGCAGCCAGTCTCAAAGGGTCTAACAGGCAACATGTTATCTGTGAGCCCTGACTGGCAACCACTTCTGTAGGGAAGCAGTGTCAGGAATTTATTAATTTACCTTGTCTTCTGTTTCTTTGATTAAAATACATAGGTTGTCCCAGTAAACTGGCTGCCCATTGGTTTGTTTATTTGGTCCTCAGATATGATGGTATGGGCTGCAAGAAGGCAGGGTATGTGACTTCCAAAATGAAGTAACGCGATTCACAATCAAAGGGTAGTACATTGACCCATCTAAATTTACTTAGTGACTTTCATTGACTTAATGATGGCATTAAAAAGCCCTGACAGCTAATCCATTTGCTTTCCAGCCACTAGTGGTCAAAACACAGGGGGATGAAGAAAACCTTTCCTGAAAGACAGCGTCTTCTTGCTAGAATTAGGCAAAAGGTGAAGCTAGCCTTGTCATATTTTTCCCCCTTTGTGAAGGTGATGTGTACTTGCCAAACTGAGCAACTTGCTCTTAGGCCAGCCAGAAGAGCTACCAAAAAAATGTGGGCAACTTTGTTAGGGCTGAAAAAAGTGCAGCTAGAAAACACAGTCAGCTTTTGTACAGGAATTAAAGCCTGTCCTTAATGGGAGTTTTTTCTGCAATAAAGTGGCTACTTGTCTAAACCCAGCTATGTGGTGGATACAGATGATTTTACAGCACATTTGGTTTGAGCCATTCCTGTATGGAGTTTTTCTTAAATGAGTGGAAGGGTGGCTGTTACAAGTGCAGTAGTTACTGGAAAAATCCAACTCTAGTTGATGGAGGGAGAGCGCTGAGGGGTTGCTGGGCCTTGTACCAGAATTCATCTACTACAAGCTCAACCTCCTGGCACCCCTCGGTCCCAGCATGAAGCAGCCAGATCCCTGGAGATCCACTCACTTCTTGCCTGACATCTGATGCAGTTGGCTGTGTGGCTCTCCAGCATCTGGTCTGAGTATTTGGTGTGTGACTCAGCCTGGGAGGGCAACAGAAGGGAACTTAGATGGTTGTGGTATGCACAGCATCGTCAGGTTTTGTAATTTGCCCTGTTATAGGAACTGCTGCCCAGTGCTTAGAGCGTAAGTTTAAGAGCTGGTGAGTTCTAGGTTTAATGTGCCGGTCTGCTGGATTTACAGGGTGACCTGGGGCATCAGATTTTAAAGGGTTTGGAAAACTAAAAATGCTAATCAGGCATTTGGTGAAAAATCTTAACTTAGTTCCGTAAGAGTTGTATGTCAGAGCACCTTTGAAAATCCCAAGAGGCATCCTAATCATTTACATACCTTAATAAGCTGCTTCTTTTTCTGTTCTGTTCCTCCATTCTCTATTTGTAAAACATTCATAATGTTTCTATATTCTACCACTCATACCGGCATTTGAAAACCGTCACTCAAGATCATGTAATATCACCCCACAGCGCTGGATAAAGCAAATACTTGAGATGAGGAATAGAAGTTGCTTGACTAGAAGAATTATACTAATGTGTTAAAAAAACGACAAAACAAACAAACAAAAAAAAAAACCAAACAAAAAAAAACCCAAACCAAAACAAAATCAAACAACTAAACCAGCAAAGGGGAAAAACAAAAAACAAAAAAAAAAAAAACCCAAACAAACAAAAACCCAAACAACAAACCAGAAACAAATAAACAAATGCATGAAGGCAGAAAGTATTAATGGAGGCTCTGACTATTAGAAGAAGTAATAAGAACAAAACCAGCTGCATTTCCCTGTGCACCATTTGTCTAATAGATTGGTCTTACAACTTCTTAAGTGAAAAACTTGGTGTGGCATAAATCAAACCTAACAGAAAAGTTGTATACTTGTTATTGCTGTTGTTGTAGTGAATCTGTGTTTATAAAACACCAGCTTCCCAGCAATTGCAGTGGGAGACTGGTATTGCTCTTTGTAGACCTGATGAATTTCTGCACTGCCTTTTATTGTAGTGTTTTGCCAACTTTGCAGCAACGTGTGCTTCCTGAATACCTTCCAGTGACTGCTAGATAAGACAATAAAATATTCAAGGCATAGTTGCATGTTTGCTGACATTAGCTGAATATCAGTAAAATTAAGTTATATATAGGAAAAGTATATGAGTTGCACACTGTGGTGCTTTGCACAAAACTTCAGCTCCTTAGCACATTCTGCAGACTGAATTTTTCTTCCTTTAGTCAAAAAGTATGCAACCCTTGAAAACCCGGAATAAAAAGTATACAAAGATAAGAAGAAGCTATGTTATGAGCCCAATACTTACGAAGATAAGGGATATAAAAAGAGTCTAGATCATTAATCATAATGAATTTTCATTTATTTCATAGCAGAAAAATGAACAGGAATAAAAGGTAAGCTAGGAAAAAAAAGCTCTCATTTTCTGTTGTGTTGGATTGCATGTCCTGAGGATAAGCCAGCAAGTCTTAAAATGTTCTTAATTATGTGCTTATAGATACTAAAACATAGTGAATCTTGTGGGGATAGTGATGGCCATTAGGCATAAAGAATGCTATGGGTTATAAGATCAGTACTGTACAGTGACAAAGTCAGAATTTAGTACTTGATGGAGGGTAAAGATAGTTGACAATCAAGAAACTTAAAAATGTGGGAATAGAAATGTGATGGATATTGAAGAAAATGCATGAGAAGGTGCAGTTATAGCCTTTCAGTAGGATTAAAGAATCATAGTAATCAGTGCTGTATTTTTAAATGTATACTTTTAACTGCAGGAAAGAAAACAAAAAGGCCTGACTGGCATAAATGTAGCCTTAGCCCAGCGGTGGAGTGCAAGAGCCAAGACTGTGACTAGTGTCATTCTGGCAGACTTGTCGTTCCCTAGGAAGCTAACACTTGCAATTAAAAAGTATCCCAGCAAGCTTGTCTTTAATTCAGAGCCGAGTTTAAAACAAAACCTTTTTTTCAAAGGTTTTCAGAAAGTGATCTAATTTCTTGCGAAATTTTTGTAACTCAGATGACTTAGTGATTTATTCCCCCCACAGCTTTCGGCAACATATCAAGCTGCAGTTTCATCAAGATGATAAGCACATCTAGATTTATCCAGATAAATGCAGGAAGCATTTTTGGGTTGTAAAGACATGAAAAAGATCTGAGTGGGTGAAACAGCTTTCAGTATGTTTTTATTTTTATTTTACTCGTGATGAGCTCACTGTGTTTTTAATTCTATTTTCCTCCCGCAAAATTAATGTAAAATGCTGCCACTTCAAATTGATAGTATTCTATATGTCGTGCTAGTGCAAAACTCTACAAGATAGAGGAGAAGCGTGAATTGTATTCACTGACATGATGTCAAACAAACAAAGGAGTGTGAGGCCCAAGTTCCTTTGGGTTTCAGGAACTAAAGTACTGTCAAGAATTTAAAAAAAAGTACAATGATGTTATATATTTTAGGCTGAAAGTATGTATTCTTTTTCTCTTCTGTAAAGTCAAGAACATATTTGCAGAAGGTAAAAGTGATTTCCTGTTGCTCTGCTAGTGTAATTCCCATCAAAGAAATAGGCTCTCAGAGGTTTTCCTGTCATATTGGAAGAGCTTAGTATTGTTTTTTCCCCACAAATCTGTTTTAAGCAGATAACTAAACTTTGAAACAAAGTGTAGAAAAGAGCAAATTATGTTCAGAGAAAAGGGACTACCTGTGTGCTTAATAATGTTTGAAGCTGTAGTTAAAATAATTAATTTAAATTAAAGTAAATTAAAGATTGTACTTCAACATCATTGCATATAACAGCTAACCTAAAGATGTATAGATCATTAAGTTATAATTGACACTTCAGAACCAGAGAAAAGGAAGGCTACAAAGATAATTCTTATACTAGAACTGATGTTGGGCTTTGATCAGATTGGATCGTAGTCATATTAAATACTGTTTAAATATGAAAGGACCCTTGGACTACTGAAATCACTTTACAATTTTCAGTGATGCAGAACAACTTTAGTATATTAGTACTTTCCTCTTACTTGAGAAGACGAACATGAGTAGGTTTTCTGTAGTTCCTCTGACCAAGACTCAGGCCACTGGTGTCCTGTGGCTGCTCTTGAATGTTGTGGGATGGTGAGCAAGTGTAACTATGAGAAAAAGACAAGAGGAAGGTGGCCTTCAGCCCTGCTTGGCCTCTGCATTCATACTCAGTATAGATGTGGAAGCCAAGAACATTCTAGGGCTTCCATTTCCATTTTGGTTTCACTTCTCGCCTATATGGGAATTGTACCAGATGTCTGTTGTTTACAGTGTGCTCTTAGGCACTATAGCGTGACATTGTATTATGCTTGTGTTAAATAGACTAATGCCTACTACACCACTTTGTATTTAGTAAAAAAAAAAGTATGTTTGCTCATATGCTATATTCATTATATATATATATATATAAATAGTATTTGAAGCAGTTTTGTGAAGTCATCCCTAAAAGTTTGAATAATATAACTGACTTCAGGTTCAGTTGGTACCACAGTTTATGGAACTCGCATCCAATGTGCAGTGAACGTTTAAGAAAATGGTTATTTTGAACTGTAACAAAAATAGATATCGTTGAAAATAATGAGTAATGATAAAAACATAAACTTTTTTAAGAATCAGGATGGTTAAGTAGCATACAGCCTGTCTTACTCCTGAATTCTCATCTGAAATGCCAGTTTTGTAATGCAAAACATTAGGGTAAAATTTAGCCCTTTATACATGTGACTTTACTTGCCAGTAAAAGCTTATCCATGCATTTGTCATAGCTCTTATTTCCGTGGGATTTGCACATTCCTTCTAGGTAGAGGGGAGAGGGGAAAGAGTTGGCTAATTGTAGGTCATAAGAAATATGCCTAAGCTTTCCACAGGCAACAGTTTGTCTTTGAGAACCCAAAGCTCTGATCACTGAAGTAGAGGTGCTACTGCAACGGATTTATAGGTCATTAATTCCTAAAAAAAAGTAAACTTGTGTTACAATAATGCCATTTTTAGCAAGGGTGGAATTCTAAGTTGTTACATTTTTGTGATTCATTCCTTTAGTGACCCAAGTACAGATGATTTGCCTCACTTCCACCCAGATAGCTTTCTGGAATTTTCCTTTATAAACTAATTAGTGAGAGTTTAATTACACTGACAATTCAGAGACCTAGAAATGTAAGTCTAAAATGGTTGCTGTCAGAACAGCAGATACATTTAAATTCGGTCTTGAGGCTTTGCAGCTCTATGGCATCTTTGTAATAAGTAGAGGTTGAACATAAAACTACAATTTATGTATTTGTGTTTAAAACCACATTTTTAGGTTTTAGTGCTTCCGCCACTGAAAATAATGGTAACTGTTGGCTTAGTGCAAAGCTGTACTTAAGAACATTGTATCGTGCATCTTATGCTATATTTTGTAATTAATTTAAGCGCTTCTGTGGTTTTATTTAGACCAAAGAGATAAAGAGAGATTATTTTGGTCTAAAGCTTTATGTCCGTTTTCTATTACTAACAAAATTTTAGTTCAGAGGGTAAGAATTTATAATAATTAATTAGAAATGGAAGGATTTTTCATAAAAATGTTGTCCATTGCAAGTTAAAGAATCTAATTCCCCAAATCCATCATCTTACAAGGTAAGTCTTTTTTGCGTGTTCTGTAGACTGTTAAGTGGTGAGTACTTGATCCAGTTATTGGAGAGCAGAGAAAAAATTCTGTCCCATCAAGAAAATGTTACATAGAACAGCTGATGGCTTGCACATTTGTTACATTACCTATTATAATCACCCTGAATCTTTGATGTTCCAAGTTGCTCAGTATGTTCAGATGTGTTTTTCTTTTTTGATTTTAGCCATTTATTAGACAGGTAAAATCAATTTGGCTTCCTTTGGCAGACATGTACACTTCAGGATTTTATCTTGAGTACTTCCTATGGCTAGTTGGAATTCAGAAAGAGAGTAGATGCAATCGAAACTGGCACATGCATTTGTGTGTCTCTAACCAATGTACAGTTGATGTGTGCCTACTAAAGATGAATGTTAGAATAATTAGAATAGAATAGTTAGAATACCTAATCAGTCAGAAAATGCTTTTAGATTATTGATGTAAATCCACAAAAAAAAAAAAAAAATCAGACATTAATGATTTTGGAGCTAAAACTTTCAAAGGACATGTAAAATTATAACAAAATAGGATTTGAAATAGGGTCATGCCAATGGAGTTAATGGTTTCACTAATACATATTCAAGATATTACAAAAGGTGCTTATCGTATCAAAGTATATAAATAATTGCAACTTGTAATTCAGTAAGAATTATCCTACTATAATATGTAGAAAGAAATGTACAATGCTAATTAGAAAATGATCAATGAGGTCTTGTGATCTTCTGTTTCCATTTGTAGCAGATTTTTTTATCCATTTAAAAGAATCATAGAATCATAGAATCATAGAATAGTTATGGTTGGAAAAGACCTCAAGATCATCTAGTTCCAACCCCCCTGCCATAGGCAGGGACACCTCACACTAAACTATCCCACCCAAGGCTTCATCCAACCTCACCTTGAACACCGCCAGGGATGGAGCACTCACAGCCTCCCTGGGCAACCGATTCCAGTGCCTCACCACCCTAACAGGAAAGAATTTCCTTCTTATATCCAATCTAAACTTCCCCTGTTGAAGTTTTAACCTGTTACCCCTTGTCCTGTCACTACAGTCCCTGACGAAGAGTCCCTCCCCAGCATCCCTATAGGACCCCTTCAGGTACTGGAAGGCTGCTATGAGGTCTCCACGCAGCCTTCTCTTCTCCAGGCTGAACAGCCCCAACTTCCTCAGCCTATCTTCATACGGGAGGTGCACCAGTCCCCTGAGCATCCTTGTGGCCCTCCTCTGGACTTGTTCCAGCAGTTCCATGTCCTTTTTATGTTGAGGACACCAGAACTGCACACAATACTGCAGGTGAGGTCTCACAAGAGCAGAGTCGAGGGGCAGGATCACCTCCTTTGACCTGCTGGTCACGCTCCTTTTGATGCAGCCCAGGATACGGTTGGCTTTCTGGGCTGCGAGCGCACACTGCCAGCCCATGTTCATTTTCTCATCGACCAGCACCCCCAAGTCCTCCGCAGGGCCACTCTGAATCTCTTCTTTGCCCAATCTGTAGCTGTGCCTGGGGTTGCTCCGACCCAGGTGTAGGACCTTGCACTTGTTGCGGTTGAACTTTATGAGGTTTGCACTGACCCATTTCTCAAGTGTGTCAAGGTCCCTCTGGATGGCATCCCTTCCCTCCAGCATATCAACCAGACCACACAGGTAGGTGTCATCAGCAAACTTGCTGAGGGCGCACTCAATCCCACTGTCCATGTCAGCGATGAAGATGTTAAACAAGACCGGTCCCAACACCGTTCCCTGAGGGACACCATTCGTTACTGGTCTCCAGCCAAACATCGAGCCATTGACCGCAACTCTTTGTGTGCGGCCGTCCAGCCAGTTCTTTATCCACCGAGTGGTCCATCCATCAAATTGATATCTCTCCAATTTAGAAAGAAGTATGTCGTGTGGGACAGTGTCAAACGCTTTGCACAAGTCCAGGTAGATGACATCAACTGCTTTACCCTTATTAATCAGGTCCCACGGACTTGTGCACGTTCAGATTTTTAAGATGGTCTTGAACCAGATCCTCTCCTACAGTGGGCCCAAGGTCTTCATTCTCACAGTCCATGCGTCTACCTTCTAAGACCTGGGTGGTGCAGTCAGAGCCTTTGCCAGTGAAGACCGAGGCAAAGAAGTCATTCAGAACCTCAGCCTTCTCCAAATCCTGTGTAGCCAGTTCTCTTGAAAGCTTCCTCAAGGGGACTATGTTGTCCCTAGTCTGTCTTTTGTTTGCTACGTATGTTTATTTATTTGGCTAAAGTCTCTCTCTGCCCAGCATAAGGGAAGACAGTGTTTGCTGAGTCTGGCTAGAAGGAAATAAAGCAGGTATTGAGTTGGTTCTTGGTGAGTGCTATTCTATTCCCTATAGTAGGGCTGATGTAGGATGTGTAGCAGTGGCATTATGGCAATTGTTACCTGCTGAAAAAAGCTTTTAGATCCATTAGCAACCAAATACAAGAGAAAACAGATGTGGTATTGCTTAAGAAAATAGGGAAAGCTCTGAACAAAAATTCTCGTATCAGTACTGTTTGTTTTTTTAAGCTTTACCAGTTTGCTTGGAGTAACATAAGACACAAGTCTAGACTAATAGCTCCAATTTTGTTTAATTTTATGATTGTCCTCTCTTTGCAGTAGATCATGCTATCAGAAAAGGCTCCTATTTCTGCAGATGTCACTAAGGCAGCCATGGTAATAAAAATCTAACTTAAACTTCTCCATTTTTTTTTTGTTTAAATTTACAGTTACTAATGATGATTAATTTTTGTTCTAAATTTTCTATCTGTTGCACAAAGCAAGAGGTGAGAGACCTCATGGTGCAGCAGGCATAAGCATGAAGCTTGTCACTTGTACTGCACAGGAGATGGGCATGAGGAGCAGGACAGACAGCCAAGCCTCTGACAAGGGAAATATCATTCATGTTCCTAAGGGACCAAAGAGCACCAAGCAGATTTGCTGTCACTCAGAAATTAGTTAACAGAGTTGAAGCCTGGGATTTTGAGGACCTGGCTAGAGAGATGTAATAGTCAGGAAAAGTTGTAGATACACCTTGTTATACCTTTATATGAAGTTACATTTCTGTTTTATATTGCACTAAAATTTGCCTGTTTTCTGAATTTCAAAGCCTTTTGAGCTTCTTCTTAGAAAAAAAGTGAAAGCAGATCTGTCCAAGGGCTTTGACGTCTCAGAGTCGCATCAGATGCTCAGTGCTTTTTTTGTTTGCTTGGTGGTTTGGGGTTTTGTGTGGATTGGATATTTTGGTAAGCCTGACTGAGGAAGCATGATTTGACAGTGACAGCAGGGCTGTAGCTAGGCAGGAAAGAAAAAGCTTGGCCATTGTGGCTTCACCTCATAAGGAAAACCTGTTGCCTTGCCTCTTCCCTGTGCAGCAGCATCACTGTTCTCACAGCTTCTGTTAACTGCAAAAGGTGTAACATTTTTATATCTGCTCCCGTTCTCAAGTTAATGTCTTGTTCCTACCTACCTTTTTCATTCTCTGTCCTGTGTTGTAGTTATGTTATGAAAAATTAGTTGGCTAGTCAAGATGATTTCTTTCGTACTGCTGTGTCTCATACTGCTTCTGTGACCAGTGATGATAAAATAGCTAAAAGCAGTACCCAAAATAGCACTGCACAGGTACAGGTTTGCCAGAGTGATTTGATAGTAATTATTATGTCTGTCCTGTGGTGTAGTGTTACAAGTGAGACCCAGCACTGTGAACAAAACCTGCTCTTTCTTCCTTCAGTGTATTTTAATTCCTTCTTTTCTGTTTTTCTTGGGAGCTGGAAACCAGAACAGACCTTAATATCAAGAGAACCAGAAACATCTTCAGAAACCTCAACTTTTTTTCCTTCCCAAATTGGGGGAAAGCAATTTTTCACCTTCAGGAGCATCTAAATTCAGTCTCAGGATTCACTTCTCATCCTAAAGGCTCTGTGAGCCAAGAGAAGAAGGAGCAGATGTTTTGTTAAAATGGAAGTCTTGGGATTTGACGTTTTCAGTGTTTTGGCTGTTTTGCCTCCTTTTTTTCTGTACCCCTTTTTATAAGGAAGATTTCCAGTAGTAGTTGTTGCCATGATACTAAGCAAGGTGTCATGTTTTACTAAACAAGGTGTCTACTCCAATCTTAAAACTGTGTTTATGGTCATATTGTGAAAAATTATCTCTTCTACAAGTCAGGCTTGTTTACACAGAATTAATGAAGCACCACTTCCCTTATTCCAAAGTGGAGCGAGGTTCTTCAGGTCATTCCCTGTGTATCAAGGCAAACGCAAGCTTCAGCAGTCCTGGAAAAGCCTTAGAATTAGCTCTGTCCTTCCACTCCCTTGTTAGCTGTTCAAATGAACAACCGCTTCACGCCCTGCCGAGCAGCTGATTGGCCTTGGAGGGAAGAAGCATCTGAAGCAGTATTAATGTTTCACTCAAAATCATGAGAGTCAGGGAGGAGAGGAGGTGAAATAGGGAATTCAAAACCCCAAATCAGTACTGTTTTTTATTTCACCAGGCTCTTTTCTCTTAAGCAGCATCTCTAATTGTCTCTCACAATGGATTTCCTCTCAGGACGGTCCTGCTGACTTTGTGGGATTTTTTTGCCAGGGGTAAATTTAACAGTGCACAGAGAGGAGTTCAGCTCTCTCTCTTCCCTTTGCTTGTCTCTCTCCATTCTACGTTCCTTCTCCGCAACCCTGTTAACAGTACCTAGTATGAGGTATGCTGTATGCAGTAGCAAAGAAGCTGTTCAGTCCTTCCATCCTCTGCTATTTTCCTTTCTCAAATCATCACTGTTGCATCAAGACCTAGTATGTTTGCCATTTAAAAATCCCTTTTTATTTTGTCAGAAAGCAAAACAGATCAGAAATCCATAAAATTATAGTGTCTTAAAATGCTATCTCAAAGATATAGGAGCAAGCTAAATGTGATAAAATGATCAGTAAAGGAGTGCATGACAGCAAGATCAGCTGGCTGCATCTGGGAAATACACAAGTCCTTGGACTCCAACAGTAAACAATGCCCAGAACTGTAAAAGAGGAGCAGTTCTTATTTTTCTGTAGCAGTCCCAGCAGTTTGAAGCATGGTTGTCAGCTATTCCAGTGTATTTATTGCAGTCATAGCATCAATGATGTTAAAATAAACATCACCTCAAAGTGGGTATTCGCATAAGATTTTGGATTAATTGTAAATAATAGACCAGGTGCCAGGGTTATTAAATCTGGAAATGTTGCTAATAGATAAAAGCAGTTATCTTAGGAGTAGAAAAAAATCTTAGATACAGAAGTGTTGCATCACTGCCCCTTGATTAACAAGGATGGACCCCTTTTACAATGTTTCAAGCAGTACTCTTGCCAGTAAATGACAGCAAATAGATGCTAAATCCTGAAGTACTTCTGAAATAAACATGAATATTGTTGAGTTTAAAAGTCTAAATGTTGCTTTTTTTGTTGACTTATTAGGAGAAAAGAGGGGAAAAAAAACAAGCTTTTAGTGAGTATTTCCAGACTCAGCAATTAAATGAAAGGAATGATGCTGACACATTTCATTCAAGGTGATGGGAGGACTTAGCCCCAGCTAGAGATATGCAAAACAGCACAAGAGATGTCTGCCTATAAGTCCTGCAAATCAGTTATTACTCTATAGCATATTACTACAAACTTGTCTGATTCAGGAATGTTGTCTAGAGACAGTATGTTTAGTTGACTGGAAAAGATTACTAGTTGGGACTGACTGTGAAAACTTAGGCTCTCTTCTTAACTGTGCCAGTCACTTGGCGTGTGATCTTGGAGGAATCTCTCAGTGCTGTTTTTCCCCTGTCCTTTCAGTTGCCTTTTCAGCACTGATAATGCAGTTAAAATTGCAGCTGATCCTGTGTGATCAGTGGTGAAAGCAGGGCATGTCTCAAGCATGATGTCAGTAAAGTACTGAGCAGAAAACTGTCTAAAAAGCAGACAAGAGAAAAGAGTGGGTCCAAGGACTTAAATGGAAAGTAGTCTTCCTGAATATGGCATGCTCTGTTTTCAGAGTGAACAGGTAGCAAGAGCCTGTATTATGCCGGGGTCTCTCAGCACTTTACTCTTATAAATAATAAACGGAATATATTTTCCTCCTGTGTAGTTTAGCAAATAGAAATGTGCCTCTCTTATCAGCAAGGAAGCCGTAATTGAGAGACAGAGATTTGATGGAGTGCACATTCAGATGGAAATAAATAAAAGCATAAGAAGGATTTCAAAACGTCTGTTTCTGTGCCACCAGGCTTAATCTGAATGTTTAGCTATAGAATTTATTCATGATATCTGTTTGCAAGCTTAGATTTATGTTTCAGACCTAAATCCCAGCCCACACTCTAGCTTGCTTCTGTCTGTGCAACAGTACTAAAAGGGTAACTTGTAGTTAGTTATCTTTAACGTAGCCCAGCATTTTGCCATTTACTGCCTCTTTTTCAGCATGAGAGTTTCAGACATTTGCTTTCCTGGCCTGGGTTGGACTGCAAATTCACATCTTGGCATGATACCATTTGAGACTGAAAGTAAAAGGACTGCTATGCTGGTAATCCTGTTTACATTATTGTAGCAGAAATGCACAATGCAAAGTATGTTTTTTGAAGGGAGAAGCCTTTTTAATGTGCCCCCATTCTCCCGTTTGACACGAACACACTTGGGGTTAAACAATGTATTTTTACTGACTCAGTTTACTTGTTGATAAGGGTATATATTTGTTTACTAATGTCAATATACCTCAACAAGCAGGTTTTGCTCATGTTTAGGAAACTTATAAAACTAATCACCCACCCCTTATATGTGTAAGTCCGCAACAGAAATTGTTTAACAGTGGGGTAGCTCTACTCAGAAATCCGCTAATAGCCTCACTTGCACAAGTCTAGAAGCTTGGAACATGCAGCTCTTTGAAGTGTATGGTGCTTTTCCCTTCTTCTTCCTTTCCTCCTTCCCTTTTTAGTTCCTTTTTGACAGTTGGTTTGTTTTTTTTCCTGAAGTGAATATAATCTTCCCCTTACAAGTGAAATGTTTCATGGTCTTAGCATTCACATTTTAGTAATTCAAAAAGTTATTCCTTTTTCCTACATTCATCTGAGTTTCTATAATTTGGGGGTAAAACTTGATGCAGCTGTCAGTCAGATTTCAAAACCAGCTAAGCCAGACCAACTAAATTTGACCTCATGGCTTCTGTAGCACTACTTTCACTCAAAATCATCTCCGAGAATAAAATTTTCAAAGGAACGTCTGTGAGTGTAACTGCTCGTATCCCACTGAAACGCAGTGGGAATTTGATATATAAGCCCTTCACATATTTTTTAAAATCCAAGCCCCATAGTTTGTGGTTGCATAAAATAAGAAAGGACTGCTGTTCAAAATACTTAACCCAGTGTTATAGCAGGACATTTCGAATGATCATATATTCCATTTCGTCTTACTTAAATAATAAATGTATGCTATAACAAGCATAATGGCAGTAATTGACAAATTCTCCCTTAAAAATGTAAGAATGTGACCAGCTTTCACCTCAGTGCTATGAACTGTCAGTAAAAGTTAGAAATCTGCAGTGTGAAAGGTAATCTTTGCTAACTTAGTGAGGCAAATACAGGTTGTTAAATGTCAGATTAATGGTAGGAACAGTGTTAATTTAAGGGAAATAGGATTGCAGACACTTCCTGAGAGAAGGATGTATACAAGCACCCGTTTCTAGAGAGAAGTTTTAAAATAAAGTTCATGTAACATTATGTAACATTAAAATAATGTTCATGTACAGTTTTAGGTAATTTTTTTTCCTAATATAGTCAAATGATCAGAAGTGTGGGTTTTGGTTCAGTTTGGTTTTTGGCCATGTGGGACCACAAGAAGCAGTAGAAATTGGTGGATGCCTTATCTATCTACGGGTGTTGGATGACAAAGAAAAAAGTACCCAATGTTCAAAAAAATTATCCTGAAATCATTCAGCTGAAGTAGCTGAAAAATTAGCAAATCCCATCAGTGCGTTCCAGTTAGCAAGGAAAGTGGGTTGTAGCTGTCTCTGGGGAGCTGAGAAGAAACCCCCATTACTATTTTTAGTTGCACTTTTTTTCTAGGCAAGAATAAAAACTGCAGAGACCAGAAGATGGAAAAACAGTGACTAGAAATTTACCATCAGTTTAGTCTGTTACGTATGTTCTTTTTTCCTGTAGGAGAATTCTTGGAGTTCTTCAAAACCCAGAGTTCCCCAGATCTGAGAGCAATCCAGCTGAGCAGTGCCTGGGTGAGAAGAGATGAAAGCTGTGGCTCAGTGTTTCCAAACTGTTTTCTTAAGTGTCCCACTGCTGTGGTGTTAATGGTTCCTGGGAACAAGGGGCTGCTGCCAACATTTTCTTCTTCACACTGTTTTTGTAATTCTGAGGGGGAGGTCTGGAGAGGAGCTGTTCTCCCCTTGGAGCAGGCCTGAGGAAGAGCAGCCGGGAGGCTGCAAGAAGAATGCTGAAAAGTTGATAGTCCCTTCTCTACTTCCCATTTGTTTATGTGCACCCACCTGGAAAGGCCAGTGTGCAATGGGGAGGGTATATCAATGATTATAATTGAAGTGGTCTTAAAAAAACCCTTACTGTATACCTTGAGTATAATTTCTCTGGTAAGGTGGTTTTTCCTCTGTTTCTTATTTATTGCTTGGGTGAATCTAATACATTTGAAATTATGTTTCAAAAGAAGGAAGATATTATGCAACTGGTGGTATTTCACTGCAGAATAACCCCCAAAGGGATTTGTAATCTCTTGGCACTAACATCATCTAACAGTGAGCCAAATTGAATAATAAGCTCAGCGCTACGAACACAGGTTTGTAATCAGCCTCATTCTGTGCTGGCTAGCGTTGCCTAGTAATTAATTATTATTCCATATTTATGCTATCAATGACACACAGAGGCTGGCCTAAGCATGCTCAAGCCGCTGGCAGCTGCTGCAGCAGTGTATGTACGTAAGGATATGTTGTTCTCCCACTGTAAACATATGCTGTAGACAGTCTCGTAAAAGATTTGTCAGTAAGTCTTCCCTGTAGTTAAACAGGAGACAGTACATGCTGGACATCAGTCAAAGATGCACAGTGACATGTAGTTTGCTAATTACTATTAATAACTACAGGATTTGGAATGTCCTAATTGGTTTTGGCACAGAAGGTGCATTCTTCTAAGTTGCTTGTCACCTTTGTTTCATCCTAGGGCTCACTGAGAATCTCATATGCAATTAACTGTAATTGCTATACTGTATTTATTCTAAAGTACCCAATAGTTTATTATTTTGTTGTTTGGATTTCAAAATTGGGGAGTTAATGGCTTATAAAAATACAATTCAAAATAAGGGGATCTTCTTTTTCAGAGTAAAAGTTCATAGTCCTCCTGTACTTGAAATTTCATTGACGTCAGGGAGAGTAACTTGTGCATAAAGACGTGTCAGGTGACTGTTTTTACCAGCTTGTGTGGCACAAGGAGAGGAGTTTGATGTGCTGCACACCATTCTGGTTATAGTACTGAATGTCCTTGTTGTGCTGCTACCGGGAGTGGAGTTTGATCCAGTTGAAGGACACACCAGGTGGGCCTAGAGCACTTACTGCAGGGGGATGCTGTATCCACTTGCTGAACCCTCATGTCTAGCTTCAGCATTGGTTGTACCGGGAAGAAAACTACTTAAAACATACTCACCTGTGGTGTGTCTCACTCAAATGAGTGCTACCAGGGTCCAAGTATAGATACAAGGCAAAACTGCAGCAAAAACAATCCTTCCCCCTCCTCCAGTGCTGTGTTACTAATGTGGACACATCCTGTATTATTTAGGAAGACTCCAGCTAAAGATGCTGGAACAAACTGTCTGTAAGACACAGAAGTTGTTTTCTGCATATAGAACTGTGCTGTAAGTCTTGAAAGGAATGCTTTTCCTCCACATATTCTAGGTTACAAGGTGCAAGAAGCACTGAATTGCTCACATGAATATATCTGCCAGCTTGGACTGGCAGTGTTTTCTGTTTAAACTGCCAGAGCTCCAGAATGAACATGGACTGCCTAGAAACCTCAATAAAAGAGAGAGCTTTGCCAAGAAGTAGTCCAGCAAAAAAAGTGAAGCCCTTCATACAGATAAAGGACAGGAAAGGGTTACAGGAATGGAAAGCTGCATAGTCTTCTGGTGTCACCCAGGGTTTGGATGGTGGAGCGCGGGTCTGGTTTTCAAGTTCAGACTGACAACACCTGCTCTTTTCATTTCATAGTGGGTTGTTCAAGGACTAGCTAATCATAAGTTTCCTTGCTGTCCTTGTTAAAGCAGAGGATAGATACTCTTTAGTTCCTCATATTAAGAAACTAGCTGTTCTCATTTTTCTGGAGAAAATAATTTCAGAAGATAAGATACAGATCTAGTTAAATTAATTAAAGAAAATGCAAATCCAGTAGAATGAGAATGTAGGATCTACTTGCTGCAAACACAAAATCTCTTCAAGAGCCTGAATATGCCAAATAATGACAATACTTTTACATCTAAAATATTAGCAATATCTTCTATCAGGATGCAGGATGAAAACAGAGGCTATGTGATTCAAATTTGCTTTACCTGCTGCAAGTGGAAAGGCAAGCCTAAGTATGGACTGATTCCCAGCACCCTCAAACTGGTTTAGATCTTATTTTTAATCCAGTTAATTATTTTGCTATTCTCCATTCAATTAGTTATCAGATTAAACATTTTATATAATATGTAAAATCGTGTTTTGATAATAAAAATTATAAGAGGAATACTGCAGAGTTTGCATTAGAAGAAAGCATAGCAAGATTGGGATATGCAGAATTCCAAGTTTAAAGAGGCTATTAACTTTGGTAGTAATTATGTATATATGTATATACTACAAGAAGATGGGATTGTATTACATGGGGTATGAAAGACTACTACAAATCTTTACTGTAGGAGTCATTTAGCATTGTACATGAATACCATTGCTTGGATTATCTGCTGGAATCTTCCAGCATAGTGACATTTACCAAAGCCTATTTTTTTTTTTTTTTATTACAGTTGTTGACTGTAGTTGCTTTTTGTGACATTTTAGGCTTTCTGGGATCTGCTCTGAAAAAAAAAAAAATAATTTCTTTACAACCAAAGAATTTATGCTTGGCAGTCTCTATGTGCTGCAGAGCACAGTGACATGGCTCTCAGTTATCTGTACCACTTTGCTTCTGCACAGGTCTCTTCGTTGTGGGTTGGTACTTTATGTGTTGGCATTGTGCCTGCTGCCTCGCAGAGAGCAGGTACAGTGGGAGAGATGACAGCTTTCTCAGAACTCAGTTATTTAATTAACTCGTTTATAACTAGATTATTTGAAAAAGCCATACCATCTGTTTAGTGGTCAAAATCTTGCTTGTGTGCTAAGCAATGCTTATTAAACTCTCTGCATCCCTTCTAATTAGTCACATGTTGTTTCACTAGAAGCAACTGGAAAGTTGCTAGACTCAATATTAGAAGTGAGAAAATCCAGGTTCCATTTTCAACTGATTTACCTAATCTCACCTTGTATCTGGGCTGCATCTTGATTTCTGTTGCCTGCTTATAAAAAGACATTTAAATAATACTGACATTTATAGAAGGAGGGAAAAAGCTACTTAGTGATAAACAGTTTAATCATTGTCATAATTTAACAGCTTTGTTCTAAAAGCTACTTGGTAATGTGTGTTGAAAAACACTACAAACAATTCTTCAAATGTCCATTAGGGTTTCTAAACACATTGCTTGCACTGTTTACGTGCCATTAACATCTGTCAGACCCAGATTTACTCCCAATGGTTTTAACTATGTATGTCCAGACAATTGGAGAGCACACAGAAAAATTCTAATGCTTTCTAGCAGCTTTCATGAATAAACCTCAATTAAAAAAAAAAAAAGATAATTTACTCATTCTATCAACAATGGCAATATTACTAATCAGTTAAGGACAGAAGGCTGTGATTTATGTCTCAGATGTATAGCAGAGGTCTCTAAGCTGGTAAATAAAAACAAAATCTGAAAAAAGCTTGCAAATTTCTCTTAAAAATCCTTTAAATTGCATCTTTTCCGAAAAATCTGGATTTGCATTGCTTTTCCCATTCATATGATATTTGAAATTACTGGAGGAAAATATTTTGAATGGACCTTGTCATCATCCAGCAGGGCAGAAGGCATACTGCTAGTTGATGGACAGTAATGATACATGGTGCATCAAAGGTAGGCTGAAGACTTTGACAAGAACGGTGTCAGATAGCTCCTTGTCTTAGGCACTCCTGAATAGTTTCACTCCTGGGCCTACACTAAGCCTATGTCTGCCTGCTAGGAAAAATCAGGGTCTCGTAGGTGCACAGAGGGTTTATTTTTGTAATTCTGAGGTCACTGTGAGCCATCAACTGATGACTGTCATAGAACAAAATCATTTAGGTTGGAAAAGACCTTTAAGATCGAGTCCAACAGTTAACACTGCCAAGTCCACCACTAGAGCATGTCCCTAAGCGCTGTATCTACATGTCTTTTAAATACCTCCAGCGATGGTGACTCAGTACCTGTATTGCCAAGGAGGGCAGCTTGCATTTAGCACTGCTTTCTCACACAACTTGTCACAACTCAATTACAATAGAGCAGGGTTCCTGCAGTAAACCGAGGCTCCAGCCTTACAGATCTGAGAGTTGTTGTCCCCCTTAATATGCTTTGCTCATCAGAACTCACTCTTTCTTTTTTTAAACACCAAATCCCTAGAAGCAGCATCATTTATTAAGTTTATGTCAATGAGCACTTTCTATGAATTTAATATATACTTCAGAATCTTAGCTTTCCACCCATGCTGATTGATCTTAGGTTTGGGATGTACATATGTGAATGTGTATCAGAGGGGAGAGATGGAGTGAGGGAGAGCAGAAAGCAAAGGAGAAACTTTTGAATACACAAAACAATGTAAATCAGTGTGGAGCCATCTGCCTAAGTCTGAAGTGTTTGAAAAATGGAGTGTCTGAACTGCTCCTGTTCATTATCATCAAGGGAAGCAGGTAATCTTCGGGATGCTCTTAAAATTAACTGTTAATTTTTTAATTGCTGAACATTTTTAGGTGTATTGAAGTACCTCTTGATGTATGTTAGATACATTGAACCTCTTCACAGTGGTTGATACTGGGTTCAACAGGCAGTCATTCCTATAAATTACCTCTGGTATAAAACGTAAGACATTCTGATCTTTCCACTGACCTCAGTCCCTGGTGTTCACAAGTGTTTTTTTCCTTATTTGTGCAGAAAGGCTCACAGTGTTTCTTAAATATCTGAAACACTTCCTGCTTATCTTAGGTAAAAAACGTACCTTGCAGCTTTTGAAATCTCTGGACAGATGCAAAGCTAATGATTCACCTAAGTTACTATCAGACTTAAACCCCTGAAATGCTATAGCATTAGTATCTTGACCTTTATGTCGAGATGAATGAAAAACAATTTAACTCCTGACTCAGCAGGCCTTCCTGATTTGTTTTTTCATATAGGTGAGGGCAAAAATAAGCTGTTTTTCCTAAACGCTGAAACATCTCAATCTCAACAGTTGTTAGAATTTCTAGCCTTAACGAACTATTTATTGATACTATTATTTGTAATTTATATTTTTAATAATCTATATTTATAATTTATCTGATTGTTTCTCTAGTCCACAGCTGTGTGTATTGTTGACAGGAAGGTACAAGAGGGATCAGCAAACCTGGAAGTTAACAGCATGTAGGGTTATATCAGTCCTTTTGTTTTTATTGCTTGTTCCCCACCTGTCTCCTTTTAAGAGTTTTCCTTATGAACCCAACAGAATATAAGAAACTCCTGATCTTTAACAGCAACTGATTCAATGAGCGTGTCCCTTTAACCATGTGGTAGGGCCATGTTTCTCCAAGAATAACTTGAGGAATTTAAGGGCATGTGAGCATACTAATCTTCACCAATCACTGACAACGGTTTGCATGACAACTGTGAACACTTTCATCTACATTTTGGGAGTGGCAATCCCATGGGTACTTCACTGATGCTAAAACGCTTTGTTCTGATTTATTATCTTGATTTTTTTCATCTATTTTAGCTCAATAAAAATGCTTAGATCAGCAGTTGTAGAGAGTAAAGCCCTGAATTGATCCCTACAGTAATCTATATTACAGCAAGTTCCTGCCAGTTTGCTGTTCAGTGAGAAAGCTGCATGTTTGGATGCCTCCTGTGTGATATTGAGCAAGAATACTGGCAAACCTCAGAAAGTAACTATTGGATGTGAATATTATTACCATCCTTCTCAGTACTGAAACTTCAGTGCTTTCATTTTTTGGGACCCAGTGTGCAGTTTGAGTACACTCACTGGAATGACAGGATTAGATTCTACTGCCAAATACTGGCCAGGGTGGGTGCATTAATTTAGGGTGTGTGGGCGGGCATCTGTCACTACTACATGGTGTTCAATATTTGCTTTGTTGATCATAATTATGGTATAATAGCATTCTTCTCCATAAAACTGGTTGAACACAGGAAGAAAACCCCCTCAAGCTGTCCAGTTTCAAATTTGCGTTCACAAAGTACAACATGAAATTGCGTAGGTTATAATAATAGTTCAAAGAGTTGTTGCTACTACTTCCTCTTATAGATTATTTTAAGGAATGTTATAATTATACCCAGGAAAGCATAAATCCAGATATGTTCAATTCTCGCTCAAAGCATACATAAGCAAGTTTATATTCTCCTTTATATTTGGATTTTCCAAAATTAGGAGGGCTTTCAAGAGCATCTCAACTTTAGATTGATCACTTTCTAGGAATGAAAAAGCAGAAGAGCAGTCTGAACAATAATTTTTTAACAAATCTATTTCTCAGTTCTATTCTTCAGCTGTTACGTCTTCAAGTGATTTCATTTTAGATTTCTCTTGATTTGCTGCACTTATTTTTTCCAGCTTCATATCTGTTCCACAGTTTTCTCTTAGTATTTTAGACAGACAGGATTTCTAGAATTACCCAGTCATAAATTTGTAAAGGCTTTGAACTTGTTTCTTTTGCTCTCTGGAGATTAAGAGGAATGTGAAAGAAGTACATTGTGTATTTATTCTAACAGTAGACTAGGTCTTGTTGTAAATTACTAATTCATTATCTCTCCTAGTAATAAATATCCCTGTCAGTAAGGCTTCGGTTAGACCCTAATACATATGGATCAGACCAAAAAGCTTCATTTTATAAAGCGGGAACCCTACATTCACAAAGAACAGATTCATAATATATTCACCATGGCTGATTTTCTGAAGTACTTCTGTTAAAAAGTCAGTGTATTACAGTGCATCTGGCTCATCATGAAATAAGGATAAATGCTTTCAAAGCTGTCTTTATTCCCTTTATGCCACCGGCTCCCTTCTAAAAGAAAAATCAGGCTATTTAATGAGTTTAAGATGGTAGTGGTTTGTTAGAGTTTACTTTTAAGGAAGAATAATGTGTAACAAGTGTAACAAGTCCATGACAATCAGTTAATATTATGAAGTCCCAATCAAAGCAGTTTGAAAATATTATGATCTTTCGAGTCTAGGTATTATGTAGGGATGAGAGTGCATTCATTTATTAAAAAAGAAACACAAAGAGCAGCCACACTTAAAACCAGATATAAGCATCTCATTAGATTCATGAAGGTCAAAATAAGTAATAAATTTCCCCTCTATTCAGATCAGTCTATGCAGGCAGTTTCCCTGAATTCCCTTGTGATATTTCAACACTTGTGGCAACCATTTTATGATCTGCCAGTATACACAAAGCAGATGAATTTTGGCTCTTTCTTAAATGTACAGCAAGGATTGTAAATATTGAACCACTGTGATGTGCCAAATTCCCATAATATAGGCTTAGAGTAGCTGATTCTGAAAAGGAAGCTAATGAAATAATTGACCTTATTTCCATTCTAAGCAATCTGACTTTAAAGAGAAGCTTGTACTTTTATTCTACATAAATTGCCCAGAAGAGTAATACTGTCTTTTTCTGTCTGACATTTTTTTTTCCTTTAAAAAATCCCTAAATTAGGAAAGGTTCAAAAATAGACAATTTTTTTTAAGTTGTTCAAATTTAGAAAGACTAGTGGTTTCCACTGAGCTTGTGAAACTTAAAGAGACAGCCAACTGGTAGGTGAAATTCAGTGCTTCCAATGGAAAAGAAAATGGAAATTTGAAAGAAAAATACATTGTATAGATTTGTTGTAGAACTATATGAGCAACACAACTCCTATTAATCTTTATAGCTAGTTCTGTGAAAATATTTTTTCATCATATAATATCATAGACATTGCATTATGGTTGTCTCTGTGTATTTATATATATTTATATATACATGTCTTTAGATATGAATGTGAAACTCAAATTTTGCTAAAGATCAAATAGGTTTTTAAGCACTTCAGTGGTCTGTCCACATCTCCTGTGGCCCTTTAAAGTCATTTGATTCCACAAATTTCCCCACCAAAAGAAAGACATTGAATGAAACATTTAGGTAATTTTATTTTTTTTTTTCTTCCCTTAAGATTGTGCCCTAAAGGGCTTCTTCAAATACATAGCAAATAAAACTAAAACAAGAGGCAATATAGGCCCACTGCTGAACGAAGTGGGTACCCTGGAGACAGAGGATATAAAGAAGGCAGAGGTGCTGAATACCTTCTTTGCCTCTGTCTTTACTCCTGCAGACTCTCCCCGAGGGCCCCGGATTTCTATAGCCCCAGAAGGAGTCAGGACAAAGGAGGAGTTTGCTTTGGTAGATGAGGATTGGGTTAGGGATCAGCTATGCAAACTGGACATCTGTAAATCGATGGGTCCGGATGGAATGCACCCACGGGTGCTGAGGGAGCTGGCGGAGGTCATTGCTAGGCCACTTTCCATCATCTTTGGTAAGTCGTGGGAAACGGGCGAGGTGCCTGAGGATTGGCGGATGGCAAAGGTCACACCAATCTATAAGAAGGGCAAGAAGGAGGACCCGGGTAATTATAGACCGGTCAGCCTTACCTCCATCCCTGGAAAGATGATGGAACAACTTATTCTTGACTCCATCACTAGGCATATCAAGGATGAGGGGGTCATTAAGAACAGCCAACATGGTTTTATGAGGGGGAAGTCATGTATGACCAACCTTATAGCCTTCTATGAGGAAGTGACTAGGTGGAGGGATGATGGTAGAGCGGTAGATGTAGTTTTTCTTGATTTCAGTAAGGCATTTGATACTGTCTCCCACAGCATCCTCATAGATAAGCTGAGGAAGTGTGGGCTTGACGATCAAGTAGTGAGGTGGATCGAGAACTGGTTGAAAGGAAGAAGGCAGAGAGTTGTGGTCAATGGCGCAGAATCTAGCTGGAGGTCTGTGACTAGTGGAGTTCCTCAGGGGTTGGTGCTGGGACCGGTGCTGTTTAATATTTTCATCAGTGACCTGGATGAGGGAACTGAGTGCACCCTCAGCAAGTTTGCTGATGACACAAAACTGGGAGGAGTGGCTGACACACCAGAGGACTGTGCTGCCATTCAGCGAGACCTGGACAGGCTGGAGAGTTGGGCGGGGAGAAACTTGATGAAATTTAACAAGGGCAAGTGTAGAGTCTTGCATCTGGGGAAGAACAACCCCATGTACCAGTACAGGTTGGGGGTTGACCTGCTGGAAAGTAGCGAAGGGGAAAGGGACCTGGGGGTCCTGGTGGATAGGAGGATGACCATGAGCCAGCAATGTGCTCTTGCGGCCAAGAAGGCAAATGGCATCTTAGGGTGCATTAGAAAGGGAGTGGTTAGTAGGTCAAGAGAGGTTCTCCTCCCCCTCTACTCAGCCTTGGTGAGGCCGCATCTGGAATATTGCGTCCAGTTCTGGGCCCCTCTGTTCAAGAAGGACAGGGAATTGCTTGAAGGAGTCCAGCGCAGAGCCACAAAGATGATTAAGGGAGTGGAACATCTCCCTTATGAGGAGAGGCTGAGGGAGCTGGGCCTCTTTAGCTTGGAGAAGAGGAGACTGAGGGGTGACCTCATCAATGTTTACAAATATGTAAAGGGTAGGTGTCAGGATGATGGAGCTAGGCTTTTTTCAGTGATATCCAGTGATAGGACAAGGGGCAATGGGTGTAAACTGGAACATAGGAAGTTCCACGTTAACATCAGGAAGAACTTCTTTACTGTAAGAGTGACAGAGCACTGGAACAGGTTGCCCATGGGGGTTGTGGAGTCTCCTACACTGGAGATATTCAAGGCCCGCCTGGACCAGTTCCTGTGTGATGTACTGTAGGTTACCCTGCTCTTGCAGGGGGGTTGGACTAGATGATCTTTTGAGGTCCCTTCCAACCCTTGGGATTCTGTGATTCTGTGATTCTGTGAAAGGGAATCAAAATTAAAAGGATTTTGTTAAAAATTTACAGAAAATGCTGCTACATCATTATTATTATTCTGTATTTTTTATTATTTTTTATTATTTATTATTCTGTATATTTCACTGTTTTCGTTATTCTGTATTGTCTTGAGCACTTTGGTACAGTATTGCTGTACAGTTTATACAAGTGGTAAATTAAATGCTTCTTTCTTATTTCTTTTAGTGCTCTCAAATGCTTCTTTACTATTTATTGTAACTTACTGGGCTTTCAAGGAGTATAACGGAATTTAGAGTTTGTTGACATGATTCATTTAAGCTGTTTGCTCTTCTGTAACCTGGGGACTTTCTGCTACTGGCTATACTTTGCAGAAGTAAATGGCAATTTCTCTACATTGTTATTCGTAGAATCATAACATACAAGATTAATGTGTGCCCTGGTGGCTTATTCATAAAAATATTCACAAATCTTGAAAGTTTCATACTTTCAGGTACTGCTGAAACCAGGATAGTATCCACCCCTTATTCCATACCATTCACATCATGCTCAGATCCCACATTTTCAATATACCATCATTCTTATCTCACATATATACAGATATATACATCCACACAGAGAGAGAGATAGAGAGATCATTCCTTAGTGCATGGACCGGTCCCTATAATGCTGCTGAGTTTATACGGTCCATGATACCAAGCTCCATCTCTTGTAACAGTCTTTCAGAGCAGGAGAGAGAGTGTGATGTAGTCAATCTGCCAGGCCTCCCCGTGTTTGCACTTCAGCCATCATCCTCCATACCAAAGAGGCTTTAACCGCTTGGCTTGCTTAATTGCAGCACGTTTCACACGCATGAATAACCTGGGCAATAGTGTCCATCGCTAAGTCCACCCCTCAATCATGAGTCCATCTGTATGTTGCATCTCTGCCCTGGTGGCCCAAGGTGTCATGGGCCTACCAGGCTCAAAATAATTCACCCTCCCCTTCAGCAGTTTCTGCAACTTGTTGCTGGGGACTCCATACAGCTGCCTTCCATCTCCAATGTTTCTGAAGCACTGGAGGCACCCAGTGGACTAGATACTTGCCTGTACGGTCCCACACACCCCGCCACTCATGACTCTCCAGCCTCGGGGAAAATCTCTTGGTCCTCCTATATCATCGTCTAATCCTAGACAAGACCCAAACACGACTCCACTTAACTTTCAAGGTCAGACAAACTGGTCATGGGTAAAACACTGTATGTGTGCCAACATGCTGATCCCCATCACAATCAGCAGGCAGGTCTCAAGGGTACCCCAAGGCCATTCAAAACCTTCAGAACTCTCAAACAATGCTGCTGTACTTATCACTGGGGCTGGTGTAGCTGCTGTGCTTGGAGCTGGAGTAGCTGCATTATCTGTTGTAGTCAGAGTTTGAGTAGCTGCTGCACTTGTCACTAGGGTGTGTGGGAACGTCTCCCTCATAGGCTGAATACCCGAGGAGGGGAAAAAAAGATGTGTAATTGCTATAAACTTCTATTATATACCTCCCAAAGTATAGAGGTGGTGACCACACTGGGAATGCAGGCCAGATCAGTTTCGTGATCAATGATTCTATTGTATAACAAGTCATTACCATAAAGTACAATGAAACAAGAACCTTAGCCCAAGGCCCCCAGCTGATAAACACTAACACAGCAAATACCAGCTGTAAGTAAGGTACAACATGGTGAAACTGTGAGATCAAGAGCAACAACATTGAGAGCCAATAAATCAGCATTGTGACGAGTGACTATTAATCCAAAACAATAAATGCTTATCACAAATACGTTTAGACACACTCTGGTCAGATCCTTGGTCAGAGTAGACATTACTGAGCATCAACTAAAAGCATTGGTGTTATCAGCGCTGTTCCCAGGCTGAAAGTCAAAAACACAGCACTGCACCAGCTACTAAGAAGGAGAAAAATGACTGCTACTGCTGAGCCCAGGACAATAACGCACAATTTGTCCAAAAGCTTCTACTACAAAACATGGTTGTTCTTTACTCATTCTTCATCATTCATGTCTCTATTCAAACTTTATATTCTGCGACTCAGGGACCATAAACAGTATGTGCTAAAAGTGTCTAGTCACTTCCTGTGACTAGATGAGAACTTAAATTCTTCAATACCCACAAATACTATTTTCCATCCCCTAAAAAAACTCAGGGTAAACATTTCCAAATTATTAATTAGTAACTCAGTTCACTTTGTGAGTGATCCTACAAGAAAAAGAAAAGCCTTAAGTGTATCGTATTATTTAGTCCAATCAGATAATTAATCTGATTCTATTTAACATGTCTTACCATAGCAGAAAGAGTAGATGGGTGGCAGTATGCATTACAGCTCTTGAGTACAGTTGTGGGAACTGTAACTCTTACAAAGCATCACTGCTCAGTTTTTACACTCAGAAGGACCTAACAGGTCTGATGGTTGTATGTGTTGGCAGTATAAATGTATACCTCCAAAATTTCTTTCAGCATATCACCAGCTTCCCTTTTAGCTAACAAGGTACAAGTGTGTCTCAAATGCCAAATGGCTTTTCGAAGATTTCATATTCATTTGCTCCAGCTACATTCCGGTCCTGCAAGTGTAGCACTCTAACTGATTTTGCATGACAGGATGAAATAGAGCTGTTTAAGCCATCTCCATGTCATGTTACACAGAGTACTTGGCAATCTGTAATCGTATCTTTAAAAATGGTGTTCTCTCTTCTGTTATATTATTATTTATGCATTTTTTTTCCTGATTATAGTATTTTTCACTGGATATTAGAAGACCAAATGTATATAGTAATCATGCATATTTTATCGGCTGTGCAAAGTATGTATTCAAAGAGAATATGGAAATAACCAAAAAGAACCAAGTCTGAGATACAGAAACCTGGATGAATGTTATCGCAGTTGTGTATACGCAGTCCCAACAAATTTCATTTTCTACTATGCTTTGTTTGCTTGTGAAACAGAAGCTTTAGTTTTTACAAGAGGAACAACATAATTCTTTGTCAATAGATACTGCTGCAAGATGTCAGAAAGACAAATGCAAGCCCTTGAACATGACTCCTCTCAACTGTGTCTTTAAGAATCCCTGCTCATTCAGCCAGATTAGTAGATATTTTTTGTTGCTTACAAACTCTAGCAGAATATTACATGTCAGATAAGTTGTCAAGGAAATTTGCATTAATGGAGAGTAAATATATTAAGAGGAGATAGATGTGCAAATAAATTATTCTTAGGACAAGTTTAATTTACTGTGTTACAGATGTTAGGCTTGATCATAGTGAGTATGCTTTTGAGTGTTGTGCTCACGTACAATTTTGGTTGCAAATAATTATTAATTCATATCTAAATATGAAGTTACCTTACCTGAATTACAAACCAAACATACTGCTTCAATAACTTTTCTTCTTAATAACCAAATTATATATCACAACAATTGCTGCTGGAAAAATATGCTGAGCAAGCAAATCTCTACTGCTTATGCACTTTCTGTTATATTTTGTGTGGCTATTTAGTAATAATTTCATATTGAAATTGCGCTATGGAATGTATGTATATTTTAACTAATTAATAATCACCTTGATGAAGACCTAAGATTATATTTCATTGATCTAGTTCATTTATGAAACTTAGTTAATTTTAAACAATACATTACACACATTTGTAACCCGAGCAACACAGACAGAGAGAAAGCACACACTGACAAACTGGAATTCATAACACTGTTTAGGAATAAAAATATAAACAAGTCACTCAGAGGATAAGAACAGTGTCTTAACCAACATAAAAGCTTTATGTTACCCTAAGGCCTATCTATATAGAACACATAACTTGGAAAAAAAAAAAAAGTCACTAAAAGCTGATAGCAGCTTCAAATTCCAATAAAACCCAGTTACAGGTACATTTTTAGATCATGAAAATGTTTTTATTATATGAAACTCTGATACTGATCTCACTTAGGCCTGTTTTGTTGGTCCACATTCATAAATTTCAGGGTCGGAGTAAAAGTTGGATTAATATGTGTAATAAACCTAATATAATTGGAGATTCAGTCCCTTGGTTTTCAGCTGCCTTACTTTAAAGAATTTCCCAGAAAGTTTTTAAACACAGTATTAAAGATAATTAACTGGTTCTGGAATATTTCAGAGAAGAATGTATTAGCTGAGTCTCAGGAGTCTCTCAAAGATGCACCTTTCATCCTGAACAAGTGCCAGCTATGTTAATTAAGAAAAAGTTGTGAAGCACAAATGAAACTACCCTGCAATATTAAGCTAAAACTTCTTCATTAGGTATTTCGGATACTTCCTCCTAAGACTTCTCCTCTGGAAAGTTAGGCTCTTAGACTTCTGTTCTGACAGTTATGGAGCTGAATTATGGCTAACCCTCCATAGATGCATTTCCATTAAAGAACAAAGCGATTGCATCCATGGAGCCAACCACTTTATTACCCAAATAATTATATTACTGATCAGCAGTTCCTTTGATCAAATGTCCTGTATATTCCTGGTTGATCAGGAATTCCCATGTGGTTTTTCTTCTTCATATGTTTGTTCACATTTGCATCTTTTGAAGTCAGATTAATCCAAATAGTTTAGCCTTGTGCCTTTTAACACTGTAATTCCAATTACACATCTGGAGATGCGCATTTTTCTGCATTACCTGTTTGTCTCTTCCATTGTTGGCTGATTCAGATACTTGATTTTGTATAATGTTTCATAATCCAAATAGTAACTTAATAAACACAAGAAGGAAAAAAAAATTCATTCCTTGTTTCACATATGAACAAAGCCACCACTATTGTTTCTGTATTTCGTATCTTTTTCTACTATATAATGTACAAAGTGCAGTTATATCTTAGTGCTTTATTGATATTTTTGTATTGTGATCTAAAAAAGTGTTACCTATGTAGTATCTTACCCCTAACAAAATAATTATCAGTCTATTTGAGGGTGGTCAAACAGTGAAATAGGTTGCCCACAGAGGCTGTGAGGTCTCCATATTTGGAGAAATTTTGTCTGGGCACAGTCCCAGACAGTAGAGTCCCAGGCTACTCTACAGTGTCCTTGCTTAAGCAGGGTGTGGAACTAAATGATATGTAGGGTCCCTTCCCCAGCAATTCTGTTTAATCGGGTAATCTGAAGACAAGAGTATTTAAATGCGTATCATACAGTCTCTTAACATAAAGAATTGGGCTGTACTTTTTTGTATAACAGATCTACTTTAAAATGTAAGTAAAAAGTTTAAAAAAGATCCAGCTATGACTTCATAACCAGTCTTTTTGATAAAGCTGTCATAGAACTGATTGTAATAAAATCTGTCACAAAGAAAAGCCATGCTCATCTCTCCAGTCTGTGATCATAAGTGATGATGTGATCCATAAGCAGAAAATTCTGCATTGGTTTTAACCTTGCGATTGCTACGAAAAAATGAACAAATGTACAAATTATGCTGACAGTCATAGGAGACTAATAAGAAATTGAAAGTCAGTAGAGTAAAAAGGATTTGAACATGAAAACCTGGTCAAAAATTGATTAGTACATTAGAATATCTGTAAGACATGCTATGAGCAAGATATTCAGGGACTCTATGTGTCTGTAGCCTTACTGCAGGCTACAGCTGAGTACCTGCATTGTTATAACTGCATGGAAATAATTACATCTTCCATGCCCTCTAACGATGAAGTTGCAGTCTTCATAGACAAAAAATTAGATGAAGCTCAGTAGTCTCAAGAGTGTTTGATCTGAGGCCACTCTTGAAGTTCTGTCTTCTTATCTTCTACCTCCTTTATTGGTATATGAAAGCATGTAGCGGAGGATGTGCTTGTAAGAATGAACTGCATGTATATGCAATTATATTGATTGATTCCTTTGACCTGTTTTAAAATGCATGTTTTTTACAGAAAGTTTGGATTTACTTTCTATGAACACATTACCCATTATCAACACACTGTAATACTGTCCAAGTATTCTGACATGGAAGAATTTGGGAGTTCAGGTCATGCTGCAGCCATGATCAAGAAACTGTATTTGCAAAACTTTGACTTGGATTCATAACTTAAGACTGTTGGCTGGCATTGTGATTGCACCATGAAAGAGATCAATGCAAGTAGCTGTGGCACAGGGGCCTTCCTTGTGTTCATGAGATTCTTCAGTGCAGAGATTCAAGACCTCTTATCAGTGCAAAGTAGGGACAGAATAGATACAGTAGTTAGCCACTAATGGAACTGGCCAAATGCTACAAGTGAGCACAGATGATCGTCAAAACTGTGGCACACTGAATTTATATGTTGCTTTTTTTTCAGTGGTACTGAAGAAAAAACCCTGTACCTTCTGAAATAACGCTTTTCCTCACTGGTCCCAAAGCCCATGCCTGCTTGTAAGCTGCTCAGCTTTGCCTGTAGTGGTTGCCTGCGCTTTGATTCACAGTTATAGTTTAGACTTACATGAGATACTGCTCTGGAAAACACATTGCCCTAATTCTTGTGAAAGCAGAGTGAATTGAGAAGTAGCTGGATTTTTGAGGAACACTTTCTGTGCTGCAGAGCTCTGATTTTTGTGAGGACAAACAAGTGAAGACTTATCCTGCTTTCATTACAAAGCAGAGGAAATCACTGGCATCAGATGAGTACTGCTGCCACATGGGAATACAGATAAACAGGCTTAGAAAAACTGAGACATATGGAAAGATGGGAGTAAAAGTTACATAGAATACAGTACATAACAGTACAAAAGGCTAATGTAAAAGCAGCACCAGGGTGCAGCCAAAAATCTCTTCACTTAGGACTGCACTCACCTCAGCTATTCAAGAATCCTAAAATAGTTTGGGTTGGAAGGGACCTTAAATACAGATCACCTAGTTCCAGCCTCCTGGCACGGGACATGCCCAGTTGCTGAAGACTGCCAGCGAGATGTGCAATATATGAAAAACGCTGTCCAATGAAAGTGCACAGTTTGAAGCAGTGCTCTTTAGCCCCGCTGTCTTTCACAGAAGTGAGAATTCCAAATGAAAATGGTTCCTAAGGAGTCAGAAAGAAGTAAAATCAAGATGATGAAGAGTAATCCCTTCTTATTCTGTGACTTGGCAAGTTACCTGAACTGCTTATTAGCCAGCTTCTCTGAAAGTAAACTGTGAGATAAAGAGTTCTCAGTGTTGTTATTAAACACAGAGGTATATTATTAAAGCTCTTCAAACTCTCCAAATGAAAAGTTCTCCATATTGTTCTCATGTATTTTATCTCATGATGTCAGTTCTCTCAATGACTGTGTCCTCTGCTAAAGTTATCCTCAAGGTAGGGGACTGTACTGCTGGTCTACCTTTCAACTGGTTCCTCACCTTCACATATTCTTGGCGTTGGGCAGTCTCCAGTTCTTACCTTGCAATCTTCTAGCTGGTTTTTGACAGCTTGCAATTTCTCATTCTTTCAATGCTGGATCATTTACTTGAGCCAGTTTTTTGAAAATGTGACCTCTTTGCAGACCTCTGACATATTTCTTCCTTCTCCTCCGAGGAATCCAAGACAAATTGCTTCTTTCCGAAGGTCTTCTTTCACTACTGCATCCCAGTTCCTCTGCTTTTTAATCAGAGGGAGAGGTTGTGCTCTGTCTCTGCTGCCAGACTTGTTTGCCAGTAAATATTCCAAAAATACCAAGAAGCACTTTTCCACTTTCTCCCAGATAGCCTTGTATGCACAGGAGGAATTTCTTTAATTAATTTCAGCTCTGAAACTCTTCACTATAATTTGAAGCAGCTGCTGTTCTGTCCCCACTGTTAATGAGCTTTGTCTTCATATGTCTGGGAGAAGGACAGAAAGGGCCATGCTGGCTAAAATTGTTTTAAATTGGTTTTCAGTGTGCAAAATAAACCGGACGGCTCCTGGGTGAAACCGATTGTAGTTTCACTGTCCCCTCTGCAGACATTTAATCTGTCTGGCTGGTGAGGGTGAGACTCACAGCAGGAACAGAAGGTATTGACTTGCGCGCTTTTTTGAAAAATACTGTTTTCTTCCCCACCCCTCCCCGCCCCCCCTCCCAACTGACTGAGGCGGTTTCATCTGAAGTGTCGTTCTTAAATAATTGTCCTAGTAGGAGCAGTACATTTCAATCTCATGCCATCTTTTGCAGATTTAGGCTAGAGAGATGCAGCCTGACATTCTGAGCCTATACACACTGTGAAAGATTGCTTTGATCAGGCTGTGTTTATAATTTGAGTCAGGAAAATAGAATTCTTACTAATTGTGTTTAAGGCATGATGCATTGTATAATCCACAGAGAAACTTGTTTCAAAAGCACTTAGAAGGAAAATAAAAGACAAAATGAAAACAGCTGTTCCACTGAGTAATTTTCCCAATGTGCAACTTAAAACAAAGCAAAACAGAGAAAAAGCCTCTCCCAGTTGTAAGTTACTTGTGTTGATACGATTATGGAGTAGGATAATGCTAGGAATGTGGGGAAAAATACAGAAAACTCATCTCCACATTCCTTTTTATACCAGAAGTTTGGAAACAGAAAAAAACCCACAAACCCTTTGGATTAAAAAAAATCCAGAAAAATCTCAGTTTCTTAAGAGATATGGTACCTAACTAAATTATAAATAGCAAGCCATGTATTGATAGTCCAGTATAATTTGCAAAGATAAGAATGAGTGTAAGATGAAAGGAAGGGAACGAAAATAATGAAACAAGGTACTTCAGTTGAATACCTAAAAAAATCATGTCACATGTTCATGTGTGCATATTTTCATGTGTTCGAGTATAATACAGTCCCTGGAAAAGAATGTAGTAAGATCTGGTAAAGGAAATGGAGGTTAACTGCACTACATGAAAATAAAGACAAGACAAAATGTACAGCAGGCATTGCTTTTTCATCAGTAGAAAGTTGAGAGAACAAGTGAACAGCCCTTTTCATACTTAGAATGGCCTTCATCCCACCCCGCTTTCAGAGAGAAAATGTAGACTAAGTTCTGTCAAGATAAGCCTTGAAAATGCAGAGCTGGAAGGAGTACAAAGATGTGATATGCGTGTGTTTTTCTTGTTTCCAGATATCTCAATAAGCTTGCTCTCCTTAGTTGTCACAGCCTGTGGCCTTGCTCTGTTTGGTGTCTCTCTGTTCGTATCTTGGAAGCTTTGTTGGATCCCTTGGCGAGAGCGTGGTCTGCCATTTGGGAGCAAAGACAACAAGCAAGAATCACTGAACTACACAGATACAGAGACCAATGACCATGACTACAGTGAGGATTATCTGGGCCAGCCTACAGCCTATCTGGAGTCCTCCATGAAGATCAGCCACACCTCCCCTGATATTCCGTTAGATGCCCAGGCAGGAACGAAGGAGAACTGTGTACAGAATGTGCGAATGCATCGTCAGGTCACTGAACCAACCTCTTCTGATCGGTCAGTAACTCCAATTTCTCTCTGATATTAATGAATACAGGTACAGTCAAAAGAGCACAGCTTGATTATCCAGTACACTGAATGTATAATTTTTTGCCACATTCTTTTCAGAATAAAATTGCATTAAAGTTATTCTTTGAGGTATGCAAACCTCTTATGTTAAAAGGACATGATCACAATACTATCTCACTCTTCTATCAACTACTGTGTCATTTGTGCCTCTCCCTCAGAAGCTGGACAAGACAGAGCACTGTGTGTCTCTTAAAGCACCAGAAAAGCCTAGATTTAGCTTGTAAAGCATATTCATTTGCACTTAGCACTGTTGCTGAATACTCAGTGATATGCCCTCAAAAATTTTACAAGAGCCAAAGGAGAAAAGTAGGGCAAGATAATGCAGCATTTGGAAGTTAGAAATAGGATTAAAAATCATAGATTTTAGCCACAATCATGGCTGTGGGGGGAATAGTGACTGAACAAGAGTCAGTGGGGTTTCCCGGGCAACTGGAGAACCAGTACAGGAAGGAAGAGGAAAAAGAGGGTAAGTGTGTGTACAGGGGCAGGTGATGAGAGGATTGTGTTTCACACAGTAAGAAAAAGGATCAGCATTTGAAGAGACAGTAGATGTCTTGTGTCAAAGCAGATGTACTTCAGCTATAAAGGTACAGCACTAGCCATAATGCTCTTTACTAGCCTCCTTCCTGGACATGTATAAAAGCAAATTTAGCCAAGACTTGTGCCTGCAGGCACACCTGAACATGGGAATGGTGACAACAGCCAGTTCAGTAATTGCCAGTTGTCCAAAACATGTCTCAGAAAGAATTTGAGAAGTCGCCAGAACACTGTTAATGTTACGCAGTAAAAGATCCAGGTGCCCTTCCTCCTTAGATTAGCATAAGAATGACTTGGGCTTATACTGTGTTAGGAATCTATGGGGAGGTCAAAGCCGCAATTATGGGTACTGAAGCACGCATCCTGCCACACACAAGATTGAATTCCAGCTAAGGACTAATAGCCCACAAGTACAGTAAAGGACTAGTGCTGCTGTTTTCAGACTGCTGGGAAGTACACATGTAAGACTCATTAGCAACAGAAGATTCATATCTGACAACACCAAGAGCTCTCGTGTGTCTTTGATACTGTGAAAGTATTGTGTCAGATACAGACTTCCTCTGCTACAACAGGGCAGCAATTCTGATACTTAATCAAATGACAAATGCAGAGTATCACCACAGCATAGTCGTCTCACAAGGAGTAGCAGCAATCCCAATCTGTAAAAGAGCTTGCCTTAGCATCCTCAGTGCATGCACAATGTCTTCACTCCTGTCAGTCTCTGCAGACCTTGCTCCTGGCAGCTGTTCCCAGTCTGGCTCTCTCTAGCAGGTTTTTATTGCACTGGTTCTCTGCCCACAAGGGCATGACTTGTCCAAGTCCCACTCCTACCCTGTATCATTTGCTGATACAGGCTTTGCACTTTAGTCTTCTCTTTCATTGCCTGTTACTTTTGATCAAGTCTTCTCCAAAAGACTCTTTCACTGGTCAGGAGGGGCCCATCTTCCTTGCACTGCATCCTTTGTTCACCTTTGTCTCTGCTGCTTTCCTTCATACCTGAGTGGTTGTGGCTTTCGCCTGTGACCACAGAGATCTGGCACCAGCCCCACCACAATCCTTGCTAAGCTGTCTCTCCAGCCTTTCTCCCTTCATTTTATTCCTTCCACTTTGGTGAGGAGCATAAGAGTTGAATAATAAAAATATTTTTTTGTAACATAATAATATTTTATCCTGAAATGACTATTATATAGCTATAAAGTTACGTACTTATTATACAAGAAAAAAATAGGTTAGTATATAAGAAGCTGTTCCTGTTTTAAGCATGCATAAACACATATTCACAAGGAATGAATGAACAGTGATAGCAGAGGAACTATTGCTGATTATATTCAACATAAATAGCTTTGGACTAATCCTGTGCTAGCATTTTCCACATGCTCTTTATATGTACAACCACAGCTCATGGTACTCCAAGACTCTGGATGATTGCTGCATACGAATAGGAAAAAAGTGGAATCCAACTCATATAAGATTAGGATTTTACCTAATCCAGTTTTCACATCCCACTACCCCGGCAGGGTTTGCAAATTTGATTTCTGTTACTATCTCATGAAGTGGAAATTTCAATCACAGTAATTGAGTGACTCCAGGTAATAAATTTCACTGGACCGAAGCTAAAAGCAACTTTCCTCAGAGTAATGAAACTAAAGGCGCTTTTCAGCTAAAGTACCACAGAGTTTATTACATCAGGTATGAGAGAAAAAACAAAACAATTGTTGAGGAGGTCAACAAACCATTTCAGACCAGAACAGCCCACTTGTAAATGTAGTCATAGTCATTAACTAAGTAACTAAAATGCAGAGGTGTCAGGAAGTTTCCTCCTTTGTCCAGCTTTGCCTTAGAACCAGAAATCAGCAAGGTCAGCTGGCAAAATAGGCCATATCCTTCTCCCATTTACATAATGTAACTCATTTCATTGGCAATAATCCAAAGACCTCAGTTGAAAATGGTAAGTGATAAGAACATCTACAGTTCTTATATCACATTATACTTGCCAGTAAGGCAGATCCTTTGGATTTGCAATGGCTGTGAATTTGTCACTTTCTTCAGCCACATTTGGAGAGTACATACCACTAGGTTGAGACAGAGGAACAGAAAATTATGTGATATGAGCAGTCTAATGCTGAAGGTGAGCTCTCACAACTGTTGGGTATCATGCTTTATCGCTTTATGCAACTAAAAATCTGACCCCATTGTACATTACAAAAATATGTCAAATGAGAACAGTATCTTTAGTGTGTGTGCACAGATTCTCATCATATTCAACACAATCTGTTTCAATTCTTTCATTTCCCCTTAAGGCATAATTCAATACGAAGACAGCTCAACCTCTCCAACCCCGACTTCAACATCCAGCAGGTTCAGAAACAGGAGCAACTGACGGGGATTGGCCGCATTAAGCCAGAGCTGTATAAACAAAGATCAGTGGACACAGACGATGGCCGGAGGAGTAATAGCAAGGCATGTGGAAAACTGAACTTTATTCTGAAATATGATTGTGATTTAGAGCAGTTAATAGTGAAGATACACAAGGCCATCAACCTGCCAGCAAAGGACTTCTCTGGAACTTCAGATCCATATGTGAAGATATATCTGCTTCCTGATAGGAAAACAAAACACCAGACTAAAGTGCACAGAAAGACCCTAAATCCAGTATTTGATGAAGTTTTTTTATTTACGGTCCCATACAATGATTTGAATGCAAGGAAGCTCCATTTCTCTGTGTATGACTTTGACAGATTCTCCAGGCATGACTTGATTGGCCAAGTGGTAGTGGATAATTTTTTAGATTTGGCAGATTTTCCCAGGGAATGTAATATTTGGAAGGATATTGAATATGTCACCAATGTAAGTATTACAATTTTCTTTTTTGAATTTTTTTGTTTTTGATTTTATTTCCTTAATCTAATAGTAACTGAAATTGTCTGATACATTTGTGAAAGAAACTATCCTCTCTCTTTCTGAAGCTTTGACCTTAATCCAAGGAAATTGATGGTACATTTTCAGTCTTCATTTCTGATTCTTTGCGTATATTAAAGAATGTCTTATGTAGGAGATAGTGGATTTAGTCATTGCCCTGCTGATGAGATAGAAAAGCTGGACAATGTTTTCCATTTAATCATACTTAATCTAAAACTTACTTAAGGAAATACTGCTTCTCTTATTTTGCCTGTCTTTCTGTGTTTTGCATGATTCGCCACATAAATTACAGCATACTGATCAGCCAGAAGTGGAGATTCAAAATTCCTTATGTGGTGCTCTTCAGTCCTTCAGAACACTATATTCTCATAAAGCAAGATACCACCACTCTATAAACCGGGGAAATAGAGTTCAGACAGTACTGTTCCATGAAAGCAATGAAAAACACTGAAGTGGTTTAACTCTTTGTTTAGCATCTTTTTGTTACATAGGGGAACGGGAAACTTAGAAGTCCATATTTCTGCTATCCCAAAGTCTCTGTTATCAAATTCTGTGCAGGAATCCAATTAGTGATTAGGTACAAACCCACAAAAATTACTTTCTGGAAAAGAAAGAGCTTTCTTCTCAAAGCATGAGCCAACCTCCTTGTAATGGTCTTAGAAATTAATCACACTCATACTATGGAGATGAGACCTTCAATGAGAATGATACATTACAGAAATCCTCGAAGGTACTATTGCCAAAAGTCAGTAAATATTTCATTTGCTATGTCAAACTATACTCAAATGTAGTGCACATTTTAGAGTCAAATAAACCAAACATCATTAACAGTAAGATCAAAGTGTGAGTTTGTTAGACCTCAGTTCAGGAAAGCATTTAAGCATATGCTGAGCTGAGTGTAAGAAGCTGTTGAAAAGTAAAGGATGTTCTGAGCCAAATAACTTTCCTGTATTCAGACCCTCATCTTACAACCTCTATAGTCTGGTAGCATGCCTATATTACTGACCAAGTTGATTAAATCCATCTTTCTGTTTGGAATTTCTTTTTGAAAATTGATATTGTCCTTGTTTTAAGGTGACTTCTCAGTGTTCTTAGTCAGTGTTACATATATTCCTGTGTGAAATGTGCTGTGCACCCACTGCACAATCCTCTTGCACGCTAGGATGGAACTGCAGCAGCAGCAGCGCTAGCAGTTCCCTCAGTCAAGGTACAGGCAGGGTCATGGACACTCAGTGTCACAGGAGGATGAACCCTGCTTTTCTATGGAAAGTTGCTGCTCTTCAACTGCAAGGGAAAAGTAAGAAACTGACAGAGGAGGTGATAGTCATTCTAAGTGAAAGCCTGTCTTCATACAGCATTAAGTGTCCCAAGCTCAACTTCCCTTTAGTTTTAAAATCAGCTAAAAGTTGAATGCACATGCACACTGGAGTTAACTTTGATATGTACTAGGCCTTTTTCCATGCTTTAATTTAGGCAAGAGTGGTATTTTCTTTTTAATCACTTCCCCTTACAAAGTTCAGAAGCGATGCAGCATATAGTTTGTAATCAAATTTCCTGTAATCTCTGAAATGAAATTCAGGACTGAAGTAATTTATTAATTCTGATGAATATTAATTCCTGTGTGAAGTGTAACCCTGTTTATTCAAACAGAACACAGGACCTGCCATCTAGACTCATCACTGGGTTTTCAGCTAACAGAGACCTTTTCAAAGCAAATGATGCATAGTACTTAGGAGACACAATCCAATTTTGGGTAATGTGAGTTCTGAGATAAAAGTATCAGATAAATGAAAGTATGGAGTATTCCACTTACTAATTAACATTTTGAAAATTTCAAAGGTTAGAACTTACTCTATGAAGTTATGAGAAACCCTCCAAGCATCATTTAAGAAACCAAGTTTCAGCACTTTTTCCTGTCTGTGTAGCTTAGATATCTTGCAGACTGACAGCAAAAGCTGAACCCTACGGGCTACTCAGTGAAGCTGCTGAAGTGAAAACTCCTGTGGCTGCACTCTAAACCAGGCCAGCAGGCAATAGTAATGAACCTCTGAAACAAATTTCAGCAAAGTTTAGAGCACTGTTGGGCTGTTTATAATTGCAAACAGAAACTGTATCAACTGTACCAAGTGTTCGATAACTTTATATTTGAATGCCTTGTTTTAAATAGTATTTACAGAACAGGCCAACGGTGGGCAAACTTACCAAAGGAAATTCACTTGATGTAGATCAATGAAGAGTGCAGCACAGGAGGGATAAACCAAGGAAACACACTAGAAAAAGGGAAGGTTCATACAACTACACATGAGTTTGTCATGCTTCTGAAGAACACATTCGTTTTAATTCCTTGTGCATCTTATTACACTGCATAACCAGGAATCCCAGAGGGCTTTATTTTACATTCCCCATTTTATTATGTTCTAATCCAATTTGATACAGTAATATTAAAGAATATATTGAATCTTCCTTTGCCGAGCAAAATGGCCTACTTCAAGAGAGCACTGCTGATATGCCTGAAATGTCAGCTTTACTGCAAACAATGCTATTCAATTGTCCTGTTATGCCATATGTTTTCTTCTGTTTTCTAATAAGACTGAAAGATTTTTTTTTATCCAAAACCAAGAGTTTTGATTCTTTGGACTATAACATCTGCTACCATCCCAGAGTTTGAAATTATTGCATAACACAGACGAGTGTCAGCATAAAAACTTTCTACACACTCAAAAGCAATCTCCCCCAAACACAAATCTCTGATATAAAAATGATTGTTCTTCTAATCCCAGGTTGTCTGAGCATAAAATCTCTTTCCTGTAACACTGGCACTTTTTCCAAGCAGAAAAAAGCAGCAGTGGGCTGTTTAATGGAAGAAATAATTAAGTGGATCAACCTTAGATGAACATGAAATGAACTAGATAAGCTTTTTGTGTATTTACCAGACAGGTTACACTGGTTTCTGGCTCATCAAGGAAAAAGATATATGTCATTTTTAGGCTGGGTTCCAGTAGTTGCCATGTTTTGTTCAGTAGCTTCTAAAACATGTTCAGGGTTTGGGGTGTTGGGGTTTTTTTTGTTTCTGTAATGTTCATAGATTGATGGCATTTTTTGAAGAGGAAAAGAGTTGTTAATATTTCCTTGGTTGCCGTCTTTAAACTCAGATGGGATCAGGCAAAAATACATGGCTTGTCAGAAAATAAAACGTACTGTGGAAGACGGGTTGTTGTCAGATGGTCCTTTTCAGGTAAAGGAGAACTTTAAGAAGATGCTAGGTAGCCACTTGCTTAACTTGCTGTGCACCCAGAAAGGAAAATACTTTCTCAAGAATTGCTAAACACCAGCAGGCAGCTATAGAGAGAAGGATTTCTGGAAACTGGAAATCTAGTTCTGGTTCATACTGGCTGTTTGGATTCTCAAAATGCTTGTCATTTGCCACTTGCTAAGCAAGTGGTCTTTCTAGATGAGTATTTAAAAGTAGCCTCCACTTAGAGCAAGGTGATAATCAAAGTAAAGAACAATGCACATTTCTATTCTTACCTGGGCCAGCATTTTCAAAAATGGCTACTCATTTTAGGAGGCAAATTTGTTGCTTTGGTCTTACAGTATATACAGCTTTTGAAACTTATGCTGTCTTTTCACATATAGTTATACTTGAGATCTAGGCATGGTACAATGAAAACTGTTCTTTTTCTGAATGTCTAAACTTATAGATATGCTTTTTAAAAAAATCTCAATTTCATAACACCCCATTGGCACCATTTTCTCATCTCACCCTAAGGTTGTTCAGCCCAGACTAACCTGTTTTCGTGACTCTTTCAATTATATTCTAAAGGGATATTTATAACAGGATTTGCAGTGATTATGCACCTAGTAGTCCATAACTTGTAACTACCATATTGACTCCTACCATTTATCCTTATTTTGTGATTCCTTTGAGGCCCTTTGCTGTATCCGCCTCCTGTAAAGGTGTGAAGTAAATTGAAACTGATAAAGGTAAAATCAGTTGCTCAGATTCAAACCATGGTTTACTCTTTGTTTGCCAACAAATGGAAAGGACAACAGAAAGAAACGATTCAAAAGGTTACTTTGTTTTGAAGTACTTCTGCTTTTGTGTTTAGGTGAACATTCAAGAGTGCAGCATCCAGCCCCCAAATTAAGAGATAATATATGATTATATGATAATATATAGTCATTAAATATTATAATGTATTTCTCTTACAAAAAGAGAGTGAAAATATAGAAGGAAAATACTTTTGAGAGAAAGAGAGATTACAGAAAGACAATGCTGGGTAATACACATAGAATTTGAGAAGTAACATGTCACAGACTTTGGAGAATGTGTATGGTTTGCTGAATATCCAGAAGATAGTTATGGATAATTTAAAACTGTAAAGAGGCATAAGCTCTAAATCAAATTGTTTACTCTGACATTCAGAAAGAGCGAGCATGTGCTTGAAGTTGCAAAGCCAAGAGATTGATTTCGTCTGTTTTTAAGAACCTTCAAGCTCTTTTAGGGTATATGTAGTGGTCAGGAATACTATAGAGTGTCAGATCACGCTGAATTCCTTTCACACAGAACAAGGAAGAAAACCATATTTTCTTTTTTTTTTGTTACGAATGTAAGTTGCATGTTGGTATACAAGCTAGTGTTTTGACAAAGAATTAGAAAGTAGGATGGCTCTAAGTATTTGAAATTCTGCACTCTAGAAATGTTAATTGTTCACTGCTGTTATTATCGAGTTTGCCCAAGAAAGAAAGATTTGAGAATTTGTATTTTTAGGCATTTATGTTGTCTAACTGAGATGCAGCTGGAATCATAACATTACCAGAAGGAAGTTTCAAGTTCCCTGTTTCAGATATGTTAATGTCAACCACAGTATGTGTGGAAGAGAGACAAAAAGAGATTACATTATTTCAGTGGGTTGTTTATGGAAAGCATAATAAAAGTCTAAAATTCTGAAACCTGACCAAACCTACCAGATTTTTTGAGTTCATAACTAAAAAAAAAAACTAATAGTTCTCAAGGGTTGCATTGCTCTGGAGTATTCCTGCTAAGAGGCTGTGAGCTGTTTAATGTGTGCCAAATGCGCATGCATAGGTGCAGGTCATAATACTTAGGGCTTGTACCCTCAAAACTTCCTTCTTTGAAAGAAGTACTGTCCCTAATACATGGGCAGTGGAACAGATGTGGACAAAAAGGATGTCTTGCTCAAGACACGACATTACTAAATAGCAGAAATGAGACCGGATCCAGAATCTGTAGATTCCTGGCACCAGCTTTAATCAACTGTATGTAGCACAGCTTATGTTCTTTGACAGATACTGTAGCTGGCAGTAAGTCAACAAAGTCCACCTACTCTGATTTTAAAAAATGTTTAGCTTGTCAAGATGTTTTAGCTAGTATTTCTAAAATACCTCTTCTGGCAAGTTGCCGGGTGTGGAAGAGCAGTGGCATTAAGCAAGATCTCAGGAAAGCATTTGAAGTGTTTACAATGGTTATCAAAAATTCTTGAGTCAACAGTTTGAGAAGGAACAGAATCAAACCAAATCTGTCCCTTTATGAAGCAGATCCAAGCCATCCATGTTATGTGCCATATCTACTTTTTAGGACTATAGCAGTAAATGGGAAACACTAGTTGATTTTTTTTTTTTTTTTTTGTAATACAGAAATCAGATCCAGTATTAATCTGGTGTTCCATTATATAAAACAATTAGCCTTTGGCATCAGGGAGGCAATCAGTTGTTGATGTGGACAAGTACCTGTTTAGCTGATTTCCAAATACAAGTCTCTCTGGAAGAGATAGAATTGCAAACCTACGAGTCTTGCCCACATTAAAGCATGCCAAAAGCTTAAGGTGGAACAACAGTTATTTCATGGCTAGCCAAAGTAAGGCAGTAAACACAAGAGGTAAGGTTCACCTCACTGAAATTTTACATTTATTTAAAGAACCCCAAAACCAAAAACCAGAATCAAACCCAGGATTACCCAAAGTGGTACAAGAAGCATAACTGACTTCAGGGGGTAGATCAGTGGACATACATCTCCTAAGTCACGAAGGGCACTTTTTTTCACGATTTTTCCTGAATCTTCTTACTTAATCAAATGTACAGAAAAAATGAAAGTCCACTTATAATGAATCATTTCACAGCCAGAAGGTAATAAAAAGTCATAGATTTTTAATCCTTCAAATTTCTAAGGATCACCACAGTAAGGATGAAAAAGCAATTAATTAGCCTTCAGCATCAGTACGACAGGTACAGTGGTCATTGTACAGCTGCTGGTTTTCGTATGGTTTTTACATTATTTAATAACCACATATTTAAATGAGTTCATTTCAAAACAGGGATTTTCCTTTTTCTTTCTGTGTTTTCTTTTTTAATCTAATGATTTTGCTAATTACTTTGTAAGAGAAGATTTGTTAGAAATGACATGCATTTCAATGATGAGGAGAGCACTCAGCCTGCCTAACCAAAGGGCAGACACCACTATGTACAATTTATATAGGGTAAAGATAAAATATTGATGTGTTTTCAGAAAATTTAAAGACAGCACATGCCTACTTATGTTTGGAGCAACTGTGAAAATGGTATTCAACAAAACTGGGAAGGGTCTGAAGTAAAAAGGGGTCAAATGCCTTGAAGACATATGGTATGGGAGGGAGCTAAGCTGGTCCCAGTCAGTGGTACAAGCACTCCAAGCTTGGCTCTGAAACCAATGGAGGCTATTCAGTGCAAGTGATTACCCAACAGCCTTGTAGCTCTACAGGCATGCATGGTCAGAACCAGGATGAATCTTGTAATATCATGAAGCCTCAGCTAACGTTTATTGGGGGTTTGGGGACTAGTTTAAGAAAATGCTAATTCAGAGAATTGTGTATATGTGTATGTACCACTGGAAGTTTGCAGAACCCGGGAGTATGGCCATCAGAATTTACAAGTGAGCTTTTTCAGTCTGGATATTTCTCTACAAAAAGCATACAAATAAACCAACAAAAGAGGCAAATTCAAAACTAAAGCAGACAAAAAAACTCCAAACAAACATTTAGCAGAAACATTTCAGTTAAAGAATAAAAAGTTGGGTTTTTTTTTTTTTTAAGTCAGGATTTTGAGAAATTTCAAAATAAGGTGTTTTGAGTTCTCATTTGAGATTTTCTTCTACTGCAATATTTTAAAACATTTTGAAGGTTGAAATAGGAACAAAATGTCTTGTTTTCTATCACAGCAAAATGTTTCAAGTCAAGTGAGGCATATTGTGTTTCTAAATGGACATAGCTCAAAATTCCTTCTGAAATTAAAAGTCTGGTTTCTACACTGATTCTTCCCCTGCCCATCATATTCTTGAGCTCTCTCTTTCGGCTTTGTATCATACTTGTTTCCCTGGGGCAACAACCCCAGAACAGCAATAGTGTACAGAGGATATTTTCATCTATGCATTAGCCTCATGCTAAAAATTGTTAGATCCAATCCTAAATTCATATTTTTCTATATGTAGAATCCGTAAGTATCCCTGTTCTACACGTTCTTCTTCTCCTTTCTTTTCACTCTCCTCTGCTAATTCTTGTTCTCAAGAAACCTCTCTCTAACCAAGGCTCTCAGGGGTAGCCTTCAGTGAAATAGCTCACAATAACATGCACACTGCACGTAAAATGAAGCCAAAATGTGATCCTGGTCAGCCAAGCCTGTGCCTCAGTTATACCATCCAGAATTGTTTAGTGGGAGCTGCAAACACACCAAAAAAATTGCTCTAGCATTTTACAATTCATAGGCAGCAAATTCTTCCAGCTGAGCAAAGAGCACTCGCACAGCGTTAAGGCTAAAATAGATGTATTAAGGCAATCTTGGCTGTAACCATTCTGCACATAATTCAAGATTCCACTGTGCCACAGCCTTTTTTCTAAAGAGTTACATAACTTTCAATTTAAACATGTATCTAGCCAGCCAAGGAAAAAAATCACTTCAAACATGCATTTAATTATTGAACAGTTTGAGGAATGCTTACTTTGTCTTTTTTTTTCCTATCAGAGGTCATAGAAAGCATTTTGAGAGCTTGTGCATTCATCCAAATTTCTGAAAAATCCTACTCTTTAAATTTAATTTTAATATTTGAAGCCAAACTTGAAAGCATTCTTCCCTCTGAACATACTGTGCTTATGTGAAAAGCCTCAAGCCATTTTTAGTCTTTAATCCCCACAAGATATCACAGCCATCAGGCTTCTTTCTCCACCAAACAGTATTTCAGAGTTTTACAGTTTTCCTCTGTGTGCAGTCTGTTTACCCAGTTCTCATGTTATTTTCCGTGGTCTTATATTTAACCAGTAAGTGGGCTTTTTTGTTATTGTGCATTGTTTACTTAGGGCTTAACTGTAACTGTGCTCCAAATTCTTACCAATACACAGTGGATATTTCTTCAGGGGATAGCCTACCTACTTGGGAAGCACCATACTTGACATGCTGGCATCCCAGCACAGCCCAAAATATGTAATTTCTGGGGTACAGTCTTGACTTCACCATTTCTAGTACACCTGTGTCCCAGGTAAATAAGTAGAAAAGGAAATGCCACTATAAACAGGCTCTTCTCATTAAAGATTTCTTTCCCCATTCAGACTCTTGTTAGAGGATGTAACCTGTCTTATATTTAACCATTCAGGATTACAGGATCTTTCCAGAGTCCTGTTGGAGAGGACAAAACATTGTCTGTACAGGGGGAAGGAATTACTGAATCATAACTGTAGTGATTCAGAGGCATGGGTTTTGTGCTTACAGGCTAAATTCTAGTGCTTGTTGAAATTAAGATTAGATTATACCATTTGCTAAATAATCACACTCTTCAGACCTCCCCACTGCCTTTGTGGCAGGGAAACATGGTAAGTTGCAGCTAATGTTTGAGCTGACTGGTCCCCACAATATGGCCTGTATATGTATCTGTAGCTTTTCTAGTGTTTCTCCTAGTCTAGGAGACTTTTAGCAGCAAATTACTTAGTTTGAAAGAAATAAAAGATTAAACAACTGAATGGACATAAATGAGAGTCAAAACTTTAATAAAAGATACACACTACATTTTGCTAAGATATGATCAAGTACACTTCCAGATACTGTAGAGGCCCTAATTGTCCCTGGGAGGCCTCAGAGATGTACATGGCAGCTTTTATGTCTTCACTCCCCAGCCTTTCACAGCATTAGGGCCACTTTTGACCCTCTGTAGAGAACCTTGCTCAGATTATTGAAGAAGATACATAGCTATGCTCTTCATTCTTTCACTTTGTAAAAGGTCACTTGGCAGACAAACTGTCTGAGGGAAGAAGGACAGAAAAGCATCACTCTTCCATGGTGAGCTGTTTTTCTGAGAGCAGAGCCAAAGGAACTGGCAAAACTGACTAAAAGGTTTTCATCAAGATTTATTAGTCCCAAGTTTACTACCTTTTTACATCAGAGATCTTAATTTTAACTTATTATTTAACTGAATTTTTCCTCTAATTTCGTCTAATGATTAATCATTCAGGAAGATGTATCTGTATCAGAAGCAATATATAAAGTATGTTTCCTGGAAAAATAGGCCACTACCACATCCCTCTGTGCTTGCCTGGGTAGGATTAAACAACAAACACATGCAAACCTTTAAATTCTGCACGAGTCCTCACAAGCATGGACAGACAATTTGCAATGCACACTCAAATTCTAGAATTATGGGTATGATGACTTCCATAGTTAGTCTCACTAAAGTCACTGGAAGTATTCACAAGGTAAATGAAGCATACAGTTGTTAGCAGTGTCTGAGCCTTCCTATGGCTCCCTAGCAGAGAATTAGAATGAGTATTTCACACCATGTACTTTGGTGAAGTGACAGGCTTAAACGACGAGACTCCATTAGCAATGTCTGTGGTATTGTGACATTTGAGATGTGTGTAGCTACATGTTTCTGGCACTTCATTGCTTGATTAAACACCTTGCTCTATTTACTCAAGAAAACAGTAGTTACAAGCTACAGCTTACCTTAGTGAAAGCTTAATCATTCACTACTCCTTTCAGCAGACAAACTCAAAATTAAAGCTACATACACCATCTGGAAGAAGATTTCTGACTAGTGATAACATCTTGCTTGTGATGGGCAGGGAAGCAGAAAACAACTGACAGCTGGAGGGTTTCACAGTTGATTATATGAACTATTGGGATGAAATTCCCCACTCAGATTCTTGGGCCAAATCTGGCATCTTAGAAATAAGAGTTTATTGCAACATCAGAAAACATAACCTTGCTTGCCAAGTAACCGAGTACTAACAGCCACAGTGCAAGTGGCTGAAATCCACAACTTCTCCTAACTCCTAACATTTGCTCTTCTGTTTCCTGCAGTAAAGTTATTTTAAAAGGAGTGGTGAATATCATCCAAAGTCTAATATTTTCTAGTCAAATAGAAACTGGTACCCAAACACTATGAAAGTTAACACAGAGGACTAAAAGAACAATTCCCCATACTGTATTTCATAGAATCATAGAAGTTAGGGTTGGAAAGGACCTCAAGATCATCTAGTTCCAACCCCCCTGCCATAGGCAGGGACACCTCACACTAAACCATCCCACACAAGGCTTCATTGGTATATTTGTTTTCAGAACTCATAGAAATCTTTATGTGTTTTCTTTTTAAATGCATGTTGGGGTTTTAAAAATACTTTTAAAAGCCAGCTGTGTTTTAATTAACCATCTGATCTACATTATGAGAACTTTTGAACAACCCCAGCAATAAAATAAATATGTATGCAGTAAAGGGAGACAAATGTGTACACCAAAAAAGATAGGAAGAAAACAGCAGACTTTGGTTTTGAGCCCCCTGAGAGTTCTTTATGATCATCAGGAAGAAAGGAATCACTTTAAAAAATGAAAACCTTTCACTGTCTCTACTCCACTGAGCACAGAATCTTACAGTAAATGCTAATCGAACAATAAACTTCACTCTACTGGGACCACAACGTTTTATGCAGGTAGAAATTAGTAGTACTCAGGATGAGATCTTGACTCTACTGTAAAGTCAGGCAAAGAATTCCCACCAAAGCTCAGACTTCATGCATATCCTCTTGCTATAGTTTGAAAATACTCTTGTAAACAGTACGAATAACTTGAGATATACAACCAAAAATTCACTACGACAACAGAACAAGCAAATGACCATCCTTTTATTCCTGTCTGCAAAATAAATAAATAGCAGTGACCCTCTCAATAAAGATTTTAGTCTTCTCCTCACCGAAAATTTGATGGCTAAAATATGAGTGAGTTATCAAATTTGGTCCTGGAGAAAGCAGATAAAAATTTCTCAGAAATTGCCTGAGTTCTACATCCACATCTTCAGCTTTTGACTTGGGCAGCAGTCATAATAGAAAGAAACCAGAATAGGTTATTTTCCCTCAAGGTTTCTGCTTGAGTCCCCCTAACCCATTTCTCTCAGTAGCTCAGCAGTGTTTCTCATTTGCCAGCTCCTTTTCCAAATCCTTCACTTAATATAATACACGGAGTGGCAGCTTTCTTGGGAAAGCTATGAGGAAAATTTAATTTAATGCAAAGCTTTTATTATAAAACAATGTATAAAAAGCTTTTAATCCTACCTATAACTGTAATACTTTGTTCATAAAAATATCCGTATTTTCAAAAGCACACAAGTAGATAATAGCATTAGATTTTCATTCTCTTCACCTCCATCCAGTCACTCTCTTGTTCATCTCAAAAATAATTTCTGTCAGGAAAACTTCCGGAGCTAAAGTGGCACAGTTCTTTCCAGACAGCTTTGCTCCAGAAGTCAGGATGGTCAGAGATAACTACATTAAATTCTTTCAGAATTTTGTTTCCTTCAAAAAAATTGAAGTCAGGCCCTTTTAAGGGTCAAACAGTACCCAAAATCATTGGTCATTCTCGAAGTAACAAAGAGTTCTAAAGTGAACTCACCACTTAGGACAAATCAACACAACAGCTCTGATTTCCCTTCAACTGTCAAATTATTTAAATTACAAGCAACTAAACCAAAATTTGGAGAATGCATCTAAGTGACTGCAAAATGCTGTTTACTAAATCACTCACAGACTTTTTAGAAATGTACTTAATAACACTAGTTATCCTGAAAAGAAATAGAACCAGGTTATAGTCTGGGCAGCTCACTGGACTATACCTCACACAAATGCATGTGATGCCATTGGAAAGGCAATAAAACAATCCACAGAAAAAGATCATTTTCCTCTCTAGGTACTTTTCACATGTAGCATGTGTAAAGTAAAACAAGTCAGAAGACAAGTATTCTAAGAGGAAGAAGTGCTGTTGGCTCACTTTTATGGACTTAAAGCACTAAAGCACTTCTATATTTAGTGCTCCCTTCATCTCACATCTTACACTCCCCCCTGTGCATTCTTCAAGAGAGAAAACATGCTCACCAAAGTAGTCCTGAAATTGCCTGCGGTACACGTCTAAATATAATAGGGAGGCACAAGCATATTTGATAGAGAACAAGTATTACAGAAAAAGAACTGTTATCACACTCTGCACAATCATATCTTCCCCTGCTCACACTGTGGGCACCTGGATGGTGCACTTGATTTAATTTCTAAAATGGATTTGTTCCTTCCCCTTCCTTCAGCATCCTCACAATCTTCAGTTTCACTTTAAAACTCTTTTTTCTATACAGCTCCTAAGTACATGTAGTAGTGTATTGATAAACTGCCTAGCAGCTTCAAGATTAAAATTATTTGCAAGGTAGGTGAACAATCCACAGCAACAACATAAATTCTCCTTCACCAAATTCACTTAACCTAAGTGTCCTAATGGCAACAGTCCAGAACTGTCTGTGAAGAAAAGAGAGTAGCTGGATTTGCATGAGCTTTGGGACAGCATCAGCAATTGAGATACTGAGAAACACTGAAATGTTCTTGGCATCACCTAAAAGAAGTGGTAAAAGTAATCCCTCGTTGCTAGATCACCACGGATTCCACAGCACTGATTCAGGAAGGCTTGCCCTGAGAGGTTTTGATACCAGCAGACTGTCAGCATGCTTGACAGTCAGCAAATTTTACAGTCTGTTATGAAATTGTCAGTAGCATCTCTGGGAGGAAACACAGGAGCCTACCTTCTTGCCCATGTCCCATCCCACACCCCAAGAATAGAGCCACCAAACCACCAACTTCTCTCCTGATTCAAATATGAAATTTTCTCTGTAGCATGGTTTAAGAAATAAAGGATGAAAGCAGTGCTCTTTTTTATGCTTCCGGAATGATGCTGTCTTGTTATCATTAATTCTATTGTCATTCTCATTCTTCTTTCCTTCCTCTATTTTTTGAATTTCTTTTGTATTTGAAAACCAGAGAGTTTCTAAGGCTTAAAATGAGACAATTAAAAAAAATAAAATGAAACAGTATCAAAGATTTAGGGGTTTTGTCTATTTTGGCACATTTAATACATGTGTTTTATAGGATTAGCCTTAGCATCCATGATTATATTCTTCCATTTATCTTGCAATTAAAATGGAATCGCTGTGCAAGGACAATCAAAGCAGTACAACTGCGCACTTTTTCACCCAATCTATTAGCAGAATATTGCTAGCAGTGAAGTAGTCTCTTTACCTTGATTGCTTTGCTTTGAAATGTGCAGGGATTTTCATTCCATATGATCCATTTAAATGAATTAAAAAGAAGTAAATGAAACTTCTGTGGAAATTGCTTTTCTGTTGTTAAAAGTAGGTAATATTATAGAGAAGCGTTACTAGTAAAATCCAAGTTGTGAAATTTAGTTGTATTTTCAGCCTAACAGAAGTTACATGGAATGCTCTCAGACATCTTTTTGAGCCATAATGATCCCTTTTAACCACTTTTCTTATATTGGAAATTTCTGTGAATGGTGCATTTGAGTCTGATAAGGCACCAGCTTCACTGTTTATACAGGTTACCTCACAAGCCAACTTTTTGTATTTAGTTGCACCACTAAATAGTAACCAAGTCCATTTCAAAGGTAACAGGATTTCAACATCAGGAAGAGCACACCAAAGATTTCATTGAATTTGGATTTGATATCCAGATATCAGATGAATTTTTAAAGGATTATACAGAGCTTGAATTAATGGCAATACACTGTTCACTGATAGTTATTTTAATGTCTGTGAAAGGAGCCCATTATGTTCAAGTGGTCAAAATCTACAGCCAAAATGCTTTTTTGCTGCCTGTTTATGATGAACAAAGCACATGCGCTTCTCCAGCTTCTGCATTCATTACACTGGAGCCCTGAGCAGAATGAAGCCCTCCTGGCCTTCCCAGGGCATGTACCCAGATATGTTTATAGCAGACCACTGTATCTTCTCTACTGAAATTAGACCAGAGATGGAATTACACAGCAGATGAGAAAATACAACAGGAGACGTCTGTTTTAAAATAAATAAAAAAAAAAAAAGAAAAAAAGAAAGATATCTCAAAGAACAGTTCTGGAAGGGCAAGAAAGACATGGTACTGCAGCTCAGAGTTTGACAGTAGCTTTATGTTTTTCAAGCACATTATATTTAGACTGTTCTCTTTTTCATAGCAGCTTCTTCGAAAACAAAATCGTAGAACAAAGTTTTACTTAGGCTAAAAGTAGATTCAAATTTATGAAAATAGCCTTTCTTTGTTATCTGTCTTGCATACAACCTGTGCTAAGCCTGAGTAGCAAGGAAGTCAGTACAGAACAGCTAATGTAAGTATCGTGAATGTGCCCACAAAACACTATAGGTGCTTACACAGACAGAAAAGAAAATGTTTGGTTGGTTGGTTTTCCCTGATACTGTGATTCTCTCCATCTTTTTTCAGCACTACTCACATACTTAGTTTCTCTCCCTTTCAGAATGATGTGCTCAGAATGCATGATACAAAAGATAGCTGCTTTACACAACACAAAATGCCTGCACCGATTATGACATTCAGTGCTAAGAAAGGGTGAGGAACTGTTCACATGGTGCAAAGCTTTAGTATCATCTCATTTCAGCAGCATGTCTATATTAGCATTTTTAATACAGAATGGCCAGTCTGCGAGCCGTTATCTGTAATGAAGACTGTGTCAGCAGGGCACAAGGGCTGGCTGCTCCATGCATCAGGAGCATGGGGGGGCCCCACTGCTGCTGGGCAGGACCTCGCTAGCCAGCTGCCATCCCCCTGCCCCAGCCAGGTGAACTGGGGACAGCCTTTGGCATCAGTCAGCTCCCTGGGGATGGGCCAAGCCAGGTCGAGATGTTTGCCCACAGATGGACCCAGCTCAGCGAGACCCATGGCCAGGCAGGGCAAGACTGTGGGGAGCTGGAGACCAGCATCCTACCATGTCACTGGGGCAAGGTCCAACAGCCCCAGACAGGGCTGAAATGGGAATCTTTTGGGGAAATGGCGCAATTGGTAGGGTGAGCATAAAGTCCTGTGGGGCAGTCAGGGCCAGTAAGGCCTGTTAGGGCCCTCAGGGCCCTGGCGTCCTGATTTATTGCTTTCAGTTTTGGTACCTGAACAGATAATTGAGTGGTGTTAGAAGATGGAGTATCTTTTGATATTTTAGTGGAGCTGGAAGTGCAGGTGCAGCCATTATAACTCAAGGTAGAGTGAAAGGCCAGTCCATTAATTGCCGTACAGATTTAGTTTAAAGTGACATTTTAATTTTAACACACTAGGAAGAAAATACTAACAGGCAAGGTATTTTGGATTAAAATATTTTGATCAGTTAACTTATTTTTAAAACCAGTTTTCTCCCTTGCAATTTTCCTTGAATGTATTTGAGATTTTCATTATTAGTGGGATATTGAAATAATTGACCCTTACTTTCAACTTAGAATAGAAGCAAGAGGTAACTGTCAAATAATTCATGGTAGCAATAATTTTGTGCATTAGAATGGATTTGCTGCTTCATTCTTTTCAACCTTGCATTTGCCTAGAAGTAGTGAATACTTAACATGTAATTTAGCCTTTCTTGTTACAACGAGCTATCATTTAACATTGAAACCATAAGGGTTTATTTTCTCATTGCTTTCCATCTGCACGATGTTTATTCATCAAGAGTTTCCTTTACAGTGAGCAGGTTGGCCCACCCACATTAGCCTGTATGGTAAGGTATGGTGCACTACAGTGCCATTAACCTCCATTTTCCTTGGGTTTTTTCAGTCTCAGTATTTCAGCAAAAATTGAGGTCTAATCCAAATCAGTTACAGCCTGCTGACAAATTACTGGGCTGGAGACCTGTAAAGAGTGGTGTCCCTCAGGGATCGGTGTTGGGACCGAACTGTTCACCATCTTTGTCGCTGACATGGACAGTGGGACTGAGTGCACCCTCAGCAAGTTTGCTGATGACCCCAAGCTGTGTGGTTCGGTTGATATGCTGGAGGGGAGGAATACCATCCAGAGGGACCTTGAGACGCTTGTGAGGTGGGCTGATGCCAACCTTATGAAGTTCAACCATGCCAAGTGCAAGGTCCTACACCTGGGTCGGAGCAATCCCAGGCACAGCTACAGGTTGGACAGAGAAGAGATTCAGAGCGGCCCTGCAGAGAAGGACTTGGGGGTGCTGGTCGATGAGAAAATGAGCATGAGCCAGCTTCAGTGTGCACTCACAGCCCAGAAAGCCAACCGTATCCTGGGCTGCATCAAAAGGAGCGTGACCAGCAGGTCAAAGGAGGTGATCCTGCCCCTCTACTCTGCTCTTGTGAGACCTCACCTGGAGTATTGTGTGCAGTTCTGGTGTCCTCAGCATAAAAAGGACATGGAACTGCTGGAACAAGTCCAGAGGAGGGCCATGAGGATGATCAGGGGACTGGAGCACCTCCCATATGAAGACAGGCTGAGAAAGTTGGGGCTGTTTAGTCTGGAGAAGAGAAGGCTGCATGGAGACATCATAGCAGTCTTCCAGTATCTGAAAGGTAGCCTATAGGGATGCTGGGGATGGACTCTTCATCAGGGACTGTAGTGATAGGACAAGGGGTAACGGGTTCGAACTTAAACAGGGGAAGTTTAGATTGGGTATAAGGAAGAAATTCTTTCCTGTTAGGGTGGTGAGGCACTGGAATGGGTTGCACAGGGAAGTTGTGAATACTCCATCCCTGGCAGTGTTCAAGGCCAGGTTTGACAAAGCCTTGGGTGGGATGGTTTAGTGTGAGGTGTCCCTGCCCATGGCAGGGGGGTTGGAACTAGATGATCTTAAGGTCCTTTCCAACCCTAACTATTCTGATTCTATGATTCTATGACATGTCAGATACTGATGGACATTCATTAAAAGATTTGGTTCTCATTTTTGGAAACTGCTGCCTATTTTTCCTGGTTTCACCATTGGATTGTCTTGTGAAACTGCCCTCTGTGAGGCATCCCCTGTCTGCCTGACCTACTTGTCCTTCCATTTTTACCATCTTCACCTAACATCAAAACTCATGTTTCCCAGCGAAGCTCTCCCTTACATTTCCTTTTGAGAAAACTGTTGCTCTCCAATTTATTTATTCATATAGAGATCGATTTCTATTTAACTGCTGTTCCCAAGCTTGTCAACATTTCTAAAGTACCGCTGCCTTCTCTGCAGAGGTTTGACTTAGCTCTGTGCTCCAGTACTCTCCTTTAAAACTTTAGCATTTTGAAATCAAACGCACCCTCAAGAGACTTCCCTTTCAAAAGAAATTTTAAGCCCAGTACCAAAAGTGGCAACCTGTAAACACTGACAAGGTAGGATACACTGAAGTGGGATATACTAGAAGATAAGGAGCAGCAAATCTGCCCAAGCACCTCGCTTGTAAACTCACATCTTACACGTTATGACATTTTCATTTATAAATAATAGATCAGGAAGATGAAATTATTTTCTCTAGCTCTCAAGCATTCCCTGCCCTCCACACGTGCACCTTCTGTCCCCAGGTAACAATCAACATGATAAAAGGCAGCCTGCAATGCCTGGAAGAGTCAAAGCAGACTTTTCTGTATTATTACATCTATACTGAACTTCGTGTTACGTAGAAAGCAACAAGTCACAGAAGACTTGCAAAAAGCAGTAACAAATCAAGAAAACAAAACAGTTTTCAGAGGAACAGTTTAACTTGCAAGAAGAAACTTAAACCTTAATTAATTTCTTTCTCTGACCAATAATGCCATCTAGCAAGCCTTCAGAAACAACTCTATGCACACTCTTTCCTTTTCTCAATAATTGAAGTTACTACAGATGTTTTATTTTCAGAATACCTCTTTTCTGATTTTCCCGTTAAATAAATTTCTGACACAGCCATGCATACATAAACAGGACAAGTACTCCAACTTTTCCAATCACATTTCTACTGTTTTTCATTAGCTTGATTCAGACTGTCTCCACAGTTCATCAGTTTAGTTTGAACAAATGAAGAATCATAGAATCATAGAGTCATAGAATAGTTAGGGTTGGAAAGGACCTCAAGATCATCTAGTTCCAGCCCCCTGCTATGGGCAGGGACACCTCACACTAAACCATCTCACCCAAGGCTTCATCCAACCTGGCCTTGAACACTGCCAGGGATGGAGCACTCACAACCTCCCTGCGCAACCCATTCCAGTGTCTCACCACCCTAACAGGAAAGAATTTCCTCCTTATATCCAATCTAAACTTCCCCTGTTTAAGTTTTAACCCGTTACCCCTTGTCCTGTCACCACAGTCCCTGACGAAGAGTCCCTCCCCAGCATCCCTATAGGCCCTCTTCAGGTACTGGAAGGCTGCTATGAGGTCTCCATGCAGCCTTCTTTTCTCCAAGGCTGAACAGCCCCAACTTTCTCAGCCTGTCTTCATACAGGAGGTGCACCAGTCCCCTGATCATCCTCATGGCCCTCCTCTGGACTTGTTCCAGCAGTTCCATGTCCTTTTTATGCTGAGGACACCAGAACTGCACACAATACTCCAGGTGAGGTCTCACAAGAGCAGAGTAGAGGGGCAGGATCACCTCCTTTGACCTGCTGGTGACGCTCCTTTTGATGCAACCCAGGATACGGTTGGCTTTCTGAGCTGTGAGCACACACTGAAGCCGGCTCATGTTCATTTTCTCATCGACCAGCACCCCCAAGTCCTTCTCTGCAGGGCTGCTCTGAATCTCTGAATCTCTTCTGAGCTGAGACATTAACTCAATCTCAATAGCTGTGGGATAATTCATTAGATTCACTCTTAGGCCCAGATTCAGCAAAGTACTTTAGATGTTGGGAATTGAAAATGTATGTAAAGGATTCAAAGCCAGTAAAATCCATAGGATTTCAGCATAGGTTTAAAAATAAGTATGTATATGCAGTTTATGGAATGGAGGCTTTTTTAAAGTGAGGCTCTTATTACAGAATAATTTATCAATAAAGACTTAAATGACTTGATTGACTGAGGACAATCACTGCCATCCTATTTACAGGATATAAATTATGACAACACAGATGCTGGGATTTTAGAGAGATAGGTACATTGACTGCCTGACCAGAAAAGGCCTCTGTCCTTGACTTACTAAGGGCATTGTGGCAAGAGCAAGTTATGCGTATGTTCTTCTCAAAAACGTTAACTGGATTTGTTCTTAAATACATAAAGGTAAAAGGCTTATCCTTTGACTCCAGCCATCACATTCTAATATATCGTGACTAACTGACACAACACAAAGTCATGTCTGGAGGACCCTCCTTATGTGTACTGCAGTGATCTGCCTTAAAGCAGTCATGACACAAGGATGATGGAAACAGGAGAGAAAAAAAAATCCATATCAAAAGATCTTCAGGCTCTGAAGTGGAGATAGGGGATATGCTACCTGCTGAGTGCTTTACTTTTGATCCTGTTTTATATAGAAATTGCCAAGATACTGGGCAAAACTGTGAGCAAGGTAAAATGAGAAAATAAACTCCCTGAGCTCATACTGGCTCTCTACAACTCAGTCTGAAGGAAGGATTCATACTTCTTTCAGCCCTTACAAAGTTGTGGTATTCAGATTTGGTCTGTCAGGCGAGATTTCTGACTGACCATAAGGTGCTTCAGAATTCCTCAGAGATAAGGTAATAGAAACTCTGTTGTGGTATTACCTTAGCATTACTAATATAAATTCTAATAGAGAAAAATCAAGCCACATAGTTAAGCATCAAAGTTAATCTTCACTGTCAAGAGGGCTTTTTTTTTTTAATTGCAACACACAACATCTGTTTGCTGGGTGGCCTAAGTGCTTTCTTCCTCCCCTGCAAGGGTTTTTTTGTTTAGATTCTTTAGCTGCTTAGTCATGCAAGAACCCTCCAGCTCCCTGGCATTTTTATCAATGTGTAGTAGTAAATGCTGTAACACAGACAAGCCCATGGAGTGAGTACTAGGGATTCAGATGTTCATTTTCTTATCCTGCCTTTTTTGTGCATCCCGCCAGACTAGCTTCTCTATATATACACTTTGTACAGTTGTGTAGGCATAATAGTTGATAACCAGTCTGTGACTTGACATGAAAATTATATTGTATACCCAAAGCAGTATAAAATCCAGAATGAATTATATGCAAATACTTCCGCTTTCTTGTATTCCTTCACTGAGGGAAACCAAGCTTCAGAATTTTTTTAATGTTCTTTCCTAGGAAGTGAAATCAGACTCATTTTTGTATACCTAGGTCTAAAAGCTTCTTTACTTACTTGCTTTCGTTTTTTAAGGAAAACATGAATAAAGACAGACAACAAAATGCAAAGAATTGAATCACTCTGAGAAAAATAATATAATTTGCAAATTAACTTAAAACATGAAGTGTAGCCTGACATTGATGTATTGAAAGAATAATTGTGAAGGACCATTCCCTTTTTTCCGCAAACTTTACTTAATCATATCTCTGTAGATATATTTTGATTGAGGCATTAATATTTATCTACTTCACTAGAGTTTATTTATAGAATCATAGAATAGTTGGGGTTGGAAAGGACCTTAAGATCATCTAGTTCCAACCCACTGCCATGGGCAGGGACATCTCACACTAAAGGTGTGAGGGTTGACACACATGACACACCATGTCACCCAAGGCTCTGTCCAACCTGGCCTTGAACACCACCAGGGATGGAGCCTTCACAACTTCCCTGGGCAACCCATTCCAGTGCCTCACCACTCTTACAGTAAAGAACTTCTTCCTTATATCCAATCTAAACTTCCCCTGTTTAAATTTTAACCCATTACTCTTTGTCCTATTACTACAGTCCCTAATGAAGAGTCCCTTATAGGGACAGCATCCTTATAGGCCCCCTTTCAGATACTGGAAGGCTGCTATGATGTCTCCATGCAGCCTTCTCTTCTCCAGGCTGAACAGCCCCAACTTTCTCAGCCTGTCTTCATATGGGAGGTGCTCCAGTCCCCTCATCATCCTCGTGGCCCTGCTCTCTACTTGCTCCAGTAGTTCCATGTCGTTTTTCTGTTGAGGACACCAGAACTTTGATTCTAAGATGTCATGAAAATAGAATTTTCTGGTCATACTTTCTCTATTCATCTTAAAATGTGTAATGAGAAAGCAGCTGGCACTCTTCTAGTCACATGCAAATCAATTAAAATCAAACATTTCTAGAGTTTTTCTCAATATACATTTCTCATAGATATAACTCAAAGTAACTCTATGATTAAATAATCAAAAATGTAAAGCTAACTTCATGAGTTCATCATGTTAGATACTTTAGATTTACTATAATTCCCAAACAGATTCAAAACAGAGTCTCAAAGTTGTTTAATATGGTATTTGTGTATTACTTGTGTCCTGGACATGTACCTCAACTTAGATCTGAGTCTAGACTTCTCAATACAGATGAACAACTTAATAAATCTAATATCCCCAAAACCGGATAGCACTCCTTAAAATGTTTTTAATTCATTTATACTCAGCACTTATACGTAGTATACTTAAAATATCTTCAGCAGAGTGAGGCTCTTCTAACATAAATCTTTGCAAAATTAAACCCCGCACATTATCAAATATTAGAATGATGTTCACTAAAATTCGTCTTGCATTACAGAAGTATAATTCCATTAATTCCAAGAAAGATTATGAAATAACTAAGAGGATTTATTTTTTGTTTAAAATAAAACTGTATTCTTCAGCTAGGAGGGAAAAAATGAGAGAATTTAATTAAATACTGGTAATCAATCCTTTCTGTGCTTTAAAAGCTCAAATGATAATATCTTATTTCATGAAACCTCTGAAATTTTCCTGTTTTCCAGTGACCTTTGCAGAGATATGTATAACTGCAAAAGGAGGTCATATGCTAAGTTAACATTGCCTGAGCTATACAGCTCTGACATAGCAATAAGAACTTATAAAGTCCCTAAAATCACTAGCGCCTTAAAATCGTTTTTCAACAGCCACTTTAAAAAAAGTGATCAAGGGCACCACTGCCTGTGAATGCTCCCATTAATGGTAAGTTGATGAGATGCATAAAAATGCATCAGAGCACAATCCATAATTAGTCTTATTTTTGTAACATACCAGAAAAGTAAATAAGTAGTGTCTGTCTTTTTATAGCTGGGGAGCTGAGGAACCTGGTGTATTTGAGACATATGCTTTAATTAGAATGGCACAGGCACTACATGATAGCAAGCCTGTCACAGCTTGGCTGCTCCAGAAATAAAAACCACAAGTTTCAGAAAACTGTGATTGCCTAACTGGTGGACAGCATACCTTCTCCTAGAGAAGAGGCAAAAGGAGAAATTGGAACCTATAATTTGTGTTGTTTCCTTTCATCCCTTGCTGCCTTTTTTCCATGATTTTACATACCCGTTCTCTGCACCCAAATGTATTTGTGAGAAGGGAGAGGAGAAATCTGATCCCAAATATCGTACCCGTTTGTCAGAAACAGCTCAACAACCAGGTAACTCACAGGTTTCACTGAGAGGGTTTGATCAAGCCTCAGCTTCTTAACAAAGGCTACAAGGAATCAGTGTGAAGCCATTTAAGGGGCCATTGTCATAGTCATCTTAAAGATTATACATCTCCATGTTCAGTGTGCTGGGTTAGACTCAGGTGACCAGAAATGCTTTCTGGGAAAAGCAGGAACAATAAACCTTTAGGTAGAAGCCACTGAAAATTACTCGAGCAGTATGATTTTTATGGTACATTAAATATTTCCACCAGAAATGGAACAAGAAGCATAATGGGAAAGGGAAGTCTTATCTCCATGCTCCTAATGGCAGTGAAAAGGGTCCTATCTATCTTAAGGTTGCAGTACAGGATTCATTCCCTTTGTGAAGATGCAGTTTTCAGGCTAACCTTGTGATTTACCTCTCCAGTTTGAACTCTCCAGTTTGAACTCTCCAGCTGACTTCTTACCCAGTACTGAATATATCTAACTCTCCCAGGTAACACCAGGAAAAGTTTGAAGGAAGAAACTTGATGATCTTGCCCTGTTGAATAAAGGGCTGTATTAATAGAACAAGGGCTCAGAGACAAATCTAAGAGGGATTATCAGAAATAGGCTGTGCAGCTCACTGTAGGACACACCTGACAACATTGAAGTACTCAGCCATAACCCCAAGCGTGAAGCTGAAGACTGGGGCACTGGAAAAGATGACACCAATCTTGTTCTACATTTTTAGAATACAGGAATGAGCAGGTTATAGATTAAAAATGGAGGCAGTGCTTTCATCCTCTCAATGTGGACAGTTTTTGAGGACAATGGGAGAGGAGCCTGGACTTTAGGCACATTTATTCAGTTCTTACAATATGCTACTTGCTGAAGAGGACTAGAAGAAAAATTATATAGGCCATATTCATATTGAAAATATCATTGTTAGAATTTAATTATCTCTTGAATATTTTATTGAAGTTATTAATACTATTAACCAGCTTTTTGGTCTGATTATGTTAGGGCTGACCTGGTTGCTCTGTGATATGCACAGTACAGTCTTACCGCCGCACTAAATAAAGATAGACACAAATTTGGAATGTACAAAGTGCATGACTTGATAACCTACGATATTATGAAATCTTTTCCTAAGCAGGAATTTTAGAATGTGTCTCTGGCAGTGTAATATTTATATCACCACATTTTGTCAAGCATACACAGTAACATGTAAATACTCAATTCAAACAGACGCATAATCCTTGCAGAAGATCCTGCATTCTATGCTTTTTAATTCTGTTCCTTAAGGCTATTTCTTGGTAATACAGTACACCTCCAGTGACAATCCGTGGCTTAAGCCATGTGGCTCAGTGATTTTAAACCAGTGAAGATATGCAATAATCCTCTCTGTGCTCTGTTACACAGACCTCAGTTCTGTTAAGAAACTAAATTTATTACAAAGGACCTGTGTTTACTGGGTGGAAGAGTCATTCCTGCCCGCAACACCACTAATCTCCAGCCAGAGCATGTTGCCTGTACCACTGTACTTACCCAGACGGATGAACACTCACAAGCAAATTCTGTGGTGCAGTCACAGTTTTTGCTTCTCTTTGAAGAATATTCCCTCCTTAAGTTGAACCCTGAAGCCCCAGAAGCAAAGTTTACAATGTTAGGAACAGCTGAAAATGTTGCCCTTTCATTACAGAAAATAGGGGTAAGCAGGGTGGAGTAGCCAGAGCACTGGGAAAAGCTATCTTTCCCAAGTTAGAAGAAGATCTATCTTTCCCATATTAAGAAAACATTTGCAAGTAACCAGTATTATGGAGTAGTAGTTAATTCCCTACAAATCAAAATGAAATTGTGAGAAGACAGGGCTTTTTTTCAGACTCAGAGAAGGATTTGGATGCCAAAAAGTTTATTTCTTTCCTGCTGCTGCCTCCAAGCTTTCCTTCAGTTTCATTCTCAGACTTCCATGGTTAGATTACTGCTAGCATTGGCTTATGAACAGACTGAATCTCACAGTCATCTGTGACCTAGTGCTATGACACATCCAACTTCTAGAACTGGAAAAGACTGAAGAAATTAGAGGCTCTGTTTCCAGTTTAACAATATTTTTCCTGTACAATGCCCAGTGCAATTTTTAAAAAAGCATCAACGAAGTATTATTGTCATTGCAGCATTTGCTGAAAAAATGCAACACAGTGTAGGTGGTGATTATTTTTCAAGCATAAGGCAAAGCTTGTGTATTATTATGGCATAATTCCTAACACTACATTCAACACGTATGATCTCTTCTTTCCTAACCAGTTCATTTATGCAGAGGGTTAACTTTTTCCCCTGGAATTTGTATCTAAAATAACTGCATAGTAATCCATTTACCTGTGAACACGTTGATAAGAATTAAAGAAAGGTTTTAAAATGTTTATTCAGGATGACCAAGTCTGGCATGGAAACTCCATATTTGGTAGTAACTGCAAAGTATTTACAGTACTCGCATAATGAATTATCTTGTCACCATGTGGATCACTAGAGTTGTATAGAGAATGACTTTGCTGTGGTTGACAATATCCAAGTATATCAGATACAGAGTTAAAACAGGTGTTGCCTCAGGGCTTCTTTATGTTCAGGGAAAACCTGAGTCAACAAGGCTGTCTTCTCCTGAAAGTTTGTGGCTGATTCATCAAAAAATAACCTCTCAATCAAAATTTGCCATTGACAAATTCCCCAAATTGCAAAAAGGTGGCTTCGCTCAATAATTTCTTTAAATGTCTTATGAAATTCTGCTCCCCTCAAGAGTTCCTGCATGACAGAGAATTCCACAGCTAGAAACCTCAGCACCTCAGAGTTGGGGATGTACACTGAAATGCTGGAAATTGTTCTTCCTCACAAGGGAAGGATAAGTGAAATCTCTGCTTCCTGTTCCCTAGGTTATAGGAACAAAGCTCCAGCTGACTGCTGGGAAAATTGCAGAGATTAGTTATTCCTCTTGTAATGTTAACTGCAGGTGTTAGCTAAGAGAACTTTCTCCTGGATGTGCTGACATCTTAGAGCATCACCTTCTCAAACAGCACTTTGAAGCTTTCATAGCCCAAGCAAGTCAGTGACACAGTTTGTTGCAGCAGGACTGCTTCCAATTATGAGCCATAAAGAGACACTAAACAGGGTGAGTCATATCAGCCTTCTTGATATCGTCACAACCTTTATTAGCTTTACGGCTACCGTGAAGCACTGATCTTCAGAATTCAAAAGATGATAGTTGATGAGGTCAAGTCAGGGTTAAAAGATAGTTATTACTGATAAAGGGCCTATATCAGCATCTTTCTCTGTCAACATTTTTCTTCAATAATAGCACAAGGAAAGTACTTATTTCTGTACTAACGTCCGTGTTTTTGTTTGGTTGGGTTTTTTTTTCCTTGCGTGAGCTGAGAACTGAAGAATCTTCTCTTGAGCAAGGGGCTGGGCCAAGGGTTCTCCAGAAAGCCCTTCCAACATAACATTTTCTACAGTTCTGTGACAGGGATTCTTTCTGTCCTGCCTGTCTCTCCTCCTAACTCATGAAGCTGCGTAAAGTGACTGTATACGGTGTGGGCATTGGTCTGTACACCACCTAGCTTAGAGACAAACACTGACCTCTTGGGTGCATTTCAAGGTATTTTCATTCAACACCCTTCATTTTTTGGTGATTGACACAGAAGGAGCCAGCTTGGGAAAGGAAGTGAAGCTATTGCACTAAGTGGGCAAGATACACGTATTCCACAACAGCTGTTATTTCCCTTCCTTATAAAGCCTAGAATGTAGCTTTGAATTTGCTGGACAGAGTAACTTTTTTAGATAAGAATGAAACATTGAGGTTACAGGAGGTAGGTCTATGAAAGCACCCCTTCACTGCCCTGTCAAAAAAAAAAAAAAAAAAGCAAATCAAATCCCAAAAATAATTTAATACAATCCTTTATTCACTATATTTTTATACAAGAGATGGATTTTATTTAAAAAAAAAAAAACCAACAACCACCACAAAACAAGAAAAAACCCCAGATGCTTTTGTATGAGAAAACATGGTTTTCTCATTTTCTACTACCTTTCTGAAACCCTGATGCCACTGACACAGGAAAGGGTTACAAACCATTCTGTCAGTGAAAGAGGTGGATAAGGTTACAAAAGGGAGCTTGTCTATGCATGGCACAGCACTCTACTTCTGGTGGAGACTGTCGCATTACCACAGTGACTTCACACCTACCACACCTCGGTTTATGCAAGCTTGAGAGTTGCATAAGGCTTTGACCTGCATAACCAATGTTTTTTTTTTCTGTGAAGCTCTCTATGGGTATCCTTCTGCAGACCAGGAGAGGCACAGAGATCTGGTGCAGCTTGTCAAGGATACACGCAAATCACTACAAACATAAAATAGAACAAAGACTTTCTAGTGCCCCAAGTGTATCTCATCACTTAAATGTGTTTCATCTCCAAGTACTGAGTGCTAGAAACTGTAACCACATTTACGCTTGAGAATTCTGGCTGTCTATCAACAAATGTTGCAACCTTCTATGCAGATGGATGTCTGGTTTTTCAAATATATTTCAGAATGAGAATTCAGCTTTTGCTTGCATAACGGTAGACCCCCAAAGGTATATTTTTATCTTTAGCTCTTGTCATGGGTAGGAAAGTTGCTATTATTGCTTCACATTAGCTTTCTTTCCTTGGAACAGGATAACGTGGATCTTGGTGACCTGATGTTTTCACTCTGCTACCTTCCAACAGCTGGTAGACTGACTATTACAATAATAAAGGCAAGAAATTTAAAAGCAATGGATATCACAGGAGCCTCAGGTAGGAATGAATTTAATAGTCAATGTGGATTTCTGTCCTGTTTCCCTCCTGAGACACAGAATCAGCGCTGTCAAATCCCAGAATGATTTTTGAGAAGAGGGTTCTACACTGCAAGCTCTTGAGTTACTGGAGTACAGGAATTTCAGAGAAATAAATAATATATTTCAGTTTGCTCCATTGCAACCAACAGTTTAAAATAACATGCTTATAACAAGACTTCAAGATTATTACTTCTAAAGTCATTGTGATTCAGAATAGCACAAGTTAGCTAAACTGTGTTCATAACCCTGGGAAATTGTACAGCAGACTATTTGTTACGGCTGTGGCACAGAGGCAGACTGACCCTCTCTAACAGTCTCCCAGAGCCATGGAGCCAATGCTGCTGTTGTTGGTGTGCGGACAAAACAGGATCATCCCAGATTCCTTTCAGCAAGCCTTTCAAAACTTGATGATGAAAACAAGAAAGTAATTTAAATAAGAGTTCATAGATGACTTTTAACTACTAGCAGGGAGTTGTAGAGCTCCCAGAAAGGAGCTGCAAATAATTACCTTTTTTTGCTACAATTAGGGGTTTAAACTTACTTATAATTCTCTTGAGAAATAGAAGCCACTAATTGTTACACTCTTAATTATTTTAACCATACATCAGTAAATCCCACTGTGAAAAATATTGTCATCTTCTGTCTGTCCTGCAAATCTGCACAAGTAATTAGGCTGTTATAAATAGGCTGATACACAGGCTGTTGTATAAAACAGTCATGTATAACACGGTTCAGTGGACATTTTAATACCCTTTGAGAAGTTGGGACACAACACAGAGCTTCTTGAACCTAAATTTTTCATTATAACCAGTCAATCAGGTAAAGCTTTCAAAGCTCTACTGCCTCCCAGGCATTCCATGGTAATAAAGAAGCTCAAATTCCGGTCAGGTCCAGGTGATTGATTCTGCAAGCAGGTATGGGCATACAAGAAGGCTGCTCCCTTGATTTTCCATTTATGTTTGCTTAAAAACAGCAAAAGAAAACCAACTTTGTTCTTATGATTCACACAGATCCCTACGTGAAGGTTTCTTTAATGTGTGAAGGAAGGCGACTAAAGAAACGAAAAACTTCCACCAAGAGGAATACCCTTAATCCCGTTTACAATGAAGCCATAGTTTTTGACGTCCCTCCCGAAAACATTGATCAAATTAACTTGTCGATAGCTGTTATGGATTACGACCGGTGAGATACCTGTAGCTGTCAAATAATATCATCTATTGATTTACAGAATCTTGCATAGTAGTTTTGCATCCAGAAACAAAGCTATATTTTTTTCCCAATAAATGGGAAATTGTCATGTTGAGTTTGGTAGAAGACTAAAATTTCTTGTAACACCAGGCAGAATTTCCTTCCTAATTTTTAAAATACAGATTTGCATCCATAACTGACATAACTAAGCTGCATATATATCTACCTGAAATAACTGAGCATATCAGAGAGTCGACACACTGGTGTTCTGTTTTTCCACATTTCTCCATTTCTAAAATTGTGGTTTATAGCTTATTTGTATTTGCAACTAATTACAGAACACAGGCAACTAACTTTTTATGTTTTCAGGCAAAATTAAGAAACAAATGCACACAGACACACAGTGTGTGCTATAATGGGGAAAATACTAAATTGCTGTGATTAGTGAGAAATGCAAAGAGCAAACCTATGTATTTTATAGTTCCTTATATTTTTCAGGCAATAATTAATTCTAAAAACCAGTGATTATGTTTTTAATGAAATAAATAAATGATATGGTTCTAAAGGTAAAATTTTAAGAAAAAAATATTATGGAACATTTTCACAGTGTAGGTCACAATGAGGTCATTGGAGTATGTCAAGTAGGCAACGATGCAGAAAGTCTAGGCCGTGACCACTGGAACGAAATGCTGTCATATCCTCGGAAACCCATTGCTCACTGGCATCCCCTTGCAGAGGTAAGATTTTTATTTCTTGCTTCCCCATTATTATAATTGTGAATATTCTGCCGTATGGCATTAGAAGTTGGATGAAATTTTATTAACAAAACCAAGATCCACATGCATGCACTAAAACATAGAAAAGGGCTCGGAAACACTGATATTAAAAGTCAGACATAACACGCAAGTTAAGTCTGCTCCTTTCAATTTTAGGGAGAGAGTAATAAATGTATTTAACATATATACATGGGAAAATGAGCATTATACATTGGATTAAGTGTTTGGTTTTGCTTTTTAAATAAGATCTTGGGTAGCTTTCACTGCTAATTGATATAAAGAAATGGACCTTGTTTGCAGAACAACCAAGACCTATTTTTTTATATATAACAACCTAATATGACTTCTTCTCTCGTAACAATATATCATCCATGCCACTAGCACATCTCGAGGGATGCCTAACTGCACTGAAAAAAAAATGTTTAAGTGTCTCTGGAGATCTGAGGTGCTGATAAGAAGCGACACAATCAGAAAAGCTTTTTAAGGTTCCTATGTTTTTTTTGTTTTGTTTTGTTTTGTTTTTTGTCTTTAGGGCCCTATTCAGCAGAAATGTTATGCAGGTCTTCTGCGCTTGGATGGCTGCCGAAGAGGCTTCCTCACCCTTTTAACCTATTCAGCAGAAATTTGGCATTCCTGTTGAACTCTTTCTTAGCCATATCCTCAGGGGCTATTCCACAGAGTCCAGTGGGGTAAAGATGTCCTTTTAATCCCTCTGTCTAATCCTCTCCCCAATACAGGGAATACAAATCCTGACTCATGGTACACAATTCGTCAAAGATCTAACTAAATTGCTTCCTAAGAGTTACCATCACTTACTTGTATTGTTGCTATCACTGGCTAAAGTCAGGCAGTAATCCCAGTCAAAAGAAACTACTGTGTTTTAGCTACAATGTTACCCCCAATGCAGAAGGACAGGAAAGACCATAGTATTCATATCAGGCCACAAACGATGCCATAAGCACCTAATATACAGAGGCAGAGAGTTTGCAGCCTCTCTGAGTATACTTTACTCATCAGAGTGCAGCCATGTTACTAGAACAAAACTGTGGACTTCACCTACTTGTCTGTAAGCACTAACCCTAGGTAGCTGCATAAATAAATTGTTGGGCAATAGGAAGATGCTAAAGATAGCAAAAAAAATCACAGTCTTGCCCTGTGTCCATAAGCAATTACATTTACTGGTGCCTGGGACCACAACAGCACAGATTCACCAGTGAGAACTTTGAGTGCTCCCAGGCTCTGTTGCAGTGGGAATGCACCATACCTCTTCAGTACAAGGGTGCTGACAACAATTAAGTATGCTATGAAAGAAGATCGAGCAAAGTGGGGGAGATCTGCCTATGTGATTGTGCCCTCAATGGCAAGCTGTGAGCTGAAGTGCCGCATTTGAAAAGTCTACCTGGGCATTTGGGAGCTGGGTTTAGAAAACTCATCACCAAGTTCTCAGTTGTAGCCAAGCATAAATAGGAATGGCTTGACATACATGAGGAGTAGTGTAATTGTTACCGTTTCCCAGAATACGAGAAGTGTCTCTTAGCAGAAGTTACCTACATCCTTACATCCAACCTGTCTTCCCTCTGATAAATTTTATTGCAGCCAGAGCCCACAATTAGGTTTTGACAGCTCTTCCCTTCTTACAGGCATCCTGTTCTTTTCAATACATGCCTGGCTAACTTCCTTAGATTGCATTACTGTGGATTGTTTTTCATGTCACTGAGCTAAACAGAGACATTTTTTTCCTTCCCAGGAATCAAGTGGGGGAGGGTGTCCAGCGCATCCAGGCTGTGCAGAGAAATATATACACAGCATATCATTTTGGTTCCTGAATCAGGATTAGACTCAGCGAGAGCTTCTGGAACCTCTGTGGCCACAGCCATAGGACCCTGAATATTTGCTGAATAGGACCCTCAGTCTTCTACTGTGTGAAGAGCTATTGGTTTCAAGTAGCATAATGTTATCCATTTATAGCATTAATTCTCCAGCTGACAATATTGCTACTGAATAGATTATTTGTGTGGTCGTAAGCATTACCCAAATTGAAGTCATAATTTCTCTTCATTAGAATAACCCAGGTTTTACAAGCAGCATGATAGCAATGAAAACCAACAAATAGGGGAAGCAAAAATAAATATGGTTCTTGGATTTGCAAAAAAAAAAAAAAAAAAGAGTGCAGTATTGTGAATGGATAGCTTTCTAAATATTTTTTCAAGAATTACTGATATTTATTTTTTTATGACAAGTTGTGCTCTCAGTCTCATTTGGTGCCTCCTTTCACCTTACAGGAAAGCTATACATTAATATGATTCTTTGCAGAAATCCTTCAAATCTGAAAAACTGAAAAAAGTTCTGTTGGGTGAGAACAAGATACATATGGTATTTGTAATGACAGTATGTTCTTTTAGAAAGGAGGTAACCATCTGTGTAGCAAGGAAGCTGTTAGTCCTCAACCTTTGTAGGTGATTTTCCAGTCAATGTTTCTTAACTGTGTCCATGACTCTGCAAAAACTTGGAAACATATTGCAGGTGGCTATGCTCTGTTATACCAACAAGCACACACATGTGCGGGCATGTGCACACACACACACTGTCATTTTAAAATGCTGTTCCAAATATATAGTGCCTGTGAAGACTTTCTCTATTATTTGTAGTACGATTAACAGAGCTATTTTACATGATGGTATATTGTAAACGCCAACAAATTCTGACCATTAAAAAAAATAATCCAAGCACTGAACTCTTTCACATGATGAAATCTGTTTCCTGGAACAAGAGCCCCTGGGATAAATTTTTGCCACTTAGCCATGCATGGAGTTCTCTCTTCCTTCAAATTTTTGTAGGGAGAATTTGATTGAAGTTTTTACATGAGAAATTTTATTTTAAAAATGCAAACTCGAAGTGTGAGTGTGTTATACAATCCCAGCGTAGTTGCCTGATACGTACTTAGCAGGTAGGGAGCCCATAGTTTGGGTAAGCTGATGTGTATACCCATTGCTTCATGTCTTGTATGAGTTGAATGGTCACCAAGCATTTTGGATTTACAATTTTCCCAACAGAAATATGCATGCGCAGATTGAGTAAAATATTTGAAGTTTTGATCCAAATTCTGAAAAATTAGTTTTATAACTATCAATGAGGATCTTCTAGAAAATCAGAATCTCTGTTCAGTGAGCATTTACAGTAGCATCCGGCAAACCACAAAGGCTTAGGGGTGAGGAAGAAAATTAATTTTTTATTAAATTCTTCTAATTCTTGCTGCCTCATGACTTGCAAATTGTCACTCAGGCTGTGGCATTGCCACATGCTTTTGAAAAACATCTGCCTTTTCATTGCAGTTCATATATGAAACAATAGCTATTTTCTATATTTGGGTACTTTACTCTTCACCTTTATACCCCACTTAACCAAGGCTATTCCCTAGACCCAAAATATTTTGCTGATATGGTTCTGCTGGGACAGTAGAGCGCTACTGTCTTTGGACTGCAGTACATTGCAAGAACAGAGGATATGCTGCTACAAAATCACCTGGAAAGCCAGAGAAAAATATGATCCCAATACTCTTTATTCTTTCTTTTCTGATCTACGAATCTCAGAGGTAAATTAGTAGAAGTCTCATAAGAATAATTTCTAAGCTGCAGCCTTCATTTGTTTTCTTATTTCCTGTAAATACATAATTATGCTTTATGACAAGTATCATAATTCTGACACAGAAAATTCCTTAGAAATGCATCTCAAAGATTTTAATCCCACTTCACTCATTAACAACATGCTATTACACTGTTACTTTTAGTTTTCCATAAGAAACCACCATGCCAGATGAAATGAATTTTTTTATAATGAAAAAACAGCGACACTGATGCACACTATAATAGGCAATTGTGTGATACTCCCATGCCAAAATACTCATAGCACAACCCTTCTGCAGTCGAGTGCTCAAATATTTCTTTATCTGTTTCCGCTGAAATCACAAGACATTAAAAGCATTTCTATTATCTTTTGTTTACTTTTTCTCTGTAAATAATCCTGGCAGTGGACAAACACACATGCATCTCAACGTGGGGAAGCAGGGGCTACCGGAACAGAAAGCAAATATGTAGCATACAAACCCCAGTGCTCAAACTGTTCCTACCAATCAGTGCAGACCAGCTTTATATGCCAGTGGATCCATAAAGCACCAAAGCAGTACATGTAAGAACCTTGTTATATAGAGGTCAACTTTAACTACCAGTAGAGGAACTGCTGGTTCAATCCAAAGTGAGACAACAGTAAAAGGCAATGCAAAGGAATGAAAATAGAGGCCCACCCCTCTTGGCTTGAGGGGATAGATGTTGGGGAGGGGGGTATTGGTTGTTTCGGTTCTTTTCTTTTTGTTTTGGTTTCACACACATGTTTTTAAACACCAAACATGATATGTAGCTATATTAACATGAGCACTGAAAGTTAGAGGTACAAGAGAGATATTTACATGTTTGTCACTCGGCAGCATTGGAGCACTGAAGGGACCTATTTGCCATTAAAAAAATAAAAATAGCTGCAAACTCTCTTATTGCTTTAAATGTAAAAAACAGTAAACAGGAAGGGAGAAAGAGGAGTAGAAATGCAGTTGAAAAATGTTTGACAAAGTTAGGAATATCTGAAATCACTTTACTGTTAATGCATTTCGTTTGAACAGGAAAGTGAAAAAATCATGGACTAGGTGACTTGATCTGAAATGTAATCAAATTAAATGCTTTCTTCACTTCAGAACAGTGCATTGTCAAATGATTACATCTCAGTATCAAGTGAAAAAGCAATTATTTTCATATCTAGAAGAGAAAAAGCATGTAGAGAAAGTAATCCACAGTCCTGCAGAATTTAATAGAAGCCCTCTGTGCTGGGAAAAATGGCAGCGGGACAGACTTCGTAACAGCATCATCTTGCTGTAATTGGAGCAAGGCCTTGCTTGCAACCCTAATTCTGTTCTGAAGTGGTAGCCTTACAGTATGTGAACTGAGCTGTGCAAGGTATGAATTATCTTCTAAGGGCACTGCACATGGCCGAGTAGTTTCAAGAGCTGCTTTTAGAGTTAATTTGTAATACAGTGGGTTGCTCAAGGGACTACAGCTGCAAGTTATCCAGGGTCCTGCAGTTCTCTGAAAGGACCTTCATCTCCTTGAAGGTCCATAAAGTGCACTAGTCCGGATGGCAGTGATGGACACTGTTCAGGAAAGGTATCATCAGGACATACCTCAACTGATGACTGAACACAGCACACATGGCAAAGAGGGGAAGCTGACATGAGGACTTGTAAGCATCTGGGGTGTTTGTTTGTTTGTTTGTTTTGTCTGCGTTTTTTAGTTCCTCCTTTTGCTCAATGTAGACATTGTAAAACCGGAATGTTTTACTCAGTTGCATGCTGGCCAGCTGTCATTTTTAATACCCATTGCAAAGGTGTGTGAAGAGAGGTGTGTTGTTTTGGTATACTTTTGTTTTCTATAACACATGTACATTGTAGTATACTTTATGATTTCTTGTCCAATAAATAGAACTGCTATCTCTATGTTTCATGTCTAATTTTGGAGAGTAGAGCCATACCTGTATCAAGGCTCTCTCAATTAGGTGAGCATTTTGTTCATTTAGTAGAAATAATGCATGATTCCTTTTGCAGTGATGGTTTGAGGGACAAAAAATTTCTTAATTTTATAATATGTATTACAATCTTCTAAACACAAGTAAAAATGTACCGTGATTTATTTATATAAATCTAGTCTGAACAAATAAGTTTTGATCTAAATAAAAACTCTGTGAGAAATTGTGCAATTGTAATTTATTACTATTTTTTAATTAAAATATTAAAGTTCAAGTGATTAGTCAGAAAGCCAGCAAACACTTTGGAATTGTTTTAACTCAGTTTTTTCTCCATAGATGTTGTGTTTTGATAAAATAAATGAGACCAGAGAGACAAAGCCGTTAGCATGACAGTTACTTGACAGCACTTAAACATAATTGGGGGGGGTTGGGTACTGAAATCTCCTCTTGTTTCATCCCAAAGCCACAATCATCATTACAGAATGATTTTTAAAGATACCAAACATGAATCTCATATATACTTAAGAAAATCAAGATGCTACAGAAGTCCTTCTACCAAGTGACAGTGTGTTAAATTACCAAAATTAGTATTTAGCATGGCAGGCTAGCAAAATTAGCAATCCTCCTGTCAACACCTGACATGTAGCTCGGGGAAAATCCCAGTGGTCCCCTGGCAGAGCCCAGAAACAAATGGAAAAGAGAGCACAGATGTATCTGGTCTAACCACACAAACCGCACCCAGAAATGTGATATGCTTGTCCTTTTTTCTTGTCTTTTTTTCACACCAACTGAAATTACATATCTGTCAGCAAGGGTTCTAAATGTGTGTGACGTCTGATTAAGATTGTCTCTTTAGGGATATAATCAGTCTCTTGTCAGCTGGAAGATACAGGCTAGCACATTAATAAAGGGCAGCTGACATACAAAATTTGGCACAAAGTAATTTCATGCAACTAAGAATTGAATATAGTTCTGTTCATTTCTTGGAACTATTTGATATTGCAGACACATGGAAAAGAAACAAGAACAGGCCGTACTTCTGAAGTCGATGTTATCCTTAATAATGGTAGCACCTTCAGGTCCTACATAGATTCCTATTTTTCTGCATTACAAACAGATACCTGTGCATGGTGCTCCAGACAGCTGGCATGCTAGATAACAAGAGAGGTGGAAGATTAACGAAGGATACATGTATAAGCATTTCATCCCTGGCAAGGAATGTAGTGCTAATTATCCCACTCTGTCCCGTAAGCTACTATAAGAGTAGCTATAACACTCCTACAGCAGAGGGGACGTATGAACTTCAAAACCGTTTTTAATGTATTTCAAAAATAGTTTTGCATGTTTCCATTTCTTTGTTAAAAAGCAAGCAATACCCTTTCCTCTGTCAAAAGAGGTCCATATATGTCTCCTTTCAAGACATTTTTCCTGCATAATCACCCTGTATGTCTTTATACATAGCCTACAGACTTGAAACAAAACTCCAGTAAAACTGGAACAGCTGAACAACTGATTTCAACAGCCTGATAATGAACTGAAAGTGAAAAGCCAAAGGTTGAGAATCCTCACTGAAAAAGCCTGATCAATATCAAATAATGCATCTCACATAATGCTAAACCTGAGAAGCTTAGTGATCCTGCACAGCCAGTATCCAGTGAGATGAAAATTAAGGGAGACACCTTGTTAATAATAAGCTTTCCTAGCAGCTGACTGTGACTTTCCACAGGGGAATGCCTGGTGAGGGTATGCAACAAAATTTGTCATGGTGCATCCTGACAGAGTGTTCTCTATGTAAGCAACATGAAGGTTTTTATAAGCCTTGTATAAATTCTAAGCAAAATAAGAAACCACCTTGTTTTCTTGAAACAGTAGATTGGTCAGGGTTGAATTCTTCCCCTACATGGGTTGTGCAAATAGGAAGTTCCAACACTCATAACTGAGACCCAACATTGCCCCTCAGTAGTGACAAAAGCAAAGTATTTCAAGTCACCGTTTTTATAACCCTGATCAGTATTCTAATATTGCCATTTAAATACCACCAAATAATTTACTGGCTATATCATTTCCAAATTAATTAACCACACCATCCAGAAGGTCATGGCCTGAAACCACTTAATAATTTGCAAATAACCATTAGTGAATTTATGTTCCAATACAAGCTCAAGTAGGAAAAGCTGTAAATTTCCATAATGTAAGATGAGCCTCTGCAGTCTGGTTCAAAGACACTAAAAAGAGCAGCTTTAATATTAAAGAATCATTTTTAATTGTGAGAAATGTTAATAAGCCTTACTCAGAAAAACAAAATTGTATATTTTTGGTCAGTTAATAAAATAAGTTTAGGCCATCATGAATGGTAAAAGACTTCCTTAAGTGGTGCTATGCCTCAAAGGTAGCAGAAACCTACTGTAGACATGGGAGGGTGATTATACCCATTCCAGTACCACACAGTGCTAGCAACAGAAACTGGGAACAAACATTAATGCATTTCTTGCCTTTTTATCCAGCTGTTTGTAAATGTTTCAAGACTTCTTTTTCTATACTACTTGAACTACTTGAAAAGTTAAAGAAGTGGATTGAAACAAGAGGAACTCTCAGTATGGCACTGGAGCTGAATCTCCTCTTGGTAAGAAAGAGCAGGAAATTGTTTCCTCCTACTCTTAGTTTAGATCCACATTAAATCAAAATTAATTGTTCCAAACACTGTCAAACAAGCTCACTCAAGAAAAGAAATTCCTTCCTTTCATCAGGAGCATCTTTAGGCGTGGCTCTGCTGAACCACTTTTTTGTTTCCTTCAGTCTGAGACTTGGGGTGACATTCTCTCCCTCTCCCTTTTCTGCTATCACCTTGCTAAGGCAGATTAGCGCATTTCAGCTAAACCTTCAAAAGTTCTGGAGCTTTTCAAACAAGATCTAAGACACTTTGCCTTTGAAATTCTATTGCAAGTAGAACTTACATCTAAGTTGCATCTATGTGTCTGCCTAACAAATTTTCATTTAAATTGTCCACTGGTTTTACTGTGGGTTTTTTTCAACTTCTGATAGCTGCCTTCTCTTCCCTCATCACCTTTCCCTCAGTGACTTTTACTGGACAGATTACTTCAGTCATTTTCATTCTTCATATACGAGAAAACTTTCCCCCAACACATTGATTTCTCCTGCAATTTTCCCAGTAAGACCAGGTCCACCAGCCAAGGCCGGTAATGAGCTGTTTCAGCCTTTACTCACGTGTTGTCTGCTATTAACTCTCAGAAATAACATTTTCATTAGAAATATTGTATTTTGTCTTCACATAATAGACCAAAAGTGTAGGGACATAAGGGCTGCTACTGAATGTCATAACATGGTAGAATAAATTGCCAGATTGCAATTTAATTAGTTAGTAACAGCCATGCCTGAAACACTTCTGATGAATGCTGCAAAATTGAAGGTGATAGCAAATCATAAAATCAATAGCTACTCATATCTGCTCCTAAGGACATCAAACATTTGTCGATAATATGAATTTTAAAAAAGTACATTTACAAAATATTTCAGGCCATGACATAGCTTGAAATGTCAGAGCATTCTGACACTTGTCCAAAGTAATGTTCAGGAGCACAGAGAGCAAATGCACAGGCAAGAGAACTGTATTTAGAAAAGGTGTTAGCTGCCATAGGATTCAGGTGAACTGACATACTTATGCTATCCAACTGCCCAAATAACAACAGTTAATTAATAAATACCTTCTGGAAGTTTCATTTAAACCAAATGCACAGCAATCTTCTAATACTACTGGCCTTAAAGAGGTTTGTATTTACTGCTCTATATTAATTTCCTTTACCCTTTGCCACATGCTGTACCTTCTTATGAACTGTTTCAAAAAGGATAATTACATGAGAAAAAGCAAGAAAAAAACCCATGAAATCTCTAAATCATTATTTGTTTGGGATTCTTGAGTAAAAATCACATTTTGGGGGGTAAGACAAGTCAGATCTTCAACCTGTGAGGAACACAAAACATCGTGCATTTAGTACAAACGATTGCTAGCTACTTGCAGAAATAAAAGAATTAGCTCATTTTCTGTTCTGTCAAGAACCTATCATACATCCTTTTAGGTATATCCTTCTGAATCAATTCTTGAAAACATGCATGGAAATGGTATGTGTACAGTATGCATGCTCATATGCCATACAAAAAGAGCACTCCATACGTATATCAGAGAAACACCCAAGTACATAGTCAGCCATGGAAAACAGAACTAGGGAAACCCAAGTCAGGCAGGCTAAGTCTGTTTTGCTTTAGACAAAACTGTAGCTCATGTATGACGTGGGAAATATCAAACCAGCTTACAGCCACCACTGCCCTTCTCTCCTAAATTAGTTTCCTGTAGGAAATCAAACTTTTACTCACATCTCATGTCTAACATACTATTACAGGAATAGCTTTCACAATGCGTTAACAAGCCTCAATTTTTATCACGAGTTTACCCTGACTCTTCCAAGCCCTCAAATACCAGCACACAGTGATTTTTATGCAACACAGTCTTCAACTGAAACCTGAGCTTTTGGACCCAAAAGATTCAACATAAAGCTTAAAAAAACATAGTCCCACCAAAACCACAGTCATGCTCCATGACAGTGAACCCAGATAGAGATTATTAGAATTATACAGTGCTTCTGTAGCAATTCATGTATCTATGCATGATGCCACATTACCTTAAAAGTGACTTTAATTCATCTTTCTGCTTTAAGTGCTCCAACAGTGGTTTTGTCTGTTTTGAATTTCAAACTAAGTGCCATGGATGTGATGTAGACTGTGCCTAAGATAGCATCCAGGTTGTAATTACTGCCTAAGATCTAAATTACAAAAACCTGTCACACCATGAAAAGATGTAATTATCGGAAAGATCTTGTATGCACAGTTTGTCCGCATGCTCAACCATCAATTAAATCATTACGACCTAGTCCTGCTCATAAATAGAATTTCAAAGATGCACAAATTCCTTAACGGCAAAAATTTGTTTCCAAGAGAAAAGTTACCACATTTATTGTGTGACTTAAGAGAAGTATATTTCTGTGAAGATCAGGGCTGCAAGTAGAGTTTTTATGTCTTTCCTCAATGAAAGGACATACAATTGCCAAGTTGCTAACTGAGGGGTAAAATCAAATATTGTTTATCCACTGCAGGTAAGTGGGATAAAAGCCAATTCAACTCAAACCTATGTGCAATGCTGAGTTTTGTAGAATGCCACACAAATCCCATCTGCATCTGCCATCACCACTTCAGTCTGACAGCATAGCTTTTTTACTTTAGAATTTTGCCCAGACTTCCAGTTTCTACCTTCTCTAAAGTAAATCTTTTTTTTTCCTGCAAATAGATTGTCGTGGTTTAAGCCCAGTTGGCAACTCAGCCACTCCCTCACTCCCCCCCCCCCCCCAACCTTCCTCCCTCAGCTCCCAGAGGGATGGGGAGGAGAAGCGAAAGAATGTAACTCCCACGGGTTGAGATAAGAACAGCCCAGTAACTAAGGTATAACACAAATCACTGCTGCCACCACCAATAATAATAATGATAAGGGAAATAATGAGGGAAGAGAATACAACCGCTCACCACGTGCCAACCGATACCCAGCCTGACCCAAGCAGTGATCTCACCCTTCTGGGTAACTGCCCCCAGTTTCTATACTGGACATGACGTGCTGTGGTATGGAATACCCTTTGGTCAGTTTGGGTCAGGTGTCCTGTCTCTGTTTCCTCCCAGCTTCCCCTCCTCCCTGGCAGAGCATGAGACTCAGAAAGTCCTTGGTCAGAGTAAACGTTACTGAGAAACAACTAAAAACATCAGTGTTATCAGCGCTGTTCCCAGGCTGAAAGCCAAAAACACAGCACTGCACCAGCTACTAAGAAGGAGAAAAATGGCTGCTACTGCTGAACCCAGGACATAGCCACACACACCTGACATTTGTGAAACCAGATATGTTTACCAAACGAACAGGACAGTAGAACAGTAGCAGAAACACACAGTAGTCCAGGGTTTTGTGTCAAACAAACTCAAAGGAGTGGTATATATTTGAAGAGACTAAAAAAATATTCTTAGTCTCTTCTTGTTCTCTTTCCTCCTACTGACACCATTTCTATGCCAAATGTGACAGCTCAGAAGCAGTATAACGCCTGGGATGCTCTGCAGGGAGTCAGTGGAGAACTCAATGCTCCCTTCTGGGGAATTCGTAGAAAGAACCCCCAGACTAGAGCAGGTGGAGGAGGCATTTATTCTTCTATGATGGGCCTTTACAGCCTTCACTCTACTCTCAGAGCCTTGAAGCTGCTGGAAAAACTGTGTAAGAGCTTTCTTTTCCCAGTTTTTTCCCTTCTGATGCAATGTCTAAAATACAGATCTTCTCTGACACAAAGACTTCTTTTTCTCCAATGTAACATATTCTTCATCAGTTTACTGATGGTCAAAAGGAGTTACCCAGAAAGGGAACTATTATCCAACTTTCCCTACTCTCATTCTACTGACTTCAATTTTGCTGCAGTTATATTGTGGTAAGAAACCTGTGAAACAGTTTCAACAGAAGGCCAAGTGCAAGGTCCTGCACCTGGGTTAGGGCGTTCCCAAGCACAGCTACAAGATGGGTGGAGAACAGGTTTAAAGCAGCCTTGAGGAGAAGGTCTTGAGGGTGTTGGGTGTCGAGATGCTCACCGTGACCCAGCAGTGTGTGCTTGCAGCCCAGAAAACACCCTTGTCCTGGGCTGCGTCACCAGCAGTGTGACCAGCAGGTCAAGGGAGGGGATTCTCATGCTCTACTCTGCTCTGCTGAGACACACCGCCCCCCACACACACACACACTCCTTCATCCAGCTGTAGGGCCCTCAACACAAGAGGGACATGGACCTGTTGGAGGGAGTCTACAGGGTGCCATGAATATGCTCCAAGGGCTGGAGCAGCTCTGCTCTGGAGACAGGCTGAGAGAGCTGGGCTTGTTCAGCCTGGAGAAAAGAGTGCTCCAGGCAGACCTTAAAACAGTCTTCCAATACATAAAAGGGTCTACAAGAAATCTGGAGAAGGACTTTTTACAAGGGCATGTGGGGATAGGACGAGGGTGAATGGCTTTAAACTGACAGGGGGGAGATTGAGATTAGTCATTAGGAAGAAATCCTTCACTGTGAGGGTGGTGAGGTACTGTCACAGGTTGCCAGAGAAGATGTGGATTCTGTGATTATATGAGCCACGTAGACATTTTTATTAATTCATTTAAGATAAACCTAGCTACTCTGTTTACTTTTCCATAGCATGAAAAAGAGCCTGGGAAGTCAGGTGAGCAGCTGGTTTGGGTTTTCACGTACCTAACCTACGTTGTACAGCTAAGAGAGACTAATGCTAAAAGATAGCATTATTGAAGTCACTAAATTTCTGTTGTCTGTCAGCTGGCAAAGTACCTCAATGGAAACTACATACCTGTGTTTGAAGAAATGTTATTCTGATCCATTTTACTGCTTAAGTCAAATGTTCTCCAGCAATCTGCAGAGCAACTTGAAAAATACGTTTACAGTTGTGTCTTTTTTAGTAAGAGATCAAAAAGTTTTACGACTATTTCAAACTTCACATAATCATTATTATTATTCAGTGGTTATGTTCTGATAATTCTGCAAAGTTTACCATGTTAGGCGTTAGAAAAATGCCTGACATTGTTTCCAGTATGCTAGCTGAAGAAGCAATCACCAAACATCAGGAAAATGAGTGAGAGAGTGAGAATCAGATGACACAAATAGGAAGAGACACTGGCTACTTACATGCACATGGAGAAAGAACTTGGACTGTACTTTTAACTATTATGGTATGGCCAAGAGCCACCTAACTCTGGATCATTTTTCAGGGGACAAGAATGCACACATGTTAGCCTGCATCATCAGTGGCCATTAATACTCATGAAACACAGATCTGAAATGCTTAGTCCTTTTCATCCGAGTGACAGACACTCACCCAAAAGCTGAATGAGTGGCTGGGGTTCTGGGTGGGGTTCTTTTAAAAAAGTACATCTATCCCTTGTTTTATGCATGCCTGTTTTGTTTTCTTTTTCTTTTATTTCCCTCTAGATGTACGAAGTTTCAGCTTGTAACAGTTCCATTTACTTCAGGTTTTCCTGTACACTCAAAAATCACAGTAGAAAACCACTGTGAAGACTCCAAAGCTGGGCACTCATAACCTCTGCAGATTTCTTCTCTACTCATTTGTTCCCAAACTGTGATGAATGCTTCTAGGAGTGGCTAGTAATAATTAAAGTAATAATAGCAGTTAACATATGTGATCTTTCCTTTCAAATCTGAAGTATTTGAGTACTCCCACAGCATGCATAAATATATATATGGATATATATGTGTGGCATCACTGAAGGGGACTAGCATTCTAGAAGAATGCACTGGGCACAACAACAGCTACATGAAGTAATGCCTCATTTCCACTAAGTACCACCAATACAGAGACCTCAGGGCTTTGCAGTATTTCCATTGGTCTACCTTCAACTATTAAACACAATCTTTATTTGCTAGGTAATTCTATAAACAAATTCTCTTTAATGTTATCTTTTTTAATTAGATCAGTCATAAGTCTGTCTTCAACTTCCTGGTGTCATGAGCAATGGCCATCACTACCGATTATGAAGAGGACACTGAAGACAACGAAGACAACGAAGGTCACCTTCTTCTATCATCTATTGTCATGCCATTCACAATGTCTCTGAAAAAAAACCTTTTGCTACATTTCTGAATGTAGCAAAGAAGAATTTCTGAAAGGCAAAGATTTGGGGTTTGCTGAACTGGTTGAATGAATTCGAGCATTAGTATTGACAAATGTATGCAATCTGATATGAAAATTATGTCTTCAGTCACTGACACTTTTTTTCATGCTACCTACTCTGAGCATTCTTCTACTGTGCCATGATTTCTGTTCTGGAAATAAAAGTTAAATGCATCTCCCTTAAGCCAATAAAATGAAAAACACAGGGCATATCTAGGATATACCAAGAAAAATACTGTGTATGTCTGTTTCTCATCTCCAAGTAATCTTATGTCATTCATCCTTTTACATGTAATTTCCTCCTTCCTCTGTCTCCCTGTAACTCCTCTGGCTGCACATACTTGGAATATTCTCCCTGGGTATGCATATTTTCCATTAGAAGAATATTTCTCCTACAGACACATAGAATTTATTCAAAATCTGTCCCACTAATCATGTCTCCTCTAGCAAGATGTATTTCAAAGGATAGCCATTTTCCTTTATCTTCTCAGCAAGAAGTAATGCTGCCCTTGTTCCTCCCTACTGCACCAGAAAAGGTCCCCCAGAATAACACCTTCATAGGATGAATTTTGCATGGATCATTCGTACAAATGTGAATATTTATACAAATTCATAAAAATGTGTTTGAAGCTGTAAGTCTTAAACATAACAACAGAAATGAAGATCAATGACAGATCATTTCCAAGAGGCATAGCTGCGAGACTGTTTCTAGTATTTCCTATCACTAAAACTGGATGTTAGATTGAAGTCTCTAAGTTTAGCTCCAGATGCAGGCCTATCCATAAACACTTTTGCCTATTTATACTGAGGTCAGACCCAGTGCTGCCTCATACGCATAAGATGCTGTCCACAACTTCAACTGGAATCCCATTAGATGGTTTGAATTCTGTCAGGATGATGAAGTGGACAGGGTACCAGTAACAGAACAAGAACACAGGTTTTAGTCACAGAATCACAGAATCCCAAGGGTTGGAAGGGACCTAAAAAGATCATCTAGTCCAACCCCCCTGCAAGAGCAGGGTAACCTACAGTACATCACACAGGAACTTGTCCAGGCGGGCCTTGAATATCTCCAGTGTAGGAGACTCCACAACCCCCCTGGGCAACCTGTTCCAGTGCTCTGTCACTCTTACAGTAAAGAAGTTCTTCCTGATGTTAACGTGGAACTTCCTATGTTCCAGTTTACACCCATTGCCCCTTGTCCTATCACTGGATATCACTGAAAAAAGCCTAGCTCCATCATCCTGACACCTACCCTTCACATATTTGTAAACATTGATGAGGTCACCCCTCAGTCTCCTCTTTTGCAAGCTAAAGAGACCCAGCTCCCTCAGCCTCTCCTCATAAGGGAGATGTTCCACTCCCTTAATCATCTTTGTGGCTCTGCGCTGGACTCCTTCAAGCAATTCCCTGTCCTTCTTGAACAGAGGGGCCCAGAACTGGACGCAATATTCCAGATGCGGCCTCACCAAGGCTGAGTAGAGGGGGAGGAGAACCTCTCTTGACCTACTAACCACTCCCTTTCTAATGCACCCTAAGATGCCATTTGCCTTCTTGGCCACAAGAGCACATTGCTGGCTCATGGTCATCCTCCTATCCACCAGGACCCCAGGTCCCTTTCCCGTTCACTACTTTCCAGCAGGTCAACCCCCAACCTGTACTGGTACATGGGGTTGTTCTTCCCCAGATGCAAGACTCTACACTTGCCCTTGTTAAATTTCATCAAGTTTCTCCCCGCCCAACTCTCCAGCCTGTCCAGGTCTCGCTGAATGGCAGCACAGTCCTCTGGTGTGTCAGCCACTCCTCCCAGTTTTGTGTCATCAGCAAACTTGCTGAGGGTGCACTCAGTTCCCTCATCCAGGTCATTGATGAAAATATTAAACAGCACCGGTCCCAGCACCGACCCCTGAGGAACTCCACTAGTCACAGACCTCCAGCTAGATTCTGCGCCATTGACCACAACTCTCTGCCTTCTTCCTTTCAACCAGTTCTCGATCCACCTCACTACTTGATCGTCAAGCCCACACTTCCTTAGCTTATCTATGAGGATGCTGTGGGAGACAGTATCAAATGCCTTACTGAAATCAAGAAAAACCACATCTACCGCTCTACCATCATCCCTCCACCTAGTCACTTCCTCATAGAAGGCTATAAGGTTGGTCATACATGACTTCCCCCTCATAAAACCATGTTGGCTGTTCTTAATGACCCCCTCATCCTTGATATGCCTAGTGATGGAGTCAAGAATAAGTTGTTCCATCATCTTTCCAGGGATGGAGGTAAGGCTGACCGGTCTATAATTACCCGGGTCCTCCTTCTTGCCCTTCTTATAGATTGGTGTGACCTTTGCCATCCGCCAATCCTCAGGCACCTCGCCCGTTTCCCACGACTTACCAAAGATGATGGAAAGTGGCCTAGCAATGACCTCCGCCAGCTCCCTCAGCACCCGTGGGTGCATTCCATCCGGACCCATCGATTTACAGATGTCCAGTTTGCATAGCTGATCCCTAACCCAATCCTCATCTACCAAAGCAAACTCCTCCTTTGTCCTGACTCCTTCTGGGGCTATAGAAATCCGGGGCCCTCGGGGAGAGTCTGCAGGAGTAAAGACAGAGGCAAAGAAGGTATTCAGCACCTCTGCCTTCTTTATAGCCTCTGTCTCCAGGGTACCCACTTCGTTCAGCAGTGGGCCTATATTGCCTCTTGTTTTAGTTTTATTTGCTATGTATTTGAAGAAGCCCTTTCTATTGTCTTTAACCCGACTAGCAAGATTGAGTTCCAAGGAGGCCTTAGCTGTCCTAATTGCCTCCCTACATCCTCTAACAACTGTCCTATATTCCTCCCAAGCGGCCAGCCCCTCCTTCCATAATCCATAGATTCTCCTTTTCCACTTGAGTTTGCCCAGCAGCTCCTTGTTTAACCACGCCGGTCTCCTAGATCCCTTACTTGACTTCCTACTCATTGGGACGCTCCGATCCTGAGCTTGGAAGAAGCGGTCCTTGAATGCTAACCAACTATCTTGAGCCCCTTTACCGCCTAGTACACTTTCCCATGAGACTTCCCTTAGCAGTTGACTGAAGAGGCCAAAGTTGGCCCTTCGGAAATCCAGAACTGTGGCTTTGCTAGGTATTCTATTCCTCCCACACAGGATCCTAAACTCCACCATCTCATGGTCACTGCAGCCAAGGCTGCCATTGACCGTCACCACTTCGACCAAACCCTCCTTGTTGGCGAGTACTAAATCTAGCAGCGCTGCTCTCCTAGTTGGTACGTCCACCATTTGCATTAAGAAATTATCATCAATGCACTCGAGGAACCTCCTAGACTGTGAATGACTGGCTGTGTGAGTCTTCCAGCAAATATCGGGGTAGTTAAAGTCCCCCACAACGACTAAGGCATGTAGTCGCGAGGCTACTTCCAGTTGCCTGTAGAAAGCCTCATCAACTCCTTTGTCCTGATCAGGAGGTCTGTAATAGACCCCCACAACTGTATCACCCGTGCCAGTCAGCCCCTTGATTCGTACCCACAGACATTCCACTTGCTCCTCATCTGACCCTTCATTTATGATGTTGGCTTCTGCAAGTGTAAGTCATAGCCCATGCCTCAATTTCCCTCTCTGTAAATCAGGAATACATCTTTTCACCTGTGAAATATATCAAGTTGTCTGGATGGCAATGGCAACAGTAGTTCAGTGACAGTTCATTCTATAATTGAAAAATATTATTTTTGCTATTAATCTAAATTACTCCATAAAATAACTCACAGAATATTGAAAAATATTTTTAATAACCCACTATTACAGTGTTCCCAATTGTAAATAAGCCATTATGAAATTTCAAAAAACATTTGGAAAGGGAACATTTACAAAAACATAATAAACATCAAAGAAATTATAAACTTTTGAATTGTTTACAAGTGTGATAATCCAAACTACTGGCAATGTCAAAGGACAGTAATATTAGAAATCATAAAAATACTTGTAAACTTATAAAGGAAAAAAATTCTTTGAGAATTTATGTTATTCAATATTATTTCCAAAATAAGCTTTCAAGGATTGAACAACGTCCATGGAGACCTCATAGCAACCTTCCAGTATCTGAAGGGGGCCTACAAGGGTGCTGGAGAGGGACTCTTCATCAGGGACTGTAGTGACAGGACAAGGGGAAATGGGTTTAAACTTACATAGGGGAAGTTAGGTTGGATATAAGGAAGTTCTTTACTGTTAGGGTGGTGAGGCACTGGAACAAGTTGCCTAAAGATGCTGTGAATGCTCCATCCCTGGCGGTGTTCAAGGCCAGGTTGGACAGAGCCTTGGGTGACATGGTTTAGTGTGAGGTGTCCCTGCCCATGGCAGGGGGGTTGGAACTAGATGGTCTTAAGGTCCTTTCCAACCCTAACTATTCTGTGATTCTATGATTCTATGACTTCAGTAATTAATGTGTAAACATTCAAGATAAGTTACAGTTAAAATGAAATATTAAAATGTAGCATAGCTTGTAATTTTCCTGAAGTAACAACAATTTCTTTTTCTTCAGGTCTTTCTGTATATCATCACATAGCTATTTGCCTCTTTTCAGCATTATGCCATTCTTTGACATCAAATGACAAACACAACACTTGACAATTATGAAGCATGTTGGAATGGATGATTACTTTCAACTTTTCATGAAAACAGCCTCTTTGGAGTTGGGATGATGCACACTTCACAATGGGATGCTAATTAAAGATGAGTCAAACCAGCCAGGTATAAACTAGATTTTGTAATAACAGTAGGTATTAACTAGCTATAGCCAGATCCTATGAAGAAAATGTGAACTTCTGGTCTGAAGCAATAGTCATACTCTTATAATTGGAGTGGATAGTAGAGAAATGAGGAAAAAAAAAGGTATATAGGATCTTCAATTTCTTCATTATCGGGGGGCTGCAAAGCTACAAGCTGCCAGCTCCAAAAAGAATACAAAGCACCTAACTAATGTGGTAACAAGTAAGTTAGACTATAATGTAATAACAGGTTATGTGAGAAGAGCGTGGTGATACTGCCTATTTTTCTGAAGTTAGCAGGCAAGAAATGGACTGAAATGGAGTGGCTTAATAAGTAAAAAAAAAAAAAAAAGAGGACACAGTCAGGGTTTTTGGTAATGGGAAGAGTCAAACCCGTGTTCTGGTCCAAGGCTGTTTCTGAGTTTTGTTCATTGTGTCCTTCATATTAAAGATAACTGTATATCCAGGGCTTCTTCTGGCACTGATTCTCCACATATAAATTTGGCAAGTCACTCAAAACCTTAGTATTTCACAGATCTAATGCTTTTGCAAACCTCACATAAGTACTTTAATAGAGCAAAATATTCAAAACTGCAGCTTTGGGTTTAAGCACCTGATTCCATCAAATGCCTACTTCATGTGTTTAAAACATTATGATCATTACTGACAGAAACCATTACATTTCTTTTATCGGTGTTACATGTGGCATATCAAAGACGGACTCCAGCTCCGGTGAAATCTGAGGACCTTTATTTCGTGTCTTGCATCCCTTTTATAGTCTGCTAAGTGCTAAGCAGTAACTTTCCACACTTTTACTCCCTTATCATCCTGATTTAGCAAAACTACTAAGGGTTACAAATATTAACACTATTTGGTCTGTCTTTGGGATGTACATCCTGCTTTATCTTGCAAACCGCCTGCTTTGTTTGGCTAACCGATCTTTACCCTTCATTGTTCTCTTTACAGTTCCCAAGGCTTAGGCCCCAGAAGGGCATTAACACCTGGTGTTTTCTTCACATTCCCGAGGCTTAAGCCGGTCCAGGGCTGTCGTGGTTTAAACCCAGTCAGCCATAAATCACGCAGTCTCTCTCTCACTCCCCCCCCTCTTCTTGCCCTCCCACTACTCTCGGAGGGACAGAGAGGAGAATCAGAAAGAATGCAACTCCCACAGGTTGAGATAAGAACAGTTTAGTAACTAAGGTATAACACAAATCACTGCTGCTACCACCAATAATAATAATGATAAAGGAAATAACAAGGGAAGAAAATACAGCACCTTACCACCCGCTGACCGATAACTCACCCCACCCCTCCCAACTGAGCACTGACTCATACCTAGTCCAACCCCGCAGTGCACTAGCCCTTCCTGGTAACTCTCCATTACATCCTGGGCATGGCGTGCTGTGGTATGGAATGCCCCTTTGGCTATCTTGGGTCAGGTGTTCTGTCTCTGCTTCCTCCAGGCTTTCCCTCCTCCCTGGCAGAGCATGAGGCTCAGAAAGTCCTTGGTCAGACTAAAACATTTTTGTTATCAGCAATGTTCTCAGGCCGAAAGTCAAAACACAGCGCTGCATTCAGCTACTAAGAAGGAGAGAAACGCCTGCTACTGCTGAACCCAGGACAAGGGCAAAAGCACCTGGTATTTTCTTCACTGTTCCCAGGGCTTAAGCTGGACCAGGGTGTTAACTCCTGGATCCATTTCGTTAGCTATTTCTATCCATCACCCACAGTTACATATCCAGCATTTTTCCTTAAAATCAAGGTAGTACCAAGATGCTGAATGAGTATCTCAGCTTTCACGTAGTTTTTGAGAAGGTATCTGAAAAAAATCTGTGTTAGGAAATCAGAGAGTAAATTAACTCTACTGTGTTAGGTTTTGGAGACCTTCAGGCCATCTGCTGAGAAAGTGGAAAACCACAAAGGACTACTAACTCCATCTAATTTCTGAAAGGAAGCCTTCTATTGTCTCTGCTAGAAGGCCTTTAGGCTAGACTAACAGAGTTTCTGTCTCAAACAACTGTTGCTTCCTAATTGCAGTGAACAGACCCTGTTAGAGATATACATTCCGTTCCAGAGCACTGAGCTTGCTTGACACAGTCCTTCATTTTGCTTATAATCTAACAGATGAAGGCATTAGTACAGTCCCTTAGTGACTAATTAAAATATTTTAGTCAAGTTTTACTGCACTTTTCATGCAAAAAACAACTACATGTTGCTCTCTTATTAAAAAAAAAAAGGCACAAATATTCTGAATAGGCTCCAACTTTATGAAAAAAAATCATCTATTGCTGCCCTCTTTAATTCAAGCAAAAACAGCTTTTTTGCCTATTCTTGCACTGACTCACACTACCAGGAATATTGCCATTGACTACAGTGAGGGAAAAGTATATCTAGTTTAATAATACACGCTTCAGCTTGTAAAATACTAAGTCAACAAGTTAAAATGGTGCATTTCTGTTCATTTAGTTTTCATTTAGTGTTCATATAAAATACAAGGACCTCAACACATAGAGTAGACAGAGCTAAGACGTTAACAAAAGATTGTAATGTTTCTTTTCGTTCAGTATTAAAAAACCTAAATCCTTGTCTAAGGATATTATTAACTTATTATTAACTTCTTAGTGTGCAAGCCATCCTTTTTGGAGGAATATGTTGCATTCACGGATGTCAGAATAGAAGTAGAATGACTGCATGGTGGCAAAGGAAAGTATTAATAGTCTCTGTCAGATTCCATTATGAACCACAGACAATTCCTGCCATCTCACATTTTTAACCATTCAACATCTATATTCTGTTGCCTCAGCTCATCAGAGACTGGAATGACAGTGTTCAATAACAAATTAATAACTTTCCCAAGGGCTTATCATTCCCAAGTTAACAAATGTGACTTACCATGCAATCTAATGAAAAGAGTTCTGTTATTTAGCAGTCATTCTGCAATTAACTCACTTGCATTTTCAGATTAATTACACTGGAATCATGTGAAGACTGTATTGCAGAACCTTCTTGTCCATTTCTCCCATTGATAACATATTATTAAATGGAAACTTTTTGCCCATATCCTGCCAAGCAAGTGCATGGACATTACTAAAGTGAAAGAGCAGTAATTAATACTGCTAATGATTCCTTTTACTAGTCTTGTTCTCCTATTATGAAACAAACCCCTTATCTTTTTGACCTTTCTGCGTCAGAATCCCCTATGTGAGAAGGATGAGAATGTTCTCTATCAGAATTCCTTTAACGCAAAATTATCAGTTTTTACCAATTAAGTATGCTTCCATTTTTGATGGCCAGCTGGGAACATAGGGATGACACTAATCTCCAGCAGAGGCTTAGCACAGGTCCTTTTGCAACACGAGAAAGTAGGCACTCAAGATTACTCACCACTTCTGAAAATCTTGTCCATATAAGTGCAACAAATTCAGGGGTATAATTTTAAACAGCTCCAGTTGCTCAAGACATTTCACGTCTGTATATCTGTTTGTCTATACTATATATATGCAGTATTTGATATATTTCACAGTCATTCAAGAGATCATGAGTAAAAATGTCTAAGTGTTGAGCTTCTGCAACACATGCCATAATAAATACACCCCCAGTTTCAAGCCTTTTTTATTTTAACAAGGTTTTGCTATTAAGGGACTTTATTTTGTTCCACTGTGCTTTCTCCTCACAGCAAATTCAGAATGGTCTTCTTGCTTATCTTTTCTACACTACAGGCAGTCTTTTTAACCTTAAACAACATTTTAAATGTTCTGCTGAAACTTCAGGGGTTCTGCTGAAACTTCAGGGGTTCAGCAGATACTCTTGAACCACATTACTCAAGGGCTTCTGCCCACAGTTTGGAATAAACGTCTGTATTTGTAGAATGCAAATATCATGTAAATCATGCCTGTGATTCTTCATCATATGGAGAAAAAATAAAAATTACTTTGAATAATGAATCAGAAAGCAAAACAGCTAGAGTAAAAACAACAACATTAAAAAAAAGCAGCAAGAGAGATAGAGAGGACAGGAGAATACCATGGAATAAAAATGAGACAGGGCTAGAATCAAAAGCAGTGCTGTATAAAAAGTTATGACAACTTTAACTGATTTTCAGAAAGATCTCCAAAGGCTCTAAAACAAATTAAACAAAAAAGCACAGCCACATAAATTTAAATAGAAATGGATATGGAGCAAAGTATTTCATCTGTTATTTCAGGATGTGAAATGAAACTACCCTACCTAAAAAACTAAGAATGGGGTTTATGAAATGCTACTGTAGTTTATCACATCTGCAGCCTGTATTGGTTCTAAATATGTGCTGGTTTTGGCTGGGATTCTCTTCATAGTACTGCGACTCTGTTTTGGATTTGTGCTGGGAACAGTGCTGATAACTGAGGGACATTTCAGTTCCTGCTGAGCAGTGCTTACGCAGAGCCTAGGTCTTTCCTGCCTCTCACCACACCCCACCAGTGAGCAGGATGGGGTGCATGGATGCACAAGGAGTCAGCCAGGACAGCTGACCCTCGCTGACCCAGAGGATATCCCAAGCCATATGGTACCATGCTTAGCATAAAAATCTGGGGAAGAAGAAGGAAAGGGGATGCTGGGAGTGGTGGTGTTTGTCTTCCCAAGCAACAGTTATACATGATGGAGACCTGCTTTCCTGGAGATGACTGAACACCTGCCTGCCCATGGCAACTGGTGAATGCATTCCTTGATTTGCTTGCATGCATGGCTTTTGCATTACCTATTAAACTGCCTTTATCTCAACCCACGAGTTTTCTCACATCTACTCTTCTGATTTTTCACCTGTCCCACTCTGAGGGAATGAGTGAGTGGCTGGGTGACGCTTAATTGCTGTCTGGGGTTAAACCATGACAAAAGATGAACCTGCATCAAAACCTCTCTTGTCTGTTTCTGCTGGGAAGTATTCTTAGCTTCCATGGTCTCTGATACTAAGAAACCATAATAATGTAAGCAGATAGAATATGCTTTCTTAATATCGTCAGTTGTAATCAGTATAGCTATAATACCAAAATATACAATTTCAGAAGACATGAAAACTGCAAATCATGTGTAGTCCTTAAACCCAGGCCTAGGTCAGGAGGATGTCATACCATCAAAGAAATATGGGATAGACTGGATCTTCTGTTACTTCATTATATCCTCGGACATATCGGAGGGAGTACACTTGTTTCTTTACCCAAGAGGAGATTGGATAATCACATATGCTTTTATGACCTTAAGTGTCACAGAATAACCAGCCCCAGGTAGATTTAAATTGGCAAATTATGTTTATAACTAATGAAAACAAAATACAGCTTATTTTCTATTACCTTTCTAGAGATATTTAGCTTTAAAAGACAAGATCAGATAAAGTTTAAATGGGAATTAATGTATGTACTGAATGAAGCTATGATAAAAATAATTCAGTATTAGCCATGTAGATATTTATACTGACACACACACTATACCATATTCAATATTGGAAAAAAGATGCATGAGAGAAGCTCTTTTTCCAAAGTAATTGTCACCCACAAAAATTGCTAAAAATAGAGCCAGAAAAAGCAATCTCTTTCCATGAGTTCTGTATTTCCTTTCTTTCCTCATCCCTACCCTTTTGTTTTAATTAAGGTCTTTTTATGGAAACTAGATTTGTTTTCTTATGAGTTAATCTATTCCTACTGCTCCTTCCCTATCTTTGGATGCAATCCCTATGTTATGTGGTATTTCTGCATCCGTGAATTATATGACATAGTAGCAATAAAACTGAAAGTCCAGCAGGGTTTCTGTTTTCAAGCTGACATCCTGATTGTAATCACATAACTGCATTTCTTCCATAAATTTCTTCTTATATCTAATATTAAGTAGTCTCTTTATTTTAAGGTTATTAGTCAATTAATGGCAAATATGCATAGAAATTATCTCATCATTTTAGTACATTGACAAAAGGAATGGAAAACTAACAAACTGATGAAGAAAAGAAATTGTATGCCTTTGTTCTCCATTTTCTGCATTTTCTTCTGTTTCTTTTTTTCACAATCCCTCCCACAATTACTGGCCCAAAGTTTTCAGATTCTTGCTTGTATTCAAGCTCTGTAAAAAAAATAAAAGAGCACAAACCTATGTTAGCCTTTACTGACACCGTGATTTTGTGCTTTGGGGTTTTTTTACTGACTTCGAGAGTGTTAATAATTAGGGGGACCTTAGGCTGTAGGCAAGTTATGAAAAGAACCCCAGACCACGAACGTTACCAAATAAGTGCTAATTAACTGTTTACTTCTTTGTTTCTATTCTACATAAGTTTATCCTTAGGAAAAAATGAGGTTATATTCTTATTTAGGCTCATTTAAATTTATTAAGTATCTGTAACCACAATTCCACCATTTTATATTTAGATTATTGGTCAATGATCATTGCTTCTTGTGCTCTACATATTTATGTTTTGATATGTATCAAAATTCTTAATTTGAAACATTTTACCTCACAAAAATTTTACTTAAGAAAGAGAGATTTCCAGCAACTATTCAACTTCTATTAATTTCAAATTTAGCCTAGAGGGGTCAACACAGTGTAAGAGCTGTGCTCAAAATTCTTTACCAAAGTCAATGTTTTTGTTTCTAAGACTCGACTTTCACCAAAGGAGTTAAAATTGCTATTAGGAGAGGACTATGGATTCTTGAATGCTTTTTTTTTTTATTTCTGTTTTTTTACAGTTTATTTTTTTCTTTATTTTTGGAAATATGCTGTGTAATATAAGGTACAAACCCCATCATTTCTAGATATGTAGAATCCATTAGGATTGCTAAAAATATAAAAAATAAATATTACCATTAATTCTGAAAGCAAATTATCTATTGTTATCTTGTGCCATAGGAGCTCTGAGAACACACCAGAAAGCAGCCAGATTTTTTTCTACCAGGGTTTCTGATTACAGAGATGAGTCTTTAGGAGCTGTATAGTTACTATTATGATTTCTACAATAACCCATCTGACAAATAGTGTGCAATTCCCCTGTTCTCTTTGGGCTTCTTTATGAAGCCCAAAACCACCTAAAGGGATCATGCTTTGTTTTTTTTGGTTTTTGTGGGTTTTTTTTTGGTTTTTTTTTTTATAAAAAGGAAAAGCTGAAGCCTTAGGTCTGTATATTCCTGATGTGAAGAAAGACTGTCAAAATATAAAAGATATCAAACATAAGGTGATTTGTAATAAATAAGGAATATGAACAAATAACGATTAGATTAAATAGATCATCCAAGAGTCTCAAGCAGGCACTATTGTTTATTATATATTTGTAAAATTCCTAGAACATTAGATCTCATGTCTTTGACGGTATTCAATGTAAATATTAAGTAAATACCACCAAGGCTATTGCAACTAGGTTTTAGAAAAAGCAATGCCATTATGAATAGTATGTTTTCACTCTATAGGATCTTCTTGCTTATTACTGCTATTAGAAAAGTAAATCTACTAAGAATGAAATAAACAAGTTTTAAACCAATACATTTCTCTCCTGTTAACTGTTTAACAACCAGTTGAACACATTTGTAACTGGGCTATATGTGCAAATAAAAACCACAAGCAATTTGTTCAGCTGCTTCAATGAAAGTATTGTAAGTAACTGACATTCAGGCATACAAGATGTATGTCTAATTCTTCTTTCCACTATACTTCTCTAGGACTAGCACAGGAAACTGAAATTTCTTGGTAGTACAAGCTAGAATACAGACAGCCAGTTATTATCAAGCTACTGATAAATGAATTATTACTATTACACAGTTGGGGAAAGGATGTTGTTTGCATATTTTCTGTAAAAACAAATTACAAATTCTTTATAGATGTGATTATTACATGATTATTAGTCTAGGCCAACAATTTATACTCTCGAGGCTGCTGGGAACTGCTTCCTCTATATTAGGTATCTGAAGTGTGTTATTTTTAGTCAAGGTCACAGAGAAGTTTTGCAGTTCCCTGATTTATTAAAAATTAATTTAAACAATAGGAAATGTTCTTAAAAATATTGCTCGCTGATGCATCTAAACACTACCAAAACAATAGCAGCAGGATTAGTCATCACTATGCTGGCCTCATATTTCTCAGGGAGAGGGTGAAAAAGGCAGAATGGGACGCTAAGAGGGCATATTTCAATGCGCATCTAAATAAGTGTTTACATTTAAGCCTGTCATTAAGTCAAGTTTTACTCACACAAATTTTAAATGCAGATCTTTGAAGGAAGAATAACCTCTCAATAAATATTAAAAGAAGAATTTTTAAAATAAAATAAAATAAAGAAATAAAATAAAATAAAGTTAAATAAAGTAAAATAAAATACGTACCTTATTGAAAAGTGGCATAAAGCTGTAGAAATATGTGTAGAGAGGAGCTCAACAGGTCAAAGAGATGTCTTGCCCATCCTCATTTGTACAACAGAATCAATCATGCCTAAAACATTCTTGACAGATGTTTGCCCAGAACTGCACACAAGCCTCACTACCACTGCTTCCCCAAACTGATTATTGAATTCAGTTGAGTCCAGCTAGGAGCTCCAGAACAATTACAAGATTAGCAGTCATTCTCAGTTACCCCTCTTCAATTCAGTTCACAGACCCCTCCAGAAGAACACACAGAGAAGATACAGTGCTTCCCAGTCACTTTAAGCTCACATGATATGATCTATGTTGGCACAAATTTTAGCTGTGCAGTAAAAGTACAGGTAGTAAAGGGTGCCTGTCCTGGATTCAGCAGTAGCAGTCATTTCTCTCCTTCTTAGTAGCTGGTGCAGTGCTGTGTTTTGACTTTCAGCCTGGGAACTTTGCTGATAACAAAAATGTTTTAGTCTAGCCAAGGACTTTCTGAGCCTCATGCTCTGCCAGGGACGAGGGGAAGCTGGGAGGAAGCAGAGACAGGACACCTGACCCAAACTAGCCAAAGAGGTATTCCATACCACAGCACGTCATGCCCAGGAGGTAACGGAGTTAACTGGAAGGGCTAGGGTACTGCAGGGTTGGACGAGGTATCGGTCATTGCTCAGTCAGGTGGGGTGGGGCGAGTTATCGGTCGGCAGGTGGTGAGGTGTCTTATTCTCTTCCCTTGCTATTTCCCTTATCATTATTATCATTGGTGGTAGCAGCAGTGATTTGTGTTATACCTTAGTTACTGGGCTGTTCTTATCTCAACCTGTGGGAGTTGCATTCTTTTTGATTCTTCTCCCCATCCCTCTGGGAGTGGGGGAAGGAAGGGGAGGGGAGTGAGTGAATGAGCTGTGTGGCTGGGTTTAAACCACGACAGTGCCCAGAAGCTTTCCAACTACGTCTTTGTCAAATATGAAGAAATAAAATTAGGTACCCTTAGCAAAATACTGTGTTGATGAAAATGAGCTGGAAGCCAGAATTCAATTTGCTGAATAGCTCTCTTGAATACAGCTACAAAAGCTGTGCAGGTGACCAAAATGGCCATGGAGTCTTGGTATCATTAGCATAAATAAACACTAATGGGCAAGAACTGACAATGGCAAACTATTTCCAGAAAGCTAATTGGTCAATATTCATTAAGAGTGAATAGCTTTGAATTCTAATTCATCTCTTTTCGAAAGTGCAGGTGTTGTAGTGTTTTGCAAAAACAAATTATTAATACCACCTGTAGATGCAGGAACTGAGTTACTGAAGTGAAATGAGATGTAGATGCAGGAACTGAGTTACTGAAGTGAAATGAGATGTCCGCAGCCATTTAGCAAGTTTGTTTGGAAGGCAAATATATTCTAGGGGTGTATCTCCTGAACATGCCAGCCTGAATGTTGGAGAGAGCTTTTGCACGTTCCTATTCACTCTCTGTAACTTGGGTTCCCTTTTCAATTTCAGCATATTAGTCCTAATTCTATGCCAGTCTATAGTCAGTGAAATAGCCAGGTACCAATTATATGGTATGGACTGAAAAAATAAAGAGTCCGGTTTGTCATGCTCAGATTTGGTATTGATGCTAAATTAACATGAAAATTGCACACAAATGATGGGCAGTTAGGATCTGCTGAATTGCCACTACAATAATGTCAGAATATATGACATAATTTTTTTATCAAATAAGTATTTTGCAGTGGGAAAATAAAATGTAATTGTCATTTGATAAAAATCTAGTTAAGATCAGGAATCACAACTGTAGTATCTGCACTAAAGGAAATACTGCAAAAGGAAAAGTTGCTGACTATGAATATTCTCCAGTATTAGGTTTTATGTGATAATATGTGAAGTATGAAGCATAAACATTTTTCTAAATAAAAAAAGTAAAGAGTAGTTGCCATGGAGATGTCATGAGTTGCCTTGGGGCTTGAGGAAACACAATTAGCTTACAAGATGGCTTTCAAAGACTTCAATTTGAACCTTTTGGAATTTCAGCCATGTAGTGATCTGCTGAAATAATTATTTGTGCTCTCTGTATTTTTATTTGTGCACAAATAATTATTTGTGCTCTCTGTATTTTTTCAGACAATATATATTACTGTGTGTTCAAAAGTAATTATGGAGGAATAGCTTTCATTCTGATGTTTTGAATTGAGTTTATAGAAAAGAATCCTTCAACTTCTTAACACCAGGCTAAAAATGTAACTAGTTAGCACAGAAATATTTTTCTCTTCAAACATTTCTGATTTTGCAAACTTGGAAATTGATTTTTCTTTCACATAGGCTGCTCCTAGCAAAAAAAGAAATAATAATGATGAAAAAAGAAAAATTCCACACTGGCTCAAATATTACCTGAAAATTGCTGCTTGCTAGTTTGCAGTCTGTGACTTGTGATCCTTGTTCAACAGGATGCAACAAGGGCAACAGAGAAACTTGAGTTCTATAAAAGTGTAAATTCCACATGCTGAAGACTTTATTCTTTGGAAATGTTTGCAACTTTTATATTTATGAAACTTAGTAACTTTTGGGTTTTTTAAATGAAGATTGGACTAGATGATTTCTAGAGGTTCTTTCCAACCTCAGTGACTCTGTGATTGTAGTATAAATAAATCTAGTCGAGATTTCTGACACTGCCACCTGCATGCACATGTGTTCTGTAAGAACAGAAGCACACGTATGCATAAGAGGAAGCAAAGAATAGAAAGTAAGTTAACCCAGTACTCACTACCAAACCACATTGTCAGACTAACCTTGAAAGTTAGGGATGTACTTTTCTCAGATCTTCCGACACCTGCAAATCTAAATGTGAACCCCCTCCTCACCTAACAAAACATTCAAATGTAATTCTCCTATCCATTATCTTGCTTATGCAACATCTGCTAAATTCATGTGCCCTAGTCTGGCAACTGTGAAGTGTGTAAAAGGGCTATAATTCTCGAAACTGGAGAGGATTAATTCAGTACATGAGCTGAGAATATTTCTGAGGATGCGCAAAAGGTCACCCTGCAGGACCTTCACGCATGAAGGTGCTGTAGGTTAATAGGAGGATGAAAATGCTATAGGATAATAACACTAGTTCTATGACTGCTAGAGAGAGTTACCTGAAATTTAATCACAAACTGAGCCAATGTCCTAAGCTCACTGGGACATAGCACATGGAGACTGAAGGACCAAGCTCTCAGGCATTTCATTATCTGAAACTGAGTCAGAGAGAGACAGTTTCTAGTTTCTGAAGCTTTAGAGGATACAACTGGCCTCTTCAAGGATGTTTTGGTTATGGACTACCAATGACAAGCAGTCCCTGGTCACATTTCCTCTGTCAAGCTCTGCCAAAGACCATGTCATTCACAATTTACTGCTTTAGAAAAAGGGGATTGTGTAAGCACAGGACCTTCGGTCTGCATAGCATTAATAAGGCTCAATAGGAGTGGCTTTGTAAAGCAAAAGCGACTGCTGAGGACCAAACACCTGCAACTGTTTGACCATCATTTGAGTTCTGTTCTTCATAGCATGCTTTATACATTGATGCATTATTTAGATTCCCTTTGCACCTATATAATTTCAGCATGTAAAAAGTAACATATCACATTCTTGTCATAAAGCACTATAAAAAATTACATTCAAATGTATTCCTACCTATTGTCCATTTTCCCAGACTGAGAAGACCTTTAGCTGATTTAGATGACAACCTTGGGAAAAAACAAACCGCAATTAATTTAAAAAGTCTGATCAATGAAACTATCCTTTAAAAATGTTAGGTACAAGAGAAATGTACAATTGGCAAAGCATTAATAGGAATTGTGAAAGCGGCACTACACTGAACACAAAAGATACAGATAGCACATTGTCCTGGGTTCACCAGTAGCAGTTTTTCTTCTTCTTAGTAGCTGGTGCAGTGCTGTGTTTTGACTTCCAGCCTGGGAAGAGAGCTGATAGCACTGATCATTTTTAATTGTTGCTCAGTAATGTTTAGTCTGACCAAGGACTTTGTGAGTCTCATGCTCTGCCAGGTACGAGGGGAGACCAGGAGGAAGCAGAGACAGGACACCTGACCCAAGCTAGCCAAAGAGGTATTCCATAACACAGTACGTCATGCCCATGGAGGTAACTGGGAGTTACCCAGAAGGGCACAGGCTGTCTTCGGGGAGGTCGAACTCGTTCGGTGGTGGTATTGTATTCTCTTCTCTTGGTATTTTCTCTTATCATTATTATCATTGACGGTAGCAGCAGTGGTTTGTGTTATACCTTAGTTACTGGGCTGTTCTTATCTCAACCCGTGGGAGTTACATTCTCTTGATTCTCCCCATCCCTCCGGGAGCAGGGGGAGTGGGTGGGGGTGGAAAGGAAAGAAAGAGGTAGAAAAGGGGCTGGGGGGGGAGTGAATGAACGAGCTGTGTGGATCGGTTTAAACCATGACAATTCTTTTTGGCGCCCAACCTGGGGCATCGAGGGGTTGAAATAACGACAGATCTGACCAGAGTGTGTATAATCGTATTGCATGTGTTCTGGAGCTTGATCCTGTTCCAGTGCAGTCTGGATCAGTCCATGGCAGATGGGCTGTGTTTCCCCCGCTGCGGCAGTCGGTTCCAAGTGTACTGGAAGCCCCTCCAAGTAAAAGCAAACTGTGGCCTGCACTCTGCTGCCAAAGGAATTGAGAAAAATGCATTGGCAATATCAGTCGTGGCATACCACTTGGCTGCCTTTGACTCCAGTTCATACTGAAGTTCTATCATGTCCAGTACTGCAGCACTCAATGGCCGTGTGACTTCATTCAGGCCACGATAGTCTACTGTTAGTCTCCACTCTCCGTTAAGACTTTTGCACTGGCCATATGGGGCTATTAAAGGGTGAGTGGGTCCTGCTGATCACTCCCTGACTCTCCAGTTCGACCCCCCTGAAGAGAGCCTTCTTTAGGGGAGATTGTCTCATTTTCACAGAAAATGATTGAACAATGTTACTCATTTAAATAAAGTAATTATCTTAGACAACTTTTCATTACACAAAAGCAAGCAGGTGCAGAACAAGCATTAGGATTTTAGGTGAATCTCACATGATTTTTAAGGACATTTTTTAATATGACAACTCTGCCTCCATTATTATCGTAGAGGGGCTCTCTGCATGCTGATTTCAGCCTTCCACATGATTCCTATGAACTTAGCACTTGCTAAACCTCCAGCATCAAGTAGCAGATGCTCATATCTTTATTGAGATCATGGAAAGTTCATATTTCTCCACAAATGTTCTCGGTAGTGAAAAGTAAGAAATCAAAAAGGACCACCACAGTGCTCTCTCCATGATTACACAGACCAAAGCTGAATTTTGCAGCCTTCAAGGATCTATGCATCTTTCCTTCATTAAGAGGTGCATGGAAGTGCAAGGAGTATTTTAACCTAAATGTCTCTGCATTGAGGTGTGGATTTAATGACATATTATTATTAGGAATGTCTTTTGGAAAAAATATATGCTTCCAAACAGAAACCTGAAGAGATTAATCATTCAGGCTAAAGGATATTACGTGCTTTTAACACTTAAGATGAAATGAGCTATTCCTGACTGTCAGATATACTGAGAATCTTTGTATTTTTAATAATTTATGGCTTCCTTTAATTGTCTGAACTTATTTCTCAAGGGAAGCCAATTAGCTTTAATACATCTTTGCATATCATTTAATATAAATAAAAGAAACATATTTCTTGGTAGGTTTTCAATGCAATGACAACCTCTTCTCATTTTCCTCCTTTTCTTTAAAACAAGCTGGTAGGTCATATTGGAGATTAATGCTCTGATCTGAATATGTAAGAGACAGGTCTCCAGAAATAATTCCAGAAATATTAACAAATTTTCTATTTGTGCACTGGAATAAAGTCATGTTACAAAATGTTTTAAGATCCTCTGCAGGAAAACAGTATTAATTCTACAATAATTACTTTTGAAGTGCAAATATAATCTCAGACAGTCATTAGTAATGGCACTACACAATTGTTTGACAGTAAAAAATTATTTTAAAATAACAAACAATTAACCACACACATTAGTGCATCTGACTTAAGGACTAAACAGTCTGCCTTTACTTTGTGGTGCTGTGACTAACCCTTTCCTTGTACCCCAAATAACTTCTTACAGTTGCACTGAATTGCATCATTCAGCGCTAGCAATCACAACCACTCCCAAGCCTGCAACTGAAATAGTATTCGACTTACTAGCAGAAGCTGAAGAAAATTTCAGTAATGTAGCAAACGGAATGAACAGCTCAGGAATCCAGAAAAATAGAGGTTTGTGAAGAAGTCATTAAAACCTGAAAATATACTACATTATACCTTGATTGCTACTAGCTTTTTGCCTAGTCATATTACATATATGCAGAATGTCAGAGACAACATTGTATTTGGTTAATCATCAGTAGTAATTAACAGTCAGTCCCACTGTGAAGGAGTTTTTAGCCCTGTTGTCTGTCTAAGCCCCCAGTGATGTAATGCACGTTCAGGGAAGATGGGCCAAGCCTCTAAAACAGATGACTGCTCTGAAGAAGTGCTAGATTTGTCGACGGACCTATGCTTGCCTCAGACACAAGTTCTTTAATTTCTTCTAGTAAAATACATAGCATGAACCTACCAAATATTTTAGTCTTTGAGAGGAAAGATCTGATCAAAACAAGTATTAGCAGTGAAAGCCAAGTACCTAGACACCAAAGCTATAAACCAGTACATTCACCATCAGTAAGGGAAAATTATTTCTTGAAATAGTATTCGAAAAAGATTTTAAATGGGTAATGCTGGAACAGAACTGTAACTTTAATACTGTGAACAGCAATTTGGATATCCTCTCTAACTAAAGTATCATCTTTTCTAAACTGATGTGTTTCAAGATAAATTATATCAACCATTACAAAATATACTTTTTCATCTCTTAGCAGTTGGACATGAGAGCTGTGTTCTTCCTTAGCCTATAAAACTCATTAGATGTTTTTTCTCTACAATAGAGTTCAATTGTAGGACATTTGAAAAATGGAAGACTTTCCGAAAACACAATAACCCTATAAAGAGATTTCATGAGGTTGAACCTGGAAACACTGTCTTTTTTATGCTGATCATTTTCCGTCCTACACGTACAGCCATTCAACCATGTAGCATACTCCTTGGTAACATATGAAAGTGTATTAAATTACACGAAATTTATATTCAATTTATTAAGATTCTGTAACTTTCTAATAAAATTTCATATATGCATTATGACTTGAGTTTCTGATACAGGTTATTTTCTATAATTGAACCACAGAACACTACAATTCTGGAATATAACAATCTATAGGTTCTAATTTATCAATTAGTGCAATTTTTAAAGAGCATAATTACAATTACTGTACACATTTACAATTCCATACCGTTTGAACATGTTTTCGTAAAACAGAAAACTGTGAATCTGATAGTCTTAAACTGTGAATTAAAAGGTAATTTCAAGTCCTTTTTAAGCTGTATCTAATAAGAAGTTGTGTCCTGGGTTGAGCAGCAGCAGTCATTTTTCTCCTTCTTAGGAGCTAGTACAGTGCTGTGTTTTGATCTTTTGGCCTGGGAACAGCGCTGATAACACCAATGTTTTCAGTTGCTGCTCGAATGTTTGGTCTGGCCAAGGACCTTCTGAGCCTCATGCTCTGCCAGGGAGGAGGGGAAGCTGGGAGGAAGCAGAGACAGGACACCTGACCCAAACTAGCCAAAGAGATATTCCATACCACAGCACGTCATGCCCAGGATGTAACGGGGAGTTACCCCGGAAGGGCTGGGGGACTGCAGGGTTGGACGAGGTATCGGTGGGTGCTCGTCTGGGGGGAGTGGGGCGAGTTATCTGTTGGCTGGTGCTGAGGTGTTGTATTCTTTCCTCTTGTTATTTCCTTTAGCACTATTATTGGTGGTAGCAGTAGTGATTTGTGTTATACCTTAGTTACTGGACTGTTCTTATCTCAACCCGTGGGAGTTGCATTCTTTTCAATTCTCCTCTCCATCCCTCCAGGAGCAGGGGGAGGGCAAGAAGGGGGGGAGTGAGTGGACGAGGTTTGTGGTTGGGTTTAAACCACGACAAGTTGTTACACTTATTTATCAACAATACCAGCAGTGATGAAGCGTCAGGTAATTTAAAAGTGCATTTATGGCATTCACATCTTATTTTCATGTGTCTTACCTTATTAAAAGCATTGATCCCAAATTTACATCTGTGAAATTTTGATGGGTCAATTTGTGAGTCCAAACAGAAAAAAATGTGCAAAGAGAATACATAAAGCAAGCATTAAACAAAATTGTTTTCACAAAATGCTATTCTGATTGAAGTGAAATAAGAAAAAAAAAATAAAACAACACAAATTGTAAATTCTAGCAGTAATTAATTTTTGAACACAGTCCAGTTCTTACAAGCCAGTAAGAAATGCTACCAAAGAAATACTAGTCATCTGTTATCCATGACCGTGTATTACCTACCAAACTTATTCCTTGCAATGCTGCACGGTATCCCTTGATTTTTCTGATTATATGATTCTCTTAACATACTCTTTTGTTAGGAAAATTTCAAGAATAATGTTGAATCACAGGATGTAGGAAAGCCCTCTTTATATATAAAGGTATGTATATGCAATCAACTATTTTATCAAGGAATAAACACATTTGGGAGGCAGGAATTCAGGTTTTTCCTCTTCTACAGACTAATAACTGTGGAGGATTGGCTTGTCGAAAAAGGTCAAAAGGTCACGTTCCCATCAACGAGCTGAAACAAGACATCTGTGTAGAACATGGTGCAAACCTCTCACGCCAGATAATGAGGAAATGAAGGACACCGGCAAACAGCAACATACTATGATCAATCACAGCCAAGGCCACTAAGTGATAAGTGCATGAGAAGGAGGATGGTGGGGGGGTGCACAGTGTAGCTGCAAAAATGTAGAAGCTATAAACCAATGATCTTGTAACATGTAAAAGCTATAAGCCAATAATCTCTCTGTAACCAAACTATAAACATGCAAGCAAGGTATATAAGTATCCATCTGCTTAGCAATAAACGAGACTTGTTGGTCATCATCTGATGAGCTCGTCTCCCGGCGATTCCTGCAAATAACCACTAATCTTGAACAATATATATTTACTGAGCAAGACATCATATGGCACAGAAGGTTTACGTGAAACAAATTCTGCCACCCATCAGTCTTCTTGTTATTCTGCAATACTACTGATGCAAAATTTATTCCTCTACTGCAAATTCCGTTGCAGAATCTCAGCCTAAAATAAAAGTACTAATAATGACGTGAACAAAATGAAAAACAGTGCAGGAGGACTTTAATGAGTCTATAAAAGGTCTCAAACAAAAAGTGTTAAGAGGTGTGTCCTTACTGAAGAAAACTACAGTGTAAAAGAACTACCACAAATTTCCTCTAAGCCAACTGCTTAGGAACTGCCAGATGTAATTCCCTTGTCTTATTTCTGAAACTGAGCTAGAAGTTCTGATCATATGCTATAGGGATCATTAAAAATGTGCTGAGACGAATGAGGGTCTTGCAACACTGTGCTACTTCCAGCATAGTATGTCTAGTGGATAGCAACTAAGCTCGGGCGAAAGACTGACTTATGTAAACACTGTGCTATCAAACATCTGTACAAAGACTTTATTTCTTTCCACAGAAAGATCTATAGGATATTATCTTGTCATAGATAATGACCCTGAACACGACAAAGCAGGTCTGCTATGATTTTAACATGCCAGGACTACAAGCCAGCAGCATATGCTACCATAAGTACCTGTCTCATGGCAGCATTTCCATCAGCGTGTTTCTTTTGAAAATATGGTTCAATATTCTTTTAAAAATTCTATCCTATTAGCAGGCAAGGCTAACCAAACAAATTAAAGCTAAAGCCTCAAAATACACTTAAACCCAAGAAACTGTCTACATATGACCTACAAAAAATGCAAGTAAAACTCTGATGAAAAAAATTATGTGAGAAAAAAGAGTGGTGCATTTATTGAAACAAGCACATAAGATGCATCATTGTGACTCAAGGAGTCCAGTGAAACCTGAAAAAGTATTTTAGAACATTACAAGTCATTGTCTTATGTGAGAGTCTTCAGAATTAGAAACAAAATTGTGTTCTCTCACAAAGGATACCAATTGTTTAATTGCCACCAACAAAAGTTTAAAACCAGAAACCTGAACTAGGGCACCACCTATGCCACTGTCCTAATTTGGCTAACAATGACCATCAGATAACTACAAACAGAAAATACATGAAACTGAATCTTTAAAATAACATCATTAATGAGATGATAATGTTAAGTAATAGCTAAAAACATAAAAAAAAATATTGTATAGCCTGCTTATTTACCAACAGTCCTTATCTTAAAACATGCAAAGCTGCTCGCTAGGCCTAGTGATAGTCTAAAAGATTAAATGCTTGCTCAAGAAATTGCTCTATAATATGTAGGTGGGGAGGTCTGTAAATTAATTCTTCATCAGTAGCCCCCTGAAAAAAATATTCCTCCATATTTCTGCAGAAGTCAAGTTTCCTGATGATGCATTAACAACACTCCCTGGAAGAAACTTGGGAATTTGCATGCTTTGTGGAAACTTATCACATCAATGAGAAAATCCTGCTCTGAAAGCTTTTATCTTTCTCCTTGAATGACAGTCGTACTTCTAAACTATCATCTGGAAAATAGCTTACTGGTATTCTCACTTCTCTTTAGGTCTGTCATAACAGACTGCCAGCTGAGAAGGGTTTGAATATCCTCTTCTGAATGCTTCTTCACATGCTTACTCTCTTCATATCACAATGTATTTGTAACAGATTTAGTTGATCCCAGGTTCCAGTTCCATTCCAGTGTTTTTCTGAAGCATACACCATCATATAGCTACCTTTGAAAGAACTCATCAGTGCTTGCCAGAGACTCTAGTGCTTTGCTATGCACAAATGAATGACTTCCGTGAAAACTAAAGAGCTGCTTAATGAATAAATTCATAGAAAGTTCTGGGAACGATAGTGACTGTAGACTCAAAGAATTGCTAGGTCTCCTGTGAAATAACTGTAACCATTCCCAGCCTTCCTTTTTTAATTTTTTTTTTTTGGCTCATTTGTTTGTTTCTGGTTTTGTTAAATATCACAGCAGCTTTTTCCTGGGAAACTACTTTACAGTAACACAAGGGGCAGATTTACTGTTTGAACCTCATGAGCTTGCCTGTGAAAATCAGAAATTGGTAAAATCCTCTTGAACCATGTCAAATGTCGAAGTGAAAAGTCAGGAAAACTCACAACAGGATAGAAATCCTGTGTTGTTGCTTTTTCTTCCTGAAATATTCAATGTTATTGTACTGGTAGTCATTAGAACACTTCTGAAAGTCAATTAAATATTCTAAACAGTGAACAGAGTCCTCAGCCATGACAACTAAGGTCAGTTATTTAGCTCAGATCTTTTTGATAATACTGCTTTACATACAAGAATTGCAGTTCTATTACATATTTTTATATATTTTATTGAAATATTTTGTTTGAATGAAATATATTAGATAAAGTTGCAGCCTAATCTACCTCATTTCTTTAATGTCAAGATACTTGATTTCAACAAGTACACAGTACATAGAAGTTTTGCTGTGTGAGGCAAACATGTCTGAGTTAGACACCTCCAGAAAGCTTTCAAACCTGTCTGAGAACAATAGGATTCTCCCACCTTAAAGAAATCCTCAGATGTCACAAAACTGGCAGGGCAAATTTCATGACAGTCATTTAAGTACTTACATGTGATTAGACCTTTAAATCTCTGCGCAAATTTCTTCGTCCTTAATAATTTCCTTGCAAGTTATATCCTGCTATTCTATCAGTGTGATTGTGCCACATTACTGAAATGTGTGCCTCAAAGAGCAATTCAGCCCCATCTACCTTTTTACAGTGCTATAATAAAAAGTTCTAGTCTCTCTCCTGCAATTTAATCATATCCATACCGTTTAAAAAGACAGGAATAATATGGGTCTCCTATACTGGTCTATTTTACACTGTAATACCTGCTGATATTTTAGAAATTAATCTTTCCCAGGCTGATAATGGAATGTGAAAGAAAAATCACAGTTATCATCAATTATCTGTGCAGAAAATACTAACTTTAGTACTCTTCTATACATTCATTTGTCCTTTAAACAACAGATCATCAAGACCTTACCTTGGAACTGCAATATTAATCATACTTCAGTTATTTGATTCAACTTAAAGTGTTACAGATCATTTTAGAGTTGTATATTGAGATTTTAAATTAAGCTAAATTACCATATTCTGTAGAATTATACATGACTGGTTTTGAAGAAGGTGCCTTCTCCTTTCTAACAGCATGATTCTAGGAGAACAAGAACATAGATAACCCCATTTTTCTAGTACAGAGTATGTCAGATTAGCAGGTTCCTCCTCACATTAGGTCTTTTTATGAGTGGACAGATAAGCCAGACAACTTTCCCACAGCCATAAAGAAAGTCTATTTTATGATGAGGGTTTCAATCAGCGTTGTAATATCTTGGGCTGGACAACCCTTTCTCTTCCTCTGTTCGCCAGCTCTGCCTTAAGCCATGGATATCTACAGTTCTCCTCATGCCTTTCCAGAGCTCTCATTCAACCTCATTTCAAAGAATAAGAAGTCTAATGACACCGGCAAGCCTCACCTTGCCTCTTTTTTAATTCTGAAAGTAGGCAACAGGCAAAGGGATAGCAAACAACACTGTGTCCCAAGTACTAAAGGCAAACTGAATGCAACTGAGGGAAAAAAAGGACCACATACACAACCTCCCCACCCCCAAATAAACAAACCAATCAAACAACCAAGAAAAAAAACAACCCAAAACAAAACAAAAATCCAAAACAAAATAAAAATCCAAACCCCACCAAAAAACCCCATGGGATAACAAGAAGCTAACCAAAATCCCTAGGCACTGCCTTCTGCTCTGAATTGTTCACTTCAAACCCATATTCCTGAAATACCTGTCTGTCTACTGAAAATGGATTTCCTCACTCAGTTAAAAATTGAGGTAATCATTTTTTTCTTACATTAAGATAATTTTTCATATCTAAAGCATGTAACACACTCATCAAATACCTTTTGTATCCCAAAGAGCATAAACAAGATGCTAAAAGTAATTAAATGGCCTAAAGGAAACAGCTAAAGGATTCATGAGAAAGGACTCACTTCCCTCAAAAATATTACAAAACTTATTTGTATTTTATTTGTATCTACAGCTCTTTCAAAAAGCAAAATTATTTCCCACACTGATATTTTTCCCCATCAGGAGTTATCAATTTTATTTTAAGTGCCTCATGTAATTTCCATGAGAAGCTGCTCCATGGTCTAATAGCTGAAGATAGAGAAAACACGCCCAGGTTAAGAATGCTGTCTACCTGGTACCTGTTCATACAACCCAGTAATTATCCTTTTTCTGAAATTTAGTCCTCAAATGAACTTAATCTGACTTCAGTCCTATTAGGGGGTTGGAAGAAACGTTAAAAAGATGACAGGAGATGACAGGCAGCATATCCTTTTTCATAGAGAAATGCTATATGAATTATTAATCTGACCCAGAAAAGATCATAATCAAAGACTAACAAGGGCCCCTTGAGCACTGTTGGTGCATAATTCTACCCTCTGAATCTTGAAAGCTTAGGGAACCGATACATGAAGGAACAGAGCAATAAAGCAAAGTGTATGTCACTGATAGTAATTTTAAAGGACTATTGTAACATCTACTATAGTGTTACTTACAAATAAGGATGTATTTTCAATTATTCCTCTATGAACATTTCTTTTAAAAAACAGGAGATACTTATAATTACTTAAAAATGTTATTAAGCAATTCCACAATGTTGAAGAGTTAGAGAGCCAAAATGTGCCCCTAGAATTTAAAATTTCTTAATTAAAGAACCATCTCTTTAGAATGAACAGAACAGTTACAGCCATGTACAAGGAAGACTTCAAGGCATCTTAGCTTTTTTCAGTGCTGAATACTATCAGTACTGTGGACATCCTCAGACATGGAAAGTGCCAAGTCATGTCTTTGCATGAGTGAAAAACTGAAGAAAATAAGTAACTATCGATTTTATCTCAAGCATATTCAGCAGCTGTAGTGAAGTTGACTCTGCACTTGTCTACTATAAAAATAAAATGTTGATATGGGTTGCTACTGTGGAATACACACACAGCACAGCACTTACAGAACCCTCAGGCTTGGTCGTCTTTCTGATATACATTATTATTTATGCAACAGATTTAGAATTAATTATTTGCACTACATTTTTGGTCAGGTACACATCGCCTTGTCTTTAAAACAAGCTTTCCATTTAACTAATTTCTCTCTTTTTTTTTTTTTTTTGACTCCATGTTTCCTTGTAACCAGATCTTGAAATGTAAATTTTGTTCTGTAAGTTCAAAAACAAAAAGGAGAGGTATGTATGAATGAGCTTGAAGCCCTCATTGTTCAGAGGAACATCTTAAGAGCCTTCAAGCAAATAAAACATAAATTACTAGAACAGACTTCAGAGCAGCCAGCAGTATTAAGTCAGCCAAAACTTAGCTACTTCAGTATGTATTGTATGAAGATGAAAATTTTTGGTGTGTATCTAAATCATCCCCATATTACATAGAGTTTTGTTTCGAAACATGTCAGAGGGTGTACATAGGTAATCTTTATAACAGTAGTTTCTGAGCACTCCACAAGTTTTTATGATTGTCACTTGCTAAGGAAGTACTTTCACAGAAGGAAAGAGTTTGAAGGTCCAGAAACTTAAAAGACTGCAAGTACCTCACTGCCCTCTTAAAAGTGATTTTCCAACAGCAACTCAGACCCACAGCACTGAAATCTCCAGCACACCAAGGGTGCAGCATACATTAGAGCATGGAACTCGTTTTCTTGTTCTAATCACTTTTTCCTTAATGATAACAGAAAAGTTTAGAAGACAGGATACGTACACAGATGTGGATGGTATTGGTTTTGAGATACTTATAAATAACTTTCTGCATTCTGTCATCAATGTTTTTGTGGTTTGAGTTGCTCAAGAATTGCTCTAGACAAAGATCAATCCTGCAAGGTGCTGACTTGTGGTCCTGATCCAGTGCATAAAAAAATTGCAAGCAGAACTTCATACAGTCAGCTGAAGCTAAACACATATGTTACAAAGTGTTTCGCTCAGCTGGCACAAAAATATTTAGCATCTCACAAGATTCAGTCCCTATGTTTAAAATTTCTGCATGGATATTTATTTGTGATGCAAAAGTCTCTGATAAGAAGAGGAAGCTAACCTGTATAGACAAGAAGACGAACATTCCTGGCACACAGTTTCTGTGCAAACATCCCTTCCCAGGCTTTGCAGGTATCTCTGACATCCACTGCTGCTTACTAGATTTATTTTTAAATGCTGCAAATTGCTTTTGGAGTTCCAGTCCCAGATACTGATTTCCAAAATGCAAAGCTTCTGAAAGAGTTTTGCGTACAACTAATTCTCAACCGTGTTATGTGATTTTTTTTTTCCCCTCCAAGATCTGGCATAAACGGAATTTATTTTTAAAGGAATCTGCAGCATATTGTGTATAGACAGAGACAAGACAGCAACAAACGCAAATGAAACATTCAGAGGAATATTACTTGCACAGTTTTTGGCATTCTAATATAACTTTCACTTTTATGACACTCTTTTATAGCACATTTAGATATGGGCAACAAAACACCAAGCCTAAAAATGTTACCGTTGGCTTCAACAGGTTCAATAGCAATTGAATAACCCAGCATCTTTATGGCTTCCAACATCAGAGGTCATAAGAATTCCAGCAATTACAGAAAGCATTCTTTAAATTTGAAATCAATATCATTTGGGCACTTATATCTGAAATCTCATCAATATAAATTCCCATTTACCATGAGAAGTATTCGAGGCAAGGCGGGGAAGTCTGCTATGTGGGCTTTGTAATCTCGCTGTAAACACTGTTGGAACCCACTGTATTATTTCAGCTATCAAACTGTTACTTTAGCGAGATCCACAGACTGTCACATGTCACATAATAGGCTAATTTTGGCTATTTCTGCAGCTCCAGCACAGTTCAGACCAGCTCTAGGAGCAGTCTGCAGTCACAGCAACAGCTGCCTCAGGCCTCTCAGGCATGTGTTGAACAAGAATCTTGATATTCTCTGAAAGTGTGCAGGCTCAAACTCCCAAGAGACCTTCTGTCATGTCTCCCTAATCGAGGATGTCACCTTCCATCTGATCTCAAGAAGTCTTCTAAAAGCCACTACTTGTTAGCTTTTCTGCACCTGAATACCTATGTTGACCCCCCACCCTTGTGTTTCGTGCACTCAATTCGATATTCAGTTTCCGTTAGCTCTGCCCAGATAGACACTGCAGAAGCACAGCTGTCCCTAAGTTTTTTTCTCCCACAGCCTTTTCAAGGGAAAGACTCACATTCCCTTAGTAACAGCTTTCCACATTGATTTTAGGAGCAGCGTTTCTGATAGGCATCTGCTACTAGTTTCTTCTAGGGCATCTAGAACCCAGCTTACCTGAACAGTACCATAATCTAATTACCCCATTACCTGCAACACAGCCAAACACATACAAAGACAAAACCACTGTTCACTTACATCTGGTCGCCCATGCAACTAGCTTTATCAGTTTTTAAGTGTTTGCAACAGCACACCTGCTGCTACATTTATTTTCCCAGAAGACCCCACATGGCCATAAGAGTTTGTGAGCAATGCCAGCCTCCTCGCTGGTCATGTTTTGCACTGCCTCCTGCCTAGCCACTGTGAAGTTTACAGTGATTAACATAAAATTTACCAACATAGGCCTTTTTCTTGTGTGATAATATGAAAACAAAAAGAATGCACACAGAGTGTAGCAAAGCCCCACCGTTAGATATGCAGGTGAATGTTGGGTAAGTCAGCTGGAAAAGTGGTTTTGAGGCAAAGAGCCCATGGGAGGAAGCCTGTTTCTCAGTTTTTGCTCTTAATCTCCATGTTCTTTCGTTCTCTCCTTATCTCACCAGAACAGAGATAAGAACACAGTTGTGCTGTGAAAACAAGAAATTAAAGGTTCTGAAAATACTGAGATCATCATCCAAAATTGCAGAATATTAATCTGTGATATCTCAATTTTCAACAAAACTCATTACTAAGAACATATTTACAATTGAATTACTCACCCTCAATGATGTGCAATGTAAAGAATGGGGAAAACAGTTGTGATCACTAAAGAAGAAAATCAGTATGAACTACACATTTCTGATAGATTTTCAGCAAACAAACCTCAGACAGTATAAAAAGCAAATAATCACTAATAGGGTCTAAAAACCATCTTATTATATAATGTTCTATTACTTTCTGCTGATGAATTTTTAAATGGAAAATATTTTCTCACTTCTCTGCCACAAATGCAGCTGGTTTTGTGCCAGGAGACAGGTTGTCTCTAAGGATGTACACAAGCAGAGACTAACACACACAGACACATGTTCATTGTTTTTTCACAGAATCCTTTAATTTTTGGGTTTTTTTTTCCTTTGTTGCTCTCAGTAAAAGTAAGATGCAGCCTCCAATAATTTAATTTTTTCTGTTTATTTCAAGTTTGAGCTTTAATGGATTCTTCCTAATTACTTCAATCTTTGGCATTAAATTGAGTTTAATTAAACTCTTGAGTATAAACCTATGTGGTTGCTTTGGGAGGGGAGTATTTTCTTTTAGAACACCTTTTTTCATTGGGCAATGTGAGTAAAAATATGAAAATATTTTGCATGCTGGAAAACAATGCACAGAAAGAAGGTATGTGGATATGTGTATACTCTAGGGTCTGATGCAGTCATCAGAAACTTGAGAGATTAAGCTGACCATCTGCAATTTTCATGCAGCTGATAGGATAACTCCTTGGCCTTCAACCTGTTTACTAGCCCCCCTAAATCTGTGCATTTCCAGCTCAAATGTTTGTTCAGACTCTGTTGCCATAGCCCTTCTGACTCTGAAATTCTTGGGAGTTTCTGTGCCAAGATTTTTACAGCCAACAGCATTTCAGTTACTTGACTTGCATAACCTCTTCTGTCTTGTTTTATAATATGCATTTAACACTCAACCCCCCCCCCCCCAATCCCTTATGATGGTGTTCAGAACAGCTAAACAGGGATTTATTGACTAGATTTCATACTCACTGGTGAACAGATCTGTAGACATTTATTTCTGCTTCCTGGACAAAAGTGGTTAAGGAGCTTTCTAACTTTTAAATTTACATTCATTTTAATTAATTTTATTTTTAATTCTTTGTGCTCTTCTGCAGTTCATGTTTTTTATCACAGAAACAAAAAAATGTGGAGAAATCTAGTGGTGATGGAAGGTATATTAACTGCAGCTGATATTACAAGTAGTACAAAAAAACAGAGTCAATGACAATTTTATGCCAACTGAAATAAGACAGTGCTTTGGTAACATATCTCAAGATATATGCTATATATATGATAGCAGTTTATTTATCTCATAATGTTTTAAGTATAATATTTAAAACATTTTATCTTCCAGATCGAATTAAGTAGTATGCATCAGGTGGTAGAAATTCTGTATTGGTAACTGATAGAAAAAAAGCTTCTTGGAGGTTGTTAGAAAGCTTCTTTGCACCTACCAGATGTGCTAGATCATACCATCATGGTAAATAATTTCATGCTTCCCACTAAAGGAATTCTTCATGCATTTTAACTCACTAATATTATTACTCCTAGGTCTATCAATCACAAAACAAATCAGTGACTCTTCAGACCCAACAAAAAGAACATTGGACAGCTATTTTGTGATCATGCACCTCAGGAACTGCAGTGCCATTTCCTCCTTCCCTGTAACTCAGTCCCAGTGAAACACACTATCCTGAGTCATGTAAATCTAGATATAGGCAAAATGTATGCATTCATTAGAACTTCTGACAATGGCACTGCTGAACATCACAATGCTAGCAATGAACCTTTCCAAAGATAAATGTACAGGGAGATCAGATCAGAAAGCAAAATTAAAAGAAAAACCTCAATTTTAAAAAAAAAAAAAAAGAAGGGAAATCAGATAAGCTCAGTCTTTGATGAGTTGTTTTTAAAACAATACAAAATCAGTTGACTACAACATTGCACTAACATGAATTCAGTCTTAAGTGACATAAAGAAAGATAATAATATAAATTTGCAATTGATATAAATTGGATGAAAAAGAAAAAAGCTGAAGCAGGAAGGAATTATACCTTCATTTCTTGCAATTTATTAAAATAAAAAGAGAACTACAGATTAATGTTGTTCTGTAGCAGTTCTCTTAAAAGCTGACAGAAAAATTATTCTCTAAAGACATTGTGTGGTTTATGTGGGAGAGGAATTAAATTAAGGAAGGAAACTTGCAGACTTGCAGAAGAAAACTTGCAAAAACTTGCAGAAGTGAACCAAACTACTGCACTTAAAAATAAACATATCAAATGCCATTTCAGCTACACCGTTCAGACTCATGATTCTAACTTGCACTGGAAATCATAGTGGGATGCTGGAAGTACATAAGAATACAGATGCCCAGAGCTGTGAAATTCTTTATGTATTTTTAAAGGAAGTATTGAAAACTGTAAAAGAGTTCATGGCACTGTATCTTATAGTCTGCTTGGGTCTCTGCTTATCGCATGACACTAAAAAGGTTACTGGTTCTGTCCTGGAAAAGTATCAAAATCCTACTAGCTGGAATACAATATTTAATGACTGCGAAGATGACACAAATTCTGTCACTGTAAAACAGACATTATTACATTCACTCAGTTCAAAATTGAAGTGGAATCTAGGTATTTTTTCATCTTAAACTATTTTAAGTTGCTTTGACATTACAGTATGTTGTGGTTTGACCCCAGCTAGCAATTAAGCATCACCCAGCCACTCACTCATTCCCTCAGAGTGGGATAGGCGAAAGAATCAGAAGGGTACACATGAGAAAACTCGTGGGTTGAGAAAAAGGCAGTTTAATAGGTAATGCAAAAGCCATGCATGCAAGCGAATCAAGGAATGCATTCACCAGTTGCCATGGGCAGGCAGGTGTTCAGGCTCAATCATGCATAACTGTTGCTTGGGAAGACAAACACCACCACTCCCAGCATCCCCTTTCCTTCTTCTTCCCCAGATTTTTATGCTAAGCATGGTACCATATGGTTTGGAATATACTCTTGGTCAGCAGGGGTCAGCTGTCCTGGCTGTGGCCCCTCCCAACTCCTTGTGCACCCATGCACCCCCATCCTGCTCACCGGTGGGATGTGGTGAGAGGCAGGAAAGACCTAGGCTCTGTGTAAGCACTGCTCAGCAGGAACTGAAATGTCCCTCAGTTATCAGCACTGTTCCCAGCACAAATCCAAAACAGAGTCCCGTATTAGCTACTATAAGGAAAATTAACTCTACCCCAGCCAAAACCAGCACACAGTATCATAACGCTGAGTTGTCATCATAATTTATACACATTATACACATTTCTCATATAAGCCTGGCAAATTAGAATTTTTCTCCCTCAGCAGTTCGATATATAACTGGGTTTAATTATTTCATAAAGACCAGAGAAAAAAATGTAGGTTTGGGAAAGGACTTTGAAAGCAGGTTTTGGTTGGCCTATTGAGTTATTTTATGAGGGCTACAATAGACAAAAACAGTTATGGAGATCTCTGACAAGGCTGAAAGTAGCACTCACCAGCACTGTACAGTTAATTCAAGCAGAGTCAAATGAAAAAGCCATCTCTGTATCACAGTTAATGGGAAATCTGAAACTAGAGCGGGTTCAGAAATTAGCTTTGAATCAGCAGCTTGTTTTAAAAAGCCATGGGCTTACAAACATTTAATGCTTTCCACTGATAAAAGAAGACAGTGGGAATCTCCTGCATAAAATTCCCTCTTCAGCCATAATAGTATGAAGTGCAAATGCTTGAAAGTATGTCCACAAAGTCCTTGCCAAAAAAAAAAAAATAAATAAATAAAAAGAGCTTTCCTTCCCCCAGAACAAATCTTTTCTCAAAGTTGTCAACATGTTCTGAAGAAACAAAATAGAAGTGCAAGCTTTTTTAGGACAGGACCATAACTGTAGACATTACAGGTAAATTGGATAAATCATATGAGATTAATAATGTGACATTCCATGAATGCAACCACAACTGATTGTGGAACTGTTAACACTTGACACGCCAAAGTTGAGCTAAAATCTCACTCAACTGAGAATTCCTGTCTCAGTGTAAAATTGAGCTTTATTTTCTTAAAATCAAGATAAAACCACTGTGCTACTCTATAAAAAAAAAAATAAAATTCACTGTCAGCTACAAGTGCTTCCAGGTCAAATTTGTACTGTGGAGGGACACCTCCAAAAAACTTTGCAACCTACACACTTTATTCACTGCTAACTTCTGCAGTATGCACTCCCCTAGTTTGTCTCAGAAAGTCATGATCTGAATAACCTGTTTCTCTTCTGATGCCACATATAGCACAAGACATGTCCTGATCTGATTTCTACTCTTTTGAAATACTTGGGAATTTTTATCTGGGTTAAATAATGTCAACTTAAAACTCTCTTGCCTTCTCCTGAACACATGAAGACATGGTGGGTATTTAGAAATACTTTTTTATGATGACTGAGATATACAATGGAATTCATACATATAACAAATTAGATAAAACTTCATTATTTACTCATCAGTCTGTAAGGGACTGCAGTACTAGTAAGACACAATGAGTGATACATACTGAAAACTTCAGCACTTATAAATTTTTCCTTTGTGACAAATGCTCTTTCTGCACTTGATGATGATTCTACTTTATGCAAAGGTTTTTAATTACCCCTGTTCAAGTCCCTTTTGTTCAACACTACAGAAGGAATTATTTTCCACTTGTTTTTCAGATAGCTTGAGGGATTTTTGAAGATCACAACTACTGAGATTACTAAATGGACAACACTATTTACAGGAATGAACTACTGCTGTACCACCACAGTTAGTGGAAATCTGAAAAAGTATGATAGATTTACATTGCACTTCATAACTTGACTATGTAATGTTTCTATGAAGATTGCTTCTTTGAGAAAGAACACTGTAAAACTGTGTTTTCCCTCTGTAAAACTTAATAATTACATTCCAATAAACCACACACAGGGACAGCAGCACCCAGCTACTCTTCCTGTACATAATCAGGCTAAAGAATACAGTGACAGGCACGCAACAGCTTAGGTTGTATCATGTAAAATATTATCTGTGTAATATTAGCTGCTGTTCTCTCTTGAACAGCAGTGTACTTGTGTATTTTTTAATTTATGCAAAAAAAAAAAATCATACCATTTTCCTTCAAAACTCACATTCAAACTTTCTTTTATTGCAATGTCTAGAACAGCAGTGCCAAGCTTTGGTCTCTTTCTACCAGTGCTTACCAAACTTATCAAGCCACTCTTCTTTCATGACTTTGGGCCTCCTGCCTGTTTACCTCACTGGGCTTTTGACTGCTTTACCCCAGAAGCTTCTCAAAAGCAAGGGCTATAGTACTGCGCCAAGTATAGAGTACCACATACATCACTTCATGACTAACTAAGGACACCAAGCTGGGTTAGAGCTTGGACACAAGACTGATTTACGGCAGATTCTCAGTTAACTGCAGTAATGGACTGGGAGGTAAAATAGATCACTTTAAATTTCCTTCAGTGCTACAGGCTAAAAGCATGTACATTATCTTACTGCTGGTCAGCTGACATGCCATAACTTAATTAAGTATCTCAGTCCTTAATTTTGATGTTGCAGCAAAGATTTTAAAAAGGCAGTGGAAAATTGAGTGGAGACACATATCTTTTCCATGACACATTTTGCCTTTTTTTTTCTTGCCGCCTGTTCTGACTGTATATTATGGTTGGTGCAGAAGTACATTGTTCAGCTGCAGGGGCTGCAGGGGAATGTCCGCTCCAATGCCTGGAGCACGTCCTCTTCACAGACCTTGGTGCCTGCTGAGTTGTTTCTCTTACATGTTCTAACTCTTCACTGTCTGCTCCTGCACATAAATTTTCCTCTTCTTAAATACGCTATCACAGAGGCACTACAACTGTTGCTTATGGGCTCAGCCTTGGCTCGTGGCAGGTCTGTCTTGGAGCCAGCTGGCATTTGCCGTATTGACCATAGGTGAAGTTTCTAGCAGCTTCTCAGAGAAGTCACTCCTGTAGCCCCCCTGCTACAAAAACCTTGCCACAGAACCCCACTGCAAGTGGAAAAATTACCTCAAAATTTTCATCTCTTGAGCATTCATATTTTGCTTTATTTTTTCTGTGATAGCTTGAGCTTTCACTTGCTATTTCTGTCTTCAGCATATTATTTGGTAATATAAAATCTGGGGTTTTTTTTCTTTTTTTTTTTCCTAGTATGAATTTCCCTTGCCTCCATATTTCTTCCTCATAATAACTTCAGATTTCTGAGGTGGCAATACCAGAAAAATATATTTATTGTTTTGAGTAGGGAAAAGATAAATTCTGAATGAACAAAGATACTAGCCTTGCAATTGAATCAGAAGACAGGGTCTTTACCAGCCAGTGTCCTTTCTGGTACAGTGTCTGCTCCAGGCATTATACCATTAATGGGGCATTTGAAACTTCTAGAATGGTGATAGTGGTCAATTTTATTAAAACTAATTGATTGCATAGTAGGCAGTCTTAAGAACATCTCCCCAAAATACCCTCATTATCTCTCGGTGTTCATTCAAATTGCTACTTCACTGGGAAGTCATTGGGCTTGAATGTGGACTAAATTCTAAGCAAATATTGATGACAGTGATTTTATGATTAACAGGAGCAAAATATTAATTTACATAAGCAGTTTAATAATGTTCAAAACTCTGCTGATCTTATTCTAGAGTTTTGAAGAAGATTAGTGTGACCACCAGAAATACGGAGCAGATCTAACTCCCAAGAGCTTCATGAAAGCCTCAAGCTCTAAGTTATTCTGAGGGTCAAGATTCAGACGAGGGTGAATTCAGAAATTGTGGCTGTCATCATGAAAAAATCACGAGCACAAATAAAGAGTGCACAAGTACAAAGATGAGGCCTCGGTGTTTTTAAAGTGCATGCAATCTTGACCTGGAGAAATCAAAACAGCACAGTTCATCTGGAGCTTACAAAAAAAGATGGATTCACTAATTAGAAGAGAGTTGCAAAACATATTTGAAGTAATAACCTGAAAGAGAATAGCCAATATGGATTTCAAAGGGAAAAGTTTCCTTCACAAAGATGGTTATAAAAGGTTATGGAGTTGATTATGGCAACTTGTTTAAACTGTTTGATATTCAAAAGGCATTTGATGATACATCTCCTGCTGAAAACCATAAAAAAAATAAATTTGGGTCACATAGAAGGAAATATCCTGTGGTGAGCACTAATTGCATTCATCTTTTATTTATATATGGAAACCTCATAAAGCATTCCCTAGCCCAGTGTCATCCAAATACTTTCCAGATTGAGCTATATTTAAGACTCTGCTCCACTTCCTAGAGATGGAGGTTCTGCCACTCTCTAGGATCTGGCTCACTAAAAATCCTAAAACTCTAAGAGCAAAAAGATTTGCTATTCTTCATTATAAAAATAGAAAGTAGTAGATTTTCACCTTACCTTACACATCTGGATCTTTCTGACAACTCTTGCCTGACAGAAAGAAGCGTTTTTGGATGCAAAGACAGACTTTTTATTCTGATTTCATAAAAGCAGGGTCATATTTCAGAACCTGGACCTCTGCACATACTTGTGTCCATGTATACATGCTAATGCTGTATTTCAAGTCATGGCTTATGGTCATCAGTTACCAACAAGTACACTTCCAATGGCTATCCCTGCGTCCTAAGCATTATTTTCATTATCCATCTTCCAGATATTGGGTTAACTAAATGCAACGTCTATTTTTGTCATTTTCTTCATTTTTTTCGTTAGCACACATTCTGCTGGTTCCATGCAATGTGTCTACTATTTCATAGGACCAGCAATATCCTTCTGAATTGTCATTTTACTAAGGATCAGTGTTACAGAAAATCATAGAAAAATTTCATTTCTTTTTTAATTACTCCATACAGCAAATTACAAACAGAAAGTATTGTTTCTTCCTTATACATGTAGTTATAGGCACTCACATACTGTAGCTATATGCAAATGCATAAGTAACCCAATTTGCAGAGATCGTAAGTAGCACCTGTATTCCCAAATGTCTTCACTGTGAGTTCTGGATAATATGTAACTTTTGTTAACAGTAAAAGAGTTAAAGAATATGTGGATATCTCAAGAACACATATATATTAGCACAGAAGATTTGAGCAGTTCAGGTTTAACACTTTATGCATTATAATATCTGATGAAATAGAGAAGCTATCATTGGTTTGTAAAAGTTGGAAAATTTAAAAATAAATGTAATAAAACTCATTATGTGAATCCATTAGCTAAAAATGTTTGCCCTTCTCAAAGTATTTTTTCACAGATAGTTTAATTAGAAAGAGGAAAAATGGGTAAATTCTTTTTCAAAAATCTTATTGCAAAATACATTCCTTAAATTGCAAGGAATATTTTACCTGTTTTATTTGAAAACCCAGAATTTTCCTCATATCTATTATCACACTAAATAATAAAGTCAAAGTTATAAAAAGAAAAAAAGAAAAAAAGGGGGTTACAACATTCTTTCACATTCAGAATATTGAAAAAAGGTCATACACGCACCTAGCTACCTGACTAGCTGCCATTTAAACCAACAGAAAAAACATTGTATGTTTGGTACTGGCAGACATGGTAATTATTGCCTGCATATCTCTGCTCGTCTGGGCCAGCTGGCACAAAATGGCTTATGTCCACATTATTAAACTTTCTTTCCCACCAAAACAGGCTTCAGTGAAACTGCATAGCATGAAGGCTCCCTGATCAATGCTTACACCTGAATCATGCCCATCTCTTGTCTGTGAAAATGGAAGTAGCCTCAGGCCGAAATAAAGCAGGACACCTTTTTAAGAGTGTGACTATACAGACAATGAAGCTCAGATACATGCCAATGTTCCCTGGCACTATTTAATTTACTAGAATCTATATACCCTGAATGGTCTTGAATTGAAAAATTAGTTCTTTGTAGAAAAATACCTGGACCACGACCAGGTATTCTATACAAATTTAAGCATTGTGGAATCTGAATATATTTGCTGACATGAAATAGCAGTTGCAAGGGAACCAGCTGGTCTAGCTAGCTTTGGGCTCAAGTGGCATAATCATTTCATTTTACGTATTCTTCCTCAGGATGAAGGCTCAGAGAAGGGAGAATGACAACACAGCAGTTCTTTTACTCCACTTCCTCACATGCTAGTCCTAACAGTTTTATTACAGTACATTTGAACAAAATGAAGAAACAGTAGTCAGCTAAAAGCATCAAAATAACCATGACTGAAAGACAATGTGAAGTATTAAAATATTAGTTCTGTATATGTAGCTGATCAGAAGTCTCCTAGAATTGTCCAATTCCCACAAAGGTCAGTGGCAGCATTCTCAAGTCCTTGCCCAGAATTCCAGTCACTGGATTATTTTTTCTTCCTATGTGAAGGAAAGTTTCTGCACAATATCAGCACAGAAACTGAGATGCCTAATGTGACTCACTTCAGCGTAACAGCTGGTAACCTGCAACCTATAACATACAGCAGTTTCTCAATTTTGCCTTCATAAATACCCAAGCAACCTACTGATGTTATTCATCTTCCAGTTAAATTTTACTTTCCTCAGTTAAATCTTGCTGTTTGTTTTAATTAAGCTCTCTCTTTGCTGGTTAAATGAGGTTTAAAAAAAAAAAAATCCAATAAAGTTCATCTTGCACCAAAAAGAATTTTTCCATACTAACAGCCGTCCTAATCTTGCATCTCTTTTTAAAAGCCACTCTTGCTTTCCACTGTTTTGTTGAGCTTTTCAAAAGCACCAACTTCAAAATCTTCCCTTCTGCAACCCTCTTTCTGCATATACTATGTGTTGTATATACTACACACTGCATATACACAGTATGATCACATTATTCACAAACTTCTGAACATTTTTAAAGATTTCAGTATCATAATCAGAGCCCTAAGGGCCTGTATGGTGCCTTCAGGATTTGTGAATGGTTTTGATGTCAAGATGCTCATTCAGGAAGCAGCCAATTGTGCCACGTGGACTGCATCAGGGAATTAGATGAATCAGGCATCTCTGGGTTAGAAGTTTCCTGGGAAAGCTGCCAACAATCACATCCTGGAAAACTATTTCCTACCTAATTCTTTCATTTTGACATGTTTCGTAATTGTTTTATGACCCCATTCAGTTTTCTGCATCAACTGGGATGATAATATTACCATAACAACAAGCCTCTATCTAATGAGAACAATTATTCAGAGGTTATTTCTTGTTTTGTGACAAATCATAGGTTTTCACTGCTTCCTTTTTCTCCAGTGACAGAATATCAAGAGTGACTTCAAAGCTCCCTCATCTCAGGAAGTTTCTTGTAAACCCTAAAGTGTTCCCTTACAAGGCAGAGGCATGGTGTTCTGCTTAAGCAGAGCAGCAGGGAACAGAAGGGGCTTCTGCTTGCGAAAGTGAAAGGGCTGATGGAATCTCAGCTGCTTCATTCTGAGTCACATAAAGGCTAAAAAAAACACCAAAAAGTCAACCAGAAGTCATCATGATAAAGGGCTAAATGTCTGAAGAAATTAATCCAAGTGAAACCTCATTTACTCTAAAGTAATCTACAACCTCATCAAGACTAGTTATCAAAGGAGATTCTCCGTAACAGAGCACATCCTTTTCCCAGACAAAGCCCTGGTGTGTTTCCTGATGTAATATCTGACTATGATGCATAGAGAGATTTGTGAAAGGTGATGAGAGGTCAAATTAAAATGATAAGCCAAAATCATAATAAAGCCGGTGTCTAAATTAACGTAATAAAATCAAAATCTAGTTCCTTGATTTTATACTGATTCATGTCTCTTGCAGCACATTTCCTCCTACTGGAAAACATGCATACACTACATAGGGTAAAAAGCACACACCTATTGGCAGAGGAAGACATAAGCTGTGCTAGCTGGCTTGCTAGATACATCTACACTCTGATAGTGATTTGACTGATATGATTGTGCCTGAAAGAAAGACTCTTCAGAAAAAATGTGGTCTTTGGGCTGTTCACATCTCAGTCTCCTGCACTCTGAGCTAGTATGCTTGTCTGCATGCACAATTGACCTCATGAGCACCAATTTCTGTGTCAGTAACTACACTAAATTACTTTAACTGTAGCAAGGCTGAGAAGCATGTAAATTAACAAGAAACAAATAATAAATAGTGTAAATTGTGCCATCACAGAAAATGAAAGCAAAACAACTTCATATAACTGAATTTCATATCCATTTATACTGACGTAAGGCCTCTGAAAAGAGACGCACAAAAATATCTGGAGACTGGTGGAAGAGGCTTTCTGAACAGGGATTAATAAATAGCGGTAGAATAATTTTTGCTTGGTTGTCTCAATCTTTAAATATAAAATTCACAAAAAGCTTTTATTCTGAATAATTTCATCACCAGAGCTAATTTGCTATCCTACTATATTTTTCTTTAGGCTTTTCTGAAGTCTTACTTTCCTTCACATATCCACAAAAGTAACAATGCAGATATTTCTAAGTTAGTAAATTGATCATATACTTCTGTAGGTGAACACCTGAACAATCTTGCTCCATACAGTCACAAGATAGATAGATAGGTATGTTTCCTGACATATTCCACCACCAAGGCTCTTCTTAAGAAGTAATCATGTAAACACCTAGACCGACAATTAAGTCATAGCATTAGAACGTCTATTAACTACGCAATTTAATTAACACTCTGTTGGGTCTTGGTTAAAAAAACACTTATAGATGTGTCTAAGTCCACCCCTATTCAAAAGTGGAATGAACAGTATATTTTAAAATGTAATCCTATTTTATAAATTCAGTCAGTATGTTTTTCTGGATAGGAACGTCTTCTTCTATCAGAATTTGTGTTTAGTTTATGTATGTTCTTGTATTAGTGATGTACATTACATAAATATCTCATATTGCAAGAATATGTGGGACAAGCTTACTAGTCTTATAGAAACACAAATAAATTCAACTTGACTGTACATGAACTAAATCATAGGATCATAGAATCATAGAATAGTTAGGGTTGGAAAAGACCTTACAATTATTTAGTTCCAACCCCCCTGCCATGGGCAGGGGCACCTCACACTAAACCATGTCACCCTAGACTCTGCCCAGCCTGGCCTTGAACACTGCCAGGGATGGAGCATTTGCTGCTTTTTTGAGCAACCTATTCCAGTGCCTCACCACCCTCACAGTAATATCACCCTTATATCCAACCTGAACTTCCCTTATCCAAAAGTTTGAACCCATAACCTTTTGTCCTATCACTACAGTCACTGATGAAGACAAATTAAAGTGTGTTCCCTAAATCATTAGGTTATCAAAGATAAGAGATAGCAGAAGCTCACAGGATCAAGGCAGTATAGTAGTTTTAGCATAGAAACAATGCAAAAAGGCGTAACATTCATTTACTAATAATGTTACTAGACACTTTTGTGAAACTTTGGTCCCAATCATGTGAACAGAAGTTTTGGTGCAAACTTTGGTGACTAGATATGGCTTTCCCTTTTCTCTTTTTCCTCTTCTTCAGTCTCACCAGTTCCCCAGAGAGATAAATATCCTCTATAATACCCTGACCCCTTGGATTTCAAAGAAATAACTGTATATACTGAAGTTTTGCTTCAGTTAAACTTAGAGGGTTGTTAAATTTATCAAAGAATAATGTATACATATCGAAGGGTAAAAATAAAACTATTTAGGCATATGAAAATATTGCCCATTTAGCCTGAAACATATTCCAATTCAGAGTAGAAATAATGTATTTCAATGACATACTGATTAATTAAAAATGAAAAAATAAATACCTCACTGTGAAATAATGAACGTTGTAGCTCCATACAATAAATTTCATTGAGGATTTCACTTCACAACAGAGAATCAACATGCATGACCTTTAAAAAATCAACTTCTAAATACTAATTGGTGTAAACTGCATAGACAGCTATGGCAGACTATGATAAAAATTACCTTGCCAACAATATCCTGATGCAGTCTTCTCCTATTTCAGACCTGCATATATTGGGTGGTATGCTATAATCTTTCCTCAGTAGCATGTTTCAAAGTTTGTAATGCTACAGACCTAGAAGATAAAAACCCCCAACATTATTTAACAACAAAGAGCGCAAATTTGTCTGTCCTATCAATGATCAGTTTTATACAGAATTTGTCAACACGCTTATATGATTTATGTGAGAAAAACTTGCTTGAGACTAGAAAACCTAAACCCATTAAATATTAAAGAGAGTCAGGCTAGAATTAGTTCCTTCTGCATAAAAAAGTGTTTGGAGTTTTTTAATTGTATCCTTTCAATCTCTAACAATCCTGCTACAGCCAGGTAACAGTTTGAGTTCATTCATGAATATTTGCGTCCAAAGTATTAGACACATACAAAACTGACTTCAAATAATTTTTATTTATGATAAGATTTACATTCTACTGTGAGAAAAAACTCAAAACAACCCACAAAAGAAACAACCCAGACTATCTGTTTCATTTTGAACATCACTCCACTTTAACAAGTTATTGCATAATAGTAACAGAGCAACCACGAGACATAGTTTGCTCAGCTTTTAAAAAGATTATGGAAAGAAGATATAGAAAAAAAAAATCACACTAGAGTACAGTAACCTGGAGGAAAAAATAGTGATGGAATATCATCAAGAAACATTAGTATTTTGTGTTTTCCTGGTCACACTAGCTTTATATAGATAGAATGTGAAATTCTTAACAAATATTTGTACCTCTAATTTCATCTTGGTACTTCATTCAGCATATTTTCCTCTCTTTTTATAATTTTCCTTTCTTTTTATAATTTCTCTGTACTTCGCTGTTGCATTGCAGTTAGGTACAAAAATTCACACCTTTTGTACTGCCAGAGCAGTCCTTAGACATGGACTTTCTAGAAAAGATACAGTAATGTCACTGTTCCAGTGAACTTTCAAGAGAGAATATTGGTACTAAGGTGCAGTATATATATCAAGTGCTTAATAACCGTTGAATCAGCTCCCTTGTCTGCCCATTAGTGTCTGAGATCAAAACAGGATCTCAGGAATTTTGTGTATTGCTCTGTGTAAACAAAAAACATGAATGGACACAAAACAATCTTTTTGTTTGGTTGGTTTTTAACTTCTAAGTAAATTCACCTGCACAGAAATTAATTGGACAGGTAGGATTTACTTTTTTTTACAGAAAAGCTTACTGTTAACAGTTAAGCTGGCTTACTAAATTACTCTAAAATCTCCTTTTAGCGTAATCCTATCCAGGCATCCCTTCTGAGAAGAAAAAGATTTAAAAAAAAATTAAAAAAAAATCTCTTCCAACACTTACATTGCCACTGGGACCCAAGTGGCACACTGTTGCTTTCAGGTTATTCTAGTCTCTAGAAGTCCACATCTAGAAGTACCTAAAAGATCCAGTGTGGAAGAAACACCCTTAAGAAAAACTTAGAATATTCACAACCCTAAACTTGAAAAAGCTATTAATTTCATGTTTTGATCAAATGGCAATGTAGATTATACAATCTTGTTGGCACTAAGTGATTCATAAAAAAAAAATGCCAAATTTAATTTAATATTTTTCTTAATCTTTTAACCATATGCTACACAGATAAGCCCTAGAAATGTCGTTATGCCACCTTAATATCTACTCAAAAATCAGTGCAAATTTTAAAAAGTTTTTCAATAACCTATATTACCTTTTTTGTCACAGATACTTGTGTACATATGTATGCTTGCGGTTTTTTTTTTGCACTTTCTTGTTCTTTTCTGAAGAAAAAATCAATATTTATGTTTTTTCCCGAAAGACTTCAGAAAAAAAATATAGAAAATAATATGTGCTATAAATAGCTATAACCATATCAAATAGTTACCTCTATTAAATAAAGTCATGAAAAAATCTGATTTCCTGCATGACTGACCATAGGATGCTTCTCATAAACTTATTTGTCCAGGCTCTTCAGACAACATACTGAGGAACATGAGTTCTAATTAGAGGTGGTTTGGAAAGCTTTCAAATAAAAACTAACTAACAAACAGAACTGTCCTTGTTACCTTCAGCACCAGATGAAGGTTGCTATCACCCTGAAGAACCTATTACTTAGGCCTTCAAAAAGCCTGCCTGTGCCCATCATGGGACAGTATGAAGTGTCCTCCTGAATCATTGAGGCTGAAATTTTCAAGTAACTATTGCCATGAGCCACTTTCAGTACATAAGGGAAAGTTCCCACAGGCTATCAGCAACGAACACTTTTCCCCCTTGCAAGATTGCCAAGAAGATGCATCAGTGGCTACATGCCTCCCTTCTCTTGAAATTAACATCCTTATAACACTGCAAGGTGGGAACAGATTCTCTTCACACAAAGCCTCTCTTCTTGTTGCCATGCAGCAGAAGAATCCAAGAAAGACTAGTCCTTCAAAACAGTAATTTTTTTAGATACTGCTCTACTATTGTCCATTTTTACTTTTTCAGAATCTTCTGCAGTTTTAAAATCTGCTAGTTACACAGGAGGATTTTCCTTCGTCACAAAGTTATTGTATCCACAAGAAAGTGCCTTCAGCCTGTGGATCCTAGATGCTGTTGTGTCAAACATTAAAAATATGAGCATAATCATTGATATAGCTCTTCTTACCTGTATATTCTTTCCATACTCCCCCCAAATGAATAATTTAAACAGCAGCATGCCTTCACCTTCGAAATTCAAATTAATTTTTCCTCTGTTTCAGTAGTGTCATGGTTTAAACTCTGTCAGCCACGCAGTTCACTCTCTTACTCACCCCTTCCCCCCCCCCCCCCAGCTCCCAGAGGGATGGGGAGGAGAATCGAAAGAATGTTAACTCCCACGGGCTGAGATAAGAACAGCCCAGTAACTAAGGTATAACACAAATCACTGCTGCTACCACCAATAGTAATAATGATAAGGGAAATAACAAGGGAAGAGAATGCAATACCACCCACCAACCGAGCCCACCCAAGCAGTGAGTGAGTGCCCTTCTGGGTAACTCTCAGTTACCTCCCCGGGCATGACATGCTGTGGTATGGAATACCCCTTTGGCCAGTTTGGGTCAGGTGTCCTGTCTCTGCTTCCTCCCGGCTTCCCCACCTCCCTGGCAGAGCATGAGACTCAGAAAGTCCTTGGTCAGAGTAAACATTTGAGCAGTAACTAAAAACATCGGTGTTATCAGCACTGTTCCCAGGCTGAAAGTCAAAACCGCAGCGCGGCACCAGCTACTAAGGAGAAAAAATGACTGCTACTGCTGAACCCAGGACAAATAGAGAAAAAGACGTTTCCTTGTCTCACTCAACTGCAGCTTACTACAAAGGCCTCTGTTAGTATAAAAGAAAATCTTGATTTTGCCATGACTTTGTAACACACAACCCATCATACCAGTGGTGGGTATGAGTGCAAAATGGGTGTCTTGAATAGTTCAGATCTCCGCTGCAGTATTCACAGCTCCTTTGCCTGAAATATACCAGCAAGTGTTTCAGAGCTCTTGAAGAAATTTTTCCAACTTGGTTTGATTAATGAGTATAGTCAGAACCATCTTACAAGGCTTGTATAATATCTCAATTAATTGCTTAATGTTTCTCTTGCTTTGGGAAATTTGATTAATGATCTTCAAATAATACATCTGGTCATACACAGAAGTAATCACTCACTCCTCTAATAGAGTATACAGACCATAAAGGCACTAGGATTGGTGTAGATAGTGTACATGCAGCCACACTGCTCCTGCTGTGTCTTTTGTTCTAGCACACAGTATCCATTTTAGGTGATTTTCAACCAAATGTCTTTCTATGCTTCATGCAACCCTTTCACGGTTTCAAATGCAAGTTAGTGCAACTCCCAACTTGCACTGGACACATACTCAATTTTGTACAGACTGCCTTTTTAGTGCCTGTACTAAATACTCATTCAAACAAAGAAACCATATTTTTCAAATATTAAGCAAACAAATCATATTCTTCAAACTTCACCAATTTTAGCCTTCTCTCAAGGATTTTCTAACTCTACCATCCTGATGTCTTTTTCCCCAAAAAGCCATTGCAGGTCTATTATCTTTGTATAGAGAAAAAATACTGAGTGGTCAGAATAAGTGAGTAAAAAACTGTCTGCACCATTATATGAGGCCCTAGCACTTTGGCAAAGGATGATTTGGATGACCCTGCACGCTCACAGAGACAATTCCAAGAAACCATCCGTTATTGCATGCACATGCCTGATCAAACAGGTACACCTGTGAGTCATCCGATTTTATAATTTCAAATAAAAAAGAGCCATTTCTATCCTGTGTATGCCAATGGTAAGTTATCAGCTAAGGAAAGAAATCACACAGAAAATTCCTCTGCCGTATTCCATTTCTCTCCATTCTCCGGAGAGAACAGTGCTGAGATTGTGCATTGCAAGTGTCCAAAAATGTACAGCTTACAATGAGAAAGTCTTGCTCAATACAACTTCCAGAACACTTTCAGTCTCTCAAAAGCAGTTTCTGTCATGAACTGCAGCTCTAATTCCTGTAATTTTGAAGCACTTCAAGAAGGCCACTTGAGTGCTCTGTCTTTCTGCCAAGGAAGTATACTACTAGAAATCCAAGAATATACAATTATGAAATTTTATTTTATTAGTTGAACTCTGCATCTTTGACAAAATGCCTTAAATTGGGAATTCAGTTTTTATATTCTCATTGTTAAAATTGGATTTGAGAATCAAGTCTTGGGCACCAACTTTCAAGTTAAAAAACAAGGTGATTTTATAGAATCATAGAATCACAGAATAGTTAGGGTTGGAAAGGACCTTAAGATCATCTAGTTTCAATCCCCCTGCCATGGGCAGGGACACACACACTAAACCATGTCACCCAAGGCTCTGTCCAACCTGGCCTTGAACACCGCCAGGGATGGAGCATTCACAACTTCCTTGGGCATCCCATTCCAGTGCCTCACCACCCTCACAGTAAAGAACTTCCTCCTTATATCCAATTTAAACTTCCCCTGTTTAAGTTTTAACCCGTTACCCCTTGTCCTGTCACTACAGTCCCTGACGAAGAGTCCATCCCCAGCATCCTTGTAGGCCCTGTTCAGATGCTGGAAGGCTGCTATGAGGTCTCCCTGCAGCCATCTCCTCTCCAGGCTGAACAGCCCCAACATTCTCAGCCTATCTTCATACGGGAGGTGCTCCAGTCCCCTGATCATCCTCGTGGCCCTCCTCTGGACTTGTTCCAGCAGTTCCATGTCCTTTTGATGTTGAGGACACCAGAACTGCACACAATACTCCAGGTGAGGTCTCACGAGAGCAGAGTAGAGGGGCAGGATCACCTCCTTCGACCTGCTGGTCACGCTCCTTTTGATGCAGCCCAGGAAACAGTTGGCTTTCTGGGCTGTGAGTGCACACTGCTGACTCATGTTAAGTTTCTCATTGCCCAACGCCCCCAAGTCCTTCTCCGCAGGGCCACTCTGAATCTCTTCTCTGCCCAACCTGTAGCTGTGCCTGGGATTGCTCCGACACAGGTGTAGGACCTTGCACTTGGCATGGTTAAACTTCATAAGGTTGGCATAAGCCCACCTCACAAGCGTCTCAATGTCCCTCTGGATGGCATCCCTTCCCTCCAGCATATCAACCGGACCACACAGCTTGGTGTCGTCGGCAAACTTGCTGAGGGCGCACTCAATCCCATTGTCCATGTCAGCGATGAAGATGTTAAACAAGACCGGTCCCAACACTGATCCCTGAGGGACACCACTCTTTACAGGTCTCCAGCCAGACATCGAGCCATTGACCACAACTCTTTGTGTGTAGCCATCTGGCCAGTTCTTTATCCACCGAGTGGTCCATCCATCAAACTGATATCTCTCCAATTTAGAGAGAAGGATGTCGTGTGGGACAGTGTCAAATGCTTTGCACAAGTCCAGGTAGATGACATCAACTGCTTCACCCCTGTCCATCAGTTCTGTAGCCCCATCATAGAAGGCCACCAAATTGGTCAGGCAGGATTTCCCCTTAGTGAAGCCATGCTGGCTGTCACCAAGCACCTTGTTGTTTTTCATGTGCCTTAGCATGCCATCCAGGAGAATGTGCTCCAAGATTTTACCTGGCACAGAGGTGAGACTGACTGGTCTGTAATTCCCCGGGTCTTCCATTTTCCCCTTCTTGAAAATGGGGGTTATATTTCCCTTTTTCCAGTCGTTGGGAACTTCACCTGACTGCCATGATTTTTCAAATATGATGGCCAGTGGCTTAGCAACTTCATGCGCCAGCTCCTTCAGGACCCGCGGATGGATTTCATCAGGTCCAATGGACTTGTGCAGGTTCAGGTTCTTAAGATGGTCTCGAACCAGATCCTCTCCTACCGTGGGCCCAAGGTCTTCATTCTCACAGTCCCTGCGTCTACCTTCCAAGACTTGGGTGGTGTGGTCAGAGCATTTGCCAGTGAAGACCGAGGCAAAGAAGTCATTCAGAACCTCAGCCTTCTCCAAATCCTGTGTAGCCAGTTCTCCCAGTAGCCTCCGGAGAGGGCCCACATTGTCCCTAGTCTGTCTTTTATTTGCAATGTGCCTATAGAATCCCTTCCTGTTATCTTTCACATCCCTATCCAAGTTTAATTCTATCTGGGCCTTAGCTTTCCTAACCTTGTCCCTAGATTCCCAGACAACGTCCCTGTATTCCTCCCAGGCCACCTGTCCTTGCTTCCACCTTTTGTATGACTCTTTTTTCCCTCTAAGTTTCCTCAGCAGCTCCTCATCCATACAAGGAGGCCCTGGCCCTCCTGCTGCACTTCCTTCTATTTGGGACACAACACTCCTGAGCTTGTAGCAGGTGATCCTTGAATATCAACCAACAGTCTTAGGCCCCCCTGCCCCCTAGGGCTATATCCTACGGAACCTTACTAAGCAGGTTCCTGAAGAGGCCAAAGTCTTCTCTCTTGAAGTCCAGGGCAGTGAGCTTGCTGCACGCTCTTCTCACTGTCCTGAGGATCTTGAACTCGACCATCTCATGATCATTGCATCTAAGGCTGCCCTGGAGCATCACATTCTCAACAAGCCCTTCCCTGTTGGTGAGCACAAGGTCAAGCATGGCACCTCTCCTTGTCAGCTCCTCTATTACTTGCAGAAGGAAGTTGTCTTCCACACAATCGAGGAACCTCCTGGATTGCTTGTGCTGGGCTGTACCGTCGCTCCAACAGATGTCAGGGTGGTTGAAGCCCCCCATGAGAACAAGGGCCTGTGAGCGTGAGGCTGTTTTTATCTTTCTGTAGAGTGCTTCATCCACAGGTTCTCCTTGGTCAGGCAGTCTGTAACAGATCCCCACAGTAGCATCTCCCATTGCTGTTCTCCCTTTAACCCTGACCCACAAACTCTCTGTTGACTGCTCACCTGTCCCCAGAAATTTTAATCAATATCTCAGTCACTAGAAATTGCTCCTAATACCTCCATACACTTGTGAAAAAATAAAAGGACTTTCAAACTCTGAGAAAGATTAATTAAAGCTAAAACTCCTTCCCCTATATGCATTATTGTGTTTTGTTCACAATTTATATTCATAAAATATTTAAAGATCCTTGGTATAAACAGACAGACACATGATGCACTTATGTGCAGTATATGGTGGTTATTAAATGCCATGTGAGAGTCAGAGAAAATAGGATGTTCTGATATTAACTACTTTTAATCACATTATTATGTATTCACCTTCTGAAGGAATGTGTTATATTTGCATATATCACAGGAAAAGAATAGAAACCAAAGATCACTTAACAGCATCAATATACTCAACTTTTCCAGGCCAGACACTGAAAAGAAGTATCATTCACTTACTGGGTGGTTATGCATGTCCTCCCTCACGCCCCCCAGTACAAATATTTAATGATTTGTGGTGATGCATTTCTAAAATGCTTTTCCAGACAGATCTGTGGGAGCTATTCTGGGTACAGGAAGGCACCTTCATCTTCTGAGACTGCAAATCTGAAGAAGTTGTCAACAAATTATAAAGTAAATTTTGGAATCAAGGCAAAAGGAAGAGTAAAAGGTACTGCTAAGGATATGGCTGTTAAGCTATTTGTAGTGCTTTCAACTGACAGCATCCATTTTTTATCCTCCTGACCTGAAGAAACTAAATGACAAAATACCCATTTGAGGTAGTTGGTGACCAATCATGTCTGAAGCACTCAGGACATAAAATTCCAGTGTTTATTTTTGTTCTAAGTAGTTTGAAGGGCATCTGAGAGGTAGAAGATCATCAAGGCCTATCCTATGATGGATATTCTGCTCTGAATTGTCTACAGCATTCCCTGAATAATGAAAGAAAAGTGGAAATAGATTGGAGATTTGTGGCAAAACTTTAAAAAACAACGAAGAAAGTGATTATTCTTCCTGGCTCAGCAGCAGAAGAGCATTCATATAGTAATATAAATTCGTATGTGGAGATACTTTGATCCAACTGTCTGCCAAAAGAACCCATAGGGCAGTCCAACTTGGCTCCACAGCTCTGTCTCAAAGGAGGTAAAGTAGCAGATGAGGCTGAACAGAATATGTAGAGGCAGTTCATGAGCAAGCACTCAGACTCAGAAGGTCATGGTAGAGCCCACGCCTAGGGCCCAGAACAAGGTCCAGTTCCACAATTAGAAAAGATAGATCATGCTGGTGGATGGCATAAAGATTGCAGTGGTAACCAACTGTGCGGCAGCACCAAAACAAAACCATAATAAAGAAAAGCAATTAGGCATTCAGCCCTGAGGAAAAAAAACCCAAACAAAAAACCTTCACAATATTTTTTTTCTATTACTCAGTTGTTTCAGAGCTGTGTTTCCTACATCATTCAACCTCCTTCCCCAGTCTTAAACTGGAAAAAAAAAATGTTGAAAAAGAGTGCAAAAAACTATTGCATTTCTATGCAACTGAAAAACATCCCTGTCAAAGCCCATCAACTGTTTGGCTATTGTATTACTGATTCCATACTGTAACATTATCTATGTTTAAATTCATGTTATATAAAATTCTTGGACAAGCTTTGGTATCCTTCACTTCAGTCAGTAATGAATTAACATTATAAATATTGCTCTATTGAAAGCATTTCTATATTGAAAGCATTGCTATATTGAAAGCATTTAATTCTGTCTTTGTGTTCACAGACAATATGCCTGATACCTGGGTGGATTTCTATGTTATTTCACTAAAGACTGTTAGTAAAACAATGAGTTGCATGTAGTATAAAAATCAAGTTATTTAATGTCTTTTGAATTTCCTGCTGGTAATTCTTATTGTCAAAACATCATATAACACAGCCTTCACTGAAGAGCAATAGAATGTAGCGTTTAACTGAAATTGTTGAGACTGTGTTTAGCAAAGAATGAGTAGTAAATTATTCTGTGTATTTATTACTCACATTAAGCATTGCAGAAACATTGCCTATTCTATTAATTAATAATTTGAAAACTACTTAATGCAGAATGCGGTGAAGAGACAGCTTCTTAGAATTTGACTGTTTCATCTGCAGAATGTAAAATTAAATTGCAAAATTTCACAGTCATTTGCTAGGAAATAGACAAGTAGCCTTCCTACTCATCACTTCACTTCTGCTGTGCAGCTTCCCCAGCTATTCCTGCACTATCCTCGCTGCCAACTTCTTGCAGAAGCCAAACTAAAAATAATCTAAATACAAACATGCAGTTGATCAGCTAATGTATCAAATTCTGCCTATCTTATTTTACACTTGTCCACAACCCTGCTGTCATATTTGTGCAAAAGCTGGCAAATTAGCTAACATTGTTGTAGCTACAATAGCCTAAGGATATAAGTCAAGCAAGATTTATTGGAAGACATAAAGCTTTTTATCAGATCATGTGATGCAGCTGGAAAAAAAAAAAAAGCAAGCTGTCAAATACAGAAAGCCTCCTTCTAGGTTAATTAGCTGGCATATACATATGTATACACAGGCCAAGCAGACGGAGTTAAAAAGTGACAACATACAGACCTATGTCCAAATTTAGTCTCTTTTGTTCCAATTTTTCTGCAAAATTCACATCTTTCAGAAATCCCTGGGATGGCAGTGCTGCATCAGATATATTATAATCAGTTTTGGGAGAAACGAGATTCCTAAGCCCCCATAGGCAGTGATGAGAATTAAAAGCCACAATCTGTCCAGCTCCCTCTGTTTGCCAGCTGTAATTAAATAGACCTCCACAATTTATGTTTTCTCCACAGTATTTTGCATACAATTAAGGTTCTTCTAAAATTAATTTATCAAAACATGTTTGCCTTCTACTTATAGAAAGACAGGGCTTCTGTTTTTTTATTTAGCACCCAAGAGTTCACACTGAAGACTGATGTTTGAGATTACAGAAAACTATGTTTGAAAATTGTAAACTGGCAGACGTTCCTGAAATTAAGACAGATGCACCAGAAGTACATTCTGCTCACTATTTTCTGACAGTATAAAGAGTACATTAACTTATAAATAAAAGATTTTACCATGCTTGCAATTGCAAAATTTATGAATGCTCTTGCAAGTGTGTGTGGTCCAGTGGAATTCAACTCCCTGAACCAATCTTTTACAAACACACAATAAACTTCCTTCAGGCAAGAGAGCTTCTTTTTTATTTATGAGTATATAGTTAACATTACAAGCAGCTATGAAAGGGAAGAAAAAGGAAATCAGAACATGTGAAGCATCAGGACCCTCCAAAAATAGGTAAGCATACTTTTGAAAAAGATGCTTTTAAAATTCAATTGGAAAATCATTCTGTATTGGACACTCTTCAGCAAAAGAAAACTTGCTGGTTTTGGATTAAAAAAAAAAAACAAAACTTTTACAATGTCAACACACTAGCATAATGATATAGTTCATAGCCATCAACACTCTTTCCCATACCTTTTCTAGATGTGTCATTCTTATGAACAAGTTATATGAATACAAGTGAATACAAAAGTGAGTGAACGATGGAAACCTCACCAAATTTGCACAAGTTCCTCAACTTGGTTCTCAAGACATTAAAGGACTGGAAAAAGCTGCAGGAGGGGAGCACTGCAGGCATAAGGCCATTCTGACTAAACTGCACTACCTACCTAAAAAGGCCAAATTAAAGCCAAAAAGAAAATAAATCTGACAAGAGCTCCAGATCCAGGGATAATTACCACTTATTTCAATGGTGTAAGCAGGAATGAAGTTAGAGAGGAATAAATTACAACTTAATGGCAGACTAGTCCAAAAAAAAAACAAAAAAAACCACTGGTAGGACAGAATCCATGAAAATAAAACTGAATTTAGTCACCATTTCTACAGACTTCAGGGGTGTCTTTACCACCTTAAGCATCATAAGATGCTTTACCATCTTAGCAATGTTCCCTAGCTTTAGATAGTTCCTTACTTAAAAATATAGTTCCATGTGAAGATTGTCTACCCTAAGGACCTAAATCTGGCACAAACTATCTGCACACTTTTCTATATTAAACCACTTTGTGACCTTTTTCCACATGTGAATTATTCAAACCAGAGATCAATCACTAAGTACATACATTTATGATATAGAATCGTATTTTCTGAGTAAGTAGTCAACCAATGTCATCCATATGTCACAACCTGGATAAAAAAGGTAAAAGTAGTTTACAGCTATTCTACAGTATCAAGGTGTCCTGGGTTCAGCAGTAGCAGTCATTTTTCTCCTTCTTAGTAGCTCGTGCAGTGCTGTGCTTTTGACTTTCAGCCTGGGAACAGCGCTGGTAACACCGATGTTTTTAGTTGTTGCTCAGTAATGTTTACTCTGACCAAGGACTTTCTGAGTCTCATGCTCTGCCAGGGAGAAGGAGAAGCCGAGAGGAAGCAGAGACAGGACACCTGACCCAAACTAGCCAAAGGGGTATTCCATACCACAGCACGTCATGCCCACTATATAAACTGAGGGGAGTTACCCAAGAAGGGCTAGGTCATTGCTTGGGTCGGGCTGGGTATCAATCGGCAGCTGGTGAGCGGTTGTATTCTCTTCCCTTGTTATTTCCCTTATCATTATTATCATTGATGGTAGCAGCAGTGGTTTGTGTTATACCTTAGTTACTGGACTGTTCTTATCTCAACCCATGGGAGTTACATCTGTCTGTGAGCATGGGGGAGGAAGAGGGGGAGTGAGAGAGCAGCTATGTGGTTCTGGGTTGCCAACTGGGTTTAAACCATGACACAAGGATGTTGCTATAGCGAAAAGAAGTATCTTTTACTAATCAGGTAGCTGTGGAAACTGTTTCTCATTGAGCATAAATTGGCAGTTGCTACCTGAAGGAATCACCCTACGTGTTTCAGGGTAAATTAAAATTCTTCTCTAAGAATTAGTCTGTGCAAAAGTCCTCCTGGGCAAACTGATTTTTTCCATGTGCATTTTCCATTTTCCCTACATTCAGTTAGATTGTAGAGGATTTGAAATTTCTCATGGGATGATGTTCATTGAAAACAGGTAATTGGGATAGCACAGATTGTGAAGCTTTTGAGCAGCAAGAATAAAGGCAAACATTCTGTTTGTACCACTAGCATTACAAAATCTTTGTATCACTTTTAAAGTTTATTAGCCCAGTTGTAGACAGAAACACTAGGTAATTAAGTAGGTAAAAAAGACTCTGAAGTGTACAAGTGCATTCCCAATAACTACTTTGGAAATAGTTCCCGTAATAGCACTCAGTGCTCTGTGGCATCTTTCATCCAAAGTGCATTTCACCTATCATGTTTATGACTAAAATGCAGTAACTATGAAAAGCATAACAGCTGCTTAATAATGCCAAGCAACCAGGTAAAGTTCAGAGGGAGAAAGGAAAATTGGTTTCAACTCATTTCAGTCAATGGCAACTTCAAGAAGAAATAAATTATTGAGAATGTACTTTTACCAGACCATCCAGCTGAAGCCACTCTCTGTGTTACAAAGCATATAGTTGGATGTGTAATTACCACTAACTAGTTGACTAGTTTTATCCAAGAGCTCTCTTTTTCTATATCATATCATTCCATAACAGTTGCCATACCAGCTCAAGACAGTTTACAGGTATGCATATTCCCATTTAAAAGCCACAGTCTTACTTAGCCTGGATATGTGTCCACGTTTGTACCTTAACACATAGACCACCTTGGAAAGTATGCTAAACACACTGATGGCTTCACAACAGTTTGCCAAGACAAGTGCCAGCCTGATGAACTCAACAGAAATTCAAGTTTCTACCAAATTAACAGGTTCTAAGAGGCAGGGCTTTTTGTTCCTACCCCTACATGCTATCATAAATTGTTCCTGTTTCCATTTCAAATTCAAACAGGTTAGTTTAATTTGTGGATGGTTTCAGCCTCTTTGACTGCGCACTAGAGCAGAACGAAAGAGAAACAATGAAATGTATTACCACTAGCAACTGTGAGGACATGATACTAGTGGTCCAGTATCTGTCACCTCCCTCCTGAGACAAGTACCTGCCCATCCTGAACTGAAAGAGCTGCTGAAAGTCAGGACCATTGCTGGACCAAAGCTTAGATCTCACAATTAGGTCACACATGCGGCATAAGCAATCACCAACAACTTATGTCCCTTGGCTGTGCATGTAAGAATTTGCTGTAACCCTGTCTAACTGCTGACAATCACTGAATCATATTCCTGTTTTTCTACATTTAGCAGAATTATCTGCATGCATTACAATATACAGAGGGCACAGGTTTGACCATCTGGCCATAGATGTCAAGCTGAGATGTTTTCCAGTAGCAGCATCTGTTTCTCTGCAAAAAGCAGAGTGTTTGCAGCTTTGGGCCTGTAATATGGTAAGGATATAAACACATTACCCAGGCTGCCACATCTTCCTTCATTTTTTTTTTTATTCATATCTAATTCTCTAGTGTTTTCTTTCTTTGTAAGGCTGTTCATAAACATATTTTTTTCAGTAAAGATTAATAAGGAGCTAAAGCTTATCCTATATATTTCTCCATATGTGTTATACCACATTCACCCACCTGATACTTGAGCCAAAATCGTCAGAGATGGTTTTAGAAGTCCTTAGCACTAGAAAGAGGAGCTCATTGGCTTCCAACAGATTTGTAAAGCAACAATTCCTATATTAACATCACTTTCTAGTTGGTCCAAGTTGTCTCCTGTCTGTATAATAGTTACAGGTAGAAAGTTATAGAAAGTAACAAAAAAGATACTGGTGGCCAAGTCTAATTTGTCACTTATACCATGTCAGGCAGTAACATCTTTTTAAATCACCTTGCAGGTAGATATACACAGATAATTTTGTCAGAGGATATAAAAGAATAAACAGAACACCCATTCATGTATAAACACTAACACAGCCCATAGGATGACACACAAATTCTCTGCCTAACTCTGCCACGACAGCACAGCATGTAAGAATGACTGCACTAACTGCTTATCCCAGACAATTCTCAAAACTCACCCCACTGTGCTCATGGGCCCAGTACAATGACAATTCTACAGAGACTGCACAATCTTTCTGTGAGAGGCAGAAGTGCACAGAGCAGACAGTGAGTTTTGGCAGAGCATTTGGAGGCAATACTTGAATATCATATGCAGAAAAGGGAATATCTTGCTGTTATACCAGCAGGCCTAAAAGATGCAGCATTATGCTGGCTCCCAAGTGTCAGGATGACAATGTCCCATTGGAGGACTATACTGATTCAAGTGCAGAAAAGATATCCCTTGTGTACAGATGCTGCTTGTCCTCTGTTGCAGAGAACCACAGCAGGAATTTTATGTTTGAACATATGGACGAGTTAGTCATGCCCTATCTACCCAGAGAAACAAACAGAGACAGCCTGGAGAGCTTTCAGGGCAAAACAGTTTGTTGTTTTTTTCCTATGACTCAATAAAAGGCCATGATGGTGGCACTGAATTTCTGCTTTATTCAGTCAATAGAAACAGTTTCTGATTGGTCAACTGAGGGCTAGAGAGATGGAAAATTTTACCACATATTATGTCCTACTGGACGGATTCAGTCCTTTTTGGCTTCCCTTTTCAGACGTGTTCTCTTTCTCCCTAAGAGAAGAGTCTATGGGTTACATATTTATATGACAAGACTGAATTGTCTTCAGCAGAAGCTCACATTTCAAACCACACAATTTCAGTGAGCACTGGGCCCTGACAGGTCGAAGGGAATAGATCAAATCCACTCGATAACAACACTGCGGTATGTTCTATGCTGTGCACAAATATATTTGACCTTTTTCCTGGATGGAAGTAATTAATTTCGGTACGACAAAACTTGAGAATGGATTCAGTATAACAGTGATAGTACTGCTAAACAACAGGTTGACTTCTAAAGAAAAATTGAAGAAATGTGTATCTATTTTTCATGACAACTAAACATGTTTTTGACCTTTTCAATCAGCATAGTGCATGAGCTTTATTATTCATCATAAACTGAACTGGCACTAGGACCACCTCATCTGATACACTGACTTTCAAATGTGATAGCTCTAACCTTAGAAAGAGAATAAAGACCACAAAATCCATTTCTTGCTTATGTGTCATGATTAGAGTCCATTTTCTGCTGGTTTGGAAGATACTATTTCTAATCTGTAGACTTTTTTGAATGTCTGACTTTTTATTCAATTTTAGAGACTGGGTGAAGCATAATATGAAGCTTACGTTAAATGGAAATGTGAAGGTGTCTTGATATGATGGGGCTTTGAAAAATGTCAGTTTCCAAAGTTGCACAACTGACTGCTCTGCATACCCAACAAATACGCCATCTCCTGAGCTGGAGCTTGTTCGTCAGGAGATTTCTCTGAACTAATGCTCATATTAATGTGCTTAAAAAAAAACAAAGTTCTCCTACTATGTACTTATTCTGTACTCAGTAGCTCAGATCCCCCTGCTTTGCACCACAGTTGTGAACAGTTTATTTTGCTTACACTCAAGGAGATTATAAATAGGTTAACAGAGATAAAAAAGATTGATGAAATGTATTTTTCATACAGGATTAGAGTGAGACAGAAACCCATACCTGTGTATCTCCATTTGAAGTCAGAGTATCTCTCTTTGGCTCAATTCATGGATGCAATTCTTCATTTTTAATTCATTCATAGAAGTATGTTTGAACATTGTGAAAATTTAACCAACTTTTCCAAAAGTAGAAATCTCCAATACTAACACGTAGAAATCTGAGAGCAGCCTCTTAATGAGGCTTACCTTGCAACCAAGATTCAGCTGATAGCAAGCAGATATAAATAGCAAGAAAGATAATCACAAATAGTTTCTTCTTTAATCATAATCTCAGCTTTTAAAAACATCTATTCAAAATACCCCTTTTTTTTTAAGCATGACTCCTGAGTTTCGAGTTGCCCCCTTTTCCTTTTTTGGTAATGTGAAAAAAACAGCATAACAAATTTCAGTCACCCTCATCAAGTTCCACATGGCCCCTTCAGGGCCTTTTCTGTCCTAGTTCGCCCAGTTCATAGACATTTTCTTATCTTTTAGGTTTTGGGTAGATTTAATTAGACACTTGCTAACACAACTCCATCCTATTCAGTTCAAGTTTCCAGTACCGTAGCTATCATCATAATCTCTGAACATGTCATCAGTGATCACTTGGAAGTTTAATGTAGGGTCAGAGTTTCAGTATTAAAAAATATAACCGAAAGTCCTGAATTCGTTGCTTTAGTCTCAGAGCACAGCACCCTGTTACAAACTCTCTCTGTATGTCTCAATGAACTACAGAAGTATGCATTATTCATCATCAGTAAAAACATTTTTTTCGACCAGTTAGTGACATTAAGTCATCTCAAAAGCAAAGCTAGTCTAATAAGTTTCGACAGTTTTCCCAGGTATGTAGAGATCCCTTCTCTCTTCTTTGCAGCATATAGACAGACAGGTTATGAATCCATCTCTTCAGTGCAATGATAAATGAAACAATACTGAAATACGATGAAATGTTGCCCTATCAGTCTCTAGTATTGCTCTCCCTCTCCCCGACAAAAAAAACGCAAACAATAGCCAAAAAAAACCCCAAACAAACAAAAAACCAAACAAAAAAAACCAAACCAACAAACCCCCCAAAACCCCACATCTCATTATAGGCATTTAAAATTTTTTAAATATTTTTTCACATTTTTACCGTGGTAAGATTTAATGTGATATTTAGGAAACAGAAGTCATACATCACACCTAACATACCTATTTCTAAGCTAAATACAACCACAAAACCACAATTGGCATTGTCAACTGACCTGAGCTGGGCAGTTGACATCACCATTTCGTGTAAATACTCTGAGTTTAAAACAACATCATTTGATTACTATACTTTCGCAAATGGGTTTAATGAACATGAACATTCAAGCAAAAGAAATTTGAGTGAGAATATTCATGAGCAGATTTCACACTACAAAACAAGAAAAAAAGAGGAAAAAAAAGAGTTTGTATTGAATTGTACAATTCAAAGTTTCTTTAGTTTCAGAGTTATACAGATCTAAGCTTCAAGGTAGGGGAAATGGATCAACAGAATATCCAATTCTAAGTTTTACAACAAACAAACAAACAATTCAAAATAATTACACATGGTTGGTTTTCACAATGGCAATTCTGTGACCTGTGTCCAGATCAAATACTGTGGATTATTTCAGTACTTTACACATACGTCTCCTCCAGCTCCTCTGCATCTTCAGAAGTACTCTCATCACAGTCTCCCCAGATATCCCTACCCCAATCCTCCGGGTCTGTACCCACAATCAACTTCCAAAGTTGGATAATACTGGGGTTTGGGTTTTTTTTTCTCATGCCAGCATAATTTCAGTTCTTTGTTCCAATAAACATGTTCACTCTCTTTCTCCTTTCAGTTCATATTTCTGACAGTCCATCTGCAACTGCTTCTCCAAATCATTTGTTGCAAAACAGTCCTGTGCCTGCACGAGGCACATGCCCAATATGGTGCACATGCTTTCTTTACCATCTCCACCATATCCACAGCACTGTATGATTCTCTCTAGGAGAGTCAAACCACTTCTCTTTTGCCCATTGTGCGCACGGGGTGAAAGGATACATCTGTGCCCCCCTAACAATTCTTCTATGGACATCCTACCAACTATGCCAATTTCGATGTTGCTGAACCAATAAAATGAGGCTAAGCAAAATTTATTGCTCAGACTCAACTAAAGCTCCACCAACATCAGTTACAGGTTCAGGGTGTCACATGGACTCACCACTACCCTGCTGCTCTCACAGCTGATGTCCAGCGACCCAGCGTGTGCCGTCACTCACCTCCACAGGGAGGGCTCTCCCCTCGACCAGCTCCTGACCCCAGGGAGAGCCCCCGGCTGCAGGAGCTCTGCTCTGGGGAGCAGCGGCTCAGAATGGCTGCCCTGGGGGCTCCTTCACACCCTAGGTCAGTCTGACCTGTGACCACCTGTGTTCACGTACCCTATGGGCTCAGGGCCTGCTTCCTGCCCCTGCACTGCCAGAGCCACCGTCTGGAAGGCCCAAAAGACACGCACAAAAGAGTTTTCCCTGGAGCCTGTCTCAGGGACGGATTTGGTGGGATTTAGCCAAGGTTTTGGTTGGGGCTTTGGCTGGGGCTTCAGCCAAGATGCTCCCAAGATCTGAGGGCCCTCCAGCTCCTAAGGCCGGTCCTCACTTGCTCCAGCGGCTGGCACAAAGGGCTTTCCCCTTGTCCTGACTCGTTTTGCTGGCTTCATATACACTAATGCCTGTCTCTGCAGTTGCAGGCACCTAGCTCTTGCTTCACTCATATGCATGGCGTAGAAAGTGTTTTTAAGTAGAAAAATATTTAAGAAAATATTTAATCAATAATTGTGTTTCTCTCTGTCCTTTTGGACCATCTGAATCACACTTCCTTATGTATGGTTTATCCCATTCAGAGTTTGGAAATAGCGTGTTTCAGTGGTGTTTGCCTTTCAATTCTAAAGACTTGAGAGCCGCCTAGTGGAGGCTTTTCTCTGAATCCCAAAATTCAGCAGTCTTCATTCGTTATTGGTATCACTACTGACACTATTCTCGTAGCTGAACACCACTTAAGGACGCCAACTGGATTTCGTATGTTTGTCTTTTTTATAGAAATGTGAAACACCCTCTAAAATATAAAAGTGAAAGTAGTTTACAGCAACAACAACAACAAAAAAGAATTGGAAATGTTGGATTAATTAGAATCAATGACAAAAATATTTTCTAACCTCACAGATCCCAGCATTAGACAACCTACATCAGTGGTATAGTGGCCAGTACTAACAAGGAATGTGAGTCTGTAGACCCAAGTCTGAACAAAAATAGAAAATACAGAAGGCAATACACTATATATATAGTTAATATAATGCATCATTATTTTTTATCAGCACCAAAACTTTATGAATTAGGCAACTGCAAACTAAGCAAAATTGCAATTACAAACAAAATCCCATTATTTCAGATGGCTATACGTTTTTCTTTTGTTTTGCTCGTAACACATTTGATTAATGATCACGAGGTGCAAAAAACCACAAGGCACATATGCACTCATGTATAACTTATGCATCAGGCTGAGTAACACTTATTCTATTGCATGTTTGTACAAGGTCAGTAATGTAGAAAGCTGTAAATCAGACTGTGTCTGATGCTTTCTTTCAATCTTTCTATTATTGTTTTACATGCAGAAGTAAACCAAAGATGAATAACATAACCAGCCCTGTTTTAAGCCAGTCTTGTCTTCAGGAGTAAAACCTGATGTATATGTATACTTATATCTGTACCTATACCTATATCTGTAACTATATGTATATGTATATGTGTATTACTTAGATCTAAGACACAGGAGTGGGGTCTTCCCACCTTTTGCAGGTAAGAAAATAACATTTTCCCACATCATTAGGAACATAATTAGGAATAGCATTAGGAGAGCATGTAAAAGCCAAGGAAGAAAAGTGAGAGAACTTGGGAGTCAGGGATGATTCCAAAACTCAGAAAGAAAAATGTGAGGCTGTGTTTACAGTGCACACTGTGAGTCTATCAGCATAACAGACATAGACAGACCCAACAATGACACAATGAGGTTTATGTGTTCTGGCTCTGGTGTGACAACAACTGTGTCTCGTGGTTCCTATGAGGAACTAAGGCATGCCTACAGGAAGCTTCTGTCGGACTGGAGGTAAGTAAGTCAGAAAAACTGAGGAAGACCTGGAACAGGAAGCTACAACAGTGATGTGAAAGAGCTGGAGATCTGCAACGAATCAGAGAGACTCATCTTCAACAAGGCAAGGAAGTGCCTTGAGCAGTAATCTCAAGGTCTCCATGGCTGAGGTCCTATCTCATGATAGATACAATTTTCCCATCATGTATGTGATGCAGAAATGAGATTCTGTGGAGAACTCAGAGTTCACTACATCCCCGTTGACTATAACAGGACTTGCAAGTACCATAGAGTGCTGCATATTGCTGCAAAAAGCCTGACCTATTGTGGTCCTGCTCTAGTTTTACCAGCTGAAATGCTAGAAAGAAACTGACTTTTAAAACAAAAACACCAACAAAACATAGTGTGTAGTAGTGTAAGGATGAAATAATATCTTAAGGAAATGACATTTTTTCCCCATCCAGCATCTGAAACCAAAACCATGACATAGATGAGGAGCTGAAAATGGCTATTTTTCATTTGGAAACCTCAAACAGCTGTCAAAACAGAGACACCAAATGGTAAAAATGTCAAATAAGTGCAGCAAAGATGCACCAATGACAGGAAAAGAACACCGTCTTACCCAGAGAGTAGACAAAAACAGTGAAAAAGCATATACACTTATATTGACATACTTGTTTCCTTTCAGAAGTTTGCCTGTCAAGTCAGCATAATAATAAGAAACCTATTCCAGGAGTATTTCATAAGAGAAAAATGTTCCTTGAGATAAGAATAATCTTTCTGCCCTGTTGGCGTGTAACACCCTGTGCACTGAAATTAACTTCTTCCCAAGCATGCCAAACAATCCTGCTTTAAATTATTATCATGAATGCATATATATTTATTAAATACACAGCTAATATGTAGCTGGAAAAAATGTATATGAATATATCTAGGCAGAACAGAACTGAAAAAATATAAAACAAATAAAAAAAAAACAAACCCACCAAAAAAAGCCATCAACAAAAACAAAACCAACAAAGCTCCATTCTTAACCAGATGCTGTAACATGCCCTCCCAGAATACAGCATCTGACATGGACCATCATTGCCATTTACCTAGAGATTGTGGTTTAATGAGCATGGGAATGTCTCATTAAGAGAAATCCTTTGAAGATTCTGGTCTTTCAACTGCTGGCAATTCTAAGCAATGATGGAGCAATATTACAAAATCCAGGGTTTTATGCAACATGCTTAACCTTATAAGGTATGCTTAGCAGTTCAAGATATTTTGCTTTGTAGATAATTTATCCCTGTTTTAAGATGAAAGAAAGAAACTATATATTTAAATCTTGACTTTTAAGTATGTTTTCTTGAAAGTTTGTCATATTTTGCTTAGGGCATTTTATTTGGTTAGGTGGTCTGGATTCAACTATTAATAAAGTTGCTGTGAACTGATAAATGGCATTGTTCATCTAGTGAAGTCTGAAGAATTGTTTGCAATTATAAAAGAAAAAAAATATGTAATATCTCTTCTAAGGAAAAGCTTTCCATAAGGATTTCTGCTAGCAGTGATGCTTCACCATGCTCCAAGAGACTACTGCCTTATATTAGATGGCAACCTAGATTACGAACTGCAGTGAAAAAGAATATTAAAAGTCATACATTTGAGTTGCTGCTTCACATTACCTTAAGATAGGACTTGCAATCACAACTTAAGTCAGGCTTGTTCCAAACTGCAGGCAAACCATGATAGATTTTATTTTACACAGATGTATGGATCCTCCCTCTACTAAAGGAAGATATCAGCCTATTGAATTCCACAGTTTTCACCTCCTGATCATTACCTTACATTATTGTGATAGACATACCAAACTCAGAGAACAACTCAGAAGGATTCCAGGTTCACCCAGGAACTTAGAAAAGGAATTGGTTTTCTGTATTGTGCCCCAGAGTTGAAGCTGATCATTTTGTGGAAGACAGCACACTTTGCCAAGACATACCATAGGACATAATCAAGAAAGACCACACTTCCTAGGATGTCTGTTCTCAGTGCATAATGCTTTAAGGATGCAAGCAGGTAAGCTTTTTTTCCTCCCAGACACAAGCTCTGGAATAAAGTGAAATAATGCTGGAGCATAGAACCAGGTGCATCACTTGGTATAGAACCCTTTGTGCATCACTGATTTCACCTTTAAATAGAAACTGGCAAATTATTTATGCTTAAGATGAAGCAATATTAAAACAAAAATACTCATCTATGCATTTCTGTAAAATCTGCCTGTAGAGCATTCATACCTTGCAACAACGAAGCAAATGGAAGTAAAAACCTGCCTGCTGTGTCACATTTTCCTGAATTCTGGCACAAAACACATGCTCACATACAAGGTAGTCAGAAAGAAAAAAAAACAGGCTATGCAACCATGAGGGGAAAAGAAATGTAGAGAAAAAAAATGGAACTTAAAAACAGTGAAGAGGTGGAGAATCCTGAGAAAGACAAACAGAGACATCCTGTTTGGCTTCAGATACAAAGAGCCTTCTAACATCCTAACACACAGTTTCCTAGCAAATGCAGTGTTGGCATAGCCATGTATATTTCCAGAAAAGGCTTTCACTCATGGAAATGGTGAAAAAGAATAAATAAACATTTCTTCAAATGCAATAGACCCACAAAAGTTAATTATAGTTAATTTTTAAATCATCCTGAGTGGAATTATTGTTGCGAAATAAGAAACCTATCAAGGACTACATTAAATTGACACAAAACTGTGTTAAGTATTTTGATTTTATCTGAAAAGTACTGAAGGACAAGGGAAAAAATTAAAAATATTTTTTCGGTCCTACTGTCTTCCTATAAATAGGTTGAATACTGGAAGTGAAAACAATTGCTTTAGATTGTTTTACAGTAACAGCTGTGGTTGTTGAAATAGCTACAGACATTATGCAGATCTCCCTGTTAAAGAGTGACCGGTGCTCCACTGACTTTGAATCTATGCTGACTTAGACCAGCTACACACTGCACAGTGTTGGTCACATGGGAAGGCAGATGGGAGGAAAAAGAAAGGAAAACAAATTATTTTTGTTTGTATTTAATAAAATTTGGCCTACAGGCTTTATGTGACTCAGTACTGAACATCTGGGATTGATCAGAGGATCACAGACTGGAAAACAGTCATATGGCTTCTAGAAATAAACACATTCAGTTCCTCTTCCACAATTTATTTTTTTAATGACAAACTGAAACTGCCATTTTAAGTCTTTTTAATACTTGCAGCCACAGTATTTTTAACTTTTTAGTAATTTTTAGTATTACTTTTTCACATCATGGCATCAGACAGCTCTTAAATTGCATTTAATCCTGGACTGGCAGCAGTGTTTGGGATTGCCATCCACACACACACACTCTTAATTCCCTACTATTTTGCTTCAGAATTTTATGAAACAATGGTAGTCCTGCAACTTCAATTTTTATTAGTTCCTTTCCTCACAAGCACCATGGGAGCGGCACAATATATGATGCAAGATGCAGCATTGATGAATTACATTGACCGGCGTTTCCTGTCTTTAGAGGTATGTGTTTGTTGCATAATTCTGCAATACTGCCTAACTGCAGAGGTTTGAAAATGTATGAAGTCTCTTCTATGTATATGAACACACAACAGTTTGCATGATAAACAATACAAGGGAGATAAATTTCCAGCTTTTTCAACTAAGTAAAATTGTAGCTAAACCTTTAGCTATAATGATTCCTAATTGCCACATTATTATTTGCTACAGGATATGATTTCATAAAGTTATATTCTTATTCTGTTATCACTTGTATTTTTTTACATCAGTGAATTTAGCTAAATATGCAAATATTTATAGTACTGTCACAGTCCATCATAGGGAATAGTGTAACTGTATTGTTATCAGTAGAAGTGCTCAAATATTAATAAAGATAATGAGGACATTAATAAGTATCAGATATTTTTCCTTTGTACAGATGAGCTTACCTGGAATAAAGTTTAAGGCACATTTGTGTAAACTAGCAGCATATTTGCACTTTAACTAGGAGCTGAAAAAATTCCCTCAGAGCTGCGAGGCTGAAATAGACATTTGCTTTCCATTAATTATACAAAAGCACCAGTACCACCTTCTTTTTCTGAAGCAGAAAAATACCAGAACTTCAAAATACTTTTTCAGCATTGGCATGCTGTAATCATACATAGTAAATTTTAAATCAATAACATGTCCTTGACTCCTGACTTGTGTTGCAGACTCTTAGAGAAGCTTTAACTTATCTGATCTTGCATTCCCTTTTTGTACAAAGCTCTCACTGGTCTTATCACAACACAGAGAAACCAGAAGGTTTAGCCTGGTATTCTGCTCTCATCGTATAGACTAACATTTAAATTTTCTTAGCCACTGTAGGAATAACTTCACGTGATAATTTCCAGTCATTTAGCACCCATTAAAAATGATGCAATTCTACTTATGGCATTTGGTGCAAGGGGCAAGAACGAAAGAACAAGAAAAAGGGTGAGGCAGATATTGAAAATACTTAAATTGTAGAAAGTACAATATCCTGGAAACTTATGGTCACATAGAAGTAGGCGGGGGGGGGGTGGGGGGGTGGGGTGGGGGAGAGGACACGACACAATGAGCACTTTTCAAAACAAACCAACCACCACTGCCAAGTATACTTGGAACACCTGCTTTAGCAAAATCAGACATCCCCTATTGAAACACCACCTTAAATAAAACACATGAAACCTGTGCTTAAAAGAGCAAATCAGAATAACCAATCTAGCAGTAGGTCTACTGTGATTCTGTGTTCGGGTTTATATATCGGTTCAATTTCTTCACCTTCCCAAAGGCAGTTGGGCTTCTGTTTTCAGGCCACCTATGATCTTCACAAAAGCAGCTGCTTTAGAACCAAGAAACCACTTTCCTCACCTTTAAAAACATTGATAAGCTGAATCTAGGTATAAAGAAAGATCTGTTGCTGGGTTTGTTTTGTTTTTAAATACAGCAAACAAATTGACAAAAACCCCAGCAACCTTCTCAAACATAGGATTTTGATTTTCCATTTTAAATGAACGAAAACCAGCCACACTAGATAATTTCTTGGTCAGAAGAGGTGTATTTATGTGAAATGTTCACGTTTTAGATTTCTGTCAGAAAAACTTTTGTGACCACTTCACCAATGGTCGTACAGGAGCTCTGAAAAGTTTCTGGAAAGCAAATAGTCAGAGATCACATGCACTTAAGTGTCTCTGGCTGTTTCCACCAGAGCACTTTTCCCACTTTAGGCAACAAAGCAAAGTATCTGGTGGTCAGTAACCACATCAAGAAAACAAATGTGGGGTTTTTTTTCCAAGCTGTGAATGCTAATTCTAGTCTAATATGTCCATTTCATGTAGATAAACAGCGACAGACCACCAGTTTGAAATAGATAAGTGGGCAGGGGGACTGGAAAAGAAAGAATAGTGTAGTCTTTAAAGTAATCATGAATGAGGTTGTAATCATATGTCAGAATATTCATGTCTCTCCATATATTTTCTTCCTGTGTTCTAACTCAAGAAGAGGCTGGAAAAGTGCAACCAAGACATACTGGATTACGTGGAAGAATTCCGAGACTTTTCGAAGACAGTACTGTCACGCCTGGCACGACTGAATGGTTATAAGGCTGAGGTTAAAAGTGAAGTAGAGAATTTGCTAACAAGAATTGAACGAGCACAGAGGGACATTGACTATTTTGGATCTGTCACAGTTTCTAATGCATGTATAGAAGTACATGAAGACCTGGTGAAACAGCAGCTATTTGAAGAAGCAGAAACAAAAAAGAAACTTAAGCTCATGCTTAACGCAAGTAAGAACAGTCTACTTTTCAGAACTTTGATGTGAATGAGCTGGTGCATGCATGCTGATGCAGGGATAACAGATTTCCACAAGTTATGTGAATACCACAGATAATTGCAGGGAGCTTTGCATGTGTAAATATTGAACAAAAAAAGCAAAAAACAAACAAAAAAATTAAAAACCCACTACAAAAATAGCATGGGAGAGGGAAGGAAGAAAGCACAGTTCAGACACTTATTTTGCAGATACTCTGCTGCGTATCAAAATGGTTCGTTGGAAGCTGCTTTTTATTATAAAGTTATGTAGAAAGCCTCTGAAGGTACACTCTTGCAAAGTCACAGAAAAAATGCCAGTGCATTTCCGAGTATTGCAGCTCTACCAAGAAATTAATGGTGGTCTTTGTTTATTGGCATGAGCAGGGGTCAAAAGCTCAACTCAAAGGTGAACTAACAACTTAATAAAAGGACTTAATTAATTTCTACACTCTGCATCTGTTTTACTGTCCTCTGTTATTCTTTCTCTTCCTCTCCCCTCCATGTATTTTGTCATGAGAACACACTGGTTTAGATGCAAGCAAAGCTCAGTTCCCATCTGAAAATTAAGTGTTGAGGTACTTAGTATGAAAAATATATACATAACCTATACCTTAAAAAAGAAAAAGTTTTATAAATATCTTTGCCTTAAGAAAGTTGGTTATAGATGTAAATTATATATTGTAGACATATTTGAAGTAGTCTGTTTCCTTTCCATTCAAAAGTAGTAAGAAATTAAACAGTAAGAAATATAAACTGCCTTTTTTTTAAAGCTGGGTGAAAGATCTTTAGCATCATTAATTCTACAATTCTACTACCTTCAACACAGATTTAATTTTACAAATAAGTTTAGAACTTATAATAAAAGATTAATAAGGCAGATGGTAACAGAAGCAATCACCTATTCTAGTTCTAAGATCTAGTATTACACCACAGTTGAATGCTCTGAATATCAAGATTTCTTTTTCCATATATAGATTCTTTGAAAATTAGGCATTTTTTTTTGAGGCAGAAAAAATGTTGGATTCTTAAACTGACTGTGGTAAGGACACTTTGAAAAATATACCTTTACAAGTTTTAGAGAGAAAGAAATTACTTTTCATTTCCCTTATTGGAAATTATTAATTTTATTGCAACATTTCATAGCAACTTTACTTTCATCAGTACTAGTCAGATGCTTGTCACATTGATGCCGATGGTAAAACTAGTCCCTGTGCAGATTTTACAGCACTTAGAAAACTTAGCAAGACCTAGCAAATAGCAGCTCTGCTTCTATGTTATCATATATTAGCCAGAAGTTACAATATTTTTGCTGAGCTGTTCCGAAACTCTAGCAAAAAAATGTGGTTTAAGTCCAACTTTGTTTTTGGTTCAAGTTGACACAGACTTGAAAATAACAATCAAGTAGAATCACTGGTTTTACATGCAGTAGGTGACACCTCATCCTGCTTTGGTGGGAAACGCGAAATGATCTGTGCATTTTGGGGTATGATAAGAAACAGTGAGCTTTGAAGATATTATTGTGGAGGATGTGGAAAAAAAATAGTAAACTTTTTTCCCACTGTAAATGCCTCTGTTTCTCATCTTCCTCCAAGCTGTTAGGAAAGCCAGAGAGTGAAAAATCTTCTCTCAGAAAGAGAGATGTTATTCATAGATTTCTGTTGGCAATCATGTTACCTCTCCTGCAGAGGAAGATAGTGCTAAGGCTAGCTAGGTATTTGGATTCAACAGTTTTTTTAAGTTTTTAGAATCTGTCTAATCAATAAATACTAGCTTTGGGAAAGCTTGCTCAAGGAAGGTGCACCTAGAGTGAGAATTCTCAAGAAAAAATCCATGCTGTAGCAGCATATCTAAACGCTTTGATTAGAGGGTATCAGTACACACAAATGACATAAAGGTTGCTCTCTACAGACAATTGGAATCCTGCCACTGACTTCAATAGATTCATATCAGGCCAAACAGCGAGGCTAGTTTTGCTTTCCTTATTTCATCTACTGCCAGAACTTTCTGCCTTAGGGCTATGTTCTGTTTACTAAAATGGATGCACTTCACTAAAGGCAATTCTTTAAACTTCAAATAGCGTCTCTTGTAATTTATGTGTGCCTTTGGTAAATGAGTTTGTTAATATGCTTTGCAGTAGAATTTTTCCTGAAAAGGATGATACTGGATAAAGGTCTTGGCATCTGGATGCCCAAGCTTTTGACAAATGTGGTGTTTTTTGGTTTCAAACATCTGTTGAAAGTGCATACAAAATGTAATGAAGCCAAAACTATGACTTGCTCTCTGATGGTGCCAATTTTGTGCCTATAGCAAGCTAAAAAATTACGTAAATCTACAGGCCATGCTTGTAGCATAAGAGTTGATGACACACTTAATTTAAAGCCCACCTTAATGTATAGGCATTCACAATTAATTGTGATATATATTTGTCCTAGTTCCTTTGTTTTGCAGGTGTTGAGAAGGGGAATGGTAAGATTAACGAATGTTTTGACTTTCTCTTATAATGATCTATTTTTATTTGACTTATTATTAAAAAAAAAAAAATGAAAGAGGCTAACAGACAGTAAGAGAATTCCTGAAACAAAAAGCCTATACACATGGCATATCAGAAAAATGGATTTTAATTAGTATGCCTTCATAAGAAATAAGTTTGATTATTTTACTATGTTGATTTAAAGCAGAAGTAACTTCTCTGAAGTAAAAATTGAAGCCCTGTAAGATCTGACAGGAATAATCATAGAATCACTGACTATGCTCTTGCTCACTTTTCAGGTACACAAATAGAATCTTTTTTGGATAACACTGGTCTAATAGAGTAGAAAACAACACACTATTGTAATGAAGATATGCAGTTTCGTTAGGAGGAGATGCTGAATATATTAAGTAAAATTAGCTTCAACACTACTTAGCATAGCCTTGTTGCTGACACCTTTACTGTTATATTAACGTACATCTTCTAGTAGGATTAAAAGGAAACTAAGTAATTCAAAGAAAAATTCGAATAATTTATTTTCTTGTATTTGGGTGTTTCTTTGCAGGTTGTGACCACATGCTTGCAGGTATTAAGTCCCTAAAGATATTTAAGAAGACTGGAGATAAGCATGGCTCTTGGATGAAAGATCCTGGCAAAAAGCATGCAAAGATCTATTTATTAAATGGTTCTGTAAATAATGTTATTTTGGAATTTGCAAATATCATGACATTCATGGAAAGCAATCATATGCTAAAAGCTCGCAAAGTCACCTTGCCATTTCCCTGGCAAGGAACTGGCCACATCATATATCAGGGTTTCCTGTTCTATCACAGATACGGCTCCTTAAATGAAATAATTAAATTCAATATCCAGAAAAGAAACATAACTGACCAAATGCTATTGCCAGGGGCTGGAAGAATTCCTGCTTATCAGCTTTCTCCACCCACAAAAATAGATCTTGCCATTGATGAGCAAGGGCTCTGGGCAATACATGCAGAACCAGAGACTGAAGGAAACATTGTAATCACTAAAATCAACCACATAACCATGGCAGTAGAGCACACCTGGGACACATCATGCAATAGCAAGGATGCTGAAGCAGCTTTCATGACATGCAACACACTCTATGTTGTGTACAACATTCCAAGTGGAGGCACCTCTCGCATACAATGTGTTTATGATGTTTTAGGTGCTGTAAATACTTATGAAATCTCAGTGCTGCATTTTCCAAAGCGTCAAGGTAGCCATTCCACTATACATTACAATCCTAAAGAAAAACAACTCTTTGCTTGGGGTGATGGATCCCAGATCATTTATAAGCTGCACACAAAGCAAAAAGTTTAGAATGCTTAGCAACTTTTCAAGTACACTTAAAAGCTATCAGCCCCACGTCAAGGTGATCAGTAAAATGTATTAAAATTACATTATTCCCGTTTGTTACAACTTTCACCTATTTTACATTCATTTAGGCTTTCATACCCAGTGATCTTAAACTAATGTCCAATTAATAGCATGTAAGGACTCTGTTAATATGAGTTACATGATGATCCAACACCACATACATACACACACTGCCAAATCAGTCTAAAAGACTAAAGATAATTAGAAAGAAAAAAACAAACAAACAAAACCCCAAAAAACAAACAAAACAAACAAACAAAAAAACCCACCACAAAAAACCAAAATAACCCACAACCCCAAACCAAACAAACCAAAACACAAAAATCCAATCCATTTCTGCCACATTCTTTTCCTGTCAGAACTACATATTCCACTTCAGCACCACAGAAATCAAATCAGAAGTCCTTCCCGTCCAATACAAATTACTTGACAACTTTCCCTACCCTGAAGCTCACTGTAGGAAGCCTTGTAAGCACTAGAAAATCACATGCTTCCAGGGAAATTATCTATAAAGATAATTTAAAAGGAGAGGTTTATTTTATTACAAAGCATAGAGGTATACATCCTCAGAAATAAGGTTTATTTCTAACATATGGTTCTTGCCCATTATATCAAGGCTATTCATTATCGTTGAACATCTAGAATATTTCCATGACATTTCCACACTTTAGTTATCCATACAGCTGTACAGTCCAATTTTGATCCTGCTAATACATTAGCTGCAGTTAAATATTCACTTCTGACAGCTTCAATTTGCCACCTTTCTTTTTTTTCCCAGTGTATCACTGCCTGTGTGTCAGAAGGAATGTTCCTAGATGATATCTTCTGCATCAGACACTATTTTAAAAAGTTTTACATATCACTCATTCAGCATCTAGTTGTGAGGCATTTTCTCAATACTTCAAAGCATTTCCACCACCCATAACAGAATCCTCTTCATATGACTCCAGCAAAATACCTATACAGAAAAGGTGGCCCTGATGAGCATAGTGGTGCATGTGAGGGCATGTCAGTGGTCATTTGTGGATTTCTAAGTACCAGATGAACTCTGGGCAAATACAAATGCATTTTTGTTTCAAAAATAAAATTAAAACCAAACAAACAAGCAAAACACCAAAACAAACAAACAAAAAACCCACAAACAAACCCTAGGTCTTTACTTGTGAAATGCAGGTTTTTTGGATTTGATGATAGCTGCATCTTTGTTTAGTAACAACAAGAACAAAAAAAATGGCGCTTGAAAGGCAATCCATAGCTGTTTGCACAGAAAGCCCATTTTGTTCTTTACACTGAAAGAGCTGTTGGTCTGTTCAAAAGTAACTTCAACAGAGCAGCCAGACATCAGGGAATGATCTTGAAAAGTAGTTCCAGCTAAGAGTGCATGGACTGCTGAGTTGCAACAGTGCTACTCTGCTTTTAGCAAATAAACTAATCATTCTAAGCAGCCTTAAAGACTATAGCATTATTTCTGTGATGCAGAAGCCATAGGAAGCACAGTTAAAGAAAAGATATCCTCAGGCTGAAAGTAAGGTGTGTTGGAACTGTGCCACTATGGGTCAATGGCAGATTCCACTATCTGGCTTCCTGTTCCTCACCTGTAAAATTACAAACACAGAAATAAAAAAAAAAAAATATATATATAAAAATATAAAATATAATATAAAAATATAAAAAGCCACCTTAGAAATGCTTCGAGATCTTTTACTGCAAAAGGATGTGCAATTTTTTTAATTAACGAATAAAGGCTTTTGATGCAAATACAGATTGAGTCTCCTCATTAGAAAAAGGCATTCTTGGAATATACCATGTGCCACACAATTAAACAACAAAGAAAGCCAATGCTATTGTATTGTGTAGAGAGGTCAATAAGCAGCCCTCAAAAGTTCAGGCAGGGCTCTTGCTGAAACTCGCTGGCCTGGAAATCCAACCTTCAAAACGAATTAAAGGTAATGCCAACTTTTGACAAAAGGAGAAAGTTTTGTAAAGATGAATTTCACTAGATTAATTCATACTGAACAAACTGAAAAAGAAAAAAAAAAAGAAATAACAGTTTTCTTAAATCTGAAAACTGAGGTTCATTTACTCTCTGATGTTGTTCTAAGGTTATTGTGTTTCAGCATGTTTTTCCAAAGGAAACAGCTCAGGCGTTTCTGGAAATGAGCATGAGGAAATAAAACCAAATTCATAAGGAACTGAGCAGGTATCGCTCACCTCCAAAAGATTTGTAGCCATTTGGCTGAGGAGCATGTCCTGCTTCAAACTGAGGCTTGAGCATTGCTAGTGTCAGAGATGTGGAAACCCAGCTCAACGGGATGAACTCACAAGACTTCCAAAGAACAGGTTCCACACTGGCTTTTTGAAAGCAGACCAGTTGGTCAAACCATCTCAAGACAATCCACAGCTCTTACCCCTTCGGAAGGTACACACCTCCTTCCCAGAGGGTGACAGAGTCAATGCCTTGACCGGGACATGCTTGTGAGTATTCAATGCCTTCTGCTAGTGCAAGGTTGGGAAGAAATGGTGTCAGAGATTTTCCCACCATGAATTGCTAGGGAAAGGAGAAGGTAGGAAGAAGAAAACGCTGGACTAGACTAGTTGAGTTGGAAGGGGCTTCCAAAGAGCATCTAGTGCAAACTGCCTGTGCCATGCTGCAGGCACACATTCAGTTTTTCCGGGCAGGTGGTCCCATGCGTTGGCTGTCAGCATGTCAATACAGCAGAGAAGAAAATGGTGTGAAATTTTCATTAAAAAATTGGTATTTATTTAAAACTCCATTGCGGATGGTTCGGATAGGCTCCTTGTAGCATACAAGAGGACAGACTGTAAATCCATTTAATCTCATGGGAAATCAGTCCTGCCTACCACAGCCACTCTATTTCCACTCAACTGAAAAACAGAGCCTTCTGACAGTACTCCCTCTGCAACTCTTTCCATCTCTTGCCCACAGCCCCCACTAGGAAGAGGATAATATCCATAATCTTCAGTTTTTAAATACTGATGACCTTTTCATTACATTTATAAAAGTGTGTCACAGCCCGGATCAAAGATCACAATGAGTGAATCTGGACTTGAGCGATACATGTGGCTGAGCAGGGGCTCTGTCAAAGGGTCAGGGTCCACCTGGAGAAAAGCCCAGTGCTGGACTCTGTTTCGTTCATGATCCCGAGAGTGAAATTAAGACGCAAACGAAGTCAAGTATTTTGTGGACATGTTAATCTGATTTGTTTAGTTCCCTCGGGAGATGCAGTAGTTACGAATTGCATGTTTGTTACAACACTCCAAATTAATTGAACGAGACAAGGAATAATACAAGGCAAAACTAAACACATAGCAAAGCCACATAACAAATAAAATCAAATTTGCTTAACCCATGGGACTCCCGGAAGCCGGCAAAAAGGTTCAGACTCCTGTCCTTTCCAGGTTTGGACAGGAACATGAGACATTTTTTTGATTCCAGGTGTGATTCGTTTGACTATTTTACCTTTTTGTGATTACCTTTTCCTCCTTTTATAATGAGCTGGGGGGAGTACCTCTGTTCTTCATGTCACGTCTTATATGTTCCTGGTGCACCAGCTTCCCTGCTCTTGCAGCCAGCCTTTCAACTGCACCTGTCTGCAGCAATTCATGGGATAATGGGCAGGGATTCCTCACACCATTCCTCCAGATAATGGATGGAAGAGACTTAGCTCTATCCCACTCATCCCTCAGGCAATGGAGGGTGCAGTCCCATTTCAGCTCTTTACACCCTTCTCCCAGGCAATGGATATTGGTTATCTTAACTCCTCCCATCCATCTCTGAGATAAGAGATTGGTGGAATTCCATCTCATCTTCTGTTGTGTTTTAAGCCCAGCTGGTAACTGAGAACCTGGCAGTCACTTGCTCACTGCCCCCATTTCTTCCTCCCCCGCCCCCCCTTCCCAGAGGGATGGAGAGGAGAATTGAAAGAACATAAATCCCAGGGTTTGAGATAAGAACAGTCCAGTAACTAAGATATAACACAAACCACTGCTGCTACCACCAATGATAATAATGATAAGAGATATAACAAGGGAAGAGAATACAACTGCTCACCACCCACCAACCGATACCCAGCCCAACCCGAACAGCGATCTTGCCCTTCCAGGTAACTCCCCACAGTTTCTATACTGGCCATGACATGCTGTGATATGGAATACCCCTTTGGCTAGCTTGGGTCAGGTGTCCTGTCTTTGCTTCCTTCCGGCTTCCCCTCCTCCCTGGCAGAGCATGAGGCTCACAAAGTCCTTGGTCAGAGTAAACATTACTGAGCAGCAACTAAAAACATGGGTGTTATCAGCGCTGTTCCCAGGCTGAAAGTCAAAAGCACAGCACTGCACCAGCTACTAAGAAGGAGAGAAATGACTGCTACTGCGGAACCCAGGACAGCTTCTCATACCAATCTTTGAAACAATGGACAGTGGAGTATGATTTTGGATCACTCTCTCACAAGGTCCCTTTGTGCGGTCTGAAAGGTAGGGTTTTGACAGGAATGGGGAGTCCTTGAAAGCAACTTTAATCAGCCATATTGATGCCCATGGGATGCATTATGGCCTTTTTGGTATGTGCCACAACCCTTCTCTGTATTTTGTAGTGCACCAGAGCCCTCTGTTTGCCCTCTGAATCCCTCAGTCCACAATTCTGGGTTGCCCTTAGACCTCTGTGTGCCTTTCTGCATACCCAGGGCTGTGTGTTTATATAGCATTTTGTCACAAAGTTCTCTGCATTTACTCTCTTTTCTCTTAAATATAGCTTTTTCCCTTTTGTGCATCCCAGGCCTCTCTCTTTAATTTCCAGCAAACTGCTCTCAGGAGCCAGGACATGCCTCTACTACCCAAGCTTTGGTATCCCCAGTCTCGGAGGTTAATGGTGGTGGTAAGGGCTTCAGCTGTGGGCATTGTACCAGCTGCACCTGAGCTTGGGAGTGAAGGACTGTGCTGATCACAGAGGCCATGTGCTGGATTGGGCTGTGCTACTCAGGGTTGTGTTAGGGTCAGTCTGGGACAAGCATTGCCAGCAGGAATCAAGACTGTGGCTGAAACTGCAGACAAGGTGAAGAAGAGTCCACATTTGGGGCTGCAGGTCCTGCACATGCAGGACATCCCAGCAACTGAGAACACCCCAGACAACGTGGCACATGGTAGGTAAGCCCAGGCGTGCACCAAGACAGCACCTGGGGAGACCCGCACTGGGGCTGGAGGAGGATGCAGCACTGCAGTGCTAGTAGGGGAAGGTGGTGCACTAGGACAGTACAGATGTCACACACAGGCATGCAGGGATGTCCAAGCACTGGGAGCAGCCTGGAGGGATTCAGTTCTGGACAGAGGGGCTAATGGGTGATAGTAGTGCTGCAGGGTGGGAGTGGAGGGGGAACATCACAGAGCAGATCCCCAGCAAGAGATGGGGCTGCAACTGTTGCAGGTGGGGCTGCCTCCCCTTCATTTTTCTAGTGGAGCCCCTCTGTGGGGAGGCAGAAGGGCTTGTGCATATGTAAATGGCCTTATTAAAGTAGCAAGTTGCCAGCTGGTTTGTGCCCTTTTTGGGGAGGTGAATAAGAATGAGGAAATCTGGGGGATCAAGATATCATTTGGGACGCCCCAATGTCAGTGGACTGCATATACGGTACAGAAGCAGAAAAGATGGGAATAACAGGGGTCATGAGGGGAGTCCCACCCCCTAAAAGGGTTTCACAGCACAAAAAAGCTTAGGAATTTGGAGGAGGGGGAAAAGTTTAAGGACAATTAAAGCCTGTGGATACAGGTCTGAGGCGTTGGAACAGTTTCCAAGAGCGGTTTTGAGGTGCGGCGCTGGGCTCTGCTCATTGCTGCCATCATGTGTCCTACGTTAGGTACTGCAGGTGAGGAGGGCGCGGCACGGCGCCGAGCGCCCCTCGCTCCTGCCATAATGTGGCCAAACTGCGGTACTGCAGCTCGAGCTCCACGCATGCGTGGTGGAGCTCTTACACTCCGCCGGTACCAGCGGGGCGAGCCTGCGGCGGCTGTGGGCCGGCGCTTCCCTCCGGTGCGGAATGCCGCGGATCCACGGCCGCGGGGCCCTCGCGAGCGTTGCTTTCCTGTGGCCGCAGCCCGGCATTCACGCGCCGATTTTGGTCCCTCCGGCGCGCCTTCCGTGGCCAGCGCGTGCGCAGTGCCCCGGAGCAGCACGGCGCCGGGTCCCGGCCCCGGCGGCAGGCAGAGGGGAAAGCCGATGCCATCAGGCGGCGAACCGAGGTCAGGCCATGGGGTGGATGCAGGGGGTCTCCTGCCCGCTGGCTCCCGGAGTGGGGGATAGCGCAGCGCACAGAACCGCCCCAACCCGCCTCCGCCGTACCGCTCTGCAGAGCCGGCCCCGCGCGCCTAACCCTAGTGCTTATCTCCTTCCGCGACGGCAGGGGGCGCTGTAGCGGCTGTGGCGCGTCGGAGCGCCCTTCTTGCTCGGCGCGTCCTGCGCCTCTTTACGGAGAAGGCGGAAGTGGCGCCCGGCGGGGAGTGGCGGCCAGGGTCGTCCTCGGCGGTGAGTGCGGCGGGGGCCGCGGAGGGGCTGGGCGCGGAGCCGGGGCTGCTGGCTGGGAAGCGGAGCCGCAGTCCTGCCTTCCGCACAGCGGGGCCCGGCCGCTCGGCCCGCGCCTCTGTGGGGCCGGGGACTTGTCGCTGCGGTGGGTGGCGGGAGGGAGGACGGTGATGGAGCTGAGGCCTGAGCTGCACAGACAGTGGGCCGCGGTCTGTCAGCGGCCTGGGCTCGGGGTTAGGCCGGTTTGCCGCGGGGTCGGAACCGGCCGGAATAGCTTTGTCTTTGCCTCTTAACTGTGTCACTGGACACATACGGGAGCGTGTCCTTATGCAGCCCCCAGTCACTTGGGAAGTGGGCTCTGCTTTTCCAAGCATGGAATGGAGATTTAAAAATAATCTGGAAACGTTGTAAATATTTTTCTGTTAACTATTTTCCGTGTTAACAATCTTACCGTTCCTAAATGTGCCTGCAAGAAATCTGGAGAGGGGGTTTTGACCAGGGCCTGTAGTGACAGGACAAGGGCTTTAACCTGACAGAGGGGAGATTGAGATCTTAGGCAGAAGTTCTTCCCTGTGAGGGTGCTGAGGCCCTGGCACAGGGTGCCCAGAGAAGCTGTGGCTGCCCCATCCCTCGCAGTGCTCAAGGCCAGGTTGGAGAGGGCTTGAAGCAGCCTGGTCTAGTGGAAGGTGCCCCCTCAGTGGCAGGGGGGTGGAATTAGATGATTTTTGAGGTCCCTTCCAACTCAAACTATTCTGTAATCATTCTATGAAAAGACAAAGCAGGTTTCTTGCAAGTGTTAACACAGAACACACAGAGTAAAATGCACTGAAGATGTTAAATAAGCTGTTAGTGCAGCCAGTAACTGCCTCCCCCGTTCCTTTTCTTACCTCTCCCTCATAATCAGTACTTAATGAATTCTGTCAGTGGTATCTAAGGCATGGCACAGTCCACATCAGTCATAGGTAGCTCTGCAGCATGAACAAGTTGTCAGAAGCGAACATGGAGGAGTACATTCAGCTAACTACTGGGTATAGGGGATATAATTAAAACATTTTCCTCCCACATGTGGCTGAGACTTCTATTTAAGAATGAAAAGACTCAGTGTGGTCTATCCAAAGCAGATGAAATTGATGGAAAAGACTATTGAAGTAATAACTTATTACTCACGTTAATAAAATTGCGACAAAGTACTGTCACTCTTTAGAAAAATATAGAGCTATCAAGTTTAGAAACAGTATCATAGAATGAATTGCACAATGGTTTGGGTTGGAGGGGACCTTAAAGTTCATCCATTTCCAACCCCCTGCCCTGGGCAGGGGCACCTTCCACTAGGCCAGGTTGCTCCAAGCCCTGTCCAGCCTGGCCTTGAACACTGCCAGGGATGGGGCAGCCACAGGTTCTTGGTCATCCTGGAAATCACCTGTAAGGCTTAAGAACACCCCCCAAGGCTGTTCTGCTCCAGTGGCAGAAGCTGTTGGTTGCGTCTAATGAGCTTTTTATGTTGTTACTCGATTGCTTTTGCCTCAAATGTTACAGTTCTAAGTCATTAGGTTCACATGTTTAAATGGTAAGCATAGTGGTTATCCAGGAGACTTGGAAGTCTGGAAGATTACTGCTATTAGGTAAACCAAAGCCAGTTGCTGTCTCAGCAAAATGCTTGTAGACTTCTACAAGAAACCAGAATTCCGTTTTTGCAGTTATAAGTCCTGCCTGAATCTCCTGTTGCTTTGGCTTGCCTGTCCATGTGATAGCTTTGAAATGAAAGTGGCTTACAGGTATTAATTAAAAGGAACTTGCTTCATTTTTTCTGTTCTGTATGGATGAGGCCACAGAGATAGTAGTTACAAACCTCACAGTGCAAGCACAGCACTTATCGCTTGTCAGTAGACCATTGATTAATATGCTTGGGAATAAGTGTTGCAGATATTGCTTCATAAACAAATGATCCAAAGTCACTCCACTGGTCTGTCAGTCTCATGACCCAGAAATCTCTATGTACAAAACTGTTCTTGACAAAGCAGAAGGAGAGTCTTCCAGTCCATGAAGGCATTGAAAGCATTTCCCTTGCTGGCTGTGTTGTTAGTTATGTTTGTGAGCTTCAAGTAAGAAAAGGGGTTTAGACTAGTCTTCTGTATTGATTTCCTTACTTATATGACTACTCAGAGTGAATTTCCCAGGAAAAGGCATGTGGAAATTAATTGTACCCAGTACTTACTGATTAATACTAAAATTTTCTATGTCATGGTACCCGGTACACTCTCTGTACTGTGTTCCTCCTTCACCTTTGCTAAATGCTCAAAGGTATTGTTTCATATTTCAGTGTAAATAGGTTACAATTGATAAATTACTTTGATTTGCTCTCTGTTACTCTAATTATAGTGTAATTTTCCAGGCAATCTGAAGATATTGTCTGGTACCAGTGATTTCTTCTTTTGATTTAGAAAGTTTCTAAATTAATCCTGTGGCTCTTTGGAGCATGATAATCTGTAAAAGTCCTACTTAAGCTCCCTTACATTATGGGACTTTGCAAATTAGAGTACTGAGTTTTGTTGCATATGTTGATTTTAAAATACAAGGGCTTTAATTCTGTTTTGAGGTTGGTTTTATGAATTGTAAGGTATGTTTATTCTTGCAGGAGCTTGCTCTTCTGGTCTGATGGTGCTATTTCAGATCAACCTAATCACTTTGTAAGGTAACAGTTTAAATAGCAGCATAGCACAGAGTGCTTACTGAAGAAAGGTTGCATTATGGCTTGATGTTGGAGTTGGAAGAGTGGCATGGGGACTCCCTGTAGTCTTAACTGTGTTTTTGCTGGGACATGACAGCTTGATCCTTAGGGCAGTCCACATTTCTGCAGCACAAGTACTGATCAAATAAATTCTGCACATTACCATTTGGCATGGAAAGCACCTTCCTTTCTGTTGTCACACAATATAGCTGTTGCCTTGGAGAACAGTATCTGCTTTCCCTGGCCCAAGGACTTTGTGTACCTTGTGTGGACAAGCTAAAACCCATTGTCCATCTGCTTGGCAAGTCTGATAGGTCTTCCTAGCTCTAGAAGCGGGCATTTCAGGTGCATTACCAAACATAGTTTCAAAGCTTCCTCTGCCTGAGAAACTCCACACTAGCAAAACCAAGAATTGCCATGTAATAATGATCCAGTAATTTAATTTAAGTTGTTCCTCTATCTGAAGACTGAATCTTGTCCAAACAAAAAAAAGTCTTAGAGCAGGCTACCAGGATAAATTCTGAAGGCTGTGGTGTAGGCAAGTTGTTATAAATTAGCATTTGCATATTGCTGTATTTGACTTCATTTTGTTCAGCACAGAGGAGCAATATCAGCTATTATCAATGGGAAGAAAAAACCAGTGTGGTTTGGGGGGAATGTTCTATTAGGTTTTTACTTCACTGGTCTTCTATTTGGTCACTGAGAAGGAAGGGCAGCAATTTGATACGAATTTGAGGATATATACTCGTTGGGGTTTAAAATCAGTCCTCTTCTAGCCTGAAAGCTTTTTGAATTCTCCAGTGGAGGAACATGCAAAACTGTTTCAGCAGGCTCAGGAACCATCTGTTCCACCTTCATCAGGGGAGAGAGCTGTCATCAACACTCCAAATAAAACTGGGCTTGCTCTAGCACTGCTCTGTTCGAGATTGGATCTGTGTTCCTACTTGTGGAGGATAAAATAAGTGCCACAAGAAAATGAAGCAATTCCTACTAACATAGTTACAACTTGTAGAGAATAATTTTAAACTATGGTGGAGTAATCAGGCTGTAGTAATGGTCTGAGTAATAGCAGTGTGGATATTGATTTGGAAAATTGTTCCTTGCCTCACACCTATACGTATGTGTGGAGGAAGGAGGATTTTCATCACAGATAAGATGAAATGGATAAGAGAAGTAACCCCCTTAGTAAAATATGAACAAAATGTAAAAGATCTGTCTCTTATCACCTTGTCTAAGTTGCTTCTTTGTGCCTGAATTTCCCTATTTCAAGAGAAGAGACAGTGGTAGTTGATGAACCCCTTGGTCATATGCAGACAAAAAGCTCCATGTGGGAGTGGAATGTATCACAGAATAAGGGGATTTTTGTGTGAGACTGTGGTGGTGACTGGTTGCAGTGAGTCATTCATTCAAATGGCTCTGCTAGAGAGGACTTCTGTAAACTTATTGTATGTACCTGCTGTGTCTGTAGAAACAATTTAAATAGGCAAAGAGAACACCATTTGCACAGCACTTAAATCTTCAAAGTCTTCAGTTATCGAGTCAGATTTTTTTTTTTTTTTTTTACTGAGTCAGATCCTGGTTACTTCCTTGTAAGAACGGTATTTCAGATAGCCTGTTTTTTCCTAGGATTAGCCCAAAGGAAGAGTTGTGCACTTCTTTGCAATTAATGTGACAACTGGACTTAGCTAAAGCTATTATATTTTCCTCTTTGCAACTTCCTGACTTCCTTTATGATATTGCTAAAGGGGTACATGTTCCTCTTCCCTTTCTTAGTCTCATTAAATATACCCTTGTAGCTTAGAATAATGCGCATCTTTCAGTCCTAGGCTAGCTGATGGATTCCGATACCCTGCATACCAGCGTTCCCCCTCCACTGGCCTGACTTAGTTACTGTGATTTTTTGGGGAAATACAGATTTCACAAGAGGGTTAATTATCCTCTGCAGCAGCTGATAAATGAAAGTTATGCTAGTTTAACAATGGGAACAAGTAGGTTTATTTTGATTTATTTTTCTCCAGAGAAGAGACCTACTGATAGCAGCCTAAGAAAAAAATCTTTCTGTCATAGAGCATCTTTCTAAGCATTGATTCTTCTGCTTCCATTCTAAGCCATTGGGGGAGCTCTTGTGAAACTCTTCTGCAGTCCTGCATCCAGCTCTGGAGCCCCCAGTGCAAGAGGGATGTGGAGCTGTTGGAGTAAGTCCAGAGAAAGCCACAGAGATCCTCCAAAAGGAGCAGCTCTGCTATGGAGACAGGCTGAGAGAGCTGGGCTTGTTTGGCTTGTTCAGCCTGGAGAAGAGAAGGCTCCAGGGAGACCTTAGAGCAGCTTCCAGTGCCTAAAGGGGCTAACTAGAAATCTGGAGAGGGGCTTTTGACAAGGGCTGTAGTGACAGGACAAGGGGAATGGCTTTAACCTGACAGAGGGGAGGTGAGATATTAGGAAGCTCCTCCCCGTGAGGGTGGTGAGGCCATGGCATGGATTGCCCAGAGAAGCTGTGGCTGCCCCATCCCTGGCAGTGTCTGTTATTTCATATTACTTTAAGAGACCTTTGCCTATACTGCTGTGCAAAAGAAGATCAAACTGTCATGAGCTTAGTAGGCTTGTTTCACATGCGTGTTCCTGTAGCCCTCAGCCTAATCATACTGCCTTGCACCTTGTGATAACCTCTGTGTTTCAAAGAAATGTGGTTTATATAGAAAACTACCCACAGGAGGATTCTAAGAAAATGGTTGTAACCATTAAAAAAGAAAGTTACATGAAAATTTCTTGGACTTTAAAAATTCATATTTGTTGTTCAGATATTTGTTTGAAGCTCGCTCATCATCAAAAAGAGCATGAACTCTGAGTACTACTGGTTTGTAGTTAGCTTTTTTGCTGTGGAAGTATTAGTCTTACCTCATTTGTAGCTTTTTACACAATTTAAAGTCATGTTGGCAGTTCTTAAATGTTATCAGCAGTGCTGTATATTTAAATTTCATTTGCATCGCAACATCTGTTTGGTTTGGGCACCTGGACGTGTGGGCATGCACATAAAGTAATTTGAAACCTGTGCTGTGAATCAGTGTATACAGAAAATGTTAAATAACATTTATTCACTGCAAAGGTAAATATGGAATTGAGCTATTGTCATGCAATAGAACTTGGTTTTATATAGCATTTTTAATGTAAATTATATTTGAATGTTTTAGACTAAATAATACTGAAGGCATAAAGAGGCATTTTCAGTAAGCATAAAAGAGTATTCCTCTTTTTACAGAAATTAGGGGGTTAGATGAAAGAGTTCCTGAAAGGTGTGTGTGTTTTTGTTGGAACTAGGCTGACAGGATGCAGTGCTCTTTCCTATTTATCACAAGGTAAGTAAAAAAGATAAATAACAGAAACTTGGACAAAACAACACCACCGGTGATTTTAGTAGAGCCAGATCTTTCTAATTAGAAAGATTTGACTGGAAAGGAAGGTCTTGGAGTATTTTAAATTAACACATCCTTTTGTCATCCTGCAGGGCGTTTCTGCGTAGCACTTGATTAGCTACTATGAGCTTACTCTACAGTGATAACAGCAGTGGAGCCGGAGACGTGGAGAGTGGCTGCTGTGCAGCCATGGCCAGTGCCTGCAGCACTGGAGCAAAGGAAGACAGTGTCAGCAGCGGGGCTGGAAATCCTCAGAGTTCTTTCACAGAGGAAACACAAGGCTATGATGTGGAGTTTGATCCCCCCTTGGAAAGTAAATATGAATGTCCAATCTGTTTGATGGCTCTTCGCGAAGCAGTGCAGACACCATGTGGTCACCGTTTTTGCAAAGGCTGTATTGTCAAATCCATAAGGTAAAGGAAAATTCATGGAAGTTGCTTTTAAGAAGGAATTTGTTTACCAAAGCAGAGTAGCTTAAGGACAGTGTAAACTGAATAGAGCTGCTTGAGGTGAATTACCAGTGAGTGCTAATAGGACTCTGGGAATTTATAATTCATCAAAGGTACTTTCTGATAAACACCATGTATGGTCAAAATATCATGAGTTTGGAGGTTGCAAGAGCTTTAAATACTCTGCCATTTATTATTCTGCTGATGAGAGGCACTGTTACAGTCATTGGTTAGAATTTACCACAGGACTGAGTGAGGAACTGCAGTGAACCCGTGCTCTGAACACAGCATTTCACAGCAGGTAGAGAAACTTCCTTCTTCAACCCCAGGCATGGAAACTGATTTCTCTTCCTTTTTCAATTAACAGAGCAGTCACTGTGCTCAAAGTTCCAGGTCCGCAAACAGTTTCAAACTGCTACAGTGACGAGAAGCTTTTGCTCATACTAGAGTTTGTAATGTCTACAGTACTATAATGATTGATGTCATTGAGAAGCTTCTACATTTCCATTTTCTAAAATGAAAATGGAAAGTGACCCTATTTATTTATTTATTTGTTTGTTTATTTATTTATTTATTTAGTGATTGTCACAGCCTTTATTTGATCAGGGTAAAAAATTGCTTCTGTTTATTCCTTGTTTCCACACTGTCCAGCTCAAGTGAGCCCAGAGATTAAGGATATTAAATTACAAAGGATGAGCAAGCAGTTTTTGATTCATTGCTTCTTGTGACTTACACAGACAGCTGTAGTTGTCCGTGTTGAAGCAGTTGTTGCTACAGCTAGAAAGATTTATTTATTTGTTTTCTTTTTATAAAGCTTTCAAAGTCTTAGATCTTACAATTTGAGGGACAGGATCAGACCAGATGGGTTTGATCACAGAAAAAGTTTCCCTCCCAGAAAGTCTTGGCATCTTTTTAAATCATGCTGTCTGAAGTGCTTTGAAGTGCTATGAGTCATGGTAGTAAAGAAGCTTATTTACCTAAGAAGCTACAAATTGTAGTTTACAAATGGTACTTTCTAGAAAGCACTTGATGAGAAATCTTGGAAGAACCAAGTTCAGATGCAGTAGCTAATTTAGTTTTACTCCAGGCTTTCTTTTCTTGTATCTTAGGTCAAAGCTGATTTAGGGCTTGTAAAAGACCTCACCAAATATCAGAACCTCTGTTTATTGGTAAAGCGGAATTATGAGCTGATAAGGGTCAGCAAGGAAGGCTTTGAGAGCTTGCAGTGCATGCCAGCTGTGCTCATTTTCTGGGCTCAAATTCTCAGTTGATAAAATCAGAGCAGGCTTTTTTTTCAAACAAAATTCTTCTGGCTTTACTTTTCATACCTATATTTTAATTTCAAGGGAAATTATAGGAATACTTATTGTGCTTTGTAGCAGATGATTATTGTTTCACAGGTAGGTACTGTTTTGCAGGGCACACCCAAGTGTGATAAGTAATTACAGCATAGAAAAGCCTTCACCGGAACATAGATTGGAACTGAGATGCATAAACTCAGTTGTGTGATAGAAGATGTATAGCAACATCTTTGTCTGTAGATGTAGATCTAAGCAGCATTTTAAACACAGTCCCTATATTTGCAAAGGTTGTTTGAAGACTGTAGTGACAGGAGAAAGGGGGAATGGCTTCAACCTGACAAGGGGGAGATTGAGACTGGATATTAGGAAGAAATTCTTCCCTGTGAGGGTGGTGAGGCACTGGCACAGTGACAGAAGGTTGGAACTAGATGAGCTTTAAAGTCCCTTCCAACCCAAACCATTCTGTGATTATGTGATTAATATATTACAGTGTTATTGCTTTTTCCTTACTATAATCACTGGAAATCTGCCATTCATTCTTCTTTTACCCTTTGCCTGCTAGTCATTTAAACTGGGGATCCGGTAATCATTATTTCAAATTAATCTGTTATTGGCTCTTTTTACACATAATTAGCTTTTCTGTATAGAAATAAGGCTGCTGTCTTCTCAGCAGGCCTACAGAGCTTCACAGGGGATTTGAAATACACCTGTGAAAACTGATTACTGTAGGTTGTCTGTGAGGTGAGGGAATGTTCCTGGGCTGTGACCAGCATTCTGATCCTAGCCCTGGGAGCTAGGAAACAAAACAGCACACTAGGTATTTTCAGTTTTCCACTTATTTAGGAGTATGACTGTTGGGCTTGTGGTGAGCAAAACCTAGGAAAGGAAGTTCATTGTCTCTCAAAGTCCCAGCTTTAAACCCACTTCCTCTAGCAACGTTGCTGATGGAGTTGCTGAGCAATTATTTCCTTTTCCAACAAAGAATGCAAATTCCCTCCTGGTCTCCACAGCCCACTAGGTTCTACTTCCCCTCCTGTTTCTGAGCAGTGACAATGCTCTGGCCTTTGATCTTTCCACCACAACTGCTCTGACATACTTCTGGCCCATATATTTTTCCATTTTATGGCTGTTTCCATTAGTACTTCGGCTCAGAAGCTTTGATCTCCATGCCTCTTCAATTGTATTACTCGTGAATAGATGTTTTGACCTGCTGCTTTCAGGAATGAGCTGATACTGGATATTTTTTAAAGGAATATTTGGTAGAGGTGAATCCCTTTTTTACTCCATTTCTAATGATTCTTGTGTTTAATGCAGGTAGACAACCTGACACAGTGGAACAGGCTTGTGCATGTTGCGTGCACCCATGTTCCACCATCACCCTCCAAACTTGCGCCAGTTAGCACCAACTTCCAGTCTGTTTGCTGTTAAAATGGCTTCAGATACAACACCCAGTTCCAAATCCTGTGTAATTTTCATAGGATCACAGGCTGGTTTGGTTTGGAAGGGACCTTAAAGCTCATCCAATTCCAACCCCTTGCCACAAATAGGGACTCCTTCCACTAGACCAGGTTGCTCCAAGCCCTGTCCAACCTGGCCTTGAGCACTGCCAGGGATGGGGCAGCCACAGCTCCTCTTGGCAACCTGTGCTAGGGCCTCACCACCCTCACAGGGAAGAACTCCCTAATACCTCATCTCAATCTCTCCACTGAGTTTAAAGCCATTCCCTCTTGTCTTGTCCCTACAGGCCTTCATAAAAAGTTGCTTTCCAGATTTCTTGTTGGCCCCTTCAGGTACTTGGAAAGCTGCTATAAGGAGTCTTCCAATACTTAATACTTTTCATAGTAATTTTTGTGTCTTTAGTTTTTTTTTTATCTTTCTTTGCTGTGTATAAATATGCAAATTAAAAGATGATCAAATGGTTGTCCAAGAAGAACAGTGAAATGAGCTATGTGAAAAGTAATGCCTAATAGATGAAATGAATCTGGAACAACAAAGACATTTGTGCTTTTGCTCAGCTGTCAGCATCTTGACTGTTTATAAAGTGAGAAGGAAAGGAGAGAAGGTCCGAGAATCTTTAAAGGATTGCTTTGAAATAGTATATGAAATATTCTTTGTTGTTTTAGCTATGTTATTACTTGCAGAAATGGGATCATAAGTTCTCATTTTCTTTACATCCTCCTGAAGTTTATTTCTAGGGTATCCATCTGGCATTTGTCCAAGTAAAAACTATTGAGTTAGAAACTACTGCCACCCCAGTCATGACACCTCTAGTGGAACTTGTGTATTGACAATTCTCTCATGTACAGTGCATATGCTCTGCTAAATGTCACATAAATGCCATTTTTTTCAAAGACTTCCTTAATGTGTTGTAATTTGGCCACTAATGTCTTGCTAATGTAAAAATACTTTAAATTAAGGGCAAAAGGAACTTGGAGTATCTTTTTCCTTTCTTTTTGGCATTACAGAGATGCAGGTCACAAATGTCCGGTGGACAATGAAATTCTGCTTGAAAATCAACTTTTTCCTGACAACTTTGCTAAACGGGAAATCCTTTCATTAACGGTGAAGTGTCCTAACAAGGGCTGCAGTATGAAGATGGAGCTGAGGCATTTAGAGGTGAGAATTAGCTTGGAAAACATGCAACCTGGTTTTCATGAGCAAGTGTCCTGGGCTCAGCAGTAGCAGTCATTTTTTTTCTCCTTCTTAGTAGCTGGTGCAGTGCTGTGTTTTTGACTTTCAGCCTGGGAACAGTGCTGATAACACCGATGTTTTTAGTTACTGCTCAAGTGTTTAGACTGACCAAGGACTTTGTGAGTCTCATGCTCTGCCAGAGAGGAGGGGAAGCCTAAGAAATGATCTTTATCTCTCTGTCTGTGTGTGTATGTGTGTGTATGTGTGTATATATATATATATGTAAGAGAAGCAGGTGGTGCAAGAGCTGGCAAGCACAGCAGCTGCACCAGCCCCAGTGCCAAGTACAGCAGCATCATCTGAGAGTTCTGAAGGGTCTGAATGGCCTTTGGGTACCCTTGGGACCTGCCTGCTGATTGTGATGGGGATCAGCGTGTTGGCACACATACAGAGCGTGTTTTACCCACCACCATTTCGTCTGATCTCAAGGGTTAAGCAGATTTGGGTTTGGGTCTTGTCTAGGGTTAGACAACGATATAGGAGGACCAAGAGGTTTTCTCCAAGGCTGGACAGCCATGAGTGGCAGGGTGTGTGGGACAGTACAGGCAAGTATCTAGTCCACTGGGCCCCTCCAGTGCTTTGGAAGCACCGGAGATGGAAGGCAGCTCTATGGAGCCCCCAGCGACAAGATGCAGAAACTGCTGAAGGGGAGGGTGAATTATTTTGAGCCTGGTGGGCCCATGACACTTCAGGCCACCAGGGCAGAGATTCAACATACAGATGGACTCATGATCAAGGGGTGGACTTAGCAATGGTCACTGTTGCCCAGGTTATGCACGAGTGTGAACACTGCACACAGCCTCTCCTGCTCTGAAAGACTGTTACAAGAGATGGAGCCTGACATCATGGACCAGATGGACTCAGCAGCTTTATTAGGGACTGGTCCATGCACTAAGATAAGAGTGCACTGCGATAAGAGTGATGGTATATTGAAAATGTGGGATCTGAGCATGACGTGAATGGTATGGAATAAGGGGTGGATGCTGTCCTGGGTTCAGCAGTAGCAGTCATTTTTCTCCTTCTTAGTAGCTGGTGCAGTGCAGTGTTTTTGACTTTCGGCCTGGGAACAGAGCTGATAACACAAATGTTTTAGTCTGACCAGGGACTTTCTGAGCCTGATGCTCTGCCAGGGAGGAGGGGAAGCTGGGAGGAAGCAGAGACAGGACACCTGACCCAAACTGACCAAAGGGGTATTCCATACCACAGCACGTCATGCCCGGGATGTAACTGAGAGTTACCTGGAAGGGCTAGGGCACTGCGGGGTTGGATGAGGTATAAGTCAGTGCTCGGTCGGTCTGGGTGGGGTGAGTTATTGGTCGGTGGGTGGTGAGGGTGTTGTATTCTCTACTTTCGTGGTTTAAACCCAGCCACGCAGCTCGATCACTCACTCCTCCCCCTTCCTCCCTCTTTCTTTCCTTCCCCCCACCCCGCCCCACTGCTCCTGGAGGGATGGGGAGGAGGAGGGGGCAAGGAAAGAAAGAGGGAGGAAGGGGGGGGAGTGAGTGAACGAGCTGCGTGGCTGGGTTTAAACCACGACAGCAAGTCAAAATTCGGAATAACATAGATGGCTATGTTTCTGCTGATGCAGTGCACTGTTTGTTAAGTCTATAGCTACATGTATTTGGTTTTAGATCAGCTTTTAATTGTAATTAGGTCATTTGCAAGTGAACATTGTAGTGCATAAAAATTGCATTGGTGCAGCTTTCTCTTTTGGGTCAATCATGTTTGTGTTTTGATCTGTATCTGTACTTCACACAAATTCCCTAAAGTCAGTTTAATATTCTTTCAAAGCAGCTAGATACATTAGTTGAAATACTTTCTTTTGGAAAATAAAATGCAAGGTGAAAAGGCCAAACATAGAGCTGAATTTTTACCCAAGAGCATTGTTAAAGCTCTAAATACATGAAGTCCTCATCCTGGTAACAGGACAATAACATGGGTAAAGTCAGCATAAGTTTATAAGGATTTACTTGCATGAAGGAAGGATTACAGTTAATTCCTCTTGTACTGTACTTTATCTTGAAAACAGATGAGACCACAGTACCTGTCTATAGTATCAAATCCCTCTTTTGTCCTTGTTCAGGACCATCAGTTGCAGTGTGATTTTTCCACTGTGGAATGCCCACAGTGCCAAGGAGCCTTCCAGAAGAACCATCTGAAAGAGCACATAACACAGGAGTGTCCAAGGCGTCAAGTCTGTTGTCCAAACTGCGCCACATCTATGGCCTATGAAGATAAAGAGGTACTTAGCATAAATCTCGTCTTTTCAACCCTCATTCACATGGGTTTACTTATAAACAGAATATCAGTTAAAAAATATATATATATTTGGTATAGAAGAGCTCTTAGTGCTGCACAGGTGAGATGCTACAAACTCAGGTCATTAGTCTAGAACAGCCAAAAGCTGGAGGGAGGATTGTTTGTAAATACAAACTTATTTGGACCCCTGCATGTGAACAGACTTGTGTAAGAACTGTTGAATTTTGGCCTTGCTATCAGTGAGGCCAGTACCTACTGCCAAAGTAACACACGAAGCAGTATTTGCATTTACAGTTCTTACGCCTGGCAGAAAGGATGTGTCAGGAGCTGCATCATTTGGGGGTATCTGCTCACATAAAAGACCAAGATAATTTCTGAATTCTTCTGCTGGCTCTGCATTTTTTTACTTGGGAGATGCTGAGGATTGTCCTTTCCTTTTTGAGCTTCTAGTTCTTCATATGGATGTGTTTTATTATAGTTGCATACAGCTAAGTGCAAAATTGGAATGTAAATAAAGATAATAGCATCAGAGCAATCTTTTTAAACTGTGTAACTTCATTGATTCTTTCTTTCCTCTCTTTTCTTCTGTTTGGTAAACTAAGCTTCATGACCAAACTTGCCCACTTGCCAATGTATTTTGTGAATATTGCAACACAGTGCTCATCAGAGAGCAGGTAAGAGACTACTTTTCTCTATGTTTAATCTGTGGCAGATGTTTTGCATGTACATTACTTCTTTAATATGAAATCTAATTTGAAGAAATGGTTTGTCTACTAGCCAATAAATTTTTACCTGTCTCTGAAAATGTTTCATCCAGTGCAGGTGTAATACTCTTTCAAATGCTGCTTCAGTTTTCAGCTGCAGCCTGGTAAGCCTCTGGGATTTTTGACTTCAAAGCACATTTAACTATATTGCTTCTTAACTGGGGCCATGCTGTGTGGTTTTGATCTTGAGTGGAGGCTAAAGAATACCAAGCTGCCAGTGGTTATGGCTGAAATTAGAAAACAAGGCTCTCATTTGGGCAGGGAAGGAGAGTATTTGTAATTAGCTATTGTTGGAAATTAGTTATAAATAATTCACTAGCTAACTTTACATGCTGGCTGGAATTCTGCTTCTCCATTACTATTGTAATAGTCATTACTATTTATTCTATTGAATAACCTCATTAACAGGAAGATAAATGTGTTTTAATTTACAGCCCATCTCTGTTAAGAATGAACTTGTCAAATTGGAGAAACAATCTAAAAAAACAGGATTGAGTTCAGTAATGACAAAGGCAAAAATGTGTTGTAAGGTAGAAAAATGAACTTTATTATCCTTTGCTCTGCTTAGGGCTCATAAGGCCTCAGCTGAAGCTGTCCAGCTTTTGAGGTCGGGATGGATAGGGAGGATCCTGACCAGTGGGATAATTGGGCCTGGAAAACACAGACCATAAGAAAAAAATTAAGTGTGTTGAGCTTTTTGGGGAAGAGGATAATGAAGACAGACGCAAGAAGTATATGCAAGTAGTGCTTCAGAAAGGAAGGAAATGCCCATCCCTGGCAGTGTTCAAGGTCAGGTTGGACAGGGCTTGGAGCAATCTGGTCTAGTGGAAGGTGTCCCTGGCCGTGGCAGGGGGTTGGAACTGGAGTCTTTAACATCCCTTCCAACCGAAACCATTCTGTTACTCCATGATTGTATGAATCTATTAAATGGACTGTGATCTAGTTTTTGAGGATAGGCTAGAAACGAAAGGCGTTTGTTCTAGCAAGAAAACCTGAATGCTTTCTGATGCCTTCTGTAAGAACAAAGGTAATGAATTGTTAATGTACATACAAGGAGGTAGAATTTTTGTCATTGGTTACCATTTTGGTTCAAAAGTTCCGTGTTTCTTTGAGAAATGATATAGGTATAAACTGATCTGACTTACGCTGCATATTCAAAGTCCATGCAGTAATATTCTTTTAGGATGGTATAAAAGAAGAAAACTCTCAATTGAATAATTAATTTCAAATCTGATTCGTTTTAGATGCCTAACCATTATGACAATGACTGTCCTACTGCTCCAGTGCCTTGTTTTTACAGTGCTTTTGGGTGTCCAGAAAAGGTAAGCCTTTTGTCAGAATAAGGAATTGCAGACCTTCTGCATGTGTTTGTTGGTTGGGTTTTCCTTAATGTGTTTCCCTATTGTCTCATTTGCCAGCCCAAATCCTCAGTGATTCGTGTGGGCTCTTTTGGTTTGGTTGTTTTTGTTGTTGTTGTTGCTTTGAGGTATCTTGATTGTAAACCATTACATGTTCATACATTGTCTTTTAAAAGTCCTTTTCAAATTTAAAAAAACTCTGTGAATTATTTGCTTGATAACTTGCTTTTATCAGTCCGGGTTTGCTCAGCTTTCATGGCAATAAAGTAGCTTCTAGCATTTCTTCCAAAGTTCTGACCAAATAGAGTGATGGCTCTTAGAGCTCAGTGAAGAAAACCTGACAGTGCTTTAAATTTGAGTAAATTCTAAAGTTATTTAATCTGGATAATATTGTTTTTAGTTGCTTAATACCTCTTTGTAAAAATGGGTCTTTTCCCATCAGCATTTCTACATCAGTTTTCATACACCTTTGGGTTTGGTATGGGGGAGCATTTTAGCAAATCAGTGAAGGGAATACATTGCTGATTTATAAGACAGAAAAAATAGGAAATGCATGTTTATCACTAACACTTTTTTTTACAATGTCACTATTTTGAGTTGAACAGTACTTGCCCACTGGCATTTGAATTGCCTTTCTCATTTGTCATAACAGCAGCCTTAAATTTGGAACCCTCCATTGGTGAAGTGCTACTTTGTCACATCACCTGTCCTTGATTCGTAGTCCAGTTTTTCACACATAACAGAAGAAACTAGTTTGGTTTTCTTCCGAGCCACGTTTAAGATGGGATTGCAGATAACATTTGATGCATTCCTAATTCCACATCTCTTAAATTCTAGATGCAAAGGAATGAACTGGCACGACACATGCAGGAGTTTACTCAGGTTCACATGAGAATGATGGCTCAGAGTTTTCAAAATATCAGTGTTACTGCAACAAATCCTGTACCCTTCATCAATGGTTTACCCTTTGAGCCTGCCCTCTTCTCACATGCATCACATGCTACGTATGATTGTAATCCAGAAGTTGAAAACTTCAAAGAAACTATTCAGCAGTTGGAAGGTCGTCTGGTAAGACAAGATCACCAAATCAGAGAACTCATTGCTAAAATGGAGACTCAGAACGCTCACATGGCAGAACTCAAGCGTACTATCCGAAATTTGGAGGGAAAGATTACTGAAATGGAAGCACAGCAATGTAATGGTATTTATATCTGGAAGATTGAGAACTTCAGTGGACTTCAGAAAGCCCAGGAAGAAGAAAGACCTGTTGTGATGCACAGTCCTGGCTTCTATACTGGAAAGCCTGGCTACAAGCTGTGTTTGCGCCTGCATATCCAGTTACCAAATGCCCAGCGGTGTGCTAATTTTATTTCTCTGTTTGTCCACACTATGCAAGGAGAATATGACAGCCATCTGCCTTGGCCCTTCCAAGGCACTATACGACTTTCTATTTTGGATCAGTCAGAAGGCCCTGACAGGCAGAATCATGAAGAAGTAATGGAGGCCAAGCCAGAGTTACTAGCCTTCCAGAGACCAACAATTCACCGCAATCCAAAAGGGTTTGGTTATGTGACTTTCATGCACCTGCAAACCTTGAAACAAAGAACCTTTGTAAAGGATGATACACTTCTGGTGCGCTGTGAAGTTCTAACACGTCTAGACTTAAACAGTCTCCGCAGAGAAGGATTTCAAGCTCGCAGTGCTGATGGAGCTGTGTAGTAAAGTCTTAACCAGAGGAGTGGAGCCACTAGTCATGTTCTTCCACCACAGATTATGATTCATCGTCCATATATGTTTGTAAAGGATCATAATTGCCAACATAGTTGATCTTCACCTGAATAGAATTTTGTTGTTGCTGATATACTTTTTTTTTCCAGTATGAGGTCATGTATTCAATTATTTGGTATTGTTCTCAAAGTAATAAGCTACTTCTGTAGCAAGCTAATTAAGTGAAGTGGTGTCAATCAAAACTTAACTGCCTTAACAGGAAAGTCCTGTTGACATATCCGTACATCTCAGTTAGGCAAAACTTCATCAGAAAAGACCTGTAACTCTTTTCACCTCAGTGCCTTGGAATAGATACTGTATCAGGGAAATAGCTAAATTCATGAAGATGAGGGGGTTTTTTGTTAGCTTTGTTTTTCACAGTGCTTTGGAAAGTTGAGACAGTTCTCTGCATTGACTTACGCAGAACTTAGAATTGGCTATGTTTCTTACGAAATCTGAAGTCAGGTTAAGGCTTTGCTCAGAATGCCTAGGGTTGAGGTATGCTTTGACCCTTCCCTTCTGTGCAGTTCTCTTCAGGAAGTTGCATGTTGATGTAGAACTGACTCTAGTATTTCTGAAAGACATGGCAGTGTTGTGGAGAAGGCTAAATAACTCTGAGCTGAGTTTACTGAGGAGATACTTTTTATGTGTTCTGAAAGTGCCCCCCAGTTCTCTCTTTTGATAAATCTCTTTGTAAGAATGTGCTCTGGGCCCAAAATGTCAATCACCATCACCAGAGAGATAAAAGGGTAGCATTTGAATGAGTTACCTTTGTGTTGGTGGGGTCTCCTAGTGCTGGATATTTTTCAGGTTGTGAGTTGGATACATGAGTGGAGGTACGTACCGACTGCATAGGGTGATGCAGAATTGGTCTTACTGTTGTTGAAACCTGAACTTGTACCAAAGGTGAACTTGTGATCTGCAGCTGTTCAAGTGATCTGCTGGTGTTGTGGATGACTTGTGATTTCTGTTGTCTCCTGTGAATTCTCAGGGGCCATATCAACATCCATCTGCTGTGGGTATTTCCTGTACCATTAGACAATAGGAGTTAGGCCACCCTCAACACTTTGGAGGGAAAGAAAAACCTGTTAATTTGACACTGTGAGGAGAAATTGCAATCCTGTTTGCTCTTAGGAAGAAAATCCATAGTTCCTCATTTACCAAACACTAGATTCACTATGGCAAGAATTCAGGTGCGTATTAACATTTGTGTATGTTACTGCTTTCTGTTATTGATTGTGTGTGTGCCACAAAAATGTTAGTTTTGACCAAAGTTGAGTAGTTCAAGTTCACTGATGCTAAAAATTTTAACTTACTATGGTGCTGATAAAGTCTGACTCTTGTCTTTAAAAGGAGTGAAGAATAAGGTTTTGTCCACCCCATAACTTAAGTGTAGAGTCTGATACTGAAGAACTAAGCGATACATAAGCATACGTGTATTATTTCTCTAACCTAGTGATGCAACCTAAAGACTTGAGACACTGCAATTTAAAAGATACTGAAGAGTTATTTGGCCTTATCAAATCAATGCCATGGGTGTCATCAATGGGGAAAGTGTGTATGCTTAATACATTCAAAGCTAATGAAGGACTACTATGGTGTGTGCATTTGGGAGGATGAAAAATTCCAGGACCCAACCTACCACTTTCATCATCATAGTCAGATGACTAAAGTTGATTTTGCAGATAGAACCTATTAGTTGAAGAGGAATTATGTTAAATGGAGTATTGTCACTAGTGAAACATGAACTTCCTGACTAATGGTAAATTCAGTCAGTCATTGACTGAGTGAGTGTATTCTGTGTTTAGAGGACAGGTGAACATACATTACTCAAAACAGAAAGAGATCCAGGCTTTAAAACTGTCTTTTTAAACATCTTAAGTAGTTTTTATACTGAACAGCCTCCTCCTATTAGCAGGATTGTTTCAGAGTGCCTTCAGTTAGACTGCTCCTAGTAGTTAAACCGTTCTTAACTAAGAGCTTTTAATGTGCATGACAGTGCCCAGTCCCACTCTAACCAGAAGACACTGTACACTAGTACTCTGGTCATTTTCAAGCTATATTAGTTATCTATGTCCTTTCAAGATACTCAAAGACTACCATTCTCCCCTTTTAATTTTTTTTGAGGGGGTGGGGAAGCAGGAGACTTGTAATTTGTGAGCTTCTTCCGGCCACAGTTACTTTCTCAACCCTAGTGATCCTAACAACAAATGTCCTTAATCTGTGTTCTAGTAATTTATACCCAAGGCCCAACAAGTGTATTAATACTTTCTTTTCTTTTGAAGCTTTGTGTCATGAAATGAATTCTTGCTTTGAGCCTTATTTGCTAGATCTGACATACTTCTGCCTTGGGAGGAGCCTCAGTTTGGTGGCAGGTTCAGGAGTTTAAATGATTTAGGTTAATACTGTACAGTAACACAGACCGATAGTGAATAGAATGCTAACGCATATAAAATACTGCATTGGCCACAGTAACATGGATGTTTTAGTCACTGCTGCTATCCTACTGTTTTTGTATTTTAATATTACCAGGCAGAACTCCTAGTGATTACAAATTACTGTAATGACAGAATTTTACATCAGAGACTCTCAGAGCTTATTTGCTAAGTATCAGTTACATCTTACTTTCATGGAAAATTATAAATGTTAATGAAATGTTTATTCATGTATTTATTCCGTTTTTCTTTCCCCACCTTCCAAGCTATTCTTCATTTTAATGGCAGAACTTTCTTTTACAAATAAGAACTTCAGCTAACGGAAGAATTTAGGAGTCTACATCTTTACCATCTCAATGTATAGTCTTTGTTACTATTATCTTGTGTCTGAACTTTTCTAAGGTTAGCTCAAAGAGATTCGGTTTCTGTGTGAAAATGCATTTTCACTGAAACAGCCTCTCTTCACCTTCCTCCAGATCTCGCCTTCTGAGAAATCGTTTTATCATGGTGGATTGAGGCGTAAGTGTTAGAACTACTTAAATGGAAGTAGAAAGGTATGCAGTGCTGAGACCCGTTTCTAAAACAAATGGGAAGTAAATAGAGGATTTAACCACTTACCTGCGTAATTTCTTCAGGAATGGGGTTCTTTAGGTCTGTAACTCTTGGTGCCTTGCAGCATTACTGGATCTCAAGGTGGTTTAGAGAATGACTTAGCTTTTTTTATCTCCCAAATTTCAGTTGTCTTGAATGTGGTTTAAGCCAGCCATACTTAATACGTGTCTTTGCAAAGCTGCTATGGCACAAATTCTCCCTTTATAATATATTGCAGATGTGTTTTCCTTTTTGCCTCTGAATGTCTTCCCCTGCAGGGCAGGGAGAACTCTTTTTTCTAAAGATGTTGGTATGTAATGTATGTGTGGAAGCTCAGATAATGTGAGATGTATAGACTTGAACTAGTCGCATGATATGCCTGATCATGTTTGCTGTGGAATTAAATTGCCCATGAAATAAAATGAAGGTGGCCTTTTCTGTTCTTATTTAGAGATGTTTTCACATCAAGTACATTGATGCTGGATGCAAAACATGATTCTGGGGTCAGTGTTAAAGGTTTGTATTAGTTTGCATTTGAACAGAATGAAAGTACTCCTGTTTCCTTCAAAATATCAATAGAGTGTTTAATATATATTTTGTAATGAATTGCACAGCTGTATTTCTGACAGGACTTTAAAAAATAAACTAATTAAACTGTGCACTGCATGCTGCATCTTTATTCCTCTGGAGGGCTGTTCAGAAAGATGAACTGACACAGGAACGCTGGGGTAGTTTTTATGTCTTGTTGGCTGGTCTTAATGAGGGATGTACCATATAGCACCATGCAGGCAAAAGATATATTTCAAGATAAAACCTTGTGTAATTTATGAAGGGTAGCGATAATTTTATTCATTATTAGAAGACAGAGCTAGTGCAATTGATAATAAACTCAGTGTTCTCATGATCATCCTGTAATTTAAGATGCAGTATAGGATGATCATCTTCGAATGCTGAACAAAATCACCTCTGGCCACATCCTGCTTGCTTCTTATGCTTATCACAACACCGCGTCTGGGTTGAAGGTTTGTTGTGAGATACTCAGATCAGAAACCAAAGGGAGTTCCTCTGTCAGAGAAATGAGTTGTTGCTTCGTGGCAATCTGCTAATTTATCTCAACCACAGAGAGAGGCTGGAGCTGTTTTTTAACAGCATCTGCAGGAAGGGAAATCTTGATTTCAGACTCCATGCCCCATCAAATGCATATTTTGTTCAAGACGTTCAAATTCTTCTGGGAAATGTGGTGGTATTTATTAGATATAACCTTCAAAGCAAGTGGAGTTAATGTCAAGTTAATTACAACTTACTTGGTCCTCATAGCTTTCATGTGTAATGGATGGGAAAGCATGCTCAGATACCATAGAATCACAGACTGGCCTGGGTTGAAGGCACCTTAAAGCTCATCCAGTTCCAACACCCTGCCATGGGCAGGGACAGCTTCCACTAGACCAGGTTGCTCCAAGCCCCGTCCAACCTGGCCTTGAACACTGCCAGGGATGGGGCAGCCACAGCTTCTCTGGCCAACCTCTGCCAGGGCCTCGCCACCCTCACAGGGAAGAACTTCTGCCTAAGATCTAAATGTTCCCTCTGTCAGATTAAAGCCATTATGCTAGCAGGAAAAATGGCCAAAGGTAATACACTTCACTGTCACCACTGTCTTGCCTTCCTCATTTTCTCACCACTGAGCCTTTGTCTAGTCCATCTTGAAAGACCAAAATGGGCCAAGTGGACTTTAGTGCAACCACTCCCCTTACAGGATCTGAGCACTTAATTGACCTGAAATACAGCACTCCAGTTTCACAGCTCTGGAAGGCTGGGTGTAGTTGGATTTCTTTTCTTCTCAGCTGGAACTCACAGAATCACAGAATGGTTTGGTTTGGGAGGGACCTTAAAGCTCATCCAGTTCCACCCCCACATGCCATAGGCAGGGACACCTTCCACTAGGTCAGGCTGCTCAAGGCCCCATCCAGCCAATTTTAGAATTGGAAAATTTCTGAAGCTGTGTGAGGAGACTGAAGCAGAAAAACAATTCCCTTATAAGCTGCAGTTCTAGCCTCTCTCAATAACCTGCCTTCTGCCTCTGGATTGTGCTTTGACTGGACTCTGAGGCAACATGGAAGTTTCTTACGCCTACAGACCAAACCTGGAAAAGCAGCAAGACAAACTTTAACTTACTTCATTGCCACAGAAGACAGTTTTCTGCGGAGTCCAGATTCTTCTGCTCCATGCTAGCATTGGTAACCTGTGGGTTTTCCCTTCTCTCTTCAGCAATAGGATGTCAGGCAAAGTTGTCCTGTGAAGTCCATGAGTTCGGCTTGTCAAGTCCTACGACAGTGTGCTTGAACTTGCATTTTTATTTCCGTTTTTGATATTCAATTATGCATGCATGGACTTGTTTCTCTCTGAGATTTAATTCTGCTTCTGTTGCTGCCTTTAATAAAGTGATAGTTTCAGCCAGGTATGAGCTTGGGCTTTGCTAACAGGGGGTTCAGAGCCAAGGTACTGCCAGGGAAAAGTAACACATGAAAGTCATGCTAGTTTCAGTGTCACACCCAGGTGTGATAAACTTCACACAGTGTGGAGTTTAGACTGACCTTAGCAAGTCCCTTCAATAAGATTCACCTCCTTGAAAGAGTTCTTTGGGCTAACAGTTACGTATCTTCATGCCAAAGTCCTTCACATAGGCACGTGCCTGTCCTCATCCTAATAGTTGAAATTAAGAAAGTGAGTCAATATTTAAAATTCAACTCACTGATTGACTTTGTTTTGCTTTGCTAGGGCACCTAGACTTTGTATCCCCTGGAAATGGAAGGGGTTTAGACTTTACAAGAGTAGAAAACAATGATTTTGAAAAGCAAGTCAGTGCTGTTAGGAAAGGGAAGGTCAGATCACCGAAAACCATGCAGAAATAATAAAATTGTGGGATAGCGATGATCAGACAGCAATGGAAGCCAGTGTGGGAATGCAAAGGAGCCATTTTATCCTGCACCTATTTCTGACTCAGGTATTCCCAGTACAGCTGTAATAGTCTCAGATAGACATAATAAATTAAAAAAGGTAGTATGTTAGATACAAAAATACAGACAGGGAGACCTTAGAACAGCCTTCCAATACCTAAAACATCCAACATGAAATCTGGAGAGGGGTTTTTGACAAGGGCCTGTAGTGACAGGACAAGGGGGAATGGCTTTAACCTGGCAGAGGGGAGATTTAGATGAGATCTTAGGCAGAAGTCCTTCCCTGTGAGGGTGGTGAGGCCCTGGCAGAGGTTGCCCAGAGAAGCTGTGGCTGCCCCATCCCTGGCAGTGTTCAAGGCCAAGTTAGACGGGGCTTGGAGCAACCTGGTCTAGTGGAAGGTGTCCCTGCCCATGGCAGGGGTTTGGAGCTGGATGTGCTTTAATGGTTTATTACCCAAACCAGTTTGTGATTCTGTGATTGTATGACTATGAATATCTCTGATGAGGCCCCCTCAGTAATTTTATGACAGCACTGTATGGATACAGAGAGTAAATCACCTTACCTTAAGAAGAGGAGACAGAGTAAAAAGAGAAGAAAGATTCAGTGTGATGGGGAGTCATTCAATCTAGGCAATTATCCAGTTAGTTAGAAGGTAACAGACAGACTTGGGCAGGTGGTGAAAGAAATATTTTCTTCACATTCTTACAGCTCTTCCAAGAGGTTTTCTTGAGTGGATGAGGGTAGAAAAGACCTGCCCAGTGCCCCTGTCATGGCTTTGCGATGTGGTGAATGAAGAAGAAGCCTTTCCAGGTCTGTTCCCAGCTTTCCGACCACTCCCAGTTTCACCCAGTTTGCCTGCAAATGGTACAGCCATGCAGATGCTTCTGCATCTAACATGGCTGTAGAAGTGGTGCTTATGACCAGACCCTCAGTGGAGTTTACAGAACAACTTTTCTTCAGTTTACAAAGTAAAGCCACCAGCTTTAATTCTCCCTAAAAACCAAAACGATTGAGGAAGCACACGATTCAGAGTGGCTTGGTGCAAATCTTTGCAAAGTCACAGAACACAAAATCAAAATAATTAAAGTTATACATACATGTAAAACAAAAGAAATTCAAGTTAAAACCAGGACTGGATTTCTCTTAACCCTAGAGATGACCCAAGAACACATCAGGAAATAAATAAAGCATGCTAATTGCACCATAAAAGAGGTGCTGCTCACTGATCCAAATGATTTAGGTAGCTACAGAAAGCAAATGGGTTAGAGCAGAAATGGAAAAAAAGAACAGCATTCATAACAGTGAACGGAAATGCTGCAAGGCTGGCATGGTCTACTAGGCCTGGCTGTTACCACAGAGATTCTGAAGCTCCACCACAATCCGTGGTCACCCTAGGGCATCAAATAATTTGGCCTGGTCACTCCACTTTATGAATAGGAGGGCAATCTATCCTAGAATCCATCTGAGGGAAGACTGCTTAAAACCACATCTTCCTGACCTCCACTGGACTCTGCACACTCTGAGGAGGAGGCAGCCAGCCTCTCTTCTTCAATATGTAAGCACATATCTCTCTTCTTCAATATGTAACCACAAATGGTAATCAAAACACTTGGCATTTCCACAAAGGCCAATAGTTAGGGTGCCTTAAGTGGCTGCAAGAAAAAAATCAGGCCCTCTCAAGTATCTCTTTCAAGATTTGCAAATCACAGGAGAAAAGGCAATACCCTTGTTTACAAAGGTAGTGTGACTTGTGCTCATCGCTGGTATTTCTGATGCTTTGTTACCAAATAATAATCTGCTTTTTGTCTGCTACTAAGGCCAAATCCTGACAGGTTGGAGCTGTACTTTTGATGCAGCCAGTGGAACAGGAGATGCTTAATGCCCAACAGAAGCAGGGCAAATTCTGCAGTTAATGCCATAGCATGCAAAAAGAACACCAAAACCAAACATCCTGAAGATTCATCCTAACCTTCTGTTTCCTTGTGAAGACAGATCTATTTAGAGCCAGTACCACAGGGACTAGATTCAAGTGGCAGTGGTGTTATACCCCTATTTTAAATGAGATTTGACATTTAAGGCAGCATTTTGGTTCACCTCTAAGCAGGTAATTACACTTGCAAATCTGCTTAGCAAGACATCGGCAGACCAACCCAGGGGATTGCTCAAACAGATGGCTTCTGTTCCCATAGAAGCAGCATTTGAGTACCAAGTGATGTTACAGAGTAGACAGTGCAGGCTGCAGGGCCTGACACAGACACTTGCAAACTGAAACCACTCATAATCTCCACAACGAAAAGCAAGACTGCAAAGAACCTTCACTTGATCTTAAAGGCAACACTGCACTGAGTCAGACACCACTGGAGGTCAGGAGCACTTCATGAATAAACTACCAGAACAGGACTCCTTGCTACTACCTGCCAGTTATCCGTGGTTTCACAAGTGCTAAAAGTACCAGAGCAGCCCAAGGATGAAATCGTCTGGAATCAGGATGGGCCGGTGCTGACGAAGCACCTTTATGCCTCCGCCACAAGTGCAGGCTCTGCCCAGTGTCTCCTTCCCAAAGGAACCTATGTGGATTTTTCCTTTCATTGTAGCCCTCCAACAAAATTTTGAAAGCAAATTGATGCCAAATGCCATGATGCCCAGGACTATATATGCCCACAAATTATACACTCACACATCCTTTACATCCAATTGACACCAGCACCCCTAAAGATGTCACTGGAACTAAATACAATAAATATGAAGTACTCAGCTGGGACTCCATGAGTTCTCTTTGGTACAAAAAAAGTTGGATCTGGATTTTTCATCCATGCCCATGTGAGGCAAAGTGAACGATCTCCTTCTCTCACAAGCCAACTGAGCAGACCTTTCTGCAGGATGCAAATAGTTTCATCCCTGAGTTCAACTTCAAAGAAGAAAAGCGCCATCCTCAGCCATCCCTGGCGCCAGGAGCAAAAACCACATTTTGCACAGAGCACTCTGCTGCAGGAACAAAGAGCAAACAAGTAGCACAAAGCTGGGAGAGATGGAGAAAACCAGAAAGAGGCTAATTTGTATCATCACAAAGAAACAGAAGGAAACCTGAGGTTTTGAACTAGTAGAGGGAGAAAGCTTACAGAGGAAGTATAGACAGTGCCCATTTGAGAAGAGTCTGGTACCTTCACCAACAAGGATCCCAGACAGGCAAGAAAAACAAATCTAGAGGGTAGTAGCAAATCCAGAGAGTACTCCTACAGAAATAGAAGATCCCTCAAGGCCATTTCAATGACATGAGCAAAGTTTGATTTTTTTTTTTCTTTTTTTTCCTCCAGCAGGGATGACACAACACATTGAATATACATACAGTTCTCCTCTCCTCAGCAAGACTTCTAGCTGACTGATGTGCAGTTCAGCTCAGCAGGGTCCTGCCTACCTGCTGCCATGACCCCCTCTGGCCCATCAGGAATACTGGGCTCACTGGAGCACTGCCTGTGGCTAAAACTGGGCTGCAGAAGGAGGCATTTATCAGTACTGTCCGACTCCTCAATCACAATTCCTGTATGCATCATGGAGGCCATTGCCAGGAGCTGAATATCGGAGTGAGCATTTGCAACAGTGTGGCGGCGGATGCTACCGCATTTCTCCAGGTAAGCCTCACCCTCCTGCTCTGTCAGCGGGGTCAGGGCCATCTCGCCAGGCTGCCGGCTCATCACCAAGTGAGATGAATAATTCGGTGCACCAGTCTTGGGACGGGATCTGGAGTACCGTCTCTCTGGAAGAGAAAAAGGAAGCAGGAAGGGTAAGTAGGGCGCAGACAAAGCTTTGCTCCAACTGCTAGGCTGGCCTTCCCACCTCATTACTACCAGGTTATGCGGTAGTTAGGAACTATATCTACTGCTAATGCTGGCCTTCTGGAACAGAGAGGGCTCAGTATGGAGCCACAGAACGTCTCACCTCATTACCACTGGGTACGTGTTAGTTATGAACTATTAAGTTTGTTATAAATGATCTCCTGCTATTATTGGTGAGGCCCTGGCACAGGTTGCCCAGAGAAGCTGTGGCTGCCCCATTCCTGGCAGTGTTCAAGGCAAGGCTGGATGGGGCTTGGAGCAACCTGGTCTGTTGGAAGGTGTCCCTGCCCATGGCAGGGGGTTGGATCTAGATAACCTTAAGATCCTTTTCAACCCAAACCTGTGATTCTATGATTACCGTCAGGGTTTGGGAAGGAGCCACCTCCCATCCTGTGGTATGGCAACAGTGCTGCTGACCATAAGTGAAGTAATTCAACAACTGCTAAGTGCAGCAAAGGGGCTTCCTTTAGCATCCTGATGGTCTCCTCTCTCACCCAGGGAGGTGAGGACCAACTAGGAGCTCTCGTGTGCAGGTTTCCTAAAGCAGCACAAGTCCAAGAAACATTCTGTGAGGATGTAAGATGCTATCACCTTCTCTAGAAAATTTCTCACAGGAGATGCCAATAGCTGGTGTCAACATGATATTCCTGATGATTGCATTGCACTGGCTGTGCAGCTCCCTAGGGAAAGGTGACTCTGCTAGCATTATCCCACTGCATTTTTAAAAGATTATGCAAGAAAAAGAACATTTCATCTGCTTTAAAACATATCGGGTTTGGGGGCTGGACACTGGCAAGACCTAACAGCACACAGCAACAGCCCACAATATCTAGAAGGCAATGGCTCAGAAGATAAATGCAGGACTTTTGGAGCACAGGTTTATAACTCAAACCTAAGATACAGTCCCCAGCCCTGTATCATTTCAATTCTGACACTGACAGCTTTAAGAAAAGCACAGGTCTGAGTATGTCCCTTGGCTTGCTATAATTCAGGTTGAATCAGACAGCACTACTTTTCACCTGCTGCCTTCTATGGCCATGCAGTATGCTACGTGGCGCTAAACACCTCATGTTTAACTATTTGCAAAGCAGCTGATAAATCTGTTCCCTACCTGTCTTCCTGTTTCTCACCAAATTCCTTGAAGTGCAGGCTCTCATTTCATAAAGACATAGAATCATAGAATGGTTTGGGTTGGAAGGGACCTTAAAGCTCATCTAGTTCCAACCCCCTGCCACAGGTAGGGACACCTTCTGCTAGACCAGGTTGTTCCAAGCCCACCAAGACTGAAGAGCCTAAGAGACAGAGTAACAAAATACAGAGCAACACACTTGTAACTGAAGGTTATAAAAGAGTTTTGGAAGCTTGCATCAGGAAGAAAAGCAGAAAACAAACTATATGTTGCTGCAGAGAGGAATAGGTGAATAGCCAGAACTCCACCACTGGCAGCAGCCAAGTTACGACAGCACTTCACCTGACTGCTGCTAATAATACATTCATTCTGAATGGTTCATTTAATGCTTAAGAATATGGGCAAACAGTTATTGGCTGGTTACAACAAATATACTCTTTAGGTGTCACCTGCATCTCAAGCCACAGCAAGCTGTAGTGTTGGACCTGACTCTTTTGAGGAAAAAATATCCAGAGATTATTTCTGTGCAACAAAATTGAAATCCTTCCTGACAAGCAGGTAAAAATTAGGATGAACTCTGAATATTCACTTATTGCTTTATTTTTCCCCATTTACTTTCTTGGCCACAACAGACAGTCTCTTAAGGGAGCTGTCATTCATAGTTTGACTAGAAATGTTATTTCTATGTTGGTGCATTATGGCCAGGAATATAAACTGGGGGGAATTCTTCAGGGATTTTTTGCCAGCAAACTCAAATCAGTAGTGATGTTAGGTTTAACACATTAGGCTTAAAACACAGGGTGATTGTTTTATCTTCTTCTCTATTCCCTCTATGAACCCCCCTGTGAGCTATTCTTGTCCCCTTTCATACCTATGCCAGCTGCATTCCTCTCTCACTTTAAATCAAGTTTAAGATACTTAAAGCCTTATGTGAGTCCACAGCTGTGATCAAACATTGTACTTCCCAACACTCATTTGTCTTAAAGGCTCTCCAGCCCAGACTGCTGTTTGGCCTCCACAGCATCTCTTGAGAATCAAGCACCTTCAAAGCTAAAAGCTACTAGAGGGAACCTACCAGGCTCCATCATCATTAGAGGCTGCGCAGTGAGAGAAGAAACTGGTTCTGAGAAAGCAAAAAGGTGACAGAAGGAGGGACAGAGGAAGAGAATGAGGTTTGATTAGAAGTGGGACTTAATGGAAAGAACCAACCACCACAGAAGCACTTTGAAATACCAAGAATATTTGCAGAGAAGAGCTGCTCTGCTGTCAGTATTGTGTCATGCAAACAGAAGTTCATTCTTTCCTCTTGCTCAGCACAGGTTGGAGTGGGGGCAAAAGGCCACCTTGGAAATACACACAAATAAATGACAGCTAAAATAGAAGTAAATACAACTATATTAAGGCACATAAACTTTACAAGGCCAATCCATGTGAAAATTTGCTTTTGTCACTAACGACTTGTTCAGCTGGTGGAAATCCAGGATGGTTGGAAACTTCAGTACAGGTCAGAAGGCTACCTTCCAAACTATCCCAGCAGCATGTAGGTGTCCATAAACAGCAAAGCAATCAAATTAGTCAAAACTCAAAGCTCATCTAGTTCCAACACCATGCTACAGGCAGGAAGACCTTCCACTCAGCCCTGTTGAATTTCATGAGATCTGTTACTGGTCCACCAAGTGGGCCAAGATGTTTTAGCCTTTGATTTCTGTTTCTCATAGAGCCATGCACTGTCAACTTTCTAGCACTGCCTCACACCCCAACAAGAGCTTCTGCATGATGCACACGACTTACCAAGCAAGCAGGTGCTACCAGAGAAGCCATGATCCTCACACAAACCCAAGTACGGTGATACTACTTGCTTGACAAGTTCTTCCAGCTGTAGGTAGCCCTCACTGGGTCCGGTAGGCTCATGGACACTCTGAAATTCAGCCATTAAAAGCAACATTATTCTTACCTACTTCTGAGTAAGGTTTTTGAGTAAAGCCTGGCATCTGTCAAATATCTCTGCCCTGGAATAATTTAACCATATCAGTAGACCACTTGGACAAGCACAGTTGATAAGCCCAAATGGAGCTTTTGGGTGCCATTCTGGTCAACCTCCATATTCAAGTCATAGCTATAACCCTATAGAAATCATGTACCTAGCTGTCTTTTTTCTGACCAAGGGATAGGTAGGTACAAGGTACACTCACACCAAGGATTTGCTAGTTCTATCAGGAAACAAATCTTCATAGAAAAGCCTTAACATATCTTTGGCAATGCACTGCTCCTTTCCTAGGCAGGACTGCAAGAAAGGCACCCTGTGTAGTTCAGCTTACAGATGTGAAGATGGTAGATAACACAAACCAATTTAACAGTAATTTCAGAAACTGTACGCAGGCTCAACTTCCTGCTAAGCCTCAGTAAGCTTTTCTTTCTAAGACCTTCTTTGCCGTGAAGATTCTTCTATTAAAATATTTCAGGGAAATTAAGTTGACACTTTAGTATATTCTGCTATTGAAGTCTGGGTCACTGGGAACATCAGAACAGCAAGAACTCCCGCAGAAATACCAGCTTAGCCACTTTGCAATTATGATTGTACTTGAGGAAGTTTAATTCCCTACCACTTTTTATAAGGTATACTGGAGAAGAAATAAAACTGGAAGAAACCCAAACAGCCACCTGGTTAACATGGTATTCTGCGGGACTGTCAGGCTGTGTTACATCAAAAGATAAAGTAGCTGGTATAGTCAACTGTGTTTGGCATGCTTGGAAAATATTCGCTTGAGGTCTGGATGAAAAAGTTAGTCCTCCCAGAAGGTCTGGGTGAGGCCTTTGGAAGATGTATAACATTTTGCCTGCTGCCAAAAGGTATTCCCCCTCTCATGGGAGGTGCTGCTTAGCACCCCAGCCAGCCAAGGCACTGGTGTAAGGCAGCTGGCAGTCACGGCTCATCCAAATTTCAGTTCACTGTGACAGGGCCCCACCCTGACATGGTAAATCTGAGAAACGAGGAGCATCAGGGCACAAAGAGGACTTCAGAGAAGCTGGGAGATGAAAATACATGTGGAAAAAAAAAAAAACACTAACCTATGACTGTTCCTAGCTGGAGAGGAGGAATACCAAACAGCAGAACCCAGCCCTTTCATGGCAACTTCATTACCTGTTCCCAGAGAAACTCAGGACATTCAAATTCAGCTCTCATTTCTACACTTAGCACTCCCAAATTAGCACACACTACTTCCCCTTCATCACACTGTCTTCCCTCCTCACTCTCCAGTTCAATGAGATTGAGATAACCAAGTGGAGTCAGACAAAGAACAGAGGCTCCCCACCTGCAGAATTAACAGCATCTGGACAATGGAAGCTGGAAGTTTTGTCTGGACCAGAGGAAGAATTTCTTCCAATTTTACTTTTAGCAAGACCAAGTCTCGGAAGCCAAGAAGAGCAATCTGACGAATTGTCAACTCCTGACCCTAAAAAACACAGAAGGCAAAGTCCAAAAATTGGTGAAGGGATGTGTAAGCATCACATCAACACATGTATGTACATAGACAGAAAGGGTCTACCTTGCCCTTGTTGCTGTGGCAAAGCACCCCCAGCTGATAAGGCTGAGGATTCATAGTACTCTTTGATCACTTCCCTCTCAGTCTCTGCCCCACACAAATTCCAAAAAGAGTAACACCTCACTTGAGATGCCACTAGGTTTGGAGTGAAGCCAAAATGGGTCTGTATTTCACCAAAAGACTACATATTCATGAAACTCAACTGCCACCCAATTTGTTCACAAACATCCAAAGGCCAGCTGGATGCAGCTCCTGTTTTTATGCTGAGAAACCAGAGAAGGTATGGCAGGGAAAGAGGTTGGTACAGAGTATTCCTTAACTAAGCCTACATCTGGTCTGTGCTGGATCCTCTTTTTGGTCAAGGCTGTCCTGGGTTCAGCAGTAGCAGTCATTTTTCTCCTTCTTAGTAGCTGGTGCAGTGCTGTGCTTTTGACTTTCAGTCTGGGAACAGCGCTGATAACACCCATGTTTTTAGTTGTTGCTCAGTAATGTTTAGTCTGACCAACGACTTTCTGAGTTTCATGCTCTGCCAGGGAGGAGGGGAAGCCGGAAGGAAGCAAAGACAGGACACCTGACCCAAGCTAGCCAAAGGGGTATTCCATACCACAGCACATCATGCCCAGTGTATTAACTGTGGGGAGTTACCTGGAAGGGCAAGATCCCTGTTCGGGTCGGGCTGGGTATCTGTTGGTGGGTGGTGAGCAGTTGTATTCTCTTCCCTTGTTATTTCCCTTATCATTATTATCATTGGTGGTAGCAGCAGTGATTTGTGTTATACCTTAGTTACTGGGCTGTTCTTATCTCAAACCCTGGGATTTACGTTCTTTCAATTCTCCTCTCCATCCCTCTGGGAAGGGGGGGCTGGGCGGGGAGAAGGGGGGGAGTGAGACAGAGACTGCATGGTCTGATTTACAGCTGGGCTTAAACCACAACTACAGTTTAGTCCCTGCTGATATGACAAAAATCCACAAGTCAGTCCATTACAGGTTTTAAGATTCTGGCTACAGCAAAGCTAGCAAGACTGCTTGTACCAAACATCGTTTTACAAAGCAACAGCTTTGATCATTTTAAGGAGCAACAGGGTGCTCTATATCCTCCTGTTTACTCTTCTACATCAACAACACAAGTGAGCAGGCTTAACAGATGAAGATGATGTAATATTTCTCAGCATACTTAAACACATTTGGACTCCATTAGGCATTCTGGTGTTACTGCCTTTCCCTCTGCTACGCTTAACATCCACACGGCTTTCTCTTGCCCCACTGCAGGTTAATGGCAGAAATTTTCCTTCCAGCCCTGCCCAGCAATTTCTAGCCTTAAGAATTTCTCTTGCTCTTCCCAGTACATTAATCTCTGCCCCATGGTCTGTTTAGGAATTATTTTATGGTCTCCATAACACACTCAACATGGCAAATATTTAGCTGGAAGGAATTAAAAGCAGTTAATTGTTAACTCATAATGGGTTTAATGTCATAATTAACAGCATTAATATGTAAATACAAATTAAATCCAACAGTCTGGAGGGCAGCTCTGCCATAATAAAAGCACTTTGCTGTTTTAAACCATCACTCTATTTAGAAATACAGAGGTGTAGAAAAGACTGGTACATATCTCTGAACTATATCTCAGCAGCTGCACACTTTTTATTCATATCACGCAGTTTAGTCCCTTTAACTTCGTAGCCCATTTCAAAATGCAAACATCTTGTCTTGCCAAACAAAACAAAACTTACTATTCTTTTTCCACACCAAGTAGTTACATCAACAGCTGCAACTATATGAAAGCCAGTGACCTGTTTACATAGTTTCCCTCTGTACAGCAATTTAACCAACTTGGCTGGCTTAAAGGTCATATTTCTGTAACAGCTATGAGCCTCGGGTTTAAATTTAGCTGAAATAGGAAGTTACTTCTAGTTACTACCTTCAGTATCATACGCTCACACATTCAGCTGACTTTCATTCTGAATGGGCAGTCCCTGAAACCACAGAAGGGCACAACCAAATAATCACATTGACATTTGCAGCAAAGAACAGGGAATCAACCACAAACTGACTTTCCCATCTTCCAGAGCAGCACATAAAGAACTGCGGCTTGGTGAAAAAGATTTACTAGATGAGCTCTCTTCACATGCGGTGACATGATGTATAAATAGGAACATACAGTACCCTTTTCATAGGAAGAGCCCAATCTTGTTATTAGGGTACTGGCCTGGAATAAGAGCATTTTCTTATTCCTTGCTGCACAGCTCTCTGTTGCAGCCTAGGAGAGCTCACCCAGAGTTAAATTCTTACCGTAGCATCACAGAATGGTTTGGGTTGGAAGGGACCATAAAGCTCATCTAGTTGCAACCCCCTGCCAAGGGCAGGGACAGCTTCCACTAGATCAGGTTACTCCAAGCCCCATCCAACCTGGCTGTATTCTTGGATGTATTTAGGTGGTTTAAATCCATACATTTATGTAGACTACAGAGCTTTAAATGTGCTGTCTGTCACATTTCAGTTCCTCATCTGTTAGATGGCAATACTTCCCTAACTTCAAGGCTTCTGTGAAATAATTCTGGGTGAGTCAGATATTGTGACATGACAAATACAGTAAAAAAGCTATGCTTTCAAAGAACTTCAACATCCCATAGTAAATATTTCACCACCTAGTTACTACCAAAACCTGCACCCACTGTGCAGTAACTTTTGTTCAGTTTCTCATTAGAGACACTTAATAGGAGTGGAATAAATTTTTCTGGTAAGTGGCAGAATTATTAGCATCAGCAGGTATGACAGACAAGGGAGGATATTATAATTGTGCAGTTTTACCTGCCAAACACCTACCTTTAAGCATCTGCAGCAAGGAAAGAATAAAAATAAACACAGCAGAAAGGTTAGTATCTGTTTTTGCAGAAGTCCTTTCTCTTTTAGGAAGTGCCAGCTTTAACAGGATTGGAGGAAGAGGACAAGCTTTGAGCTTTACCTGTTGCCTTTCAAACAATATAAGAGAAAATAATTTTAAAGTGCTCTGGAAAGCAGTGTCTTGCAAAAGAATCAAAAATCAAGAAGAGGAGGCTAGCGTTTCCAAGAACGTCAGTCTCCTCATGAGGTACATTTTTCTTTTCCTCTCATGGAAAAGAAGATCAAAATAGGCTGGGGAGGTAATTGCACTGCTTGTATGGAAACCCTGACTAAAACTACCTTTAAAAATGATACAGCTCAACACTTCTGATAGAATACTCAGCTTTCAAAATGTCCAGCAAACAGGTTTTACATTAAGGTGTTCATTCATCCTCTACCCATAGATTTACTTGTGCCCCTACTAAAGCTTAAAAAATCCCAATAGAGGATTTTCCAAAGGCAGAACTGGGATATCAGCCCTTCAAAAGTAGTTAGGGTGAGTTAGACACATTTGTTCCTGATCTAGTCTTCGGACTTGTCCCTCCGAAGACAAGTTGTTAGTATTATCATTTGCACCAACAGTCCCAGCAATTTAAAAGCAGAAGAAATAGAAATATGAATGGCACAGAGCTTCAGCCTAGACAATAGTTTCCAATAGTTTCAGCATTCAAGCTTAGCTAAGCACAGAGAGAGGGTAGACAAACAGGAATAAATTCAGGCCAAACTGGGCTTGCCCAGTAGATTTCAGCAGTTCTTCTTACACAGTTAATGCTACTCTACTTCCTCCCAGATATAGTTTAAAGGTTTTGAGACCTGTTTAGCCAGTGACCAAAAAGTGCTGCTGGAACAGAAGAGAAGTTTCTATGTGCAGATAGTGTTATTACATTGCCCCACCTGACTGAAGACTGAGTTATAATTAAGGTTACCTGGACTGGGTAGAATATTGCCTGGAGTGTAGGAAGAGTCTCTGTAAAATAATGATCCCAGATTTCAGACAGGACATCAATGCGATCCTCACCTATGAAAACAGATTTGGACCAAGAGCTTCAGCAACAGGAACACCAAATCAAGTTGACTTTTCCCACTACTCTCTAACCCCCCGAATAAGAGATACAAACCCAGCCTTCAGTTTCCATCCAAAACTGGACATCACTCAGCTGAGCTTCACATTAACAGGCAGAGACACAAGACTGTGACCATAAATTGCTTTGTCCCTTACTGCAAAGAAGACAGCTCTGTGTGAAATATGAGACGAATTCCAACAAAGTGAAACCTCTCTTTAACAGGAGGCTTTAACTCCACAGCAAAGGATTGCAAATCTCACAGCTCACAGTTAGCATGCTCAACTAGCATGGGAGCATAGCCATGGGTTAGCAGCTGAACCTGACAACCAGCAGGTAAATCATAGAATCACAGAACAGTTTGGGTTGGAAGAGACCTTAAAGCACATCCAGTTCCATCCCCTGCCATCAGCAGGGACACCTTCTGCTAGACCAGGTTGCTCCAAGTCCAATCCAACCTGGCCTTGAACACTGCCAGGGACAGGACAGCCACAGCTTCTCTGGGCAACCTGTGCCAGCGCCTCACCACCATCACAGGGAAGAATTTCTGCCTAAGATCTCATCTCAGTCTCCCCTCTGTCAGGTTAAAGCCATTCCCCCTTGTCCTGTCAGTACAGGCCCTTGTCAAAGCACCTCTCCAGATTTCTTGTCAGCCCCTTTAGGCACTGGAAGCTGCTCTAAGATTCTTCACAGAGCCTTCTCTTCTCCAGCCCAGCTCTCTCAGCCTGTCTCCAGAGCAGAGCTGCTCCAGTCCTCGAAGCATCTTCATGGCCTCCTCTGGACTTGCTGCAACAGTTCCTCGTCCGTTTTGTGTTGACAGCTCCAGAGCTGGATGCAGCACTGCTGGGGGGGGTCTCACCAGAGCAGAGCAGAGGGGGAGAATCCCCTCCCTTGACCTGCTGCTCACTCTGCCAGTGATGCAGCCCAGGACATGGGTGGTTTCTGGGCTGCAAGCACACATGACTGGGTCATGGGTTGCTTCTCATCACCCAGCACCCTCAAGTCCTTCTCCTCAGGGTTGCTCTCAATCCAGTCTCACCCAACCTGCAGTTGTGCTTGGGACTGCCCCAACGCAGGTGCAGGACCTTGCACTTAGCCTTGTTGAACTCCATCCTGTCCAGGTCCCTCTGGATCCCATTTCTTCCCTCCAGTGTTGTCAACCACATCACAGAGCTTGGTGTCAACAGCAAACTTGCTGTAGGTGCACTCAATCCCACTGTCCATGTTGCTGACAAACATGTTGAGTAGTGCCAGCCCCAACACCAGCCCCTGAGGGACACCACTCAACAATGACTCACCATTTGGACATCAAGCCGTTGACAGCAACTCTTCGAGTGTGACCATTCAGCCAATTTCATATCCACCAACTGGTCCATCTGTCAAAACCATGCCTCTCCAGTTTAGAAACAAAGATGTTGTGCAGGACACTATCAAATGCCTTGCACAAGTCTGGGTAGATGATATCAGGTCCTCTTCTCTTACCCACCAATGCCATAGCCCCATTGTAAGAAGGCCACCAAACTTGTCAGGCATAATTGTAATGTCCAACACCAACTGTTCTGCAGCAACTGAGTCAGGGAGATGATTCACAAGACCTGAGACCCTGCTCCCAAGCACATACATCGTAGTCAGGAGCTTGATGAGCCACAAAACCACTGCTCTCCTCTCAAATATGGCACTTGGGAAAGTTCCAGAATTAAATCCACTTGTGGTCACCCCTCCTATGACTCCAACAAGAACAAATATCCCCAAATATAAGTGGGTATTTAAAATGAAGGCAGACTAAGCTATGCAACTCCCAATTCCCATAACAGGAATACAACTGTGGTCAAAAGCCTATTATTAACAAAAAATGCTTTACTGAACATAATGGTTTGGATAGACTTAAATTATGCACATAGGCTTGACTTGCAGACCTGTGTGTTCCTCAGCATTTGGGCCCAAAACTTTTAAGCTTCTTAGGAGATTTTTCCCATCCCAAAAAAGGCCAAAGATTTGCCATGTTTTTCAGGCTTGGAAATATTCCCCCAAAATGTCAGATGCAAATACAGACCCAGGTTTAACAATATGAGATTCTGGCAAAAGAATTTTCCAGGATACCTTCTATAGAGCCTCAGCTGGAGTTCACAGCAGTCAAGACTCAAGGAACAGTAATGGAAGGCAGCTGCTCAAGACATCTTTGAAGGCTCAGCCTCAACATGACTAAAGGCCGTACATAACAACTGGAACAAAGTATAATTGCAGCTCAAAGGAGCCTTATCACTATGTACTAAAGTGCTTTCCCCATCTGGAGGCCTCTACATGGGCTTGCACTGTGGTTGTCCATGGGTTGTGCTGCTTAGGACAAGGACAGAGAGCAGAAAGCCAGCAGGACCATATCCTGCAGAAGTTTCCTTCTGAGCAGAGAGCCCAACAACCACCACAGGAGGGTTCAGAGGAAAGCTTCACAATGTCAGGTATGATGCCAGCCTTAAAACTGCAACTGCAGGCGAATGAGCACCTACTCAACACCCCCATAACAGCTACCCAGAAACTGGCAACAAAAAGTCAACAGGAAACAAGCTAATAGAATGTTTCATTCCCTCCTCTGCCTCCTCCCCACAGCTGCAACACTTTGGTGTGTGGAGCGGGAAAGAAATGTCGTCGATCACTTCTCCTTCTGGAGGAGAAGGGGAAATGGTTTGTTTCTTCAAGAAATCATAAATCCTACAGGCATTGAAAGAGATTCTGACAGGCCGTATAAAGAAAAATCATGTTAAAGTAAGGCTGTGATTTGAAAAACAGACACAGTAAAACATCGTTATGCCCTGCAGCAGGAACATTATTCTGTCTCTGATTTCTGGGACAGTAGGAATTTTCCAGGAAAACAGAGCTAACCAAGAAGCATGCACAGGAAGTTCTTGTTGCTGTGACCACAACAGCTGCACCAAACCTACACATTATGAAAGAAAGGTGACCATGAGCCATCTCCTTAAGGTAAAATGCATGCGTCTGCCTTTTTGCCTCCATTACAGGGCCAGTGCTGAAGAAGCAGGCACCAAGCAGGAGTGCCTGCACAGCTCCTTCAGGATCTGAGTCCTACAGCCTGCTGGCTGAGTGGAGCAGTCAGCTGGTGAAGAGCAGTGCAGAGGAATCTGGCACCAATAGTGACACGAGACCGTAAGTCTGTAAGTGCCTATTGGCATTTAATGACCCAGATACAGCAGGTTGGTGATTAGCAAGGGATCTTCCCTACAGGCTATGAAAATGGGTCAAATCAACCAGCAGCCTAGTTTTGAATAAAGACACATACTTGCAACAGCTTGCTGTGCTTGAGCAAACTGTTAATAAATGTAACTTATCTCACATGCACCCAACAGGGAGTCACCACACCACACTAGCCTCATCCAGAAGCTCTGCAAGCATCTGTAGCCCAGTGGTTTGAACAGAGCTCCATGTGTGATCAGCTTCCTTCCAGAAGGACTTAATTCCCTGAGTGACTGTTTTTTCTACAAATTTACACAAAACCTGTCAGCTCAGCCCTCAAAAGCATGAGACAACAACCAAAATTCTACTTCTATCAACCTGCAAATCACATTAAGAAATAAAAGGCAGAACTGCTATCAGCAGTTCTGCAACAGGGCCCATGTCCAGTCCAGAACTGTTCCGAGCAGGTTCAGCTGCCACAGAAGCTGATGTTCCTGCTCTCATAACAGCGAGGTAGCTGGTGGAGACGTTGCAGCTACATGGCTATTCAAACAGCATACCATGTCATGAGGGCTGCAGCGCAACCTGCTCCTGACAGGTTGTGTGACACCCCAAGACTGTACCACAAAGGGCTGTATGCTTTTCAGACATGAAAATCATCTCATCTGACCAAACATCAAAACACAACTCTGGATTCTTACTATACTTGCCTTCCCACAGCTTAACCTTCTCCTCTACGAACAGCAAGCCTTTCACAAGGAGCTGGTTCTGCCAAGAGAGAAGAGAGATATTCATTTGCCTTTCTGAGACTTAAAGTAAACATGAAATTATTTTTTTTTTTTTTTTTTAGATGTTAGCCCCTTTGCATGCAGTTATCTAAAGATGAGACATATCACAGAATCACACAATCACAGAACAGTTTGGATTGGAAAGACCATCTATTTCCAACCCCCTGCCACAGGTAGGGACTCCCTCCACTAGACCAGGTTGCTTCAAGCCCCATCCAACCTGGCCTCGAACACTGCCAGGGGTGGGGCAGCCACAGCTTCTCTGGGCAACCTGTGCCAGGGCCTCACCACCCTCACAGGAAGAACTTCCCAGTATCGCATCTTAATCTCCCCTCTGTCAGGTTAAAGCCATTCCCCCTTGTCCTGTCACTACAGGCCCTTGTAAAAAGTCCCTCTCCAGATTTCTTGTTGGCCCCTTTAGGCTCTGGAAGCTGCTCTAAGGTCTCCCTGGAGCCTTCTCTTCTCCAGACCAAGCTGACCAAGCCCAGCTCTCTCAGTCTGTCTCCAGAGCAGAGCTGCTCCAGCCCTCAGAGCATCTCCATAGCCTCCTCTGGACTTGCTCAAGCAGGTCCATGTCTTGTAGTACTTTATTGTAGTACTTTTTATATCATAGCACTTTCTGCCAGTCCTGCCACCAGACCTGGACTCACTGCAAGTGCTGCAAACTCATTAACCCCTCTTGTTCAGCCAGGCATGAGAACAGAACAGACACAGCAGACAGTTAACCACTTGCCAGAAGTGGGAAGAAAGGAAGGATCTGTCCTGGGTCACAGGGAGAGACTAAAGAAAATAAAAGTTTTTTATCATAAGAGTGCAGCTACATAAACTATACCTCAGCCATATGACTGAGGCGATCAAAGGGCCAAACTCTACCATATATGCCGGTTTACAGTTGAGGACATCTAAATATCTGATAAGCTTTCTGTCCCTGTTCCCTCAAACATAAGAAAGGTGCAACACCAACACCTACCTTTTGTTCTTCCAAAGCACTAGGTGTATCAGGCATTCTGAAAAGCTTTAAGAATCCCTGAGAAAGAAGCTGCTATCACCACGTAACACACTATTATTGTATCATAAAAGGTCCAGTCATACCACAGAAATCATACTGATAGAGAATAAAGCCCTCTGTCCCTCTAAAAACAATCCAATATCAGGGTAGCACAAAATGAAGGGAACAAGAAGAAGGAAACATTGCTCTGTGACATTCTCTGCTTGTACTTGTACTTCATTTTCCAGAACAAAAGAAAAACTTGCCACTAGAGAGTCCCACTTGTTAGCATCAGACAACACTGAAATGTGTAGAAAAGGAAGGGCCCTTCCTTAAACAGCATCTAAACAGGCTCTAGAAGTCTTTTGCAAGTAGGTTGAAGCTGACGGACTAGAGAGACCACCATATATCCTATTAGTAAGGAAACATCTCTGGATACATTGTCCTGGTGGAGAACTGTTCTTCAAAAATTTGTCAGGTAGGAAAATGCTGAAATTAATAAATTCAAGAAACTTCTTTTGCTTTGGAATCTCACCTCATGCAAGGTGAGGTCTGAGACCCTTTGGGGCCTGGGTGCCACTTCAATACCAGAGAGAAATCATTCCATTGGCATCTTTGTCAATATTTCAGCAAAAAGAGCCTGGAAGAAAGAACAAGCCATGCAAATCACCGGCTGCTTCACATGCTGCGGATAGTAGGGGGAGCAACCATGAAAAGTTTCATCTCAAGACAAGACCATATGGACATTGTCTTCTTCATAGTGTGAAAAAAGTGCAGTGTTATACAATGGGAAGGAAATGGGGACCTTCCTGTGGCTGCTGTCCCATCTCATGGCTATTTCATCCACATTAAAACATTAACCCACGTTTTGCCACACTGGCTTGTTTGCCTTAAATGAGCCAGATGTGAGTACTTTGAAAATGATGCTTAAAAAAAAAACCAAAACAAAAAAAAAAAACCCAAAACACAAAAGCAAACAAACAGAAAAAATAACAAAATCACAACCCCCTCAAAAGAAACCTAGCAAAAAAAAACCTCAAGACACCCCCTAAAAAACACCCCCCCCCCCCCCACACACACACAAAAGACCACATAAAAAAAATCCCCCACATAAAAAGAAAAGAAAACCCACCACCAAAACCCCCTAATCTGTATCCAGATCCAGAGTTCAGTAGTTCAGTCATGAGATAAGGAGGAATGGCCATCCAATTGACCAGTGGTATGTTCTGTTAGTAGCAATAACTGTTAAATATTGTATAGTACATACAGGGGAAAAACATTTAATAGTCATGCTTGTAATTAAGGTATATTGGCCCTGCTAGCAGGTGGCTTTGTTTTTTTTTCAGAATTCAAACCTAAAAATATTTAGTAAGGTCTTATTCCAAAAATAATGTAGATTTTAGGTTCCCTTTAGATTATTGGCACAGCAAAACTGGAGCATTTTAGGAGCAACACATGGGATGAAACTGTACTATTTGAACCACCCACCCAAGTCACAAAACTTTGACCTTTAGTAGCTCTAGCGTAGCGTAAAAGGAATCCTAACTATGTGGTACAGCCAAGCTGTAAACCAATTTCAGTAGTATTATCCAATCCTAGGAGTTTCAGCGCAGGAACCCCAGCTGACTTGAACAGTCCTGTGGTCAGAGACTGCACTAGAGTTGCTATTTTGCACACAGGTGACCATATGGAGACAGGAACCCAAAGCACTTTTGCATGCAATCTTCCGAACCCACTCACAAACAGTGTACAAATGACTCACTAACTGCAGCTGAAAACCTTCTGATGCCAACAGGTAAAAAGCAGACCTCTCTGGCAATACTGCAGACAGCTTTGGTCTTTGCTGACTCATTCCATGATGCTGACGCCCACCCAGGTTAGCATGAGTGGAGGGTCCTTCAGCAGGACATGCAACACCAAGAGCCTGGTGATGCGGACCTCCTCCATGGTCTTACCTCACCCTGTTTACAATGGCTCACTCAGTTTTAACAAAAAGGATGTACACTAGGGAAAAAAAAAGGCTAATTTCTACAATTTTAGGGCCCTGGAATTTCACACACAAATCCCTCCATCTGCTTCCTGCAGAAGCCTGGGTTGAGAGGAAGAGAAAGGCAGAGTTCCCAGTGAAGCGCGAGAGGAATGGGACTGCCAGAGGATGGATAAGCTGCTAAGGGAACAGGCCTGGGGGACATTTCATCTGGACAATAACAGCAGTGATGAGCAAGTTGTATAAATATGCTCACATGATGATGAAGAAATACTGCAACATTTCCAAACATTATCAACTAATGGAAGGTGAATCTAGCAGAAATATAGGATTTGGAGGGAAATATTAAGCTGTTAGGATCTCCATTCGAATTTTAGATTTGTTCAGCAGAAACAAAATGACACATGTCAGGCTCTGGACAACAACAACAAAAAGACTCTCCAGGGGCAAAAACCAACCAACCAACCAACCAAACAAAAACCCAAAAAACAAAAAACAAAACAAACCCAAAACCAAAAAACCCACAAAAATTTGAAAATGACAGAGGAAAAAGTCTGGAGTGTGAAAATAATTATGAATGGAAAAAACACTGGAAATATTTTTCTGCCTGAGCAATAAGATAATTCAATAATCAGTTTATTCAATAACCTGAAAGCATTTGGAAGGACTAAAGTGCTTTAATTCTTACTTTTCATCTCATAGCTCAAGGTAATTACCTCTAATATATTGCAAGGAAAATTTACAGCTGGTCTTTAATACCATGTCATTTTAAACTACTATATCATTAAAAATATACACACACACATATATGAGAGTGCATTTTTCTTGTGTTTCTCTCAAGAAATACAAATTTCTCCTCTATCTGTACTAGAACATTAAGTATCAATTTCCATGTGTTTCATGAGCACTGTGGATCCACTTTTCTACCTGCATTGCTTGTAAGTTAGTATGATTGATGCTTTCTACTTTCAGAGAGTTTTATTTTATTTTTCAGCTATGTCAGCAATCAAAATATGCATTTGTACACCTTTATGGGCAGCACAGTTCTATCTACTAAAACCAGGTATGTTAATCATTACCCTGTAGTAAAGAATTTATAATGCTCTTATCAATGTATTATCAGTAATTCTATGTGCTAAACAGATTGCTACACCTCGTTCTTAAGGTTTCTAAGGAAAAAAAATCAACTTAGTTCCATATAGTTACTACAGATGTTTCAATTATCCTCTCAGGGTCTCCCTTTTCCTGTGGAAGAGACAAACTTTTAAATAAAAAATAAAAAATAAAAAAATTAAACCAACCGCACGTAATTTCCCTTCTCCCCATCTTAAAATTATCCGGAAATTTTACTTATCTGTCTTTTCTGCTGAATCATATGTTTAGAAATGGATTCAATCCCAACATTACCCCCTCAGATGAGGCCAGACAGGTAAATTTTCACTAAAGAGTCCTCCAGTGTTTGCTGACAAATCAATAAAATCTAATAAATGCAACCACTGCAGAGGTCTGGAGCAGACCGTGCCCAGATTACAAGTCTTGCTTTAACCCTGGTTGCCAGAGGCAAAACAGAGGTAGAGAGCTAAGAAGAAAAAGAAACCTTATTTATCTTACTTATTGCAAGCAAGACTAGATAAAGATGCTCACCAAGTAAGCTTGAAGGATGCATTTATGTGAAACCCCACCATGTACATGCAGTTGAGAAATTCACAGAGATATTTGGCAGCACATTGAAGTGGGCTTCTGAAATCACACAGGTTGAAAACCCCCTTCTTTCCTCAGTGCAGAAAATCATAGTAGCTATTTCAGGTATACCACCAAGAAGAGCAGCTAAGGCAAAGCCTTTAAAAAGCAAGTTGTCAAATGCCCCGAGTTTTGGAAGGCAGGATTCAAAGCTCCAGAAGAACGCTTCATTTTTTCCTCAACAAAGAGGAACATGTGTTCCAAAAACTGAAGGCAGCCACATAGAACATAGACACTTTCCAGGTAATTCCTTCTTTTTCCTCACACAGATATTTTCCCCTTTCCTCCCCTGTAGAGAAACTGAGGCAAGTTTCTTCATCCATACCCAGAGGAGCCATTCCACCTCCTCCAGCACAGTGACTAGAGGTGGAATCATAAGCCACTACTCTTGGGGAAAATGCTTACATGAATACCTATGTAATTATAGACGTGTTTTGTTTTCCTTTCACATCTCCAAGCTGAACATAGCCAATATGACATTAAAAAGCCATATTAAAATGCACAAATTAATAGCAGTTAACCAAACAGAAACATAAGCTTGGCACAGGAGTAAAATGACCCAGAGCAAACTCAAAATAATTGGCCTCATTTTGCTGGATGAAAAAAAAATCAGGTTTTTCATCAACACATTATGGGATTTCTGAAATGCAACCGTGCTTTTACAGACTCTATAAGCACATAGCCACTGTTTCTTGGATAATCTGATGTTAATTTTAGGAAAAAAGCATTACCCAACCTTACCCAGCAAATTATTTTCCACAAAGGTATTGCCAGTTGCACAGAAACCTACATCTTGGCAGTGTTTTAACAAATGCAAACCTGTATGAGCTGCAGCATCTCATACCTGATGCATCCCCACCACCCTTTAACTCCAGAAAGAGGGGAAATAGTGACAGAAGCAAAGAGATCATTTCAATTCTACATAGGGAACAAACAGCGAGATAAATACAAAATATCCTAAAATGACTCTTCTAGAGACAGCTAAAAAACAAAGTGAGAAGAGTGAGGCAGGGAGAGTAAACAGAGCAGGCCAGGCAGACCGAGTATGCAGCACTGCTATCATCTGGACCACAATGTGCCAAATCATAAAATCATAGAATCAACTAGGAAGGAAAAGATCAAGTCCAACCACTACCCCAGGACTGCCAAGACCACCATTAAACTATGTCACTAAGGGCCTTGTCTACACAGTTTTTGAACACTTCCAGGGATGCCTTGAGCCATAGCGACCAGGCACAGTTTTGAGTGAATCACAGGCATCTACAAAGCCGATGCACACAGGGTGTCCCTCCTGCCACTGTCACCCAGGACTAGGTCCTCTCTTGGCTTACAGTAACGTGGGCTGAGCTGCTGGGTGGACCCCATCTGTGATAATGAAGCTGAGCAGCTGCTACGGAGTCTTTGGAGCTGCCCCATGAAAGCTCGGTCCTAGAAAGTGCCAGATGAAGCAGAAGTAATCAACAGACCTGCATGAACAGGGGTTCCCAGACAGCAAGGAGAAAAAATAAGATAATAAAGAGCAGCTTGATCAGAAAGAGTATTGGAGACATACATCTGAGCTCTGCAAATTCCACAAGTGTGAATGCTCTCTCCTTGTGCAGCAGCCAAGCTGCTGAAACCACTAACAGCAGGCATGGGACAGCACTTCGCCAGAGAGGAGCTAGTGCTACCTTTATACAGCAATAACCATCACTCCAATAACCCAGAACACTATTTCCTTGCCTTGCTGTGAAAGATGTAAAAGTAGAAACCTGGAACCAAGTAAAGAAATGTCACACATACCAGGTTTTTCTCTTTGACTAACAAGGACAGACAGACAACTCGGCATTTTCAGCTGTTAGTATAGCTTTATACCTCACAGAATCACAGAGTGGGTTGGGTTGGAAGGGATGTTAAAGCTCATCCAGTTCCAATCCCCTGCCACGGTTTTGTGGTTTGTTTTTTTTTTTTTTTTTTGGTGTTACCCTTTTGCATGCAGTTATCTAAAGATGAGTCATATCACAGAATCATACAATCACAGAACAGTTTGGGTTGGAAAGGCCATCTATTTCCAACCCCCTGCCACAGGCAGCAACACATTCCACTAGACCAGGTTGCTCCAAGCACCATCCAACCTGGCCTTGAACACTGCCAGGAATGGGGCAGCCACAGCTTCTCTGGGCAACCTGTGCCAGCGCCTCACCATCCTTACAGTGAAGAACTTCTGCCTAAGAGCTCATCCCAATCTCCCCTCTGTCAGTTCAAAGCCATTCTTCCTTCTCCTGTCACTACAGGCCCTTGTCAAAGCCCCTCTCCAAGTATCTTGTCAGCCCCTTTAGGCACTGGAAGTTGCCCTAAGGTCTCCCCAGAGCCTTCTCTTCTCCAGGCTGAACAAGCCCAGCTCTCTCTGTCTCCAGAGCAGAGCTGCTCCAGCCTTTGGTGCATCTCCGTGGGATCCTCTGGACTTACTCCAACAGTTCCATGCCCCTCTTGTGCTGGAGGTCCCAGAGCTGGATGCTGGACTGCAGCCTTTCGAAGGAGAGCGAGCATCCCAAGAGATGCTGGACGGTTTGGAGTCCCAGAAAGATGCGCAGTAGGGACTTAAGCAAAAGATTTATGTTGCCACACCAACATGTTGGTATTCTGACTTTGCTCGACACCCCAGCAACACTGGTGCTCACACCCTGCGGTTGTGCATACAAACAGAAAGCCAGGCCTGATTCTGAGTCAGAACTCGTCAACTCCCACCGCTCACCACTGCAGCAGGCGGGAAATTATATAACAGATTCACTTCTGGTTTTAAGACATCAAAGCTCTCACTGGATTATATGAGGAAATACAGCCCACTTGGCATCCCTCACCAACCAGCTCTGCCAGCGTAGGCAGTGGATGTCAGGCTGGAGAGGCACCAACTCCAGCTGTGTGACTGTCTGCATCTGCAGCCCAAAGGTGCTAGGAGAGGTTACAGTGCCTGGGAAGGGACTGGGTCTCTCCTCCGTGGGAGAAGACAGTTTGGAGTTAATACACATAAACCAAGCAGTTCCGCTAAAGTGGTTAGTTGTGAAATAGCTAACATTTCCATTTTGCCCCATTAGTTTCAAGATTAACAAGCCCCCAGAGGGTGAAAAGAAACTGTTCATCCTTTCCAAAGGTGAGGGGTTTTTTTAGGCTGTTTGCAGAATCAGGAAGATAATGCATGAGTTTGTTTTTTTTTTTTTAATGCATCAGTTTCCTCCTATGGAGACAGGCTCCAAGGAGACCTTAGAGCAGCTTCCAGTGCCTAAAGAGGACAAGAAATCCAGGGAGGAGCTTTTGACAAAAGGCTGTAAGGACAGGACAAGGGGGAATGGATTTAAACTGACAGAGGGGAGACTGAGATTAGACATTAGGCAGAAGCTCTTCCCTGTGAGGGTGGTGAGGCCCTGGCACAGGTTGCCCAGAGAAGCTGTGGCTGCCCCATCCCTGGCAGTGTCCAAGGCCAGGCTGGATGGGGCTTGGAACAACCTGGTCTAGTGCAAGGTGTCCCTGCCCATGGCAGCGGGGTTGGAACTGGATGAGCTTTAAGGTGCCTTCCAACCCAAACCCTTCTGTTATGCTATGATTTATCAATACTTACTAGTTTTATATTTCAAAACTTTGTCCACAACCACATGGTCAGACAGCATGAAAATGAGGGTAGGTTATCTGAATCATAGAATCATAGAATAGTTAGGGTTGGAAAGGACCTCAAGATCATCTAGTTCCAGCCCTCCTACCATGGGCAGGGACACCACACACTAAACCATGTCACCCACGGCTCTGTCCAACCTGGCCTTGAACACCGCCAGGGATGGACCATTCACAACTTCCCTGGGCAACCCATTCCAGTGGCTCACCACCCTTACAGTAAAGAACTTCCTCCTTATGTATGTTTAAGTTTTAACCTGTTACCCCTTGTCCTGTCACTACAGTCCCTAATGAAGAGTCCCTCCCCAGCATCCTTATAGGCCCCCTTCAGATACTGGAAGGCTGCTATGAGGTCTCCATGCAGCCTTCTGTCCTCCAGGCTTATCCACAAAATGGTGCATACATCCATTCCAGGGCTCCCCCGAATCTCTCCTTGGTGCCCCACGTTCCCCAATGGCAGAGATGTGTTGGAGGAAGGGAACATGGATGAGCAGGGCAGCCCGGGGGGAGCCTCACCCTACACAGCACTGAGCTGCTCAGCCACATGCTTTTCCTGGGCATCCCAAGGGGCAGGGCTGGATCCAGCTCCCCTGGGGCAGGGGTGGTGACCAAAGTCCTGGTCTGCAGGAACCCTTCCCTGCCGCTCAACCCAGCCTCTCCTGGAGGGGATTTGCGACATGAAAGAGGAAATACCAAAGGTGCTTGGCTTTGTGAACTGCTGCTGGTGTCCCTGGGGCCCTCACCTGCCTCCCTGCATCACCCTGTGGCCCTAGTTATCACCCAGCAAGGGAAGAGTGGAAAGCGTGTCCCAAGAGTGTGGGTGTTCAGCCTGGCGTGGCTAGGGACAGTGCTGGGGACTGTGTGGGGAACCCTGGCTCTGCCCTTGCTGCTGCAGTTCTGTCCATAAACCTGCTCCCCTTTGCTGCCTCTTCCCAGGAGAGCAGCAGAGGCCAGTCTGCCCCCACTAAGCCCCCCAGTTCAGAAATAGACACCCCGCATGGGGTAAACTCAACACTGGATCTCAAGGAACCAGGGACACAGCGCAGACGCCCTGGCACAGAGACAACCACTTTAGGGACACAGAGTGGAGTTCCTACCACTCAGCCCTCCGGCCCACAGAGAAGGCCTGGAACTCGCAATATTCAGCCCAGGAGCTCACGGAGAAGGCCTGGAGCTTCTGTCACCAAAGCCAAGGCTCCACGGAGAAAGTTTTGGACTGCTCCACCCAGGCCACGACCCCAACAAAAGAGGCTGGAGCTGCTGGCACCCAGACCACCAGCCCAGGGATGCAGCCCAGAAAAAAGGTTGCCTGGGCAGACCTCGAGGGAGAAGGGGCTCAACCAGTAGCACCGAGCTTCAGCATTGATCCCAGGGCCACCAACCAGCTGCAAGAGCTGTACAGGTCCTTGGAATAATTTTATAGATGCCTTGGAGAAGTCCCAATCACAAATACACCCTATTTCTCCAAATCCCAGCCTCTTACCTTCCACAGACATAGGATTCCTTCCTGTTGCAGTTCAGCTGACCACCAGAGAACTAACCCAGCAATGAGAGCAGATGATGCCCCGCTGGGTTACTGAGCAGAGGGGTGGTTACAAAGTGCCCGTTTTTATCAGCAGGATCAGTTCATGGGCAAAATCAATACTGGAAAACCTGCAGTGTGAAGCATTGTTTTAAGGCAGATCCACAGCCAATATTACCAGTCCCAGCTACCTGGCAATTACACTTAGACTCTGATCCAAGGAGATTGCTTGTATATATGAGTTGCTAAAGCAGCAGATTTAAAAACACAAATCTCCTTCAGAATGACATATCTGAGTTCCACAAAAAAAAAAAAACCAACAAAAACAAACAAACAAAAAATACAACAAAAAAAAAAAACCAAAACTTTACAGGAATTACATTTCTCTTTAAAATACAAAACAGACCCAGTAACTCTGGTATGACAATGGTTTGGTAGCAGAGAAAGGCTGCCTAACCTCCATCTGCTTCCTAAACTTTACTTTAGCAACTTTAGGAGCTAAAACTTGGTAATTTGCATGAATGTCGGTGAAAAGGACTGGTGAGTAATCAAGTTGATCACAAAGGTAGATGTGTCTCACTATAAAAGCTCTGCCCCATTTTAGTCTTAAATATTCAGTGCTTAGAAAAATTGTGTGTTTGTAAAATATACATAAGAGCCAGAACTCTTAAAACAATGGAAAATGTGATTTTAAAAATTATCCAAGTAGCTCCTGTTAGAAGTGCTGTGGCATAAGGAATGGAAAACATTTAAGTCAATTTATCCCATCTGAATATGACATGATCCTGTCAGTTGCTTTAGCTGCTGCTAGGATATTTAAAACTGCCTGGTTACACAAGAGAGCAGGTCCTTAAGGGTCCATTTCTATCCAAGAGAACAGTAAAACTGGTTCTCAGGAGGGCTTTTCAGTGGACTTTAACAGACGAAGGAGGAAGTTGCTGCCAGAAAATTCACTTCCACTCCACTTCCCATTCTGATGACTTGCTCCCATCACCTCCCCCATGTCAGAAGTGATGAGTGCATGTCAAAGGAAGTAGCTAAAAACTTCTTTTTCCCTCCCAAGGTTATTTTTCAGCCACATCAGCAGCCTGATTCAACTGCTCATTTTGGTGGCCATATTGCTGTAAATCAGCCAGCATCAGCAGTGAAACTGAACCCACAGACAAATGAAATAATATCAGCCCTTCTTCGGCACATGAATAGACTTTCCCCACTCCACAGCCAGAGGATTTCTGAGTAAAGACATTTAGGAGGGAGTGGTAACTTTCATCAAAAATTCTTCCCTGCGAGGGTGGTGAGGCCCTGGCACAGGTTGCCCAGAGAAGCTGTGGCTGCCCCATCCCTGGCAGTGTTCAAGGCCAGGCTGGAGCTTGGAGCAACCAAGTCTGGTGGAAGGTGTCCCTGCCTGTGGCAGGGTGTTCGAACTAGATGAGCTTTGAGGTCTCTTCCAACCCAAACCAGTCTGGGATTCTATATTTCTACTATCATATGCCATTTGATTCTATGCCATGTGCTGTCAGTCTAGAATCAGAACAAAGTCTGAGCCTTAGTTCACAGCACAGACAAAAAGTTCATTTCCTGCAATAGCGTTTATTTCACGTTTTTTTTCATGGCTTGCCACCACCAAGAGTTTAGCTTCAGGCTAAGCTGGATGGAAACGAAGTTACTACTTTTACCATTGAGAAAAAAAAATTAAGAAAATCCTAGAAATCAAATTTTAGTCCCAGCAGCTTCAGTGGGAGAACAGCATCTTCGGGTGAAGAGTGACAGAAGAACAAACTCCAAGGTGAGTGCAGCCAGGCCCTTGCATTGCATGCTCTCAAAGAGGGATGCCACACAAATATCCCACCTCCAGCAGTGAGTCTCTTCAGTTGTCAGCTCTACTTCTAACATAAGGAGTCTCAGTTAACGCCACTAGCCCCAGTGTGACTGTGACAGCCTGGAGGTTTACAGCCTGGAAGAAGAGAACAGCACATTCGAGCCCCAGTGCTGCAAGCCATCTGGTCCCCAACAGTCACTGGCTCCTCTTGTGCTGCAGCAAGGTGCAGCTGTGTCTTACTCAGTGCTGGAACCCACCCAGGCCTCTTTCAGTACACTCTGAATTTTCAAAACCAGATAACAGCCATACGTCAGCACCTCACATCCCTTGGGACTGTGCTCAGCTCCATGCTCCACTTAGGCTTACGGGTACATGAAGTTTCTTCTGGACATTTTCTGCTTATTCCAGCATTATACACCGTGCCTAACACTGGGCACCTGATCAAGACATTTCAGATTTAAATTCACCACATATATTTAGTTGCAAACTTTTCTTTGCCTGTTTTACAATTAGCAGAAGCAGTAGCAGATTTCCACTTAAGCCAGGCACTTTGGGCTATGGGCTCAACAGCTTTTCTGCAAGACCCCACTCATGGTCTAGGCAACATCCCACTACTCAGCAGCAGCCTCTGCAGAAAAGGACTTCTGCAGATAGGGTCCAGAGAAGTGAAATATAACTCCCCTGCAGTAGGAATTTCTTTCTCAGTTGATAGCAGTGAGGGGGATTTTTTAAGTCATGTAATCTAATACTGATAAGAAACAACATTAGTTTTTTTCTCCCTAAGCACAGTATGCAGCAGTACTTCCCCTTCAAGAAGTACTGAAATTCTCTCTTTCAGGGAAGAAAATGCTCTTGTTTTCAGGAGCCTACTCCTTTTTCTTTATTTTAATCAACACTACACTGAACAACTTAAAACACTGAAAGCCAATCATCCAACGCACTTCCATGTGATTACATTTGAGCCTCTAGCTGGACAGTGTCAGCCAAAGGCAATAACATTTATTCACATTTGTGAGGGCTCAGGTCTTTCCTTCAAACTTCATCTTAGACTTGCTTGCAGGCTGCATTTATATTTGTGGTACTAAAAGGCAAATAGTACCCAGGCTGATTTCCTGCTGATAGGGACTTCCTTCTTTGCCCTCCCCAACAGACATCCATTACCTTTTCCCTTTTGCCAGCCCCTGTTGCAGAAAATCTACTCCTGAATTCTCTGTACTAGAGAAATATGATGAAAAAAAAAACAAAACTATGGAAGGTAACCCATCTTCTTTTAAAAGTTGAAGTGAATTCCTTCTTGACCTTGGCAGGCTACTGGCAGCCTTTTTGAAGCACAAAGGAAGATTACTCTTAAGTTAGCACATACACCCATAAATATGACTACTCCCAAGGCTACATGGCCCACATTCAGAATGTTCTGTACCTCCATCATCTTCTGTAGGAAACCAAAAATGGACCTTGTAGGCTATGTGCGATTTTTTTATAGGCTAAAAAGCTGAAAGAAGCAAACCTCCAAAGCAAGCAAGCAAATCATGTAATACCTGAAAGTAATCTGTGATGAAGGATCCAAGTTCACTCTTCAGCAGCCGTCTGTAGACAGAAGGAATGCATCCATGAAGTAACAGCCATCCCTGTTCATTTCTTACAGGTATATCCACATGTTACTATCAGTTTTACCAAAGATACATGAGTATATGGGAATGTGTTATTTTGGCCGTGGTTAAATTTTTTTTTATGTTTAGGTATATACTTGACAAATACCCACAAAGGCTATTCTCAAATTATGAAATTATGGAGGAATTAAGCAGTTTCCCTGAAGGCCTGTATTTATAAGCCATATATATAGAACAAGGAAAAAAAAAAACATATTTACTCCCTGAATGCACAGAAAGTTGGGGAGACAATTTAAAATTATTTAGTTTGAAATTCACATTTTTTTCTGCTTTTGCTTAAACAAAGACTCCTTTCATTTCCCTAGAAATAGTCTATCTCTCTTGGAAGTAGGGAGAGGAGCAATGAAGTAACAGAAGCTGCAGCTTCCTCATGACTACCACATGTAAAAACCAAAAAGAGAGCATATTTTTCAAGAAAGAAATTGTAGAAATTTAACAAGAGGTGTTTTAAATGGTGTTTCATGCCAGCAGAAGCCACTCCAAATGCGTATTTCTGACAAAAACTGTTGGATTTTAAATCAGGCTGTGATAAAAGTTTTAAACTCTAACACACAGTTGTATTTCAAAACCCTGATATAAAAATCAGGGTTGTTTTACAGCAGAAGCATAAAAAAACAAACAAACAAACAAACAAAAACCACACACAAAAAAACCACACACACACAGAAAAAATCAAACAAAAAAAAAAAAAAAACCCAAAACCCAATAGCTTACGGAGTTCAGTGCATTTGCACTTCCAGCTTTCAGCAACTAGAAGCTTAAATTCTGCAGCAGGAAATTCTGCCTAAAATTTAAAAGATGCCCAGCACTTTCCACTGCAATGCACTGCAGTTTTTTTCCTGTTCAAAGAATTTTGCTTTTTACCAACGTGAAGTATAATCAAGAGTGCTCAAAACCAGCCTTTGAACCAGGGATCATCAAGTTCTCAGGCTGGGTTCTTACCAACAAACTCCACCACTTTTTCCTAATCTTTGCTGAAAGTCAATTTTGATAGCAACTTTCCCCCCTAACCACTTTGTAACACCTCTTATCCACTTATCTGCGTGCCAACAGGCCTTGACTCTTTGTCAGAGTGGTTATATTCCCCCCATCCATCTCAAAGCACATTTCTATTTCTGTGAAATAGATAAGCCAGAGAAGTCTTTGGTATCCTGTTTGCCAGAAGGTCTTCTGCTGGCTTTGGCAGAATCCATGGGCTCTCTATCAATCAGCTGATTGACAAGCCCACTGCAGAACTTCACCTTTCAGAGGCAGGCCAACCACCAGAGGCTTGCACCTTAAACAGAACCCAGTGGAAGGGTCTCTTCCTAATCATGGCTAGGTCACCTCCTGCTTCCTGAAATCCCATCTCCTGATGGCACTTTTTAACAGCTCTTCTTGCTGTGACAACTGACTTGCAGGGCAGCAATAAAGAATCCAGTGAAAAGACATTAAATCACAGAGAGATAAATACTTAGTGGAGGCAATCCAAAGCAAAATGTTACCTTGTGCTTGTCTCCTTGTCCTGTCATTACTGTCCTACTTTAAAACTCTCCTGCATTTCCCACTGTCAAATAACTAAGCGCTGTGCAGAATCTGCAAGACTCCTGAAGCACCTAGCATTACCAACTTCCTCCAAGAGAGGAATGGAGAACTGCAAACACAGAAAATGCACCAGCTTGACCTCAACACCCAGAGTCACTGTGTGCAGGTGTGCATACACACATACATGCAGTTGCACGTTGTTTGCTCCTTAGATGAACATTATTGAGCTACTTGAATGTTCAAGTGCCCTATTTAAAGAATGACATTTGGAGATGTAACCAATGCTCAGAGCACCTGCAGACACATCAATCATGTACTCCAAGGTGAGTGTTCCCAAGGGCTGCCTGGGAGTGCCGGTCCCTGGAAAAGGGCATTTCCCCTTCCACCAGCAGCACTGTTTACAAAGTGCACACAGTTCACAAAGCACTTCCTGTTCTTCACACAGCTCCCAAGACTTCGGTAACCAATATGAAAAAAGCATGGTCCAGTCCCAGGGGCCAAGCCCAGGCAACATCTCTTCTGCTTGGTGTACTGCTCCCTGCAAGGGTGGGAAGGAATCATAGAATCACAGAACAGTTTGGGTTGGAAGGAACATTAAAGCTCATTCAATTTCAACCAGCCTGTCACAGGCAGGGACACCTTCCACTAGACCAGGTTGCTCCAAGTCCCACCCAACCTGGCCTTGAACACTGCCAGGGATGGGGCAGCCACAGCTTCTCTGGGCAACCTGTGCCAGCACCTCACCACCCTCACAGGGAAGAACTTCTGCCTAAGATCTCATCTAAATCTCCCTTCTGACAGTTTAAATCCATTCCCCCTTGTCCTGTCCCTACAGCCTTTTGTCAAAAGCCCCGCCCTGCACTTCTTGTTGGCTCCTTTAGGCACTGGAAGCTGCTCTAAGGTCTCCCCAGAGCCTTCTCTTCTCCAGGCTGAACAAGCCCAGCTCTCTCAGCCTGTCTCCAGGGCAGAATTGCTCCAGCCTTTGGAGCACCTTCGTGGAGAATTAAGACTGCTCCAAGTACTTAAACCTAACTTGAGGACTTCTGACCTGATCGCACTAAAATAGTACTAAAGCATGAGACAAATATTGCCCTCACTTCGCTCTCAGAAGGAATTATATTTAACTTTCACCTTTGGGATCAGACCAAGTAGGAGAGTCTCGTGCTCTGCAAGCTGCACTGATTTTGAAAGTAGGGAAGGGGGTAGTTCAGACTGCTGCTGAGTATGTGCTTAGCCCAAATTGCTACTTGCAACTTGGCACTCAGGAAAACTGCCATAGGAATTGAGAGGTGGAAGGGGGTAGACAGAAAAGAAGAAGCAGAGACCTATATAACAGCATACATGATGAATGAATATGGATGTAGTGTGAAAGAGAGAGGGTGGAGGAACTACATCCATGAGCTCTGACAATGCTCCTCTTATCAGCACTTGGAACCAAGAGTAAATTGCTCTTTATCTACTTTACAGACCTACCTATGCTAACCAAACTTCCCAAATAATCAGAATGAAACCGCAGATAATAATGAAACATGCTAAAAAAATATAAAATACTTTTAATCATCACTAGCATCAGTGTTGGAAAATGTTTGTTAGGCCTTAACTTCTTTATATCTTGAGGCTTCGTATTTTCAGGTCTTGGCCTGCAATTAGGATGTGGAGATTAAGCTTTTATATGAAATGCTGTGTTGTGCCTTCATTTTAAAGACTCCACATTTCTGAGAAACTCGGGTCTAGAGAAGATGTTATTACCACCACGAATCCCCTGATAAAAATGTGTAAAAACAACCAGAAGAGCCAAACACCACTGGGAAGGACAAAATCCTTGTAGTCCAAGTCAATACACATCCTGTCCTTGGCAAAGCTATACATCCACACAAGTCAGAGAAACATTATCCAAGTGCCCTATTCCCTATGCCATTCACTGCACCCCACAGCACAAAAAGAATTAAGACTGAAATCCCCTAACTGTGCTTAAGTTTGCTTCGATTCCTGCTCCTCCCACCAATATTGTGTAACTGCTGTTCCATAGGGCAATAAACACAAGAAACACCAAACAAGCAACAACAAAAATCCCTTCTCATGCATTTCAGCAACCTACCTGATATTTTCATTGAGAGTGTAAAGTTCATTATTCTGCAAGCCTCCCCCTTTGAACACATTTATCACTGCTGTTTGAACACTGCCAAAAAAGAAATGAGACAGTACAACATCCATAAATAACAGCCAACGGTGTGATTTAACACAAGAGTGCAATGTGAGCTAGCCACCAAAAGCTGAGTGCTTGCAATAGGGTGGAGAAGCACTTAAATAATTCCACTCTTTCTACTCTGGAAATCACTCTTTTCTCACAGGAGATGGAGCAAAACCAGTATCAACTTGTGCCTAGAGCAAGCAAGGGACAGTCATTACAGGGACACCGTTCACAAAGAACATGTTCATACTAGATAAATTCTTAACATGACTGTTTAGGGGATCTAAGGGACTTTTTACAAGGGCCTGTAGTGACAAAACAAGGAGGAATTGCTTTAGACTGACAGAGGGGAGATTTAGATTAGAAATGATGAAAAAATTCCTCCCTGTGAGGGTGGTGAGGGCCTGGCACAGGTTGCCCAGAGAAGCTGTAGCTGTCCCCATGCCTGGAAGGGTTCCAGGCAGGGCGCTGGAACTAGATGAACTTTAAGGTCCCTTTCAAACATCATAGTGAAGAATTTTTTCCTAATATCTCATCTCAATCTCCCCTCTGTCAGTTCAAAGCCATTCCCCCTTGTCTTGTCACTACAGGTCCTCGTCAAAAGACCTTCTCCAGCTTTCTCTTCAGCCCCTTTAGGCACTGGCAGCTGCTCTAAGTTCTCCTTGGAGCCTCCTTTTCTCCAGGCTGAACAAGCTAACTCTCTCAGCCTCTTGTGCGACACTAGTAAGCTGAGCTAGGTCAGCAAGAGAGGGGTCTGCAGAGCACAGAGCTGGTGCCAGAAGGTAAGTTGGGAACACCCACTTTTGGTAGCACTAGACCATTAGGTCAGATTGAGACATCTCCCTCCTCACACTACATGTTGTTTTTCCCATTGCCACTGCTGCATGATGCACACTGCAGACAGGATTTGGCTGTAATACGAAGTGCTGGTAGAAGCCACAAGCTTAGCAGTTGTCAGAGGAACTTGACTGTGGTAGAAGCTTCATAATATGCAGATAAATGCCTATTGTGCATTAAGAAACTGGTCATTATTACACTGCTAGGACGCATTTTCCTAAATAGTACTTAAAAGATACAACTGTTAACAAAGAGCACTTCTGTTTTATTTCAAGACAGTACCTCTGAACAACTCTGGCCAAAAGGAAGGCTGAACACTACTAGGTCTACCTTTTTTACCTCCACAGAGGCTTTCAATGCCAGCAAAGCTTGGGCATCCCAAAAATTAACCTGTGCTTATGAACAGGCGAGCTCAGCCATAAACAGTCTGAAGCATGAAGGTAAGTCATGCATGGCTCTTATCATGGGGCTGCTCACCTGTTCCAGGCAGAGTTGGAGCTGAGCTGCAGGGCCTGCCGGGCTGCCTGGAACCGTGGTAGATCACTGAGGACTGGGGAGCTCATGAAGCGAGGTCGGGGCCTTCTTAACGAACCCATCTTGTGGAACTGGAGAGTAAAGGATTGAGCCACGGTGAACCCTCCAGTCATAGGGTCAGGTGGAGCAGAGCAGGGCCGTAAGAAAGTCTCTTCTCTTGAAGATCCAAATGTTAATCTCAGAGATATCAATGAATCTTCAAAATCCAGGACTTCGCCTGGAACAAAAGCAAAGAGTCAGCCTTGGACTAGCAGCCCCCCATGGGGTCAGATTGTGACATGGACACACAACGCAAGATGATGAAGCAGTCCTGCAAGGCAAAGAGAAAGGAAAAGAGCAAGACAGAGGAAGGAGGGGTGAAATATCCTAACCTTTAAACAGCAAATTTGGGCAAATCTTCTGCAGCTCTTCAACAGCAGTCCCATTTCCCATCTTGCCCCTTAAATAATGACCCAACACAGCCAGCCAGAAATACAAGCATGGTCTCTCTTTCCATTTCAATTGGCAGAGATGCAAGAACAGAAGTGCCTGAACACTTCTGCCAGAGGCACCTTACAAATACCTTTAAATACAGTTAGCCATACAGCCTGTATAAAACACTAGAAACTGGAGAAAGAGAAAAGTATTTCACCAGAAAGGAATAAAAGATGAACAACAGAAAAAAAGATGAACATTGCCTGCTTTTTTAGAGAAGTGTTGTGCAAGGGCATACATGCACTCATTATCAGTCCATTACTAAAAGGATACAATAGGGCACTTCTGCAAAAGAGATCTGACAACCGGATTATTTTGAGAGTAATCAGGACTTTGTTTTCTACAGAGTGAGAAGTAATTGCTAGGCCAAATACAAAATGCCCATATTTTCCACTCTGATAATCATCTCCATATAGACAAATATGTAGCCCCAACTAAATCACAGAAATAGAAGAAGTTAGCTTGGATAAAATCACAAACAAACTTTGGCAAAGCTCTTTCGAAATCTTCCCACTACAGATGAATACAAGCAGTCGATGTAGTTGGATCTGGAGAATAGAGATGGGGGATAAATGAGAAAGGTGGGTGAGAAAGAGTTCTGTAACTGAACTGCACACGAGATGTAAGATCATTTCTTTTCCAACGCATCTTCAGCATGACATGAAAACAGGGATGATCAGCCAAAGAAATGTTGTCTATGTGCACAGTGCTTCTAATACTACTTCCCAAATTACATGTAGGAGAACAACTTTCTTTCCACCCGGCCAGCCCCTTTTCATGCTAAGCTCTCTCTGCTACCCCACCTCTGCACAGCCTTATTGATCCTGATAAACCCCCCGGAAGATCTCACAAGCTCTTGCTATGCCACAGACACCATGTGCCCCACCGCTGAGGAAGTTAAACCACCTCAGTTTTAAGGCCCAAAAACATGACTACTGTCATTCTCAGTCCTATTCAAGAAGTAAATATGGTGGTTATTCCCCCACAAGTTAAATATAGTTTGCACAGATATCTGTGGAACTGGAACATGGCTACAAGTGCAACTTTTTTCTGTCTTTAGACAGCCGCTGGCTGTCTTTTGAGATGACAAAGCCCTGACAGTTCTTTGTGATATGAGCTTAGCCTTGACTGTTGCTGTTTGAAAGGGCAGCAATCTGTTGATTCTGTGGCTGTCCTGTTCCAATTAAAAAAAAAAAAAAAAAAAAAGAAATAGTGATAACTTTTAGAAACGAAGAATAAATGTAAACTAATACAACCAGATCAGCAGAGTCCTCTGTGTACATTTCGAAGTAACAGTTCATTAGACATGGCCCACACATTTTCAATCTGCCATAAATTTCTCTATTGACAATTTTAACTACATCAGAAATCATCAGAGGATAAGAGCCACAGCACCTTGGAGAGTCAAGGGCAGGCTTTTCTTACAACACACCAAAAGGTGCCTGGGAGGCAAAGTGTACGCATAACAGATGCTTCTGTTGCAAAACCAGTGCTTGTGCTGATGTTTGTAATCTCATCGTTCCAAAAGTGACAGGGTAAGGAGCTGAGTAAGTGACAGGTCACTTCTAGCAGGGCAGTAAAATTTCTAGCTTAACAATTTTTATACTAGGAAAACAGCATATATTTTTCATAGTTATAAATGCAATACAATTGTTACTTTATAGAATCACAGAGTGCTTTGGGTCGGAAGGAACCTTAAAGCTCACCTAGTTCCAACCCCCTGCCATGGGCAGGGACACCTCCCACTAGACCAGGTTGCTCCAAGCCCCATCCAACCTGGCCTTGAACATTTCCAGCTTCTCTGGGCAGCCTGTGCCAGTACCTTACCAGCCTCATAGGGAAGAATTTCTTCCTAATATTCTTCACTAATATTCACTGACATTGTTCTCCTAGAAGCCTTCAGTCCAAACTCCCTCATATCTACAGTCTCCTCTTCCTAAGATTAAAGCTTTTTAGAACACCAGCAAATAAAACCTACTGCTAATAATCACAGTCCTATTATTTATCAACCACAGAACTAGAAAAAACTTTACAGAGAAGCAATTACTATTTTTCCCCTTTTATATGGAGTGAAGGGAGATACCAGCGTGCAGCATGCTCTAGCCACCAAGCAACACTCTTACCATTGACTATAAAAAGCACAAAGACCTGGAAACTGAAGTGCATCAACTGCATAAGAGATATAACCTCACCAAGGTAATCTCTCACTGTCATATGCTCCAGCTGCCAGGGCAATGCTTAATGGGGGTTTCAACCCCCTTGATAGCTGATATATCCTAAAACACTCTCTATTCTTCTCATTTCTCTTAATGACCCTACTTTTTTTGGGGGGGGGAAATGCTTATCATAAGTATGTCAAAGAGATATGGATTGATCTTTCCCTTTCAGCTGTCCTACCCCCTGTCTTTGTTTTCTTTTATCCTTGATTATCATCTCAAAACCCAGCTCTCTAAACCCTCCACATCTCTAACAAGGGAGATACGTAATCCTTGTAAAAACCAGGTCTTTGAGTGAGCAAGCTTTTCAGAACTAGAAGTCAATGTTCTCAACTGGGGGATGATGAGTCAATCTGACAACAATGTTATTTCATCCACTTGTAATTCATCACATCTGAGTAAACACTTTGAGGATTAATCTGAATCTTTAAAGAGAAGAATCAAGCATGGAGACAAATCCTTTTCCAACACACACAGATACAGGCATTTATAAAAACATTACAGTCTTCAAGCTAGATTTTTTTTTACCCTTTGTTTCCTCTTAACCATGAAAGCAAACAGAGAAATTGTTATAAAATGATTTGACGAAATGACCTTTCCCTCCCAACAGACCATAATACATATGACTTTCTGGATGAAAAGCAAGATCAGGCAATATACCTCTATCAACTGATCTCTACTAAAGAAAGAATAACCTAAAGAAAAAGTTGGCAGCAGTTGCTCCAGGTTATGAACCCTCATGAAAATCTTGAGCCAAACAAACAAAAAGCCCATGGTAACTAAGATTTAACAAAAAAACCCCACACTATTTTCAATTCTTGTGATGCCTTTTCTGCAAGACACAGAGCAACAGCCACATATGGAAGTGACAGGGCAGCAAAAACTGCAACTGTCTTTGCTCCTTAGAGGAAAACTTGCACCAACACTACTTCACACCAAATTCAGATGAAAAGGCCACCAGTCAAAAAGTAACTTTAAAGCAGATGGGAGGAAAAGTAACTTTAAAGCAAGGGAGCAAAGAGTGGAGAAATCACAGGATCCCCACAGAAGTTGTTGATGCCCCATCCTGGCAGCATTCAAGACCAGGTTGGATGGGGTGTGGAGCAACCTGGTCTAGTGGAAGGTATCCCTGCCTGTGGCGGGGATTTGGAACTGGATGAGCTTTAAAGTCTCTTCCAACCCAAACCATTCTGTGATTATATGAAACAAGCATTTCCCAGGTCTCCTGAAACACAGCATCAGAGAATGTGGTGTTATCCAAATATAAGTGATATTTTGCCATTTAAACTTTTTTTAGTGGTAAAAGAACAGCCCCTTCATGAAGAAAGATACACTTGCCCATTTTTCTCTCCTTTATGTTTTGTGCAATTATGCATCGATGAGCCATTACTATAAAACACACAAACTGAAGACTGCAACACACATCAGATTTTTTAATGATTGTGTGGAAGAAGCATAATCTGAAGAAAACTCCCTGCTGTACTAGGCCTGCAGACCCATGATGAGTGGTTTCATATTACCTCAGACACAAAAATATGCAGAGAACCATCCAGCTTTTTGTTACCTGATTCTCCTTGTAAATCCTTAACAAAGTATGTGATTGGCAAAATCCTTGATTCAAGTTCAACTGACAAGATCTGAAAACACTATTTCTGACCAAAATTGCCCATTTATTTGCTACGTAGCCATACTGAGAAGCAGAAAACCAGCCTACAACCTGTAACTTCAAGTCTTTACGGTCATCACAACTGCACATACATGAACTTAGTTTATATTCTAAGAAAACACAGCACTTTCAGTTCCTCTTATAGTACCTAATTGCTCAGTTTCTTAAAAATAAACAAGGTCTGCTTTTTAGAAAGACATGATCAAATCAAGGTTTATTCCATAACTAACAAAGGTCCTACATGTATGTCAGAAGTTACTGAAAGCAAGCATGTCAACAATTTTGGAGGCAGTCTGGGGCCTCACGCTATGGGCCTTCCTACACCCTCATCCTTTCATGCCTTCACACTTTTGGAAATCTGTCTCTGGAAAAGTTTAGTGCTTAATCCACATCCCATCCAAAACAATGGGAATCTAAACATAGAAGCTGTGGCTGCCCCATCCCCAGCAGTGTTCAAGGCCAGGCTGGAGAGTGCTTAGAGCAATCTAGTCTAGTATAAAGTGTCCCTGACCATGGTAGGGGGATTGGAACTGGATGAGTTTTAAGGTCCCTTCCAACCCAAACCATTCTATGATAGTGTACCATGCAGAAGCATGGAGGGAGGGGAAAACATCGTTTCAGAAGCAAAAAAGTTGTATCAGTCTAAACGTAATGACACGTTTAATTTTCTAGGAATGTTAATCAGATGATGGATACACTTCATCTAATAAAACACTGGCAACTGCAATTATTTTAGGAACTATCTCTGCTGCCACTATAATGACAACCTCTCTGCACTTTCTTGCTCTCATACTTACTCCTTTTTGTTTGTTTTTTGTTTTCACATTCCTGTTGCTGTTATTTAAACCATGAGTATCCCCCAGATTTTTAACCCTGGGACCACTAAGCATGGCAGCCACCTTGCCTGCTGATAGTCACAGCCTACCCTCAGCCAGCTCTAGCATAACTGGGGTTTTGCTAAAATCCTTAGCACAATCTTCCACCCTCTGAGCTGCACTTAGGCCCATCTTGTGTGTTCAGTATGGTTATTATGCTCCACTGAACAAGCCCTGGAACCCAGCACATACGTACTCAGTGTATATTTATGCTTTAATTCACATCAGGAGTAACAGTGAGTACAAAGGTCATACACTATGGGGAAAAACAAACCCACAAGTACTACAGGCAGCTACAAAAGTCACATGAAAATTGAACTCACTGAAATGAATTACAGATGAATACATTCTAGTACTTATTTGCCTGCTACTTCTAAGTCCTTAATGATACATTCAAGTCTCATTCCTCCACTCTTTCCCTAAGAATGGAAGCTACATGTACTTATTTCTCAGATAAAAGGATAAATATCTCCTCTAGTCTGTGTCTTCGGTTGCTCGAAATTTAAGGAACTGAAACTCTTCCAAAAGGGATTGAGGAGTTGGTAAACACCACCTGTGATCCAGCTGAACTTCGAAGATGAACATTAGAAGTCTTATCAGTCTCAACTGATATCAAATGGCCCATAAACACACTGCATACAAATAATTACAAAGAATTTTACCTTGAAGGCTGAAGACAAATGTGAAACTGTTACCTTAACTCTAATGTAAAACTGACAAAAGGAAATACTGCTATGAAACTGACATAGCAAGAAAGACTCCAACATCGGCTTGAATTTCCCTGTCTCCCCTTGGCACTGCCCCTTGCAGGTATCATCCATGCAGATCCCACTGCAATGCACTGTACCTGACTTGACAAGTACTTCAATCAGAGATTCAGGATACACCCATCATAGACAACTACAGAAGGATTCACCTCTGGAAAACATTCTTTCTGGCTTCACCAAAAAGCAGGTTTTTGACCCAAGCCCAAGTATTTTCCTCCCTCTGATATGTTATAGAAGTCCATGGCACTAAAATCTTTGCAAGAATGCCATATGTGGTCTATGAAGTGCATATCAAGATCACACAATGTCTTAGATTACTGTAAAATTTTCATTTAGAATCATACAACCACAGAATGGTTTGGGTTGGAAGGGACCTTAAAGCTCATCCAGTTCCAGTCCCCTGCCATGGGCAGGGACAGCTTCCACTAGACCAGGTTGCCGCAAGGGAAGCAACTGTTCATGGGGCAGCCACACCTTCTTTGGGAAACCTGTGCCAGTGCCTCACCACCCACTAACAAAATGCTAAATGGTAACAAAGTTCTTCAAGGCTTTACAGGACAGAATTTTAACCCTAGGTAGGTGATTTCCTAGTTTCAGAAAAGACAGTTTATCCTGAGAGCACAGCATCTTGTCTCTGCTGATGATACCATTAGGGACTACAGCACAGCTCAACTGTGGCAATCTGGGCTAGAAAACACTACACACCAGCTTCTGTGTCTTGTGCATGTTGCCTCATTGCGACATAAGATCTTGGGTATATACATTAAACATGCATGCACATATACCATGATACACATGATGTAAGCAGCTCCTGATAACTGATCCAGGTAGCAATGAGTTCTGCATAACTGAAACCCTTCACACCACAGAATTGCGGCATCACCTATAAGAAGCTCAGCACTTGTTGCTGACAAACAAAAAAAAATCCCTCCGGTTGAGATAGCCCACTTCCACAAACAAACTGTCATATGGCTGGAAAACACAGGGGTGAAAAAAATACAGCTGTGCTCTGGGCTTTTCTTTTGAGCAAGGACAGCCAGGACCTGTGCTGAGTGGCAAGACGTGGCTGTGGCTGATGTCCCACAGAGAAGAAGGTGGCAAGGGATGGGTTTGGCAGCTGAAGGAACTGAAAAGTAGGTTACGGCTCCGAAAAGGAAAAGGACTGTGAACATTCCTGCGGCAGAGAGGCTCTGAGCGAGAGTCAGGGAGACAAGGCTAGCATCATCACGGGGGAGAGGCCAGAGGCAAGAGAGAACGGGATGGGGCTACCCTTCACTTTACTAGGCAGGCGGCCTGCTGCTCACAGCTTTTGAATCCTCTCGCAGCAGCTACGTGCTAGGTCAATTTATTTAGATAAAGAGGGAAGACGAAAAACCTCTTTCCCTTCACCCCCGGTTTCAGAACTATTGTGCCTTCTGGGCGGGGAAAAGGGTTAGATCAAGACATTTCGTTTGGAAATGACTCACTCGGCAGCTCTACGGAGCCGGAGGGTCTGGTTTTTATATTTTTAAAAGGAGAACTTACCCAGTTTTATGCCCGCGCTTTGCTCCAGAGGCACGGCCGGCTCGGGGGACCGCCTCAGCCCGCTCCTTGCCGCAGGACACCACCGGGTAAGCTCCCCCTTCGCATGGCCAACGGCTCCCTCCTGGTGTCAGCACCGCTGCCAAGCCGCTGCAGCGCAGCCCCCTCGGAGAGGAGGCAGGCGGCAGGCCGCGCCCCACCGCGCCAGGCGGTGAGGGGCGAGGAGGGGCCGCTCCGCTACCGACCGACGGACCGACCAGCGGACCCGCTGCCTCTTCTCGCAGCGGTCTGGCGAAATTGCCACCAGCCGGCCAGGACTGTACACTTCCTGGCCGCCGGCCAGCCTTTATTTTTACAATCTGCCTCTTACTGGCTCCTCCCAGCGCAGACAAAAGGCGGCCGGGCCGGGTTGAGCCCAGCCGGGCCGGGCGGAGCGGGGCCGACCCCAGGGGGCTGCATCCCCCCGCGCTGAGGAGTGCGGGAAGCCCGTCCCGGTAGGGTCAGAAGTGTAAATTCTTCTGACCTTTAGCGGGAGAAAGGATAAAGGAAAGAAAAGGAAGGGAAAAGACAGAAGAGATCCGAGGCCCTTCCCGGGGCAGGGCAGCCAGCCCGGGCCCCGTGGGGCATCTCCACAGCACCGGTGCAGGGTCTCGCCGAGTCGGCCGCGAGGTCTCAGAATCATAGAATCGCAGAATGGTTTGGGTTGGAAGAGACCCTAAAGCTCATACAGTTCCAACCTCCTGTCATGGACAGGGCACCTTCCACTAGACCAGTTTGCTCCAAGCCCCATCCAGCCTGGCCTTGAACACTGCCAGGGATGGGGCAGCCACAGCTTCTCTGGGCAACCTCTGCCAGCGCCTCACCACCCTCACAGGGAAGAACTTCTGCCTAAGATCTCATCTCAGTCTCCCCTCTGTCAGGTTAAAGCCATTCCCCCTTGCCCTGTCACTACAGGCCCTGGTCAAAAGCCCCTCTCCAAATTTCTTGTCAGCCTAAAGGCACTGGAAGCTGCTCTGAAATGCTGCACCTGCCAACAGCTCCTCACAGGCCTGTCTTGGGGCACGAAATTTGCCTTCTGACTGAGTCACAGATAAAGAAACGTGTTGTTATGGCCAATAAAATGTGCAGCATGGGGAAGTGGATGTGCCGTTGGAAAGACAGGGCTTCTTTTATTTTGATCTCACAGTTCAAGGTTCCTCTGGCAGCCACAGCCCCCTGCAATTTGCTCTGTTGGGCCGTCAGAGTTTACAGCAGTATCAGGCAGGAAACTGCTGAAAGAAAAAAAAACCAACACGTGTAATTGGGGTCCACAAGGAAATGAAAAAGCTGCAATTAGTTGCAATCAGTGAGCAGTTGCCTGGAATGTGTACCTCAAAGTGTAATGCCAGCTTTTGGAGAGCTACTCATTAAGTTAATGCTCTGAGATTCTTAAGTCTTTAAAGGAGACAGACCAAATGTGTAAAATAGTATCATTTTCTCTAGCTGCTTAAGAGGCTTTTGTGAATTAGTTGATGAATGGTAGTGCTGCTGCTTGGCAACCCACTAAAGTCATAACTTTACAACAAATTTGCATCTTAAAATGAGAAAAGCTGATGCTGCTCCGGGGGGACAAGATGATGAAGGGACTGGAACTCTATGGTCTTGAAGATACCTTCCAAGCCAAACTATTCTGTGATTCTACGATTCTATCTGAACACGTACAAAAGCACATTTCCAGCCCCAGACTGATGTGGCGTATGATGAGAGTTGATACCTATCCAGCCATATAATATTAATTCATCAGTTAATCTACTAAAAACTGAAAGTGAATATTTTCATTCCTTCTGCACACACTTTTCAAGCTAACACTTATTAATGTTTCAGGGGCAGCGTTGCTGAAGTGTAGTTTCAGTGGTGGTCTCAACTTGTGGCTCATGATATAACTGGGAAGGTTCCCCCGCTATGGGTAGATTGACTGCAGAAGCAAGGATGTGATTGATCATAGTTGAACTGCTCTCCGTGGGCAAGCAATGGAATGTGCAGGTGATGAGAATGGTGACCTGACATACCTGCTCAGATGGCACCCTCCATCTGAGAAATTCTCAGAATAAAAACAACAACAACAAACCAGCACACGAGTTGGCATCTTTCCCCAAATTTTAACTCGCACGGTTATGAATTAAAACTTGACAACACGTTTCAGGCGTGGGGGACACACTTGCACATGCAGACTTGTGGAGCTCTGCGTCTAAGAGCCGAAAGCCATCATAGCCATGTGGTTTCAGCTTCAGGACTACCACCTAGGGACCTCACTGCTACAACACAGACTTAATGTGACTATCCTGATGATTGGCTGCACTCCCACTTGTGGAATAACAGGGAGGAAAGAGCTGAACAGACCCCTGCCACTGCACTGGGAGAAAGGGGGAAGTTCCCTTTGATTTTCACAAGAGGAAGAAGTGAGGGTTCTGTGGAGAGTCCTTGTCACTGGGAGTGAGGGCTCCCAGTTACCTTATGCAGGAGCATAGGTACTGAGGAGACATTATACAAGAGCAGACAAGAAAGACAAATAGAAATATTAGCAAGGACAGAGATAAAAATACTGAGGTGGGATTAGTTTTACCTAACTTTAGCTATCTGAGATTATGAAAACACACCTAGCTTTCAAAGTTAGGCAAATCCTGCCCCTAAAACTTACCTGAGTGGAATAAGGTTGCAATGAAAGAGATCTGAAAAGAGTTACGTTTAGATTGAAAAATACCCTTTAATAGCACCCCTTTCCCATTTAGCTTTTGTTAGAGCAAAAAGAGAAGAATATTGTTTCCAAAGGAAGCTACTTGCCTTACGGACAAGTGATAACTGACAGACATCTGCTGTCAGCTCTGAAGCCAATACATGGTGCACACGGACTGCCGTGCACTTTTAAGAGGACTCTTCTGTGGCCTTGTTCAAGTCTGGAGCATCATCTCAGAGAACTGAAAAACAGGCAAGTTGACAACATCAACAATGTTGCTACATTTATATAATGAACGGATATGTGAAAAGTAGCTACAGGCTTAATTTTGTTTTTGACAGTCTGCCTCAACACCACACATCCTCTCAGCAGCGTGCTCTACGGCAAGACAGCCCTGAACATACACATGTCCTGTTCTCACACAGCCTGGGCTTCAACAGAAGCCAAACCACAAGAGTTGTGACTAACAGATGTGACCTTTTATTAGTTTGCTTTATGATGCACTCAATGGGATGCATCCACAACATATTGCCTTTGCTTTAGCTGTGTGATCCGTCAGGTCTTCAGCATCATGTGTTTCCCAGAAATGAGTTCTGGGAAAAGACCCACAGTGTGATCTATAAGAAGGGCAATGCGGGAGTCTGGAGCCCCCAACACAAGAGGGATGTGGAGCTGTTGGAGCGAGTCCAGGGGAATCCATGGACACGTTCTGAGGACTGGAGCACCTCTGAATGGAGACGGGCTGAGAGAGCTGGGCTTATTCAGCCTGGAGAAGAGAAGGCTCGAGGGAGACCTTAGAGCAGCTTCCAGTGCCTAAAGGGGCTGACAAGAAATCTGGAGAGGAGCTTTTGACAAGGGCCTGTAGTGACAGGACAAGGGGAATGGCTTTAACCTGACAGAGGGAAGATTTAGATTAGACCTTAGGAAGAAATTCTTCCCTGTGAGTGTGGTGAGGCACTGGCACAGGTTGCCCAGAGAAGCTGTGGCTGCCCCATCCCTGGCAGTGTTCAAGGCCAGGTTGGATGGGGCTTGGAGCAACCTGGTCTAGTGGAAGGCATCCCTGCCTGGAGTGGTGGGGTGGGGGGGTCAGAACTAGATGAGCTTTAAAGTCACTTCCAACTCAAACCAACCTGTGATTCTACGATAATTTCTGAAGAGCATTCCTCATTCTGGCACTAATTTCCAAATTGCTGAGGCCTGCAGCTGAACCATGTTGAGGTCAAGATCCTTCAGTTTATTCTTATCCTCTCCACCAAAGTTCTCTTTCCCTTTCCATCTCCTGGGAAAACATTTATTTGCTCCAGCTGACCAATGTGAGACAGGGCACACAACCAAGCAAGAAACAATTTACTTCAGCTAATGCGGATGATTTGGACAGCAAAAGATTAGCTAGTAGCTACATTTGAAGTTAACCTTGCAGATTCCGACAAAGAGCGTGGGGAAGACGGCTGGGGACAAGTTGGGAGCAGCAACCTCAGCTCCCAGCTAAGACAGCAAGGACAAGTGTGGCAGTCCTCATTGGTATTGTTCAAACTATTTAACAATACGGTTCATCTTTCTCTTGTGGCTGTAGTGAGAAAATTCCATTATCAGTGATGCTATGAAGCTTAAAAAAGTCCTGTGAAGAGAATTTAAAAACATTACTTTACTCATATTTTAATATTCATTGTTATGATTTCAGGCTTTTGGAGGAGAAGGGCAGGGAGGGAAGCACCTCCGAGCAGCGGGATTGAAAGTACATTATTCTATTAATTTTACAAGTCAAAGCACTGACACAAATTATATTCAGGAAACCAAATGTAATTCCACAGGGAAATATGCAGCTATACTACATCTGCTGAAAAATAACTCAAATCCCAGCTATTTTTCAGAAAGAAGAATTTTCAGAAGCTTAATGCTGAAAGAGACCTACAATAGCAGGAGAGAGAATATTAGACATGCCTGTAATTTGAGATGACAGAACTGGGGGGAAAACAGAAACAAGAAAACAATGGGATAGTAGAGTTCAGGAACAGAAACTGTAACAAAGGCCTCTTAGTGCTATTGTAGTGTAAACCCGCTGGAACACTGCATTCAGTCCTGAATATCTTTGCATCAAAAATACATCAGCAAACATAAAGGTTGTTTGGTTTTTTAAGTAGAATTGATGAGGAGTGATTTAGAGATGCTGTCATATGAGTTGGAAGAGCTAAATACGGCTACATATGACATGTAGGACACAGCTACAAAAAGTAGGCATTGTGGGAGAAAAACTTTAGGTTTGCAGAGCTGAGTGCATTATTATTATGAGGAAGGATAAACTAGGCTGAAAGAAGGCAAAAAGCTGAATGTTAAAATGGCTTTGCTGTAAAATGCACTGCCTGGTGGAGCAGTTGCTCCAGGAGACTTCTTCTTGTCGTACTTCAAATAAGCCCAACGCCAGCGTTTATCCCTTGGCCTACCAAGCACAGTTGATCTTTTCCAGAGAAATTTTCTGTCTCTAATTTCCGTGTTTCTAAAGCTTCCTCCTCTGTAGACCACTGTTTGTCATGTCAGTGGCAAACTCTGAGGAGGAGACAAACTTTAGCCCATGGGGGGACAAGATCTAAATGAAGAAAAGAACTAAAGCATGCTTGTGTGTGATACTTCATAGTCACACGACAAACCACAGCTAGGCAAAGGCAGTGGCAACCAGTCTTCCTTCTGTTGACCTCTGCTAGAAACAGTAACATAAATGTCAAAAGCACACTGGAAAGAAAAACAGACTGTTCTTTCCTTCACACTCCTCACTTTGACTCTCCAGCATCTCTGTCCACTCCATCTTGCCTTTCACCCTCAAGGTCAGCAAACTGAACATTTAAATTAATTACTTGGAATTCTGTTCATCTGACCTAAACCTTCTCCAATCTAGTTTTCATCCTTAAGCATCAGATTGGTATGTCACATTTTCCAAATATCACAGTTCAGTCAACCCTCAGAGCAGTTCCCATCTTCTCTGACACAGTCATTTTCGAAACACATGGCTGTGTTTTGTACTTTTTGTTTTCCCTGATGGTCCTTTCATGGTTTCTTCTACCTCCTTAATTGCTTCATCACTGTATCCTCATTCAGCTTGGTAACGGAGGGTTTTTTCTTTGGGTTATTTCTCTTCTTTGTTACTTCTCTTTCTTCTTTGGTTATTTTTCTTCTTCAGGCTTGCTCAGCCTGAAGAAGAGAAGGCTCCAGGGAGACCTTAGGGCAGCTTCCAGTGCCTAAAAGGACCAACAAGAAAGAAGGAGAGGGGTTTCTGACAAGGGCAGCTAGGGACAGAACAAGGGGGAATGGCTTTGACCTGACGGGAGGTCAAAGATGAGATAGAATAGTTAGGGTTGGAAAGGACCTCAAGATCATCTAGTTCCAACACCCCTGCCACAGGCAGGGACACCTCACACTAAACCATCCCACACAAAGCTTCATCCAACCTGGCCTTGAACACTGCCAGGGATGGAGCACTCACAACCTCCCTGGGCAACCGATTCCAGTGCCCCACCACCCTAACAGGAAAGAATTTTCTCCTTATATCCAATCTAAACTTCCCCTGTTTAAGTTTTAACCCGTTACCCCTTGTCCTGTCACTACAGTCCCTGATGAAGAGTCCCTCCCCAGCATCCCTATAGGCCCCCTTCAGGTACTGGAAGGCTGCTATGAAGTCTCCATGCAGCCTTCTCTTCTCCAGGCTGAACAGCCCCAACTTTCTCAGCCTGTCTTCATACGGGAGGTGCTCCAGCTCCTTGATCATCCTCATGGCCCTCCTCTGGACTTGTTCCAGCAGTTCCATGTCCTTTTTATGTTGAGGACACCAGAACTGCACACAATACTCCAGGTGAGGTCTCACAAGAGCAGAGTAGAGGGGCAGGATCACCTCTTTCAACCTGCTGGTCAGCCCAGGATATGGTTGGCTTTCTGGGCTGCGAGCGCACACTGCCAGCTCATGTTCATTTTCTCATCGACCAGCACCCCAAAGTCCTTCTCTGCAGGGCCGCTCTGAATCTCTTCTTTGCCCAATAGCCATGCCTGGGATTGCTCTGACCCAGGTGTGGGACCTTGCACTTGTCGTGGTTGAACTTCATAAGGTTGGCATCAGCCCACCTTACAAGCGTGTCCAGGTCCCTCTGGATGGCATCCCTTCCCTCCAGCATATCAACCGGATATCAGGAAGAAATCTTCCCTGTGAGGGTGGTGAGACACTGGCACCAGTTGCTCAGAGAAGCTGTGGCTGCCCCATCTCTGGAAGTGTTGAAGGCCAGGAAGTGCAGATGGGGCTTTGAGCAACCTGGTCTAATTATCATTCTGTGATGGAAAATGAACTATGTTACAAAAATGACACCTCTCTTGCTCCTCAAGGGAGCTTGACCTGACTGTCCTGTGGATGGCATCAGAAAAAAGTACTTGGACCAATTTTTGTGTGAGTTACACAGTCATACCAGCTGAAGAGCCCGAGAAAATCCCTGTGTGTGCCCTTAGTGTGAGGAAAGCCACCAAAGCAGCACTGTTGGTGTTCACTTTCAGGTCATTTAGGATCTGTATGCTGTGCCAGTAAAGACGTCACTGTAGCAAGTAATTTTGGCAAGGTGAAAAATCGCTCAGTTACCAGCTGCAGAGGTCTGGTATTTCATGTATTAGCTATTTACTGGCAACAGCTTTGGGTTAAGCTGTCTTGCAAAGTTGCAAACCCAAGAGAGTATGCACATGGTACAAGACCTCTTTCTTACCGCAAAACAAGTGAATCACACGATACTAGATGACTCTTATTGGTGAATGGATGACAAATCACACTGTTCTAATCACAGATTTCTAAGGTGCCTTCCTTTATTCATCCCCAACTTTCTGTGATTCGTCTACTGATTTTTAGTATGTCGTTTATTTCATACAATCACAGACTGGTTTGGTTTGGAAGTGACCTTAAAGCCCATCTAGTTCCAACCCCTCCTGCCACAGGCAGAGACTCTTTTCATTAGACCAGGTTGCTCCAAGACCCATCCAACCTGGTCTTGAACACTGCCAGGGATGGGGCAGCCACAGCTTCTCTGGGCAACCTGTGCCAGGGCCTCACCACCCTCACAGGGAAGAACTGCTGCCTAAGATCTCATCTTAGTCTCCCCTCTGTCAGGTTAAAGCCATTCCCCCTTGTCCTGTCCCCGCATGCCCCTGTGAAAAGTCCCTCTCCAGATTTCTTGTAGGCCCTGTTTTGATATTCACTTCTTACACCTCACTTGCTTTGTGGGATAGAAGCATTCCTACACGGGGAAAGCATTCCTACATGATGAAAGATCTACCTGGAGGTACAGCTTCCTCAGTGAGAAAAAATAGGCTTTTCTCCTTAAAACACCTAAGTGCAATCAGTATCCTCACTTTGTTGTAGCTCTCCAAGCAAGATGAAGGCAATGAATCTGTGTGGGTGCAGCAGAAGGACATGTTCACCTCCTGAGCAGACTGACACAAAAAGCAGTTTAGTCAGGGGCCAAGAAGAAATCATGTGTCACCACAGAAGCAATCACAGTGGCTCTGTCTATGCTTACATGCAGAAAGAAAGTGGGAAAGACCCGAACCCTCCCAGCCATCCCACAGTTGGTGGGATGATGAGCAAACATGCTTTTTCCCTTCAGAGCAGGCTTCTCATTTGTTGTCAAGTGGCACATGCTGTACGAAACTATTTGACGCAGTTGCTGCCAACTTGGCCTCACCTCCCAGAGGTGACCCTGCCTTCCTTGGGGAGGGGAGGAACAACAGAAGGCAGCTGGGTGTCATAGTCTGCACTTATGGGTTTAGAGCTCGGTGCTTCCTTTAGTCATCTGTTCTTGACTTCTACTGTAAACGACAGGTCATTTCTTCCAGATGCATCACTCCTGAGGTTGAGCCAAACTGGAAGATGCCTTTAGTGGCTAAGAAATCTTATTTTGTCTGTCCAAGAATGAGGTTGTGCTGTGGAGAAGAAGGCTGGGGGATAATAGGGGAAAGAAGAAAAACTTCATCCATTCAGACTTTACCTACACAGAGAAAGGGACAGGCAGAATTAGTGAGTTATAACTCTGTAACTATACCCCTCTTTCTTGACCAGTTAAACATCTTGAATAGATGCTCTTATCTGGCATAGGAATGTCAGTGATTTCTGGCATAGAAGTGATGTATACAGTGATGTCATACTGTTGGAATAAACTAGAGAGGCTGAGAAGGCTTGGTGGACAAATGTGGGCATTTGAAAGGTGGACTGCATTTGAATATAAAGAGCAAGATGCAAATACGTGGAATAAGCACAGCTTGTGGTAGTTATGTGGATCATAAAGTGAGACAGCTTCACAGAATATTCCTCCATGTTATCAGATGCCTCTAATCCCAAATTATCTATTGTTATCAGATACAGCCTTTGTACCACAAAGGCACCATAATGCATGAGGAAGGATATAAGATGCTAAAAGTGCTGCTTAAATGATAGTGAAAACTGTATCAACCTTCTGCATAGGAGGAGTCACAGCAAGTCAGTAGGGTTTATGCATTAGTGGAATTCAGCTTGTGATTGCCAGTATAAATGTATGTTAACTGAAGAATCCCATAAAAATGTGTTCATTTTGCTTATGAGCAATACTGTACGGTGGTCAAGTGGCTGTGCATACAGACATGCTCTCCTCCAGATAGCTAATGTGGTGTTTGAACACTAGCTGTGGAATCTGTGTCTAGGGCTCTGCATTTGTGTGGAAGAGAGTCATATCCTGACTGTGCTGGGCAAATTGGGCTCATGCATCTCCAGTTCTCACATTTTTTCTCAGTCTCTCAGGTTTTTGATTTATTTTCAAAACCTCTCCATAGAGACTGTTCATGTGGAACTTACCCTTCTGCCAAACAAGACTGGAATTTCAGCCATTCATAAAGGAGACCTGAGACTGTGTGTGTAGTGCCAGCTCACTAGAACAGACACAGGGCCAACACAGGCTTTGCAACCAAAAAAATTCAACACATCATAGAATCACTGAATAGCTTGGGTTGGAAGGGACCTGAAAGCTCATCCAGTTCCAAGCCCCTGCCACAGGCAGGAACACCTTCCACTAGATCAGGCTGCTCAAACTCCTGTCCAACCCAGGCTTGAACACTGCCAGGGACAGGGCAGCCACAGCTTCTCTGGGCAACCTGTGCCAGCGCCTCACCACCCTCACAGGGAAGAACGTCTGCCTAAGATCTCATCTCAATCTCCCCTCTGACAGGTTAAAGCCATTTTCCCTTGCCCTGTCACTACATCCCCTGTCAAAAGCCCTCCCGCAGATTTCTTGAAGGCCCAGCCTTCCTCTTTTCCTTCCTTCCCTGTTTCCCTCCTCCCTTTCCCCACCATTTTCACACCTTGATCAAACATTTGAAATCATAATGGCAAAAACATTCCAAGTAAACTGTAATTTACCCTGGATTATTACTCACCAGATCCAGGCATACCATGTCCTTCCCTGGGCAGGCATCCTCTTTCACATCCTCTCTCTGCAACAAGAAGTTCATCTGCTGGGTCATGGCTAAGAAAAGGCATAGTCCTGAACTGTGGAAAAAAAATGCTTTAATGAGACCTCAGTAAAACAATGCATGGGCTAGCACTATATTGCATCGTGGGCCAGGAAGTCTACCAAATGAGGCACATGTATGCAAACTGTGTTCACCTGCAGCTGGGAAACGTGCCTTATGAAGAGACTGTATCAGGCTGCACCTAGTGCATAGGGTTGCTCAGCGAGGGAGAAGTGATTTTCAGGCATAGACAGAGGATTCTGGAAGTGAGAGGCAAAAGCAAGTGCAGCTACATGTTGTCTGGCGGATACGTTTTTATAGAATCACAGAATCACAGACTAGTTTGGATTGGAAGGGACTTTAAAGCTCATCCAGTTCCAACCCCCTGCCATGGGCAGGGACACCTTCCACTAGACTGGGTTGCTCCAAGCCCCATCCAACCTGGCCTTGAACACTGCCAGGGATGGGGCAGCCACAGCTTCTCTGGGCAACCTGTGCCAGGGCCTCACCACCTTCACAGGGTGAGAGTAGAGATGGAGTGGTAGATGAGGAAGAACTTCTTCCTAATATCTAATCTAAATGCTCTTTGTCATCTTAAAGCCATTCCACCTTGTCCTATCACTACAGGCCCTTGTCAAAAGCCCCTCTCCAAATTTCTTGTCTTTCCCTTTATGCACTGGAAGCTGCTCCAAGTTCTCCTTGGAACCTTTTCTTCTTCATGCTGAACAAGCCCCTATCTTTCAGCCTTTCTCTATAGGAGAGGGGCTCCAGCCCTCAGAGCATCTTCATAATGATCATTTTCACCATAAATGATCAACCCCTTTGCAAATTAGTAGTTCTACCACTGTGAGTTGCTTGCTTAGTCTAATTGTACAATTGTTACAGCCAGCTGGAAATAGGGAACCTATCCGATTGCATAAGTCTCAGCTCAGGCAGGCTAGCAGTGACTCCAGCCAGCTTGCACTCGGTTACCAGTCAATGTAACATATGGACAGCTTGAGCCCTTTTTCTGCCTCCAACAGTAGATGCCTTGTATGGACCACAGGAACAAGAAAAGCATATGGAAAGGTGACTTCCTCAGACACCACCACCACTATTTTTACCTGTATTAGCTAAGTTAAAGTTGGCAAGAGGTGCTCCCTGCACTTCAATCACTACTTCTCTACAATTACAGATGTGGAGGAATTTATTTTCACATCTGTGTTTTCCAAAGTCTGTGAAGGGCAGATGTCTTGATGGGGAAAACTCCATAGCACAAGAATGTCACATATTCCTGGGAGAAGGCAGAGGAATATCTGGGAAAAAACAAGTTAAACTATGTTGATGCCAAATACATAGCCAGAGACTAAACTGTGAAGTCAATTCTAATTAGCCATTATCTGATTCCATATTGCCCCCTTCTCTACACACAATAGTCATAAAATTAAACAACAAAAAACCCCCAATCAAACCAAACCAACAACCAACCAACTTCCTCTGTTACAAAAATGTAAGTTTAAGCCATGAAATCTTCTGTCACCTCCATTACCTTTGAAAAAGGCATTTTGCTGACATAAAGGTATTTTTTTCACCTGATGGAAGTTGCAGGATGCAGCAGTGCTCAGAGGAATGACAGTCTGTATACACAGGATGCAGACTGCCTGCACCTACCTTTTTTGCACAGGCCTGGAAGCAGAGAAGAGGGCAGAAAGAACCAAGATGAGCAGCTGACTTGGCAAGATGTGGATTCTTTTTGCTGCAATGCATTATTATCACTAGAATGAGCTTCCAGTGTTTACTGTACACATATTGGTATGCAAGGAGATGGGCTGTCTGAATAAACAAACAGAAAAGGCCACAGTCCAAGTCTGACTGAACAATAGACTGGGGAGAATGCAAGCCTCCTCTTTAGCTGGACTTCCCTCCAGGAAACCCAAATTGTAATAAAATCCTTCTGTATCCTGTGCCCTAATCTGTGGGTGATGATTCAGTTCCATTTAATCATGTACATTGTATCTGCAGAAGAAGGTGAGTGGAGATTGCTGGATGCAACCAAGAAAGTATTCTGCAAGAAATGTTCCTGCTCTAGATGGGAGGAGAGCTGGCCTCAGCATTTTGATACAGGTACACCTGTTCGAGTCCCCCTCAGTACGACTGCTTCTTTAGTCAAGTTGCTGGTCATGCATCAGACTTGAAAAATTCAGAACTCCTCTCCTGCCTCCTTATGTTGAGAAATGTGAATGGTTGTCCAAACACAGTGATTATTATGCCTCCATCAGAAGGAGATTTCAACTCTGAGGTTTCCACTTCAAGACACCTGGAGTTTGAACTGAACAGTCTTTGAGGCTTACCTCAAATCATTTGGATTACCAAGTCTTCTGAACATGAAAGTTCTCTTTAACATGTGGAAAATTAAAGCATCCGTTTTTCAATCTGTGGCTTCAAGTTGACCAAAAGAGAGTTGTAATGGAAAGTTTCTAACTAAGGATCAACATCCGAGCCTAAACCTGAGCCAAAACAAAATAAATTCTCAACCTTTTGTAAGTGACTCTCCAGACCATTTTATGTAATACTAGTGTTTGTGAATTAGGAGCTCAATAAATCATAGAATCATAGAATAGTCAGGGTTGGAAAGGACCTTAAGATCATTCAGTTCCAACCCTCCTGCCATGGGCAGGGACATCTCACACTAAACCATGTCACCCAAGGCTCCGTCCAACCTGGCCTTGAACACATCCAGGGATGGAGCATTCCCAGCTTCTTTGGGCAACCTGTTCCATTGCCTCACACCAGCTTCACAGTAAAGAACTTCCTTATATCTAACCTAAACTTCCCCTGTTTAAGTTTGGACGCATTACCCCTTGTCCTACCACTACAGTCCGTAATAGAGAGTCCCTCCCCAGCATCCTTATAGGCCCCTTCAGATACTAGAAGCTGCCAGGAGGTCTCTACACAGCCTTCTCTCCAGGCTGAACAACTGCAACTTTCTCAGCCTGTCTTCATACGGGAGGTGCTCCAGCTCCCTGATCATCCTCGTGGCCCTCCTCTGGACTTGCCCCAACAGTTCCATGTCCTTTTTATGTTGAGGACACCAGAACTGTACACAATACTTCAGGTGAAGTCTCATGAGAGCAGGGATCACCTCCTTTGGCGAGGGGCAGGATCACCTCCTTTGACACCCAGTTATGGACCACAGATGGCTGCAAGACACAGGTCAGCAGCAGAGTAGCATCATCACCACCAGCTTTGGACTTCCCCAGCACTTGCTGGAAGTCCCAGCTAGACCACTTTGCTATGAGACAGTCTGCTTTAGGCTGATACATCTGCTCAGAGGGGTTCCCATGCTACCATGTGAGATACATGGTGAAGGGCTGCTGGCACACTGGGTTCACATGGAGATGGCATCACACAGCCTTCATCTCCAGTGTGCCAGCACCTTCTGCTGCAAACTTATTTAAAGTCTTTCGGAGTTTCAGAGTTTGCTAGGTAGTGTTGTGGCTGTAGGACATACTGGCCTTAGGTCACCGAGTACCCAGAGGTGACCACGGCTGTTCAGGATAATGGCCACACCAAACACGCAAGCAGGTTAATGGGCAAAAATGTCACTACTTTGATTCTGTTGATTTTAAAAGGTGGTGGAAGAAAAAATAAAACCAAAAAAAAGCGGAAACCTTGAAGTGGTGGGACCTTAAATCCAGAAGCCAAGCATAAGACATGCACAGGGTTAGCTGCAACACATCCTGCTGCTTCACTGCCAGGGCAACACAGAGAAGGTAAATCTGTGCCATCCTGGACCCCTGCAGCGAGGAGTGGACATCCAGAGGATAAAGCACCTGACATTTAGTTAATAAATTGCTGTGATTTTAGAAAAATTAAATTACATTTATAATCACAGCCATTGTAACTGGAAATGCTAACTGGAGTACTGATACTGCTCACTGGCTTCCAACAGTCAGAAGTCAGCAAGTATTGCAGTGCCTGTACTCTTACAGAGTTCACAGATTGAATTGATTGACACTGGTTTGGAGGTTCTGATAGCAGTCTTGAAAACCAAGGTAGCTAGAATCTCTGTGTGCTTTAGTGTTTTCAATGTCACTTCAGAAAGTGCCTTTTTAAGATGCTGCATATTCATATCTGAAATTGGTTAGGTCATTACACTCGCCTTTTCAAAACCAAGGTACAGCCTTTTTCTTTTTCTTTTTTTTTTTTTTTTTTTTTCCCAAAGAAATGAGACATTTCTACCTCTTTTAGCAGGATTTGGAAGTAGCCTATTCCTATTTTTACATTTCCTGTTCCAGGAAGGAAAGGGGATTTTAATGGGTTTTTTACTACAGATTTTCTTTCCTAGTTGAACCAAATCTGACTCAGTGGTGATACTGGAAGAGTTATGCTTCCTGTTTGCTTCTGCTTAAGGAAAAAAAAAAAAATCTAGTGTCATCTGTTTAAAGTGCAGCATATTTTTCAGTACTGAGTTGAAACACTGAAACTTTCTCCAAACACTGTTTAACATTTACTTATCAGAGAATCACAGAAGGGTTTGGGTTGGAAGGGACCAGTTTCAACCCCCTGCCACCTTCCACTAGACCAGGTTGCTCAAAGTCCCATCCAACCTGGCCTTGAACACTGCCAGGGATGGGGCAACCACAGCTTCTCTGAGCAGTCTGTGCCAGGACCTCACCATCCTCACAGGGGGGAAAAACTTCATCTAAGATCTCATCTAAATCTCCCCTCTGTCAATTTAAAGCCATTCCCCCTTGTCCTGTCAATACAGGCCCTTGTCAAAAGCCCCTCTCCAGCTTTCTCATCATCCCCTTTAGGCACTGGAAGCTGCTCTAAGTTCTCCTTGGAGCCTTCTTTTCTCCAGGCTGAACAAGCCCAGCTCTCTCAGCCTGTCTCCATAGTGGGGGTGAGATGAGAATTCATCATTTCATTTCAAGACATGCTGATTCAGATTTGTTACTGACATGAAGCTGCCTTACTACCAAAATCAGTGTTTGTGTTGATTTAAACACTATTTTTACTGGTGGAAGCAATTTTCCTTGGAAGTAGCGCTTTGGCTGAATGGTATTTGTGTCACTGCATAATGAAGCTGCATGTTACATCACTGTAGATTGACAAGCCCCAGGTAGTGACTCTTCTGACAATATAATCTGTTGCAGTGAGGATACACAGCCTGTGGAAAAGCAACCAAGTACTCCACTGACAGGGCAACATCAGGAGCTGTTAAGACAATGAGTGACTTCCTAAGGCTGATGACAGACCTGTGGTCACTGGCTTTACCCTTCAACTAAGGTAATTTTTTAACCATGTCAGAAGAAGATATTTTTAATCAAAAAATACTGGGGAGCAAAGTTTAAACAACAGCTATCAAAAAACCAAGGCAAAATGAAACAAATTCTAGATTCAGACACATAATTTTTTTAAGGCTATGACACTCCTCAGTAGCCCTTCAATTCAGCCTCTGGTACTGCGAGGAACCATGCATCAGATGACACTGAATCTGTGACATTGTACAATGGTATCATTGTGGCTACATAGAATGAAATCAGATTGTTTGCCGGAAGTACCGGTCAGTAGGAAACAAAACAACAAGCCTACCAATGCTTAGGTGCTCTTCTCAGCATGGCAAAAGATTCAGAGAAAACATCAAACTATGCGTCTAGGGTGCAGGATTAAATACAGCATGTCCTAAGAGAGTGGGGTTTTTGCAAGATCTGTTCTGCAGTTTACTGAGAGAAAAAGACCATAAATCAACATAGCCATAAAATGTGAAAGGACACATGGAAAATGTTTTTGTTTTGTTTTCAGCTCCAAACAGCACCTCTCCCATGCTTATTACTCCATACTCCTTGCCATTACAGACTCAGGGTTCTCACAGCTCTGAAAATAAACCTTTGCTTTCACCTTGGTGTAGCTAGTTGCTCCCAGTCTGTTCCATTTCTTCACCAGGAGGAAACTTATGTTGACTCAAGTAGGACAGAAACATGACATCAAAGGCTGTCAGAGGCTAAAGTGAAATTAAATATTTAAGTTTTGGCCAAATCTGGCTTTGGGCTTTCTTTGTGAAAGTATGGTTCTCCTGAGCCTCATGGGTTCAGGAAGAAGAAACTGTGGCTATCATATCAAACACAAAACTGAAAAGCATAGGCAGTGGAGGGAGGGATACACATCCTGCGGAGGTTATAGGGATATGGCCTAGGAGTGCAGGGCCTTGGCTAGTGACATAGAAAGTAACAAGAAGGGTTTCTTCAGAGACATATGACAGCAAAGTAAGATGAGAGAAACTGTACCTCCCCAGTGAGCAAAACTGGAGACCTGGTCACCCAGGACATAGAGAAGGCTGAGGTACTCAATGACTTTTTTTCCCCAGTCTTCAATGGCAAGTGCTCCAGCCACACCACCCAAGACACAGAAGGCAAAGGCAGGGACTGGGAGAATGAAGAACCATCCACTGTACAAGATCAGGTTAGAGATCAGCCAAGGAACCTGAAGGTGCACAAGTCCATAGGACCTGACGAGATGCATCTGTGGGTCCTGAGGGAAATGTCAGATGAAGTTTCTAAGACACTTGCCTGGCAAGATCATGGAGCAGGTCCTCCTGGAATCTATGCTAAGGCACATAGAAAACAGAAAGGTGACTGGTGACAGCCAACATGGTTTTATTAACAGCAAATCATGCCTGACAAATTTGGTGGGCTTTTATGATGGGGCCACAGCATTGGTGGATAAGGGAAGAGTGCCTGGCATCATATATCTGGACTTATGCAAAGCATTTGACACTGTCACTTCTCTCTAAATTGGAGAGGCATGGATTTGATGGATGGACCACTTGGTGGATAAGGAGTTGGCTGGATGGTTGTACTCAGAGAGTTCTGGTCAACAGCTTGATGTCTGGGTGGAGACCAGTGATGAGTGGTATTACTCACGGGTTGGTATTGGGACCAGTACTATTTAACATCTAACACTGGGATTGAGCACACCCTCAGCAAGTTTGCCAACAGCACTAAGTTGTGTGATACAGTCAACATGCTGGAGGGATGGGATGCAATCCAGAGGGACCTGGACAGGCTGGAGACATGGGACTGTGCAAACCTCATGGAGTTCAACAAGGCCAAGTGCAAGGTCCTGCACCTGGGTCAGAGCAATCTCAAGCACAACTACAGGCTGGGTGGAGAATGGATTGAAAACAGTCCTGAGGAGAACAACTTTGGGGTCCAACCCAAACTATTCTGCAATTCTGTAATTCTATGAATAGAAATTGAAGCATAAAATTAAGCAGCTCTTACAGCAAACTATGTTCTCTTAGTTTGTGATAGATATCAAGTAAAGAAACTGTGTTATTCTCCCTTTAGAAAACGACTATATGTCTGTGAGGGTGATGGCCACCTCAGGCCCACTTGGTTAGTACTGACACAGTCATAGGAGTCCTCATCAGAGCCCTATTCCCTCTGTGTGCAAACACACACGTGGGCACAGAGGCTGTAAACACAACTGGGCGGTCACGACATGTTCAAGACACTGAATGACACCTCTTGCCTCTGAATAATTTGAGATAGAAATTGCCATGACAGAGCAGATGAATAGTCCACAGCCTTTGTTGCCTCACACAGCCCAGTCACTAATATCAGATATTCCACAAAACTCTGCAGATGACAGTAAAATACAGGCTGACAACAGGAAGCTTCTTTGAGAGGCTGGCTCAAGTCCTGAAATTAGAGATGCACAAACAAACACAGCTGCATTGGTACGATTTCTAAAAGGCCAGAGGCAAAGCTTCTAAGATACCTTTACACAGATATGAAACACCCCTCTGTGGATTTACTACTTGCACTCAAGGAAGTGAACAGTGGTAGCAGCAGATAAATAATGAAAAACCAATTATGTTTTAAAGACCCCTATAATTTTAACAGTCCATGGTGGTGTTAATAATACAGGGAAGAAAATTGAAAAACATTTATCTTGACATTTACCCTTTTGGTGCCCTGGTAAGTTAAGCACGGTAATTTAAATTGTGATGAGGTAGAGCTTTAGTGGAAGAAAGAGGGATATAATTTATATTCAAGTTTCTTAGGTTTTACTATCCTGGTCTTCTGTTTTGAAGCACTACTAGAGGCTTCTCTGAGTGTCTGTGATATACTTCATCTTTTCTGAGTTTTAAGCCACCCAAAACAATCAGAGGAATAAACTGATTTTTGATTGCTTTTTGTTGCCATTACATGTGTGGCCAAGGCATTCTCCAAATAAATCAAAGCTTTATGATTTCATTACTATTTCTTAGCACTTAAACCTGGACTTCTTTGAACTAGCCAGTTGGAACTACATAATCTTTAAGGCTTCTTTCAACCTAAACCATTCTATGATAATGTTGTCCGATATTAACACAGACTGAAAAGACTAGTTAAAAGCTAGTAGAGCAGAAATAAGCCTTTAATACTTATCATTTCAAACCAATAAAAGGCAGCAACTGCAACAAATGGGACCTGAATGACACCAGCACTTCACTGATAATGGCATAAGAATTCTTTTGCTTACTGAGCTGTAATTTAAACTAATGGCGACTGATCTTTCACCTATCCGTATACAAAATTCTTTCCTGTGAGGGTGGTGAGACACTGGCAGAGGTTTCCCAGAGAAGCTGTGGCTGCCCCAACCTTCTCAGTGTTCAAGGCCAGGTTGGATGGGGCTTGGAGCAACCTGGTGTGGTGGAAGGTGTCCTTGCCTGTGGCAGGAGGTTGGAACTGGATGAGCTTTAAGGTCCCTTCCAACCCAAACCATTCTGCGATTCTATGATTCTATGTTCTGAAGCTAACGCATCAGTCTGCACTGCAGTGGGTGCTGCATAAGCAGGCTTTCCTCTTGCTGACTCTCCTGTGGAGTCGCTAAGTGCTGACAGGCAGATAGGTGACCATGTGCTGTGCCCTGAAACTCTGCAGGGCTTACCTGCAGGCTGGCTTGGGGTATAGAGTTCTCCTCTTGGTCACTACATAGTCTACATCCAATTCGACCACCATATACATGATGTCACATCTCAACTGCATTAATTCAGGAGCTAAGTCCTGTGTCTTCTAATTTGAAAATGGATAAGAAACTTTACTACTAGTAATCCAATTTTCCTTATGAGCGTTAGGATGCTTCTGACATTGTATCAGCTTTTCACCTTGTGACATGAATGTATGAAATAAAGGAAAAATGTACAAGAAAAGATCCCTGTTGTTTTGTGGGTTTTTTCTGAGGGGAAGGGCTGGTGGTGTTTGTTTGTTTTGTTTTGTTTTAAATCATAGAATAATAGAAAGTTTGTATTGGAAGGGACCCTTAAGATCATTCAGTTCTAAATTCCCTGCCATGGTAGGGAACCCCACTGTAATGTCCCCTCTCTCTACCCTCCCTCTAATTCTGATCCATAAGCAAGACTAGGTCAAATCATTATTTCTTTTTTTTTTTTGAAAATAGAAAAAAAAACCCTGCTTTGAGATTAAATATTTTCCCTCACAGTGCAGACCAAATTTAAAATTATTCTTGTTGCCCTGCATGCTTTTAGAATTCTTCCTAGTAGCTATTTTAAATAAAGACAACATACTATAAAATTCCTTGTACTGAGCAATTACAGTTCTCACATAGTGGAGGCCAGATTTATTTCCAGTCTTTCATGCTGTGGTGTATTTAATCACAGTGCAATGGAAATACACATGAATGCCATGGTTATTTTTCAAGCTCTCTAAAAACAAGTTCCTTCTTTATCAGCATTATAACATCAGTTTTAATTTAGATATTGTTTCTTGGCCCTATGGCTATGACTTTCCATTCTTTTTATAATTCCACAAAATTAATGCTTTCCATTGTGAAAGATATCCCTCCATTTGACACCTATCGACGGGAAAAAAGACTGCAGAAATATGCCATGGTAATAGGATTCCACCACTATTAAGAGAAGAATTGGGACTATGTTATACCATAAGTATTCTTAGCAGATATCTCTGCTCTGTTGGTAACAATGCAGATCTCATTTCTAAAGTAAATAAAAGTTTTTCCTTGTATGTCTATATTTAAAACAGCTACTTTATTTTTTGCCATAATTTTCAAAAATATAAGAGAGAAGCTTCCTTGTTTGTTTGTTTTTTATTTTGTTTGTTTTCACAATTACCAGCCATTTCCCCCCAGTGTTTTCACAGCAAACATCATCACAGATGAGCTCTTCTGGGATACTGCAGGAGACCACCTGCCATAGGGATTTCTGGTACCAGACCTGCAACACCATCTTCCAAGTTCATGTGCATTTTCCTTACCTTGCCTAGTAAGAAAGAAAAAGAGAAAACAAAATTTCTGACTTCTAACTGGTAATCTTTTATAAGCAAGTCTCAAAGTAGACAAAAAGTTTAGGTGCTATGGGCTATTTACTATTATTATTATTACTATTATATTCATTTATTTTCCATTCTGTATATGAACTATGAAAACCCTGTCTGTACCTGTAACACAAATAATGAGAACTAATGTATAACTTTATACTCGGGGTATTTTGCTGGTATTGCCTTCACCAGCTACCTTAAAAATAATCACTACTATCTGGAAATAAACCTCAGCAACGTCGTGCTTTTTTCCTTCAGTCCAGCTGTTACAGCTGGAAAATACAGACGAGATGTGCTTCCCACAAGCTCTTCAGGACATGGGATGTTTTGAGTTACAGGCCCACATGCCTCCTGGCTTGCAGTGCTGTCAGCAGGGGTGAGACCCTTGTTTCTATTTAGAGACCAGAAGCAGCTGAAACAGCTACCATTTAGAAACAGACCTTTGCGTCTTTGTGAGGTGTCTCTGTACTTTTGAGATTCTGTTAAGAGCAGCTACATTAGCACAAAGGCACTAGTAAGTTTCTCCATCAATCACTCAGGTTCCCGTGCTTTGGAACCAGCAAAATACTTTTCTTTTTGATGCAGCTGGCTCTACTTCAAGTGTTTGCACATCTCAAGCCAGCTGAGTCTTCCTGGTTGAGGAGGCTATTATGGTTTCTGTAAGTTCATCAGTATTTTTAAGACTAGTAAGTCCTTACAATTCTACATCTCCTGTTCAAGTCACAGAATCAGCTAGGTTGGAAAGACCTTTAAGAGCATCAAGTCCAGCCAATACCCTAGGACTGCCAAGACCACCATTAAGCCATGTCACTAAGGGCCTCATCTACAAGGTTTCTGAACACTTCCAGGGATGGTGATTCCACCACTTCCCTGGGCAGCCTCTTCCAATGCCTGACCACCCTTTTGGGGAAGAAATTGTTCCTAACATTCAGTCTAAACCTCCCCTGGTGCAGCTTGAGGCCATTTCCTCTTGTCCTATCACCTGTTACATGGGAGAAGAGACCAACCCCCACCTATCTCCATCCTCCCTTCAGGTAGCTGTAGAGAGCGATAAGGTCCCCCTAGGCCTTCTCTTCCCTCCAAGCTAAACACCCCAGTTCCCTCAGCCGTTCCTCATCAGACCCGTGCTCCAGACCCTTCACCAGCTTTGGTGCCCTTCTCTAAACCCGCTCCAGCATCTCAATGTCCTGTACTAAGCAGGCCCAAACTGAACACAGGAATCGAGGTGCTGCTTCACCAGTGCCCAGTACAGGGGGATGATCACTGCCCTGGCCCTGCTGGCCACACTACAGCTGATAGAGGCCAAGATGCTGCTGGCCTCCCTGGGTGCCTGCGCACAGGCTGGCTCACGTTCAGCCGGCCGCCAACGGCCCTGCCAGGAGGTCAGAGGCTTTCCCCGGATTTGACGGCGAGCGCCGCTTTGCGCCGGCAAGAACCAGAGCCCCCTCCGCGGGCAGGGCCACAGCGCACCGCCGGGACCGCCCTCGGCTTCGGCCCCCCGCGCCTCAGCTGACAGCGCCAAGATGGCGGCGGCGCGTCACGGGGAGGTGGGCGCTCGTCTCAGCTGACAGCGCCAAGATGGCGGCGTTGCGGGACGGGGAGTTCGCCGCCCTGCAGAGCCTGCTGAAGGTGAGCGGTCCGCCGAGCTGCTGGGGGACGGGGCGCCCGGCCCGGCGGCTGCCGCCTCTCCCGGGCCGTGGCCGAGCATCCCCTGCTTTGCTCCCCACCAGGCACCGTCGAAGGACGCCGTGCGGCAGCTGTGCCAGGAGTGTTTCTCCAGCCCGCCCGCCGGCCTCGGCCCGCTGGCGCGGCGCGCCTGCCCCGGCCTCACCGCCGACCTCGAGGAAGCGGAGCAGGTAGGACCGGGCGGGACAGCGCCAGGCCCCGTGCGAAGGAGCAGGAGGACGGGAGCTCCCCGCCTGGGCCACACTGCGCAGGAGGGAGGGGAGGAGCGGCCCGCAGCAGCGCAGCACAGGGGCGGCACAGGCCCTCTGGACGATGCGCGGCCCCATGGGACTCGCAGGGACCGCGGCCGCTGCGGGAACGACATGTGCTCGGTAAAAGCTCTCCTCTCTCGGCGGCACTGCCTGGAGGGGCCTTACGGCGTGGCAAAGGGGAAGAGGCATGCACGCTGGAGGACGGCTTGAATCTCAGCTCCGTACCTGTTAAGGCTGTCAGGCACCGCTTGAATGTCCAAGACCCTGGGGGGCTGAGGTGTCACTCTTGCTGCAGAAGCTGTGTCTTTCTTGGCTACTTAAGGCTCGTCCTGTGCTGCATGTAATGCTTTTAAACTCAGCAGAGCCCTTCCTCCTCTTTCTTTCCTACAGCTGGTATCGGCTTTGCACAATCTCACCCGACATGTCGTGTACCGTGGCTTGACAAAGGCAGAAGACATCCTCGCGCTCTTTCCTGAGAACTTCCACCAAAATCTGAAAAACCTTCTGACTAAGATAATCTTGGAGAACATGTGAGTGCTACCCACTGCCATTTGCTCTTGGCTGGAAAGTCAAAGCCATAGTATCTCTTTTGATATGTAGATAGCTGGCAGCATGCAAAGTCTTGTTTCTGTTCACAGAATCACAGAATGGTTTGGGTCTGAAGGAACCTTATAGATCATCTCGTTCCAAACCCCTGCCATGGGCAGGGACACCTTCCATTAGACCAAGTTGCTCAAAGCCTCATGCCCCTGTTAATTTCTTGTGTGATTAATTAATTCTGTGTGTGCCTTGGGCATAGTCACACAGGCTGGAATGAGCAGAGTGGAATGAAATACATCCGAGTAGAACGACAAACAAACCACAGCTGTGGTGGGCACAGAGGGGTTTTCCAAGACTTTTGGAATGGGTATGGGACTCATTCACAGAAGGCAGCCCTCCTTTTATCCTAACAACTCACCTGTGTGGTGGAAAAATGATAAAACTTTGAGGGCTAGATTTCAGCACTACAGAATCTGCTTGGGTAGTATCTAGATGCCCGTCCACTTACCACCTTGGCTTATGTGTAGAGGCACTGTATGTGATAGAGCATAAGTGAGGTGGTGCAGAGGATAGCAATTCTGCATGTTTGTACATCTCACTGCCTGGTAGCTCATCACTTTGATAAAATGTGGGAGAAAGGCACATGGTGTAAGTGAGCTATAAAGAACTAATAGCTTGTCACCGGTTTGCCTACCATCACCAGTGACAGCCTTTCCTTGGCATTCTGGCATAAGCAGTTTCTCTCCCCTGCTTACTGCTGCAGCCCTGGTGACCTTTCTGTCAGGGATAAGCCACTCTGAATGCTTTCCCTACCTTTTTTCTTTTCATCTCCTCCCTCCTGCCCCCTCAAGCATTGCTGATGCTGTTTTTTCTTCACTTTTTCACAGCTCTGCTTGGAGGAATGAAGCACAAGCGAGTCAGAGTAAGTAGTAATTCATACCTCGATACAATTGATGTTTCCTGAGGTCATTGTTCAGAATAGTGCACTGCAGTGTGTTTTCTTAATGTAGCACAGTGATACACCCATTTGCCTTAGATCAAGCTGTATGACTGAAGCATAACAGAACTTAGCAGAGGCCAAAAAGCTTGTATTTAGATCTGTGCAAAGTTGTTACCAGTCTTCATGCAATTCCATTTAATGCTCAGTCTGTGTCTGCTTTGCAGAGTGCAATGTATAGCAAGTAATTATTTGCAAGAGTTTGAAAGTGAAGCACTCTGACCTCCCCACTCAAGTCATAAAGTGATGTCCATATTCAGTAATAAGGAGATGTATATATTGGGGAATACCTTATCTTTGCACTTCTAGACAACTCTGTGCATTCTTTCATGCATCAGGAAGTACACTGCATATATTCATAACTGCTTTTTCTCACCTTTCTAAACTGCGATGTAATTAAGGAATGTAAACTCTTAACAATAGTATCACAGGCAGTGAGTTACATCCCAGTTAGGTGTTTCATGCAGCTACAACACTTTTTCTCTCCAAGAGGTATTCTTTACAACTGTAGCACTGAGAGGCTTACAAGTGAGAACTGGTACATAACAGACTACTCTGAGGTCTGCATGGATCTTCCTTACCCTTTTCTTTTCCTCGAGAGGAGATAATGCCCAACAGCTAAACAGTTTGGCAAGACCTGGAAGTACACTGTACCTCTTAAGTTTTCATGGCCTGCAAATAGGTAGAGGGAATAAACTTATGTAATGCTAATACAGTAAATAAAGCAGTTGCTTACATTAAACAATGTTCTTCTAGTGTTACCAAGACATGTAATGCTTTTTCTTGTATCCTTGACACTATCATGCATTAGAGGAAATGAGAGCAAGTGTAACACACCAGTGTAACGCACAAGCTAGCTCTTCACAACCCAGAGGAAGGCTCTTGGAGCACCACTCAGGAGCTTTGCTCAGACACTCATGTCTTTGTATTCGTTAGAAGAATATTTAACCTTGTTGCAGTGAGATTGTTTTCTAGGAAATGGATTATTTTAGTATTATATTGATGAAATATCTGACATATATTACATTGGGACCAAGGCAGAGATTTAAAGAACAGATACATGAATGGCTACTGCTCTCCTCCCAGCTACACTTGTCTTGCACTGTACCATCTTTGCATGTGGTGGTTGGAGAACTCTGTTTGTCCTGCCAGTATCATGAGGAGGCTTTCAGAGACTCACTTATTGCAGAGTAAAAGTGATATGAAACCAGGTAGGAGCACTAAAGTTGTACACTTCCCACAGCCAGAAGTGGAGAAGCATGTACATCCTGGTAGTCAGGGGTTCCAGGGTCTGGTGTCATCTTGTGTTGCCGGGCCTAACAGACCCATTTTTTAATCCCTCAGTCTCCCTGCCTCGGCTGGTTGACATGGACTGGAGGGTGGACATCAAGACATCTTCAGACAGCATCAGCAGAATGGCAGTTCCTACTTGCCTGCTTCAGTTAAAGGTAATGTCAGTGGTTGTAAAGGATACAGGATCAAAACAGCCAAGTCCAACACCCGACTTACCCAGTGATAGTGCAAAGCAGTGCAGACAGGCATCTGGTGTTTGCCTATTGCCTAGTGGGCAGTTAACCAGACATGATCTTTAAAATACCACAGACCCTGGGAATGATGTCTCTGGTGAAAGCCTTCCTCTTCTTGCAAGGGAGAGTTTTTCTTCGCAGGAGGATGTGAGAAGGCAGTGTATTTGTTCCTGCTCACCGTTGCTCTCTACAGAAAAAATGAAGATAAATTATAAAGTCACTTCCCTTTAATTCTAAGCCACTCATCGCCATGTTTAGCTGACTGCATTAGTTGGGAAATTACTTTTGATTACTAATAACTGCCTTCACTGGCCATATCTATCATTTAGGGATTATAGCTGAACTTGCTGCTTATTATATTCTACAGAGTTCTGGATCTCCCCAGCCAGTAAAAAGTGGGATGAGTGGGTTTCAAAAGAGGAGGGGGAAAAAATCCCTAGTTTCTGTGTGTGGGATGGGTGAAGTATCCTATGCAGTATCTGCTAAGATGTTTTCGATATGGATGTGACTTCCTGCTACGAGTTTCTTAAAGATTTCCCTGTACCCATGGCAGTCTGTGCTTACTTAAACACAGTCAGTGGGAGTATGCTTCATTAGTAAGGCACACAGCTTAGAAAATGTGCTGTGGTCCTTCAGAATGGAGCTGGATGCCAAATTTAAGCCATTTTTCTTAATCTAGCTAATAAACACCGATTTTCATAATGGTGCCAAAAAAACACATGAATAAATTTTTCATCAGCTAATGCCTGCATTCCCATTTTCAGGTGCAGGAAGATGTTGCCTTATGTGGAAGTAGTCCTGTTGTTTCTGCACTGACTGTGGAACTGAGCAAAGAAACCCTGGACACTATGTTAGAAGGTCTGGGAAGGATCCGGGACCAACTTTCTGCTGTTGCAAACAAATGAATACTCAAGGACATGGATTCCAGCAGTGAGAAAGGGAAGTATTCTCCACCTATAGCTCTCACAAGTGGCAGCCTAGCATAACATGTTTCCTGTTGTAACAAAGCAAAATCAAAGAGATTTCTTGATTAAGATAGCTGTTGAAAAGCTAACACTTAAACATTCCTTTGGTCTGATGCCAGAAAGTGTTTTCCTAAGATGTTGTTGAACAAAAGCTGGTTGGTCTCTGTTTTAGAGACTAGGATTTGAGGTCTCAGAGCTTGGCTTAATCACAAGGGTCATAACTGGAAACAGCAAATAGCTGCAGCCAGTAAAGCAAGTGCTATCTCTCTGCCCTTAAATTAGGATCTAAAAGGCTTAAGCTGTTTGATGTGCTGCCTTCCAGCACTAGCAGAAAAGAAGGGTGCTTCTGTGTGGAATGTGCATGTACTGAGGTGCATGCTGGATATAGCAGTTTCTCCCTCTCAATGAAGCACAGCTGTGCTGCAGGTTGTTACTACATGCTAATGCTTTGAAAGAGGGCAATTACGTTACAACACACTCCCTCCTGAACAGCTTCATAGCACCATTTGCAAAATGACTAGCCTGAACATCTTTAGCAGCAAGTAATTTCCTCCTCCTGTTTGAAAAGAAAAAAAGGGAGTTCAGATAATTCATGTTTGGGTTTATTATGCTCTGGGCTTTGCCTTCACTGCACAAAAGACAGACTAGGACAGTAAAGAACTGATGGCCATTGTCTGTACACTGGAGGAAACCCTTCTGTGGCAATATGTGCCTATACTTCCCCAAAGTGTTCTGCTGTTTGTTTATATAATTCTTCTTTTAATTAAAAAATGAACTGATAATTGATTTTGTGAATCATTTTGAGGCTAAGAGATGCTGTCCTGGGTTACCTCAGCCTCTTTGTGATGGTGCTAGTTTGTAGGCTGTTTAATGGATCTTTACTTTTGTTGCTGGAGAGAGATCTTTTGTTTCCTGTTGAAATGAATTCATCTTTTAAATTGTCTTCTCTTCATTATAATACAGTTTCGGGACACCTTTTTTAACATGGGTACCAGCTCTGTGCGATATCACAGGTGGTGACCCTGACCTAAAAACATCTTCATTGAAAGTGTGGAGGAGTAAGTGCAAAAAATTAACAAAATTCAGATGCTTCTTTCTGATAAGCTTCTATAATGCTCCAGACTAGAAGACAGTTCTTCAGTTTGAGGAACTTTTGCTGCCTTTGCAGCCTAGGCTTAAAAAAAATCCCCAGATAGTTTATATTGTGCTGTTTATTTTAGAAAGTAAGACTCACTGAGGAGGCAAATGATGCATAATGAAATAGTCAGTGTCAGAGGAGCTGAGGGAGTGAATACACAGAGGAAATCCTCAAGATAAACACTGAAGCTACAGCCAGAATGTTGTAGGGCCTAATGAAATGAAAACTGATAGTTGCACAGAGTTCTCTCACAAAACCATTATACAGCTATAGAATTAAAAGAAAAGACTTAGAACTGAAAAGGCTTTTCCAGTGTTAGAGTGGTGCTAGCTGCAGGCATCTCTAAGTTGTTTGTGAATACTTAATAGAGGGGGCTGTCCACTGGATCAGAGTCAGGACGAAGATCTGATGACTTCAAGGGGTATAGCTCAAGTAATTCTGCAAGAAAATACTGGTATTTTCTAGTCCAAGCTTTAGGAGGCTGTCAGAGCTTGCCATCAAATCTTTGCCTCAAGTGATATGTGTTTTCTTGTTGGCTGTTACCACCTTTGCCAGAAGAGCTGAGACTGCTCAATAAAAAAAAGGTGTATAAAACAAGACAGGCTGAGTAAGACTGTCATTATCTGACCAGCAAGAGTATGTCACGTTAACGTCCTATTTACAGAGACAGCTGCGCAGGGAGAGGGTAATGCGCCTGCTGTCACAGGCAGTCGTATGTGATCTCTTTCATAAGATTACTCTCAAAATCAGTTTACTTTTTCTCCTTCCATGTACTGCTGCTGTTTGGTAGGCTAGCCTATATGTATTCAGAATTACTTGTTCTTGAGCCAATACTCTCTTCATCTTACTTCTGCCTTTCAATTTTTGCTAGCTGAGATGAAACCATGACACCCTCCTACTTACAAAGCAGTAAAATCCCCCTCTGCTATTGGTAGTTGAACCTAGTAAGGTCTATATTCTGTGCCTTTCAGCATCGTAGGGACCATTCTTCACTCTTAGTTTGCATCTCCCTTGAATGGAGTCACCACAGTTGTTCATTTTGGGAGAATAGTTCAAGGACATTAATAAAGAATAGAGCTGGTATAGTATGTGAATCACCTGAATGAACTCCTCCTCCCAAGAAACCCCAAGCCTTGGTTGGGAAGTGGAGCTCAGAAACTCCATTTTTATTCCATTATTTGAGGAATAGAAAAAACACCTCCTACATCACACTGTTAAACAAGTGATAACTCAGTTACACTAAGCAGAGCAGTGTAATTGAGTTAATACATACGTTTGTTTGTAAAACACAAGATGCAAGTTAAATTTGAACTGTAATTTCACAGTTTGGACATTTTGTTGGATTTGACTATGTCAAAGCATTGAAAAAGCATTAAAAACTTTAAAGCCTACTTTGTATTATTCTAAATGAAATTTTGCTTTCTCTTACTGCAAGAAATGTGTACTTCAGGGTGTTCAGGCTAAAAGTTGTATAGATGGGATTGGGAGGAAGAACAACTTAGGAAGAAAATGCCTTTAGGATTCCAAGCTTCCCCTTCAATTAATAATCTTTAAACATTAGTTTTAAACAGTATAAACAGCAGAACATATTTAAAACAGTAGAAGACTATAAGACTCATGATGGTTTGGTACAAGTATGATAGTTACTCTAGGTTTAAGTTTTGGGTTTATGAAATTTACATATTCAAGTTCTACCAAAACTATTATCTATACAAAGTTTTTGCTTTGTTTATAATGGAGATGTTGTTATTTCACTTCACATATCATGACTAGTTTAAAATCCTGTTTAAAATTGTTTTGACTTAAGTAAAAAATGTTGCCGTTTTTTTGGTATCCAGTTTTCCAATAGAGTTTATATTTAACAGTATACATGGGACCCCCTGCCCAGATCAGGACTGAAAAAATGGGGTTTTTTGTAACAAATCTCCTAAGCGAACAATATTGCTCTCCCAAAATCACAACAGCCCAGCTTAATCTCAGTTTTTGCTGCTAGGAACATGTAACTTCCTTAGCTGCTTTATAACTGTAGTTACTCTGAATCATACTAACCCCTAGAAAAGTAACTAGTTTAATGAATTCATCAATCTTTCTCACATACCCCTGAAAAAAAATCATCTCACTGAGATGTAGAGAGGTAAAGTAAGTGCCTAAGGTTGCAATTTAACCAGTGATAGCACTGGGGGTTGAGGAATCCTACCTCCCCAGACCCTTTTCTAACTACTTTGCCCCCTAGAAACTTTATTCCACAACACAGTAATTACACTAACTGTTACATATTTTTCCTCCCATCTACATGGACACTGTGCAGGTAGCTGCTGATTTTTGCTGTATTTTTCACAGAATCACAGACTGGTTTGGGTTGGGAGAGACCTTGAAGCTCATCCATTTCCAGCCCCCTGCTGGGAGTTTCTGCAGGGACGCCTTCCACTAGACCAGGTTGCTCCAAGCCCCACCCAACCTGGCCTTGAACACTGCCAGGGATGGGGCAGCCACAGCTTCTCTGGGCAACCTGTGCCAGGGCCTCACCACCCTCACAGGGAAGAACTTCTGCCTATTATGTTTTCATAATATTTTTCCCCCTCATACTGTTGATGTAAGAAGTTAATAATGCTTGGGACATTTGGGCTTTGCCTATTACTGCTACCTCCAATGTGTAACTTGATTAATTCAATGTAATTTAGCCTCCAGTTGGCTTACCACTTTACAATGATGACGCCGGGAATATCGCTGCAGTAGCACAGCCCTGCTGAATCCATAGGTATCCTTAGAGGCCTCATGGTAGGCATCAGTTTTTGAAGTGACATACAACTATCTGTGAAAACTAAGGTATTATACTGTGACTAATCAGTAGCTACAACATGTCCCTGTTCTCACAGGGTATACGTGGCGGTTGCTAACAGTCCTTAACATTTAAGGTACATTAAGAACCTGACTATTCCTGCGTCTGCTCAACACTCTACACACTTTTCTGGGGTTATTAATGCATACGCGTCTTGCCACCGACGTTGCTACTGCTGAAGTATGGATGAAGTATGTAACAAAAATACCAACAGCCTGTGACATAAACTCAGTGTCTTTGTTTTATCAAGTTTCATAGGAAGAGAGGAACCACAGTACAGTCAGAGCTAGCATTGCAAGCCTGGTATGCTTCCTAAGATCTCCCCTACAACCCTGGTCTTTTACAAAGGAAAGTGTGAGAATGAAAGGAATACACTAAACTTTCCTGTAAGCGTAAATACCTTTTCCCCAGGAGATGGCGAGCTTGATCTCCCAATTCTGTTCCCTCAGCAGTTCCTGGTCAGGAAGCAGTAGCGTGGGCTGTCCTCAGAAGCTGGGAGCAACCGAGTGCCTGCAATAGCCTGCACAGACCCTTTCACTTTAGCAGCAAAACAGAAAAGGGGTTATTATTCACTGGTTAGCAAAAGGTCTGTCATCTGCTAACACATTTGTAGGGTGAAGCAGCTGAGCACAGTTTAGTGGAAGCTGGCAGAGGAGGTAGTGGCAGTCAGTTCTCTGCAGTGTGCCAGTCATTTTAATCACAAAGAAGTAGACAACCTGCCTTCTCTTTTTTTTGCCAGGCTCATTGCAAATTCCTCCAGGGACAGCTTTGGCACCTGCAAGGGAAAGAATGGAATTCTATATAGAGGATACTGACAGCTTGGAATGTTTGGACCAGTTTCCAAACTGGCCCATCGCAGACAACTGAAGTTTTGCATCGTTCTGGCTTCAAATAGCAGTGAGGAGGGCACTGTAAGAATCATCTTGGGGGGAGGAAGGAAGACGGGGGAGGGAGAGCTCCTTCACTCCCAAGCATGTTACAAACAAGTTTTTTTGAGCAACCTGGTCTAGTGGAAGGTGTCCCTGCCCATGGCAGGGGGGTTGGAACTGAACAATCTTTAAGGTTCCTTCCAACCCAAACCACTCTGTGATTCTATGATTCTAAGCACAACGTATCCTATATATTTGATCTCTATTCTCCACATACCCATATATATATATGTATGGATTCTTGCTGCTGTTAATACAAGGCCTGGGATGAAAGCATCTCCTCTCCTCACTGACCCTCTGCACCCTCCAAGCAGGCATTCGCTTGCCAGTCTGAGAGGAAATGCTAATGCATCCCAACAACACTCAGGCAGCACAGAGTGCTGTCAAACATGCAAAGTAAACACACCAAACAGAGACCGTTAAATAGCATTCCACTCGCATCCTTACTCTCTTGGAGTTACTGCTGTTGTAAAAGGCTGGTTTGGAACAAGAGTAGGTATGGCTCCCCCCCTCCCCTCCAAAGAAGACAGTTTTTCATGTTGACAGCATCCTTTTATGCTGAGGAGGTAGTGAAGGTTGACTGCCAAGTAGGAGCAGAAATATAACAGCATCCATTAGAGCTGTTAGCTTGAGTCAGCCAGGGCTTTTGTTTGTGATTTAGAAGTTATAACTCAACCATGCAAATAAGATGGAGGAGGAACTTTACAATGAAAATCTGGACCTTGCAGTGGGATTTCTAGTTTCTTAAAAACCCCAAACCCCAATAAAACCGCACCACAACCCAAGTTTGCTTTGACACTGTGGCGTGCTATAAGGAAGAGGTAAGAAACCTAAATGAGAAGACTGCAGCATACCAGTGCCTGGCCTTTGCACTGACAGGGAACTGGGCTAATGGGAAATGCTGACATCTTTACAGCTGTATCAGTGACTGCAGGTGCAGGGGTGTCCTAACTGTCTGTATCAGTAAGCCTTGAGGCAAATGTCATCATCACTTCCCAACAAAGTGCTACACAAGCCGGCACAGATCCCTGGGTTGTGTCTCTGTTCCACATCATGGCAGGGCTCAGCCTGCAGAAAGTTCGCTGTACATCTGTGACCAGAACCAGTAAGTTATGCACTGTTGCAGATTATTTGGTTCCTTAATGCTTTATGGTATTTAAGCATTGCTGCCTCATGCCCAAGCCTGTTTCTGTATTTATCTCATTTATATGCCCACATTGAGACATGACCCTTACTTTTGAATATTATTTTTCTTAATCCACTAACTAAAGTCAGTATTATTCCAGGATATACCAGGCCAGAACAGCAGAGCATCATGGGTAATCTAGAAAGTTTGAACTGGCTGTCTACACACAGCTGATATGCTCTTGTAAAGACATGTCTGGTGACAAATAAAGAATCAGAAGATAAGAATGAAATCAAAGAAACACAAAAGCATGACTGGAGTGCACTGCATAACTGTAAGCTTTGAGAAGTGGATTTAGAGACAACTTTTCTTTTACTTCCCTCAAAAGGGCAGCATGAAAGTGTATGTGGCCATCTGTGTCTCGGGATATTTTCCTTTTACTGGGCACAGATGGTAAACTTCAAACATCGCTGTTAGTCTCATCTATCACATCAACCCTGTGAGAAATCTTATTTACAATTTCTATCCATTGCTTTCCAGTGACCTCATTTCTCCCTTTGGTACTATCTTAGAAGATCTGACTAATATTAAAGTCACTAGAAGAGACACGATCAAAGCTCTCCTTGTGGGTGTGGTAACACAGTTTTCAATAAAGCAACGACCCTTGGAACTGAAATGAAATCTGGACCTTGTCCTCAGGCAAGAAACAAATTAAAAACCTTTCCTATGCTTGCAAAAAAAAAAAAAAAACCACCAAACAAAAACCAAACACCAAAAAGACAAAACCCACAAAAAAACAAAACCCCAAAATAAAAACTGCTAAGCAAGAAATCTAAGCAAGGTGTACCTGTCATTCCCTCTTCTGCCCTAGTCTGCACATCACCTCTCTAGACTGCTTGCTCTCCAAGGCAGAGGCCTTGTCTTCACCACAGGGGACTGACACTGACACTGCTACTCTCATTCATACCAACAAGGATCCTGCTCCTTCATTCAGTTATTTCAGGATCAGATTTCAGGCTTCAGATACTTCTGATATATTTCTGATATACTTCTGGTAACCGTCCCTCTGGGTCCATCCAATATGCAGTATCAGAAGGGATCCCAGGGCAACATTCCACAAGAAAAATCATTTTTGTGGCATTTTTGATTGAAATTTCTTCTTCCCCTACATTTCCCTTTTCTTAAATCATTTTGTATCATCCTGGCAGTGTTCAAGGCCAGGCTGGACAGGGCTTGGAGCAACCTGGTCTAGAGGAAGGTGTCCCTGCCTGTGGCAGGGGGTTGGAACTCATGAGCTTTAAGGTCTCTTCCAACCCAAACCATTGTATGATTCTATGATCCTCCACTCCAGAGCAGACTGCACTCTGGCAGTGAAACAGCACCATCCTATTTCAAGAATTCAATGATAATAATAAATGAAAAGTACCAAAATAAAGAAAAAAAAAGTAAATACACAGACCTTCTTAATGCTTCTGTTGAAGCAGTGAAGAGAGCCATGAAGTCTGTGAGTCACTGAAAATGAAGTCAACTTTCAGGTAGTGAAATTCAATCCATTGGTAATTCTCTAGAAAGGGGGACACGGCCAGGACTCTTGAGCATCTCACTTTACCTCTGTCTTCTGCCCAGCAGGTAGAAAGCTACATTTGGGGGGAGATAGGATAATTAACCTGATCCTCTTGGTGTTAAGCCTCTTGAAGTGTGTAGGCAAAGGAACTTACGAATGTAACGACCATACTGCCAAGAAAAAGAGGTCAATGCTAGAGTATTGCGTTCCCTAAGACGGCGCAGGCGGAAATGATTCTCTGCTCTCTACAAAGAAAACAGTCTTTTGTGGAATTTATCACTCTCTCGTATTTCTCAGGAACACAGTACTGCAGAGCTTTAAGAATACAACAAACTCCTGAACTAAAACCTGAATCACTATTACAATGCTCTTCAGAGGAATCACGTCCTGCTGGCGTTTATAGCTGAGAGCAAGTCTTCACCTCTCCCTGACCCACTTTGTAAGTGTGTCCTTCTGCCTCATTCATATGAAAGGCTTTGGAAAGAAATTGTGAATGGAAGCTCCAGTGAAAAATCAGCTCATCTCTTTCTTTTGGAAGAACCTCCTTTGCTGTGTCTCAATTTAAGACTTTCCATGTAAACCAGTAACTTACTGAGATGATTACCCTTGGTATGCTCCCTTCCCTTCTCCACCTCTCCAGCAGCCTTGTCCTTCCTTTCATATAGCTGTGGGTTAAATTTGCTGGGCACAGGAAAGAAATGTCATGTATTTACATTCCCCACCGTTTGTGCGATGCACATGCCCCTGCAGAGTGAGGAAGAGATTGTGGCACTTCGAATGAGACAAGCCCGGATGGTTCTGATCGATTCAGTGACATGAATTTCATTTTCACAGCTAGCTCCCTATTACCCATGGTTTGTTTGGTTTTTTTTTTGTCAGGATTGCCAGGTATACAGGCATTTGCTGTAGGATTTGCTACAGAATAAACATGTCCTGGAGGGCAGTATAACCTCAGCAGGTCTTTAGGAAGGTCTGCAGAGCCTGCAGGTATCAGCGATATCTCAGGGGTGGAGTGATGTATCATTCAAATAAACCTGAGATGAAACAGATGCAGAGAACAGGGAAAGGGCCTAATAAGGCATCCTAGAGTGAAATATAAACACAGTTTTGGGGGTATTTTTGTTGGGTTTTTTTTTTTTTTGGTGACATTTGGACATCCCACACCTGACAGAGAAATACCTGCAGTAAACTAGCTATGCTTAGTTGTAGTCCTTTATTAGGGCTGGTCCACAAAAAGATTATAGAATCACAGAATGGTTTGGGTTGGAAGGGACCTTAAAGCTCACCCAGTTCCAACCCCCTGCCACAGTCAGGGACACCTTCCACTAGACCAGGTTGCTCCAAGCCCCGTCCAGCCTGGCCTTGAACACTGCCAGGGATGGGGCAGCCACAGCTTCTCTGGGCAACCTGTGCCAGGGCCTCACCACCCTCACAGGGAAAAGCTTTTTCCCTGTATCTCATGTAAATCTCCCCTCTGTCAGGTTAAAGCCATCCCCCCTTGTCCTGTCCCTACAGGCCTTTGTCAAGAGCCCCTCTCTAGATTTCCTGTCAGCCCCTTTAGGCACTGGAAGCTGCTCTAAGGTCTCTAAGTTTCCACCTACCTGAAAGGAGCCAACATTTCCCTCCTCGTGCCATCTCACTCCAAATTGCTCATTTGTAAATGCTTGACAGTGAGTTAACTTGGAGAAAGCCTCTTGATAACCCTCACCTGAATATGAGGGAAATCTGAAGTGACCCCTCTGGTCCAGAATGTTCACTCAGACCACAGACTGCTTCCTCATTAGCAACAATAAATTCAAAGGAGATGGGAAAACTGAGCTCCATTCTCTGATCCAGCTTTCAAAGCCCTTTGATTTCAAAATCCCTTGGCAGCTCTCTGACTTTTCTCACCTCTCAGATTCCCTGGCAAGATTGATAGGGTCTGGACAGGAGGACATCAGTGCAAATTCTGGTACTGGCTCTCTCCCGTGCCGAATTTCCCACATCTGACCAGGTTAATTGCAGCTTCTCTGTCTGCTTTCGATGAAAAGATCCTTTGATGTTTTCTTATCCTTCCTCATCACCAGTTTGTTACAACACTTTGCAGGGGTCAATGGCTGCCCCCTTACCACGTCTGCATTCCTTCTCTCATACACAAACTGCTGCCTGTACAGAATCATAGAATGAGTTTGGGTTGGAAGAGACCTTAAAGCTCATGTAGTTCCAACCTCCTGCCACGGGCAGGGACATCTTCCACTAGACCAGGTTGCTTCAAGCCCCATCCAACCTGGCCCTGAACACTGCCAGGGATAGGGCAGCCACAGCTTCTCTGGGCAACCTGTGCCAGCGCCTCAGCACCCTCACAGGGAAGAATTGTATTAAAAAAAGAATAAATCAGTTTAGTTTGTTGTTGTTGTTTGGGTTTGTTTTTTTAAATCAGATTAGGTTTTTCCTCAGCTGCAGTCTTGGGCCAGATTTCACTACTTATTTTTACTTTGGACTTGAAATAAGTAAATCATCTGTTGTTTTGTCATTCTTTCTCCTCACAGCATCTTATAAAGCTTAACTCAGTGTTTGTAAATCAGCCTGAGATCCCCAGAGAGAAAGAACCACTGAAAGGCCAACCAGCAGCATCAGCCAGCATCACAGAGCACAGGGCAGCCCAGACAGTGCAGTAGGAGTTAAAAGAAAGGAGTGACGAGGCAGCCACCCAGGGGCCATCCTTCGCCAGCCCCCTTCCCCACCCGGGGAGAAGATACTCAAGCTTACCACAATAGTCTGGTATTGAGAGGGTCAGTTTTGACTTTTGCCTCAGGACTTCCAAACTCTCTGGCACAGCATTTGAAACTGTATTAGTTTGGGAAAGTGGCAAGCAACTACAACAAAGTTACATTTTTTTCTGCAGGCATTGCTTAAAACAGAAAGCAAACCAATGTAATTGCTGACACACACAGCCCCAGGGACAGCAGCCAGATAGATACACAGACAGATCCATGCAACTGGCCCTGGTGCTCCATCAAGGCTACAGTCCTCTATTTATCACCCCAGCACTTTCAGCATAGAAAATTTTGGGGTTCTTTTACTCTCAGATTATGGAAATCATTAAACAGCTTTCCACTCATATGCTGGGCCATTTGGTGACTGAAGTGAATACTGTGGTGGTTTGTTCTCAGTTTTCCATCACTTTCTTTCCCCCAGTCTTCTGTTTAATTTGCTCTGCCTGGCTATTTCAAAGCACATCTTTATGATGTCCTTTTACTCTATTCAAATCACCATCTGTTTGTTTCATTAGCAGTCTCACTTAGGGGGCAGGGTGTATTTCAGAGGGCATTCAACACTCAAAAATTAAAAGCCTTGGAACTCACATTATGCAATTGGAAAATGATAAAGTGCTGCTCTTTGGCAATTTTCAGAAGCTTGTCTGAAAGCTGTCTTGATACTTCCTTCTTCTCTTTTACCTTTAACTGTGAATCACTGGTTTAACTGCAGACTAACAAGAACTAAATGCTTCATGCATTTGAAAGAGAGGCTGTTAAACGATCAAACTAATGCTCCATGGGTTCACTTATTTATCTGAGTGCATGGCCCTCAGCAAATAAATGTGATGTGACTAGACACAACCCCAGTCCCCCCAGAACCACCAGCCCCTTCTACTCTCTCTTCAGCAGGGTTAAATCTAACAGAAATGGTTCTAGGCTTAGCCAATCACATCTGAGTAACGAAAGGGCTGCCACACTGCTTATGTAGAAAAATGCACAACACCTTAAAATAAAGAGGCATAAAAAGGGGAGTGCTTGCCACCCAGAGTGCCAGTGCCACACGGAAGACATTTTTCACCTATCTACCAGGGAGTGCAAGGTTATTGGGACACAATGGCAACTCACCGAGTAATTTCATGCTGAACAAGGAGCATTGAATTCTGCTTGGTGTCTGCTTGCCCCATTGTCCTGTAGCACAGGATGGAAAATAAGCCCAGCTGGAGAAGAGAAAGGAGGCTTTTGCACTGTATTATTGTACTGCGTTGCATTTGATTTTTGGGTGATGAGGGTACCTTGGCTGCAGTGGGAAAATGGAGATCAGGCAGACCATGAGCATGAAGGGTCATGCAGTGATTTGTTTCTTCACTGGGCTGTTCACTCAAGCAGTGACCATCCCAGATGTTTTACTGGTTTAGCTCCTGGATTTCAAAGGTGCTTCCTGAAGCTGTGACTCCCAGACTCACCAGACTACAGCTGAGGCTCTAATACCTGACTGGAAACAAAACAAGACACTTCAAAACCACAAACACATCATAACTAATGGGCTGCTAATCTGCTCAAGTCCGGGGTCCTGTTTATGGAGAAGTACGCTACCACTTGT